>NC_064630.1:828309426-828974738 GCF_023864275.1 Schistocerca cancellata | reverse complement strand
CGAACAACAGTAGTAATTACAGACACACGAATGAAACTTAAAAGTTCTTCATTCCTGAGTGAATGAACTCACAGAGTAAATAATATTATTTATATTGGCGTTAAATAAAGGTCATGCAAAAGCTGTTGTAGCCGTACTGATTCATAAAAACTAGAAATTGAGGATTGTGAATTACAGCTTCATTAATGAGGGGTATGTTTCTGCCATGTAAATGCTAGCATCAATTGTCAAACAGTTATGCTTCGACACAGTTACACCTACACGACTCCTTTGGTAACGGACTAATGGTGACAATGTTATAATCGAAATACAGACCTGCAATAAATTACAGATTCTGTGATTGACTGCTGTCCTCCTTTACATTTGAAGTACAAAACATTCCAGACAGTGTGAAACAAAACAGAGAGACTGAAAGGAAATATGAAAAGGATCAGCTAGTTGATACTGAGAAATATTCTGAGGGAAACGACACATGAAATTGCTATAGGAACTTCAAAACTAAGCCCACAGGGTTTCAACCACAAGGTATCTGATTCCAGAAAGACAATGGGCAATCTGCTCTAACAATCAAGAACACTGCATTGAACTCACCCGATAGTTCAAAGAGCTAATTAACTGCCCAGAGCCAACCCAAAGAGACCCACCAAAAGAATCTGAGAATACTAATCCAAATTCATTACCATCAGATGAAGCAGAAACTGTCAGTCAGAACAAAAGACTCAAAAACAATCATAGCACTGGGGAAAGGAAGAGGGAATTGTAGTAGAAATCCTCAAATCAGCAGACTCGAATGCCGTAAGAAATCACAAAAATCATGCGAGACATTTGGCAAACAGAACAAATTACAGACAACTGTAAAAATGCATTAGTTCATACGTTACAGAAGAAGGGAGACAGAACAGATGTAAATACCTACAGTGAACTCACAAATATTAATTGCATACAAAATTCTATCCCAGTGTCTTCTTGACAGAGCACAGGGATAACTTGAATAATAAATTGGAGAATATCTGGATATAAGACAGGATTCAGAGAAGGCCATAAGAGAAATTCTAGGTACAAAACTTGTAGAGTTTTGTTTACAAGTTTTCTACCTACAATTTTTCTTATAGTTTTGCATTCCTTCCCCTGAGTGTTTTCAATGTCTACTTTTGTCTTCCAAATTAGCATTATTGATGCATAGAGGCATTCTGGTTTAATTATTGTATTGTAATGTCTTAGTTTTGTGTGTCTGTAGATATATTTTGTGTCATATTTATTGTGTATAAATTGTAGGCCCATGTGGAGTTTGCTGGCCTCCCATTGAGCACTTCCCCTTGTGGCAGACAGGGTAATGCTCACCAGATATGGTGGGTACCAGGGAAATAAAATACCCAAGGTGGACCAAGACCAGCAGTTGCTGCCTTGTAGTATGATACTGGCTTATAAAAAGTCTGAGGTGAGTTAACCCTGAAAGAAAATCCTCAATTAAGTTAGGCCTGGGAAGCCAGTAAAGAAGATTATTTGTAGTTGCTTTCAAGACACATAAGAGCCTCAGAACGCAATCAACTCAAGATACCAGCATGAGCAGACTCATGTCAGGGATGATGGTTTAAGGCCTGATAATAGCCAGGGTCTTGTAAAATGCAAAGATCATGGAGAAGACTTACACGAATTGGGACCATCACCATCAGCCACATAGGAAAATGTGAAGAAATAGTGGACCTTATGGAAAGGAGAAAATTAATGATACTGGGGACGAGTGAAACAAAGTGGAAAGGGAAAGGCATGAAGAAATTAAGGAAACAGTACACACTGCATTGGCATGGAAATAACAGAGAGATGAAGAATGGTGTTGGTTCCATCATGAATAAAGATCTAGAAGGAGTCACTGACATTTAATACATTAGGGAGACAATAATAAAGATGACTGTACATTTAGGGAAAGAAAAGCTAACTTTCATACAGGTGTATGCAACTAAAACTGGATGTCAAGAGGATAAGACCAGTTTCTTGAAGATTTGGAAATTGTGATTGGTAAGATAGAGTGATCATTACAGGAGACCTAAATGCACAGATTGGGACAGATAGAACAGGATATGAAAATGTAATGGGACCCCATGGATATGGTAGAAGAAATGTAGAAGGTGAGCATCACCTAGACTTCTGTATGAGGAATGGGTTGGTGGTGAAAAACAGTTGGTTTGAGAGGAGAGAGAGCCATAAGATTACACAATACAGTTGGGATGGATTACAAAAGACTGCAGTTGATTATGTCATCATAGGTCACTGATGTTAGAGTAATCCCTAGTGAGAGCCTTGACAGTGATCACCATCTATTAGTAGCAGACCTGAGAAACTTCCATGTGCCAAAAGTACAGAACAAGAAAATGCCAAAAATCAAAGAATGGGAACTCCAGAAAACAGAAGAAAGCTGAATATCAGAATCAGATAAAATCCCTATTACCAAGAGATGAAAGGAAAAATGGAGAGGCAGAATGGACCACATTAAGATACACATTGGTAAAGGAAGCCACTGATGTTTGTGGGAAGACAAGTATGATGACAAGAGAGAAGGAAACACCTTGGTGGAATGAAAGTGTGAGAGCAGTAATCATGGAAAGAAATCTCTTCAGGAAAGAGAGTGATTGAGAGAAAAATAAACCCGAACTTATTAGAGATGAGGCAAAGATCAGAAACCTCAAACAAATGCACCGAATCAAGAAACTGGAAGTTATAAGAACAGTTGCAGAAGAAAAGACCAAGGCATGGAAGATATTCACTCAGAAATTGGAGGAGGACAGTAGAGGCAATAAGAAACTGTTGTATAGGGTTATCAGAGGTAAAAGGAAACCAATGAAAACCATAGAAGCACTTGAAGATGAAAATGGAAATCTGGTTAGGACAGAAAGTGACATGAGAGAAGTCCTGAAAAACCATTTCCATCACCTTTTAAATAGATCTACATCTACATTCATACTCCGCAAGCCACCCAACGGTGTGTGGTGGAGGGCACCCCACATGCCACCGTCATTACCTCCCTTTCCTGTTCCAGTCGCATATGGTTTGCGGGAAGAACGACTGCTGGAAAGCCTCTGTGTGCATGCTCGAATCTCTCTAATTTTACATTCGTGATTTCCTCGGGAGGTATAAGTAGAGGAAAGCAATATATTCGATACCTCATCCAGAAATGCACCCTCTTGAAACATGGACAGCAAGCTACACCGTGATGCAGAGCGCCTCTGTTGCAGAGTCTGCCACTTGAGTTTGCTAAACATCTCCGTAGCACTATCACGCTTACCAAATAGCCCTGTGACGAAACGCGCCGCTCTTCTATGGATCTTCTCTATCTCCTCTGTCAACCCGACCTGGTACGGATCCCACACTGATGAGCAATACTCAAGTATAGGTCGAATGAGTGTTTTTTAAGCCACCTCCTTTGTTGATGGACTACACTTTCTAAGGACTCTCCCAATGAATCTCAACCTGGCACCTGCCTTACCAACAATAAATTTTATATGATCATTCCACTTCAAATTGTTCCACACGCATACTACCATATATTTTACAGAAGTAACTGCTACCAGTCTTTGATCCGCTATCATATAATCATACAATAAAGGATCCTTCTTTCTATGTATTCACAATACATTACATTTGCCTTTGTTAAGGGTCAGTTGCCACTCCCTGCACCAAGTGCCTATCTGCTGCAGATCTTCCTGCATTTTGCTGCAATTTTCTAATGCTGCAACTTCTCTGTATACTACAGCATCATCCACGAAAAGCCACATGGAACTTCCGACACTGCCTACTAGGTCATTTATATATATTGTGAAAAGCAACGGTCCCATAACACTCCCCTGTGGCAAACCAGAGGTTACTTTAACGTCTGTAGACGTCTCTCCATTGAGAACAACATGCTGTGTTCTGTTTGCTAAAAACTCTTCAATCCAGCCACACAGCTGGTCTGATGTTCTGTAGACCCTTACTTTGTTTATCAGGCGACACGGCGAAACTGTATAGAAAGCCTTCTGGAAGTCAAGGAAAATGGCATCTACCTGGGAGCCTGTATCTAATATTTTCTGGGTCTCAGGAACAAATAAAGCGAGTTGGGTCTCTCATGATCACTGTTTGTGGAATCCATGTTGATTCCTACAGAGTAGATTCTGGGTTTCCAGAAATGACATGATACGTGAGCAACAAACATGTTCTAAAATTCTACAACAGATTGACATCAGAGATATAGGTCTATAGTTTTGCGCATCTGCTCGACGACCCTTCTTGAAAACTGGAACCACCTGTGCTCTTTTCCAATCACTTGGAATCTTCCATTCCTCTAGAGACTTGCGGGCTGTTAGAAGGGGGGCAAGTTCTTTCGCGTACTCTGTGTAGAATCAAATTGGTATCCTGTCAGGTCCAGTGGACTTTCCTCTGTTGAGTGATTTTAATTTCTTTTCTATTTCTTGGACACTTATTTTGATGTCAGCCATTTTTTCGTTCGTGTGAGGATTTAGAGAAGGAACTGCAGAGCAGTCTTCCTCTGTGAAACAGCTTCGGAAAAAGGTGTTTAGTATTTCAGCTTTACGTGTGTCATCCTCTGTTTCAATGCCTTTCAATGTCCCAGAGTGTCTGGATATGCTGTTTCGATCCACTTACTGATTTAACGTAAGACCAGAACTTCCTAGGATTTTCTCTCAAGTCGGTACATAGAGTTTTACTTTCGAATTCACTGAACGCTTCACACATAGCCTTCCTTACGCTAACTTTAACATTTTTTAGCTTCTGTTTGTCTGAGAGGTTTTGGCTGCATTTAAATTTGCAGTGAAGCTCTCTTTGCTTTCGCAGCAGTTTCCTAACTTTGTTGTTGAACCACAATGGGTTTTTGCTGTCCCTCACAGTTTTACTCGGCACGTACCTGTCTAAAATGCATATAACGATTGTCTTGAACTTTTTCCATAAACACTCAACATTCTCAATGTCAGAACAGAAATTTTCGTTTTGATCGGTTAGGTAGTCTGAAATCTGCCTAAACAGGCAAACCTTCCTCCCTTTTTTTTATATTCCTATTTACTTCCATATTCATGGATGCTGCAATGACCTTATGATCACTGATTCCCTGTTCTGCACTTACAGAGTCGAAAAGATCAGTTGAAGAACCAAATACAGAACTGGAAATCCACACTTACAATGCAGAAACTCCCATCACATGAACAGAAATAGAGGCAGTCTTAAAATCTATGCCTAAAGAAAAATCTTCAGGTGCAGATGAAGTGAACGCAGACATAATAAAGCCAGCAGGTATTCAAGGCATACAATGGCTGCACCAAGTACTCAATGCCGTAAGGGTACATAACAAAATACCTGCGGATTGGAGCAAGGATGTAATAATTCCCCTGTTTAAGAAAGGTAGCAGACGGAAACCCACCAACTATAGAGGAATAGCCATATTGTCTGATGGACTGAAAATACTTGAGAAGATCATAGAAAACAGACTGAGAACTATCGTAGAACCACAGCTGGAGGAGGAACAATATGGCTTCAGAAGTAACAGAGCAATAATAGATCTAATTTTTAGCACCAACATGTTGATGGAAAAGTATTGAGAGAAAGGCAAGAACCTGGTCATTGTATTCCTGGATATAGAAAAAGCCTATGATAGTGTTATAAGAGAGATGATCTGGGAATGCCTGAGGAAAAAGAATGTGCCTGAAGGACTAATAAGAAAAATTCAGATGTTGTACAATGACTGTACTAGCTGTTTACAAATTGGGAAAAGACGATCATCATGGTTTGAGACCAAAAGTGGAGTTCAGCAAGGAAGTGCACTGTCCCCACTACTATTCATCACTGTTACAAATACTATAATGAAGAACATCAAGGAGAAGTCAGGTGAACTGAATGCATTTGCCTTTGCTGATGACATCATGTTATGGGGTGAAACTGAAGAGGAAGAATAGACCAGACTCGATGAATGGAAATCTCAGCTCCAGAAATATAACCTCAACATCAGCAAGACCAAGACAGTAGTGATGGCAGTCAACATAGATGTACAACTAGCGAGTGTAAAACTAGGAGACCATCAACTACAGTGTGTGGACAGTTCTTGGTTGGTTGGTTGGTTTGGGGGGGATGAAAGGGACCAGACTGCGACGGTCATCGGTCCCTTTTTCCAAAAAAGTAAAACCACCCAAAGAGAATAAAAAACGAACAACAGGAAAGACGTCAGACGACACAGGACAAGAAATACCCCTACAGAGATCAGACAAAACAAATTAAAATCACACAGAGTGTGACAGTGGTTGGCCGACCATAGAGATAAAAAGGAAAAGCCAACCACTGAGAACACATTAAAAACTCAGCGTAAAATCGTAGGCCAATGGCCAGAATCAACACAAACGAACAGAACAAACACTCAGAGTAAATAATAAAAACCCCCTGCCCGAATAAAACGGAAAACTAAGTCAGCCATACCAGGGTCATCACATAAGAGGGCAGGGAGCGTATCAGGCAGCGCAAATGTCTGCCTGACCACAGCTAAAAGGGGGCAGGCCAACAAAATGTGGGCCACTGTCAAAGCCGCCCCGCAGCGACATACAGGAGGGTCCTCCCGGCGCAGTAAATAACTGTGTGTCAGGTGGGAGTGGCCAATGCGGAGCCGACAAAGGACGACAGAGTCCCTGCGGTTGGCTCGCAGGGATGACCGCCACACAGTCGTCGTCTCCTTGATGGCACGGAGTTTATTGAGCATGATCCGATTGCGCCATTCAGCGTCCCAAAGCGCAAAAACGTTTCGGCGGAGGACTGCCCACAAATCAGTCTCTGGGAGGCCAACGTCCAGAGACTGTTTACTCGTGGCCTCTTTCGCCAGGCGGTCAACATGTTCATTGCCCGGGATACCGACATGACCGGGGGTCCACACAAAGACCACAGAGTGGCCGCAACGCGCTAGAGTATGCAGGGACTCATGGATAGCCATCACCAGACGAGAACGAGGAAAACACTGGTCGAGAGCTCGTAAACCGCTCAGGGAATCGCTACAGATAACGAAGGACTCACCTGAGCAGGAGCGGATATACTCTAGGGCACGAAAGATGGCGACTAGCTCAGCAGTGTAAACGCTGCAGCCAGCCGCCAAGGACCGTTGTTCGGAATGGTCCCCTAGAGTTAGCGCATACCCGACACGACCAGCAACCATCGAACCGTCGGTGTAAACAATTCCAGAGCCCTGATACGTGGCCAGGATGGAATAAAAGTGGCGGCGGAAGGCCTCTGGAGGGACCGAGTCCTTCGAGCCCTGTGCCAAGTCGAGCCGAAGGCAAGGGCGAGGAACACACCACGGGGGTGTACGCAGAGGCGCCCGGAAAGGAGGTGGAACTGGGAAAAACCCAAGCCCGCAGAGAAGCTCCTTGATGCGTACGGCGATCGGACAACCCGACCGGGGCCTACGGTCTGGCAGATGGACGACTGACTGCGGGAACAGGACACGATAATTTGGATGCCCGGGCAAGCTAAAAACATGGGCAGCACAAGCGGCCAGCAAACGTTGGCGTCGGAACCGCAGTGGAGGTACACCTGCCTCCACTAGGACGCTGTCCACAGGGCTGGTGCGGAAAGCACCAGTGGCAAGGCGTATCCCGCTGTGGAGAATTGGATCCAGCACCCGCAATGCAGATGGGGATGCTGAGCCATAAGCTAGGCACCCATAATCCAGGCGAGACTGGATTAACGCCTGGTAGAGCCGCAACAGGGTAGATCGGTCGGCGCCCCAGCGGGTGTGGCTCAAACAACGCAGGGCGTTGAGATGCCGCCAACACGCTTGTTTAAGCTGCCGGATATGAGGCAGCCAAGTCAACCGGGCATCAAAAAGGACACCCAAAAACCTGTGGGTCTCCACCACAGCAAGAAGTTCGTCAGCAAGATAAAGCCGCGGCTCAGGATGGACCGTTCGGCGCCGGCAGAAATGCATAACGCGGGTCTTGGCAGCCGAAAACTGAAAACCACGCGCTACAGCCCAAGACTGCGCCTTGCGGATTACGCCCTGTAGCTGACGTTCAGCTGCTGCAATGCTAATAGAACTATAGTAAAGACAGAAGTCGTCAGCATACAGGGAAGCGGAGACAGAATTTCCTACTGCCGCAGCGAGACCGTTTATTGCAATTAAAAACAGGCAGACACTGAGGACAGAGCCCTGGGGTACCCCGTTCTCCTGGACGAGGGAGGAACTATACGAGGCCGCGACTTGCACGCGGAAGGTACGATACGACAGAAAATTTCTGATAAAGATCGGCAGAGGGCCCCGAAGACCCCATCCATGAAGCGTAGAAAGGATGTGATGACGCCATGTCGTATCGTACGCCTTCCGCATGTCGAAAAAGACAGCGACCAGGTGCTGACGGCGGGCAAAGGCTGTACGGATGGCCGACTCAAGGCTCACCAGATTGTCGGTGGCGGACGGCCTTTACGGAACCCACCCTGAGACGGAGCCAGAAGGCCCCGAGACTCCAGCACCCAATTTAAGCGCCGGCTCACCATCCGTTCAAGCAACTTGCAAAGAACGTTGATGAGACTAATGGGACAGTAGCTGTCCACCTCCAGAGGGTTCTTTCCAGGTTTCAAAATGGGGATGACAATACTTTCCCGCCATTGCGACGGAAACTCACCCTCGACCCAGAGACGGTTGTAAAGGTCGAGGAGGCGTCGCTTGCAGTCCACTGAAAGGTGTTTCAGCATCTGACAGTGGACGCGATCTGGCCCGGGAGCGGTATCAGGGCAAGCGGCAAGGGCACTCTGAAATTCCCACTCACTGAATGGAGCGTTGTAGGGTTCAGAAGCGTTGGTGCGAAAAGAAAGGCTCCGACGTTCCATCCGCTCTTTAATGGAGCGGAAGGCCTGGGGGTAATTCGCAGAAGCGGAACTCATAGCAAAATGCTCTGCTAAGCGGTTTGCAATGACGTCGGAGTCAGTACAAACTGCTCCATTCAGTGAGAGCGCAGGGACGCTGGCAGGGGTCCGATAGCTGAAGACCCGTCGAATTTTGGCCCAGACCTGCGATGGAGTGACATGGAGTCCAATGGTGGACACATACCGCTCCCAGCACTCCTTCTTGCCTTGGCGGATAAGGAGGCGGGCCCGCGCACGCAGCCGTTTGAAGGCGATAAGGTGGTCCATGGAGGGATGTCGCTTGTGACGCTGGAGCGCCCGCCGGCGATCTTTAATCGCTTCAGCGATCTCAGGCGACCACCAAGGCACAGCCCTCCGCCGAGGGGACCCAGAAGAACGGGGAATGGCAGACTCGGCGGCAGTGACGATGCCGGCGGTGACCGATGTAACCACCGCATCAATGGCATCAGTCGAGAGAGGCTCAATAGCGGCAGTGGAGGAGAACAAGTCCCAGTCAGCCTTATTCATAGCCCATCTGCTAGGGCGCCCAGAAGAGTGACGCTGTGGTAGTGACAGAAAAATCGGAAAGTGGTCACTACCACACAGGTCGTCATGCACACTCCAGTGGACAGATGGGAAGAGGCTAGGGCTACAGATTGAAAGGTCAATGGCGGAGTAGGTGCCATGCGCCACACTGAAGTGTGTGGAGGCACCATCATTCAAAATCGAGAGATCGAGTTGCGACAATAAATGCTCAACGGTGGCGCCTCGACCTGTTGCCACTGACCCACCCCACAGAGGGTTATGGGCGTTAAAGTCGCCCAGTAATAAGAAAGGTGGCGGCAATTGGGCTATCAGCGCAGCCAGGACATGCTGCGCGACATCACCCTCCGGTGGAAGGTAAAGACTGCAGACGGTAAGAGCCTGCGGCGTCCACACCCTAACAGCGACAGCCTCTAAAGCTGTTTGTAGAGGGACAGACTCACTGTGAAGAGAGTTAAGGACATAGATGCAGACGCCACCAGACACCCTTTCATAAGCTGCTCGGTTCTTATAATAACCCCGATAGCCACGGAGGGCGGGGGTGCGCATTGCTGGAAACCAAGTTTCCTGCAGAGCAATGCAGAGGAAAGGGTGAAGGCTGAGAAGTTGGCGGAGCTCAGCTAGATGGTGGAAGAAACCGCTGCAGTTCCACTGGAGGATGGTTTTGTCCATGGCTGAGAAAGGCGTGCCGGGACTGGGACGGCAGATTACGCCGCTGGGTCACCTGCTGCCTCCGATTGAGCACCCGTGCTAGTGCTATTCACGGCGTCTGAGGGACCGGCAAGATCGAGGTCCTCAGCGGACGCCAGAATCTCCACCTCGTCCGCAGACGCAGAGCTAGAAGGTTGCGATGGGGTGGCTACCACCGCGCGTTCCTTGGGCTTAGAGCTGCTCTTCTTTGATTTCTCACGCTGCTCCTTGGGTTTAACTGGCTGGGAGGGCTTCACCGATTCAGTCTCCGGGACTGAGGAGGATCGGGAAGCCCTTCGACCTGCAGATTGTGGGCACTTACGCCACTGTTGATCGTCAGCCTTCCCGCCGGTGGAGACCTGGGAAGGGAGGGACCCAAGGGACCCCTTGCGAGCGTGAGAAGCCGAAGAAGTTGGACACTTCTCCGGCTTAGAAGTGGGGACCGACGTCCCCGATGGGGGGGATGGTGTTGCTCCTGAGGTAGGTGGCACAGGAGCAATCCGGTGGGTAGAGCCCCCCACTGGCAAGGGGGCAGGAGGAGTTGTACCACTCGTCGATCCGGCCGGAAGGCGCGAAACTGATGGGGCTAGCACAGGTGTTGTAGCAGCGGCGTAGGAAGTTGTCATTCTCACTGGATGTAATCGGTCGTATTTCCGTTTGGCCTCAGTATAAGTCAGTCGGTCCAGGGTCTTATATTCCATGATTTTGCGCTCTTTCTGGAATATTCTGCAGTCTGGCGAGCAAGGTGAATGGTGCTCCCCGCAGTTGACGCAGATGGGAGGCGGGGCACATGGAGTATCGGGATGAGATGGGCGTCCGCAATCTCGACATGTGAGGCTGGAAGTGCAGCGGGAAGACGTATGGCCGAACTTCCAGCACTTGAAGCACCGCATCGGGGGAGGGATATAGGGCTTGACGTCACATCGGTAGACCATCACCTTGACCTTTTCCGGTAACGTATCACCCTCGAAGGCCAAGATGAAGGCACCGGTAGCAACCTGATTGTTCCTCGGACCCCGATGAATGCGCCGGACGAAATGAACACCTCTACGTTCTAAGTTGGCGTGCAGCTCGTCATCAGACTGCAAAAGGAGGTCCCTATGGAAAATAACACCCTGGACCATATTTAAACTCTTATGGGGAGTAATAGTAACGTTAACATCCCCCAACTTGTCACAAGCAAGTAACCTGCGTGACTGGGCGGAGGATGCCGTTTGTATCAGTACTGAGCCAGAGCGCATTTTAGACAAGCCCTCCACCTCCCCAAACTTGTCCTCTAAATGCTCGACGAAGAACTGAGGCTTTGTGGAGAGAAAAGACTCCCCATCAGCTCTCGTGCAAACTAAGAATCGGGGCGAATAACTGTTACCTCCATCCTGGGACTTACGCTCTTCCCACGGCGTGGCCAGGGAGGGAAACGTTTGCGGATCGTACTTCTGAGCATTAAATTGAGCCCGAGAACGCTTAGAGACTGCTGGCGGCTGGCCGCCAGCGAGAGATGATGTACCACGCTTCATTGCGGGTCATCTGCCCTGATGCCACCTACTCCGACCAAGGGCCCTCCCCACGGGCGCCACCCAGCCACAGCAAAGGCCACCTGGCAGGATGGCCGTTGCCGGGAGTCCTGATACCCCAGGAGGATAGGCATCTACTCCTTGGCATACGTGGGGAGTTAACGGCGCAGGCATCAGTAGAGCGATCCCTGTGTTGTCAGGGGGCTACAACCAAGAGGGTACATGGCGGCCCCACCACAACGAACTGGCTACCGTGCTGGATCTTAGGTGCAAAACTGTCCAAGGTCGTCGTCGCAGTTAAAAGAAACACTGCAGAGGGCAGCGTGGTAATCGCACCCAGGGACGTATCCCCGCCCTAAAGATCGAAAACGAGCGGGACACCATTGCAGCGACGTGAAAGCCGGCTAAAGATCTAATTGCACGACGGATACAGTGCACCATGTAAGGCGCCCTTCCCCAATTGGCTCGCTCTTCGGAATAATTTAGAAAGATGGAGGTCAAACCCGAGAGGGGACCATCACATAAGGCCAAAGCATGTGAGACTCCTTTTAGTCGCCTCTTACGACAGGCAGGAATACCGCGGGCCTATTCTAACCCCCGAACCCGCAGGGGGGTGGACAGTTCTCTGAAGTGTAATCTCTACTGATAATTTGGTCAGAAATGAAATCACCAACAGAGTGCAAAAAGTATCTGAATTCTACCAACAAGTAAGATCACTTTTATGGGATGACTTGATTCCGAAACCAGCTAAACTGTTGATGTTTAATAGCTATTTCATACCAATATTGACCTATGGTATCGAAACATGTACCCTCACAAACAAGACAATCATCAAGCCTGCTAGCATCAGACATGAAATTTCTTAGATCCACCATCCAGAAGACCAAGATAGACAAGTTAAGGAATGAGGAGATGAGGAAAGAAGCCAGAGCAAAGACATTCCGATTAGAATGAATTGGCACATCTAAACTTCGATGGTGTGGGCATGTGATGAGAATGGAGCCAACTAGAACAGCCAAAATAAATTTGGAAAGACAGGTGGATAAGAAAAGACCTCAAGGAAGACCTCAAACTCGATGGGTGGACTTGATTAAGGCAAATCTAGTGATCAGAGGATGGACAGTGGATGACGTTCTCCGTGAACAGGTGTATCTGGACAGGACGAAGTGAAAGAGGCTCATTACCAGTACCTGAGAAACTGGAACTGTTAAACGATGATGACAAAATTTGTAGACAAATCATACCAATTCAGAAGCAATCAGGAAATCAAACAATATACAAATATTCACACTGGCATTAGAAAATGATGGCTAAGATTCTATGAGCACATTAAAGGAATGAATCTAGACAGATTTACAAAACAAATAGTCAATTTAAAACAAGTGTACGGCCAAAATAGACACGATGAAATGAGTTGGCAAGGTCAAAACTGACATGAAACTGGCAGGAATTACTCCAGTATATGAACAAAACCATGATACCTTCTGGTCGAAAATTCACAAACAGCAAGTTGACCAAATACAACTGTCACCAGTCTCTAATCTAGTGGTTTTCATATTTTAAGCTGTAATATCCATAGTCTGAGTAACAAATCTTTTGAACCTGAAGCTGCTATTAAGAGGCCAGTATTGATTGTAAGTGTATTGTGGAGCTCAGGGATGGCAGTTATTGCTGAAACAACCAGGTTTCGGTTATATCAGCTTTCTTCGATATCAGTTTAACGTGACATTTAAAAGTGTTCAAAATAACCATTTTCTGATATGACCAGTTTTCAGTTTTTTATTCATATTATTTCTTCTAACAAATGTAGAAATCAAAAAAAAAAAAAAAACTGAAAAATTTGACACTGTTTCAAGATACATAGCATCAAGAATCAAAAGCTTAGTCCATTCACCGTTCACTGCTTTTGTCAAAAAGTAATAAGTTGTCGAATACCAAAAAAAATTACCAGTTTCAACTACTGAATCTAATTTTTTTTACTTAAACTCTGCTCAAAAATCACTTTGTGATAGGGAATCATACCACTATTTGGGCGTTACAAACAGACAGTAATAAAGGGTGAAAACTGAGGTTGAAAAACTGTTTTCTCATCTTAATGTGTCTTTTTTTCTAGGGCTACAAGAAGATAAAGGCATATTATGTGCACACAGGCAGCATATCAGCTACTTTCTATTTTTATTGTACACACTGAATGAATTACTGTTACGTTTTTAATGTGTTACTATTACAATAATTTCCCTCCTCTTCTATTATGTCATGGAAACAGCAGGCAAATCTTTAATATTTTAAAGCAAATGAAGCATTGTACTTCATTGCTAGATCACTACCTAAAATTATGAGGTTAATTCAAATGCAATCTGGTCAGTGCGTCTACCTTTGCCTTACACATAAGATGGCACCACGTAACTGCAGGTATGGTGGTGCCGTCTATTGGTAGAGAGAGTGATGCGTGCGTGCTCTTTGATGTTGCAGAGTGTCAGTGTGGTTTCACACCGAAGAGAAACTGGTCACAGAAGTTATCGTCCACTACCGAACATGCAGGCGAGTAAGCAGGAACAATGAGAAGTAATTCGATTTTTGGTGGCAGAGGGAGTTGGAGGCTGTGAAATGTATTGAAGGATGAAAGTTGTGTATGGTGAGTACAGTCTTGAGTTGTTCAAGTGTTGCGGAATGGTGCAAATGATTCCTTGAGGGGCACGAGTAAATGGAAGACGATGCTCGTCCTGGAAAGGTTCATCATGTCATCACACTGGAAATGGTTGTGGAAGTGAATGCTTTAGTCTTGGACAACCGCAGAATCACCATGGACGAGATCCATCAGTTACTGGGTATTAGCGTAGGCACTGTCCACACCATAATGCATCAACACTTGAACTTTTGAAAAATCTGTGCACAGTGGGTTCCCCACCAACTGACCACCGAACAGCGCAATACTTGTATGGCACTGTCTTTGAGTCATCTGCACCTCCAACTCCCTCTGGCACCAATACGGCTTTCTGTCACGTAATGTCACAGGTGACGAAACATGGTGTCACCATTATGAATCGGAAAGCAATCGTCAGAGCAAGCAGTGGAAACACTGCGACTTCAACACCTCCAAAGAAATCAAAGGCTGTGCACACCAGTTCTGGTAAGGTCATGATGTCCTCCTTTTTTTACCACAAGGGCCCAGTGCTTGTCGAGTTCCGGAACGGGGAACCACCATCAATGCCCAGCATTATCAAGACACTTTTCAGAGCCTTACATGAGCCATCAAGTCGAAACACCGGGGCATGCTGTCCGATGCCATTATCCTCTTGCATTTCCACCGTACAGTTCCCATCTTTCACCGTGTGACTTTCATGTGCTTGGACCTCTAAAACAAGCTATTCATGGACATTGATTCACAACGGACGTTGAAATGTGTGACACGGTCCAGGCCTGGATCCGACAGCAGCCTACTAGCTTCTTCAAGGACAGAATCGACCAGTCAGTCTCACAATGGGATAAATGCGCCAATAGTTTTGGTGACTATTTTTGAGTATGTGTACTGCATATAGCTCCTTTTTTGAGTTAATAAAATCATTGCCATTACTTTACACTAGTGACTGGGTTTCATTTGAATGCCCCTTATATTTCCAGAATAGGGTTGATGCCATCAAGCAATTCTATGGATGTCTGGTGATGACAGCAAAAAAACTACCATATAGAACTGGTAAAAGCAACTCTTGCACACTGCACCTACACGCGTACGTTAAGCCACGACACATGGCAACAGGGACATTATTGTCTCAATGATGCTGTACCAGTTCTTATGCCACATGTTTGACACTTGTTTCTGTTGGCACTGTTACTAAAATAGCACTGATTACTTTTCCCATGTTCTATAACACCACAATACTTCAAATCAATGCAAACTTTATGAATAAAAATTGCTCCTTTTTTAAAAAAAAGTTTATTGAAAAACAAAAAAACAAAATCAGCACTGCTCCTATGGCTAACTGACATTTTGGTTTTTACCTGGTTATTAGTAAAATAGCATGCAGTTTTACTGTATGATTAAATGATGATGGCGTCCTCTTGGGTAAAATATTCCGGAGATAAAATAGTCCCCCATTCGGATCTCCGGGCAGGGACTACTCTAGAGGATGTCATTATCAGAAGAAAAACTGGCGTTCTAGGGGTTGGAGCGTGGAATGTCAGATCCCTTAATCGGGCAGGTAGGTTAGAAAATTTAAAAAGGGAAATGGATAGGTTTAAGTTAGATATAGTGGGAATTAGTGACGTTCGGTGGAAGAAGGAACAAGACTTTTGGTCAGGTGAATACAGGGTTATAAATACAAAATCAAATAGGGGTAATGCAGGAGTAGGTTTAATAACGAATAAAAAATAGGAGTACAGGTAAGCTACTACAAACAGCATAGTGAACGCATTATTGTGGACAAGATAGACACGAAGCCCTCGCCTACTACAGTAGTACAAGTTTATATGCCAACTAGCTCTGCAGATGATGAAGAAATTGAAGAAATGTATGATGAGATAAAAGAAATTATTCAGGTAGTGAAGGGAGACGAAAATTTAATAGTCATGGGTGACTAGAATTCGACAGCAGGAAAAGAAAGAGAAGGAAACGTAGTACGTGAATATGGATTGGGGCTAAGAAGTGAAAGAGGAAACCGCCTGGTAGAATTTTGCACAGAACATAAGTTAACCATAGCTAACACTTGGTTCAAGAATCATGAAAGAAGGTTGTATAAATGGAAGAACCCTGGGGATACTAAAATGTTTCAGATAGATTATATAATGGTAAGACAGAGATTTAGGAACCAGATTTTAAATTGTAAGACATTTCCAAGGGCAGATGTGGACTCTGACCACAATCTATTGGTTATGAACTGTAGATTAAAACTGAAGAAACTGCAAAAAGGTGGGAATTTAAGGAGATGGGACCTGGATAAACTGAAAGAACCACAGGTTGTACAGAATTTCACGGAGAGCATAAGGGAACAATTGACAGGAATGGGGGAAAGAAATACAGTAGAAGAAGAATGGGTAGCTTTGAGGAATGCAATAGTGAAGGCAGCAGAGGATCAAGTAGATAAAAAGATGAGGACTAGTAGAAATCCTTGGGCAATAGAAGAGATACTGAATTTAATTGATGAAAGGAGACAATACAAAAATGCAGGAAGTGAAGCAGGCAAAAATGAACATAAACGTCTCAAAAATGAGATTGACAGGAAGTGCAAAATGGCTAAGCAGGGAAGGCAAGAAGACAAATGTAAGGATGTAGAGGCTTATCTCACGAGGGGTAAGATAAATACTGCCTACAGAAAAATTAAAGAGACCTTTGGAGAAAATAGAACCACTTGCATGAATATCAAGAGCTCAGATGGAAACCCAGTTCTAAGCAAAGAAGGGAAAGCAGAAAGGTTGAAGGAGTATATAGAGGGTCTATACAGGGGCGATGTTCTTGAAGACAATATTATGGAAATGGAAGAGGATGTAGATGAAGATGAAATGGGAGATATGATACTGCGTGAAGAGTTTGACAGAGCACTGAAAGACCTAAGTCGAAACAAGGCCACGGGAGTAGACACCATTCCATTAGAACTACTGCCAGCCTTGGGAGAGCCAGTCCTGACAAAACTCTACCATCTGGTGAGCAAGATGTATGAGGCAGGCGAAATTCCCTCAGACTTCAAGAAGAATATAATAATTCCAATCCCAAAGAAAGCAGGTGTTGACAGATGTGAAAATTACCGAACTATCAGTTTAATAAGTCACGGCTGCAAAATACTAACGCGCATTCTTCACACACAAATGGAAAAACTGGTAGAAGTCGACCTCAGGGAAGATCAGTTTGGATTCCGTAGAAACGTTTGAACACGTGAGGCAATACTGACGCTACAACTTATTTTAGAAGAAAGATTAAGGAAAGGCAAACTTACGTTTCTAGCATTTGTAGACTTAGAAAAAGCTTTTGACAATGTAGACTCTTTCAAATTCTGAAGGTGGCAGGGATAAAATACAGGGAGCGAAAGGCTATTTACAATTTGTACAGAAACCAGATGGCAGTTATAAGAATTGAGGGGCATGAAAGGGAAGCAGTGGTTGGGAAGGTAGTGAGACAGGATTGTAGCCTATCCCCGATGTTATTCAATCTGTATATTGAGCAAGCAGTGAAGGAAACAAAAGAAAAATTCGTAGTAGGTATTAAAATCCATGGAGAAGAAATAAAAATTTTGAGGTTCATCGATGACATTGTAATTCTGTCAGAGACAGCAAAGGACTTGGAAGAGCAGTTGAACGGAATGGACAGTGTCTTGAAAGGAGGATATAAGATGAACATCAACAAAAGCAAAACGAGGATAATGGAATGTAGTCGACTTAAGTCGGGTGACGCTGAGGGAATTAGATTAGGAAATGAGACACTTAAAGCAGTACAGGAGTTTGCAATTTGGGGAGCAAAATAACTGATGATCGTCAAAGTAGAGAGGATATAAAATGTAGACTGGCAATGGCAAGGAAAGCGTTTCTGAAGAAGAGAAATTTGTTAACATCGAGTATTGATTTAAGTGCCAGGAAGTCGTTTCTGAAAGTATTTGTATGGAGTGTAGCCATGTATGGAAGTGAAACATGGACGATAAATAGTTTAGACAAGAAGAGAATAGAAGCTTTCGAAATGTGGTGCTACAGAAGAATGCTGAAGATTAGATGGGTAGATCACATAGCTAATGAGGAGGTCACCGATATGGCGGAAACGACCATTCACAATAACTCCCCTATCGCGACTATGATGTCATGAAGTAAACAAGACAACAAACACAAAAATAGTTCGAAAAACCATCACATACATATTCTGCTAAAAATATAATAAAAATAATGGAACAAGCAAGGGAAATTGGTGTTTTTTGGGTGGGGACAAACTAAAAATAAACACAAGCCACTAAACCAAATGACAAAAACGATAAAATAAAATGACCATAACCTTCAAAAAATCAACTAAAAACAATATCAACTGGAATCGAACACTTCCCTTGAGCTATATAGGTCAACAGAAACTATTGATACCAAATCATGAAACCCAAAACTACAACCACGTCCACAATCATCACTACCTCAAAAAACACAACAAACCAACAAAATTGGAATTGAACGCTTCCCTTGACCTATATAGGTCAACAGCAACTACAGATACCGCACTATAAGTCTCAAAACTTTCACCATCACCTCCCATAATCTTACAAAAAACATTAGAAAATCAAAATTGGAAACGAACGCTTCCCTTGACCTGTTATCCTTATGACATCTCCACATAAAGCCGCCCCTGATCTGAGATGCCGGAACTTTAGTAAGCCCCTTTTCTTCATGACACACTGAACACTCCATGACTTCAGCCAACAGGCCGAATAGCTTAAGAAATTTTATTAGAGACAACATACTGTCCCCCACCATCACCGACAACCGAAAACTGTTGACCTGGTCAGTCATATCCAGACCTACCAAAGACATAAACAAAGTGATTTAGCAAAATTCACACATGACGAACAGAAAAAAAAAACCTACAATCACGTCGACATAACAAAACCAAAATCGTTAACTCACTGAAAAATATTCCGCTGAAGGGACAGTCACCACCGATACAACACACGTGCAATGCTACCATGGAATTGAATCCCATACACCACATAACATGCTAACCATAGACACACCACCAGAGAGAACCACTGACCACACAATACGCCACCTATAAACACGCCACACACGCAAACTAAACCAAAAACATCACACAACAATACAAACACACCACCAGAGAGCACCACCGATCACATCAGAATGACACCTATAAACACGCCACTCTCACAAAATAAACTCCGCGCTGTCGTCACGTCACACACCACAACAGCCTTACGTCACGGGTCAAAGCCGACAGGTGGAATTGGGTGCTTCAGCTGACCCGACAGCAGTAATAGCTTCAAAAATAAATTGAAATCATATGTAATTGACAACTCCTTCTATACCATAGATGAATAGGAATAAATAAATCCATAAATATAGTATATGCATTTTGTGCCATTTAAGGGAATGGGATAAATAATAGAAATATTCATCTTTGACTCTGTATTGTAATACATATATATATTCGAAAAATCTTTTTTCATATGTGCATTTCTTGTGCACTTGACACGTTCCACATTGTAACAGCTACCATACCAGGCGATTGATCAATGGAACATGCAACCAACTAACTGCAAAATAGCTATGAATCTGCATACCTAAAGTGAAATGACCACATAAAACTACATGTAGGAAAAGCAGATGCCAGACTGAAATTCACTAGAAAAGTAATTCATCCCATACCTCCAAATATGACTCCAGCCCTTAACCTATGATCCTCCTAGCTTGGTGGTGTAAATTCAGGTCAAATAGGAAAGAGTTAAATGGTAGGCAGAACTTTGTCATTACACTATTAAAACATGGAGGAGGAGTGTAACCTTATATGGAAGTGGAGTGTCGTTGTTGTTGTTGTTGTTGTTGTTGTTGTGGTCTTCAGTCATGAGACTGGTTTGATGCAGCCCTCCATGCTACTCTATCCTGTACAAGCCTCTTCATCTCCCAGTACCTACTGCAGCCTACATCCTTCGGAATCTGCATAGTGTATTCATCTCTTGGTCTCCCTCTATGATTTTTACCCTCCACGATGCCCTCCAGTACTAAACTGGTGATCCATTGATGCCTCAGAACATGTTCTACCAACCGATCCCTTCTTCTAGTCAAGTTGTGCCACAAACTCCTCTTCTCCCCAATGCTATTCAATACCTCCTAATTAGTTATGTGATCTACCCATCCAATCTTCAGCATTCTTCTGTAGTACCACATTTTGAAAGCTTCTATTCTCTTTTTGTCTAAACTATTTATCGTCCAAGTTTCACTTCCATACATGGCTACACT
Source organism: Schistocerca cancellata (assembly GCF_023864275.1). Classification (NCBI taxonomy): domain Eukaryota; kingdom Metazoa; phylum Arthropoda; class Insecta; order Orthoptera; family Acrididae; genus Schistocerca; species Schistocerca cancellata. The sequence goes on along the minus strand of NC_064630.1, from coordinate 828,954,201 downwards.
CCATACAAATACTTTCATAAATGACTTCCTGACACTTAAATCAATACTCGATGTTAACAAATTTCTCTTCTTCAGAAACGCTTTTCTTGCCATTGCCAGTCTATATTTTATATCCTCTCTACTTTGACCATCATCAGTTATTTTGCTCCCCAAATAGCAAAACTCCTTTACTGCTTTAAATGTCTCATTTCCTAATCTAATTCCCTCAGCATCACCCGACTTAACTCGACTACATTCCATTATCCTCGTTTTGCTTTTGTTGATGCTCATCTTATACCCTCCTTTCAAGACACTGTCCATTCCGTTCAACTGCTCTTCCAAGTCCTTTGCTGCCTCTGATAGAATTACAATGTCATCGGCAAACCTCAAAGTTTTTATTTCTTCTCCATAGATTTTAATACCTACCCCAAACTTTTGTTTCTTTTACTGCTTGCTCAATATACAGATTGAATAGCATCAGGGAGAGACTACAGCCCTGGATCACACCCTTCCCGACCACTGCTTCCCTTTCATGTCCCTCGACTCTTATAACTGCCATCTGCTTCCTGTACAAATTGTAAATATCCTTTCGCTCCCTGTATTTTACCCCTGCCGCCTTCAGAATTTGAAAGAGAGTATTCCAGTCAACATTGTCAAAAGCTTTCTCTAAGTCTACAAATGCTAGAAACGTAGGTTTGCCTTTCCTTCATCTTTCTTCTAAGATAAGTCGTAGGGTCAGTACTGCCTCACATGTTCCAATATTTCTACAGAATCCAAATTGATCTTCCCCGAGGTCGACTTCTACCAGTTTTTCCATTCGTCTGTAAAGAATTCGCGTTAGTATTTTGCAGCTGTGACTAATTATACTGATAGTTCGGTAATTTTCACATCTGTCAACACCTGCTTTCTTTGGGATTGGAATTATTATATTCTTCTTGAAGTCTGAGGGAATTTAGCCTGTCTCATACATCTTGCTCACCAGATGGTAGAGTTTTGTCAGGACTGGCTCTCCCAAGGCTGTCAGCAGTTCTAATGGAATGGTGTCTACTCCCGGGGCCTTGTTTCGAATTAGGTCTTTCAGTGCTTTGTCAAACTCTTCACGCAGTATCGCATCTCCCATTTTATCTTCATCTACATCCTCTTCTATTTCCATAATATTGTCCTCAAATATTCTGCCCTTGTATAGACCCTCTATATACCCCTTCCACCTTTCTCCTTTCCCTTCTTTGCTTAGAACTGGGTTTTCATCTGAGCTCTTGTTATTCATGCAAGTGGTTCTCTTTTCTCCAAAGGTCTCTCTAATTTTAATGTAGGCAGTATCTATCTTACCCCTCATGAGATAAGCCTCTACATCCCTACATTTGTCCTCTAGCCATCCCTGCTTAGCCATTTTGCACTTCCTGTCGACCTCATTTTTGAGACGTTTGTGTTCATTTTTGCCTGCTTCACTTCCTGCATTTTTGTATTTTCTCCTTTCATCAATTAAATTCAGTATCTCTTCTGTTACCCAAGGATTTCTACTAGCCCTCATCTTTTTACCTACTTGGTCCTCTGCTGCCTTCACTATATCATTCCTCAAAGCTACCCATTCTTCTTCTATTGTATTTCTTTCCCCCATTCCTGTCAATTGTTCCCTTATGCTCTCCCTGAAACTCTGTACAACTTGTGGTTCTTTCAGTTTATCCAGGTCCCATCTCCTTAAATTCCCACCTTTTTGGAGTTTCTTCAGTTTTAATCTACAGTTCATAACCTATAGATTGTGGTCAGAGTCCACATCTGCCCCTGGAAATGTCTTACAATTTAAAATCTGCATAGACATGAAGAGAATATATGCTTCTGAAACGTGGTGCTGCACAAGAATACTGATGATTATCTAAAAAAGTCAAGTAACTCAAGGGATCTGGAAACGTTTCTAGAAAGCATGCAGGGGTAGTGACAACGGAATAGCCGTTTGCCAGAAATGATAGCATAGTGTAAGCACATACTTAACCCATCCATGACACGATTGGAATCCATTACATATTACAATCTGTACTAACTCATGAGGCTGTTGCAGCAACAATAATTACTTGTGTATAAAGAGCAGCTAAATCAAGTAAGAAGATTTACATGTTGAGTAAGCTAGATAAAGAGGCAGACATGTCATGTCTCAAAGAGGAACTCAAAACATTTACCTTTTGGCAGGAGCATGTAGAAAGTCCTGGGCTCAAGTTTCAAAGAATGTGCATTGGACAGATACGTAAGTAGTAGAATAGTTAATGATAGGAGGGATTCTCCATGGTTTACAGTCACTGTAATGGAATTCCCCAAGAAATGACTACTGCATAATAGAGCTATGAAGATTAGATCAGAGAGATGTAGAATAAAACATGTTTTGATGTCAAGAAACCAACACATTAAGTCTTCAATGACTACTGCGGAAGAATCTTATCAAAAGATCTCTCACAAAACCCAAAGATACTGAGGTCACACATAAAGGATGTCAATGAAACCAAAGGTTTCACATTTGTGTGTGACACAGGAACTGAAACTGAAGATAGCAAAGTAAAAATAGAAATGCTGTACAGTATTGTCAAATGTTCCTTTACTAAGGAAGGTATAGAAGTACTCCCCCAATTCACTTCCTGCGGGACTGCAAAGATGAGTGATATAAGAAGTAGCGTTCATAGCTTTGAGGTACAGTTCAAATTGCGAAAATTAAAGTAGACTCCAGGGCTCAATGTAACCCTCATCAGACTGTACACAGAATATGCAGCTCAATTAGCATGCATTTTAACCATAATATATCATAGATTCACTGAATGGAAAACTGTGCCTAATGACTGGAAGAAACACAAGTTATATTTGTTCACAACAATGGTAGCAGAAGTGATCTACAAAAGTACCACCCAATGTCATTGACATCTACTGGTTTTTGAAGTGTGGAACACATTTTGAATTCACACATAATGAGGAACCTCTAACAGAATCACTTCCTCCATGTCAAACAGCAGGGATTGTGAAAACACTGATAATGGGAAAACCAACTTATACTTTTCTCAAATGACATCCTGAAAGTAATAGATCAGGTCAGTCAGGTGAATGCAATACTTTTAGACTTGTGAAAAGTGTTTGCTGTGGTACCATAGCAACATTTATTACCAAAAGTGTGATTATATGGGGTATCGTATGAAACTTGTTGCTTCAGGTGTGCTGTATATTCATGACTTGCCAGAAACTATTAACAGTAATCTCAAACTTTTTCACAGTTTTGCTGTGACCTAATAATCACAAATTTGAAACTGTGTGCTTTACTAAACACTAAAATGTGGTATCCTATGACAACAATACAAAAGGGATCGGTCAACTCATACACACAGCTGTGTAACACTTTGTATACATACAAAATAGAATGACCAGATAGGTTCAGTCATAGGTAAGGCAAGTGCCAGACTTGAGTTAATTGAGAGGACACTGGGAGAATGCAGGCAGGCTGCACAGAGACGGCTTACAAATCACTTTTGCACCCAGTCTTAAAATACTGCACAAGTGTGTGGGACCCATAGCAAATAGCACAAACAGAGGTTACTGAACATATACAAAGAAGAGTGGCAAGAATGGTCACAAGTTTGTCCGACTCATTGAAGAATGTCTTGGAAACATGGAAAAACCTGAATCGGCAGGAGCTTGAAGATAAGATGTCAATTATCCCTCAAAAGCCTACTTACAAAATTTGAAGAATTAATATTAAGTGAGGATTGAAGAGCTATTCTTCAGCTCCAGACATATCACTGATGATAATAGTGATGCTATTTGGTTTGTGGGGCATTCAACTGCGTGGTTATTGATGTCCCAGTCATATCACTACTATAAGGATAATGAAGGTAAGATGAGACTAATTATAGGTAGCACAGAAGCAGTTTAAGATAAGACTAACTGTAGCTAGCACAGAAGCAGTTAAGTACTTCTGCTAGAAGGAGCAGATAAGCAGTTGTCAGCATCCCACTCAGACAATGAATTGATATTTAGTTAAAGTATGATGGCCATGCATGAATTACACGCAAAGCTTCCATGGATTGTAAATCGTGCTCTGGAGAAATATGTGTCAAATAAGTGGATTAAGGACAGAAAAGACCCACCGTGGTTTTAAGCGAAATTCAGTAAATACTAAGGAAGCAAACCCATTGCACTATCGGTTCAAAAGAGAACATGCTAGTGACAACAGGCAATAGCAGAGTCATGCAGTTGTAAAAAGATTAATGTGTGAAGTGTACAACTACTATCATCGTCATAACTTAGCAAAATATATTGCCGAGAACATGACACAATTCTGGTCCTACATAAAATCACTAAGTGGGTCTACTTCAGTCACTTGTTGAACAGTCTGATGGGGCAGTGGAAGACAGCAAAAGGAAAGTGGAAGTTTAAATATTCAAGTTTAAGGAATCGTTCACGCTGGGCAATCGTACAGACACACATTCATTCGACCGTCCCTCAGACTCCTGCATGGAGGACATGTAAATACGCACCCCAGACAAAGTTGTTCTTTCATTTGCATATTACATTGTTATCTCTGTGTAATATAAACTTATGCACATCAATATCTTAGTTCTGAAAATGGCTTAATGCCAAAATTGCAACTGTAAAATTAAACACTGACATCTGCAAGCAAGATGACTTCATTTAAAAAATTTGTAGATGCTATGGAAGCTTATTACAAGAAATTAACAGCAAATGAAGGAGTTGAAAACTAGTCAGTCACCAGGTACAGACACAATCCAAATTCGGTTTTACAAAGAGTAATCCACAGCATTCGCCCCTTGCATTTATCATGAATCTCTCGTCCATGACAAGGTTCCAAGCAACTGGAAAAAAAGCGCAGTTGACTCCTGTATATAAGAAGGATACAAGAACAGACCAATAGCCTTAACACTGGTTTGCTGCAGAATTTGTCAACATATTCCCTGTTCGAACATAAAAATTTCCTAGAGATGGAAAAGCTTCTGTCCACGAATCATCACGGTTTTAGGAAACATCACTTATGCGAAACTCAGCTTGCTCTTTTCTTATGATATGCTGCGAGCTATGGATGAAAGACAGCATGCAGATCCCATATTTTTACATTTCTGAGTAGCATTTGACAAGGTACCCCACTGCAAACTGTTAACGAAGGTATGAGTATACGGAATAGCCTCCCAGATGTGTGAGTGGCTAGAAGACTTCTTAAGTAACAGAAACCAGCATGTTGTCTTCGATGGCGAGTGTTCATCAGAGGCGAGAGCATTGCCATAAGTGCCCCACAGGAGGAGGATAGGACCACTCTTCATTTTCTATATACATAAATGATATGGCAGACATAGTAAGTAGCATTCTGTGGTTGTTTGATGATAGTGTTGTGGTGAACAGGAAGGTGTCATCATTGAGTGACTGTAGGTGGATACAAGATAACTTAGACCAAGGTTCTAGCTGGTGCGCTGAATGGCTGCTACCTCTAAGTGTAGAAAAATGTTAGCTAATGCAGACGAGTAGGAAAAACAAATCTGTAAATATTTAACATTCTGTTTTCTCACTGTTTTTGCAAATATGACAATGTACACCAAAACATAATTATGCCATGGGACGATACCAACATCCTGTATCAATACAGAATCAACTGATCCACATCGGGTCAAATATGATTAAAGCCTCAACCTTCGATGACATCCTCCATTGTCTTCATCAATAACAACATACTAATCTCAGAAACTTGATCTCGTACATAATCTTACTGCCCTCGCTGAACACTCAAGGACAGGGACGGTGAAGTAGGTTACGCAAGTGCAGAAAGCATGCAACAGATCTACCTTGCAGGTAGTCTACATTACCTGTGCCTGTATGAGGCTCAGCTGATGGGTGCCTACAGGCATCTGTCCCCAAGAGGCAGCATTGGAGGAGCCTACTCTAAGGCTTACAGCTCTTTTGTGACTATTTATTGTTTTGCACACTCAAATCAGCTTACTAATGGTCACTGCTATATCAATAGCTATGCAGCGAATACATGTTAAAGCAGTGTGTGAGGCATCACATGTTGTTCTGCCTTTCATGACAGTGGGATTGGAGTGGTTGAGTGCAGGAAGAAGGTTTTACAGCATAAATGATTGCAGGGATAGTAATGTCATATGGTTCGACAAGAATGTTATGGACGTGGAAGTTGATGGTACTGGAAAGATATAATTTACTATTTTCCAGGTCACATGTGAGAAACTCACAGCTTCCGCAGGTCAATATATTGTGGCACCTGGGGTCTGTATGGTACTGGGTGAAAAAGGAATGGGGGTGGTGGCGTGCTTCTAGAAGCTGAAGCTGTATTTGTTGGAGAGGGAAAGCAGGAGAACACAAGGTCTATGAAACAGTTGCTCAAGACGAACACCTGGAAGAGATGGCTGGTACAGGTATTAAGGGTCTTGGCGTTGGAGTAAATGCATTCGTCATGAATGCTTAGGTTGTAGTAAAGGGAGTATTTGATGTTGAAGGGAAGGTAACAGGCAATTTTGAGGAAGTGTTGCTTATTGTCTGGTTCTACACTGACTGAAGTTCAGTGGTAAGTACCAATAAGATTCAAGTTCATTTATTTACCCATCAAGGATAATCTCACTTAGACATATGATTTCTCATCATTCTACAATGAAAATAAATTGCTCAAAATATGCATACACCCAGAATATATAGGTACGCATTTATGAGGAGACGACAGGTGATTGGCCAAGGCCTCTGTGAAGGAACCAGCCAGACATTTAAATGAAATGATTTATGGAAAATACGGGAAACCTAAATCAGGAGGGCTGTACAGAGTAAACTCCATCCTCCTGAATACAATGCCACTTTCTGAACAACTGCACTGCCTCAGCCGGTTTGTCCCTAAATGTTCTTTAATTTACACACAATCTGCTCCAAATAACTTATATAATAAAATATATGTTTTCACTTCATCAGTGCACACACCAAAACCACCCTCTGATGACTCCTGGAGCACAAACATGTTGCTATGCTCCTTGCACTAACTATAGTCTGTTCAGAAAACAGAATCAGGTCCACAAATATGCAACTATGCCCTGTGCATGTCTTCATGTACCCCTCTTGATCTGTCTAAAACAAAGTTAGCATCACCTCATGATGAATGACATGTTTAGCTCAGTAGAAATTCCAGTTTTTCTTCTGACTGTTAGTGGATAAATAGTGTATTCACATTGAAGACTACCCTCCCCCCCCCCACCCCCCCACCCCACACTACCCCAATGTAAGCAAATGACAAGATATTTATAAAAGGAAGGAACAGGAGCAAGGAGGGAATAACAGAGAGGATAAAGAATATGGGGTCAGCCTCCCGTATGACGAGAGAGATATACAATAAAAAGAATATATCCACAGAGGCAAAGATAAGCCACTACAAGGCAACAGTGAGGAATGCAGTACTATATGCTGCTGAGATGATGAGACTAAGAAGAAATGGGCAGAACAACTAGAGAAAGAAGAGAGAAAAATACTAGGTCCCAAAAGAGGTGGATGCAAAGGCCTAGGGAAGAGTTGTACAGGAACATGAGAACAATATCTGGGGAAATCACACTCAAAAGGGCAAGGTTTGCTGGACATGTAGTTAGAATGAGTATGGATAGGATAACAAAGAGAGTGTGGGAAACAACAGGGAGTGACTAATATGCCAGAGATCAATGACAGAGAAGAATACAGGAAAAGATTAGAGTGTCACCAGTGGAGCCGACAGGAGAAAAGGACACTGAAGATCTCGGAAGAAGAGAAAGAATGAAGAGGTTCTGGGAGAAGAAAAGGAAAATACAGTCCACAAAGGGGCTACCCATGGCCCTACAGAGGCCATAATGCAAGAAGAAGAAGAAGAAGAAGAAGAAGAAGAGAAGTGACAAGATATTATTATCATGTTCTATAGATCTTCGCACACGATTTTCTTTGATCATTTATTTTAATGTGACAGGATGAACCACTACTCTGAATCATCTAAGTAATCTTTGCTTGTGTAGTATGCATTACCCTTATGAAGAATGGTTTAACTGTCTTTCTGCAGTCAGTGCTAAGGAAGGTCACTTTGTGTTTGGAAAAGGACAAGTTGAATTTCAATTGCGAAAAGGAACTGAACTACTGCACAAAGCAAAGGGTTTCTTGACCAGAGTTCCCAACACAAAATGATTTCAATGATAAATCTATACCGAACCAGAGGGCTCAGCCTCTGGGTACTGATGAATCTCTCTTCCACAAAATCCATGAGCAAGTTGAGGCCATCCTGGTTCCTGCAGCTAAACCTCTTATATGTTTGTAACTCTGATCCTCAGATGTGAAGCAGTTTTGGGTAAGGATGAAGTTTGGGAGGCAATCAGGTGGCTAAGAGGCCATTTGTGTTACGGTATTGAATGAGGTTGCACTGACGACAATGTGAAACGGTCCAGTTGGGAGAGGAATGAGAATATATTTGAGATGTTTTATGTTTGCTTTGCTTTATAATTTGGATATATGTTGCTTCCCCAGACCTGAAAGTGTTCAGTAGGGACTTTGAACACTGCTAAAAGGGGACAGCCAAAAGTACAAAACAACCAATCCTGCAAGAATAACCATCCAGAGACATTGACATTCCCACGTCACTCTGAATCATGCTCTTTCTTAAGACAGTTGTGAAAAAAATGGGCAGGAACAGGATGAGAAAATGGAACATCTGGAACTATATTATAGTTTGTAATAATGAGAGAATGATAATTTAGAGGCTAGATTGTAACTGAGAGTTGAAACTACATATTGCTAAAATAGCCTGTTATTAAAGAAAGTATAAGTCATACGCTATGCACTAAGTATTAAACAATATAAGAGCAAATTAAAAATGAATTTGAGTGTTGTTAAATAAGATACATTCACAAACTGTGACAGAAATTATGAAACATTTAAATATGTAATTCTTCTAAAAAGTGGCAGTAACCACAGAAATTAAAATTAAATGCAGGCACATGAAATTACTCAATAGACACTGTGTATCCAACAACAGAAATTAGTTACACACACACAACCATTAAGGTGATTACAAAGGTCATTAAATCACTAAAAGCTAGGAACCTGTTCATATACGACTATTTCTGATAGAAAAGCTGGTATTTTCAGCAATCAAGCCGATTTTTGTGGAAAATTATGTTTGGCATTAGGCTGTTTGATTTACTGGAACACGCACAACTAGCCGGTTTTGAGCTATTGCCAGTTTCAGATGCAAATACTCATCAATGTATTGCAATGTGTGTCAATCCACAATGGCATGATGACTGAAAACTGTTGTTTGAACCATTAACAACCCTCTAAATAGGCCTCAATTCTTGCAGTAAGTATATAAACTTTATTCTCTGACAGTTTTCACAGTACTTATTGCAATATTAAGAAAATGAGGGGACAACAACTTCTCAGTAAGATGATAAAACGGATGTTTTACTTCCAAACGAGCAGTTTTCAGCAAACTGTATAACACCATTGTAGGGCATTACTGAACACCAGTAAAATTGAAGGTTACAATCGAGCAAACAGGAAAAATCAAATATATAACAAAATATACATACAACAACATTTTTCAAAACTCACTCATGCTTCCCGGCTCACAGCAAGGCGATCCTTTGGAGCTTCCTGTGGCCACCACTGTGGTTTGCAAGTCTCTCCTATAATGCCCATCACAGTAATATTTTTTGCTGCTATGGCTTCTGTTACTCTCAACAGCCCCAGGCCAACTTTACCTTCCACAGCCCTCAATTTACCGACTGATTTTTTGGAGGAGTCTAGTAGCTGTATAGGTGCATCAGATGGTATTTCTATTTCTGGTTTGGACCTAAAAAACACTGGCATCAAGCGTTTCCTAACAACACCAGTATGGTGTGTTCGTGCTGTAAGTTCTTGTCCTATATAGCAACCTTTGTGAAAGCTTACACCATGCAGATAATCACTATTTGCTTCCAAGGGGAAAGACACTCCAGGTGGTAGGTCACATATGCCTTCTCCTATTCCTAAAACGTATCTGTGAACTCTGTAATTCAAGAATCCATCATATAATGAACTACCACCTAATTCTCTTGCAAAAGTATCATGAACAATTTCATCTACGGGAGCAACAACACGATATCCCAGTGCCGCTACTCTTGGATCGCGACATATGATCACATCATCACGATGACTGTAAAGTCCAAGAGTTTCAGGTGATACGATATCTTTGGCATACGAAACTTTCCCTTGTGAGAAATCTAATTCATCAATCGGTCTATAAAAAACCCATACTTTCAATTTATCGTCAGCAACATCTATGTCGATTTTCCTGCGTACTCTGTATAACTTAAGATGTTTTTGAAGTAAATGAATGTAAGACGAATCACATTCAATCAAAAGAACATTTTCTTCTCTAGTTTTATAAATTATTGTATCACACATAACACGTCCTTTTACGTTCAGAAACAACGTGTAAATAGAATTCATACTTTCTAAATGACGGATATCATTTGTTATAAGTCCTTGCAAAAAATTGTGAACATCAACCCCTTGCACCTTCAGAAGCCCACGTTGCGTAAGATTTTCTACAGCATACACATTTCCTCTTGATTTGGAAAATGATTCAGTAAATGTTCTACTGTTCAATGCGGTAAGTTGAAAACATTTCAGTGATCTCCTGCTCAGTAGCGTGAACATTCTGTATTCTTGATTATGTACAGTTCAGAGCAGTCTCCAAGATGAATCTGATTCTTATCTGTAAACGCTTGAAAAAATATGAGAACAACGGTTTACTTACAAACAACCTCAACGATAAGAGATATCTCATCGTATGCTCTGATTTACATTTTGCGGGAAATTAACGATCTACATGAACGACATGATTCCAAACATACCTCTACACACTTAGCACTCACTACTATGTAAACAATAATATTATTGTCAAGTTCCGACAGTAGCACCAACATCTAAAAAAAAGACACGATTTGTCGCCATACTGTGAAACTGGGCCACCACTGGCAATGAAAACTTGCACATGCCATGACACCAGAAGCCAGTTTCCATGTGTGCAATCAGTATTTCTTGTTGGAATTGTGTGAACAATATATTTCGTGTGTGACGGCGCAAAGTGCACTGTGTAAAATAGACCTCTTTGACATTGTCTAACACTTTTTGTGTGCGCTAATTATTCTGTTGTGTTCGCTGTAATTTTGTTTGTTCTTGAATGTGCAAATATAGTTATTAGTAAGATGTCCTTTTTTCTCCTTAATACTTATTCAGCTGCGCAAATTCCAATAGGTTATGGGCCCAGCGTGCATTTGGAATAAGTATATCAATAAAATAGTAAGGAGAAAGTATTGGAAAAAGTTCCAATTTACGTGAAGTGCGAGTTATCCTTACAAGACGATCGCAATTTTTTTTCCGCATTATTTTTCGGTGTTCTTTACGGCAATAAAAAGCAAGTTACCGTTAAGAATGAGTGCGGCACAAATTCCACAGATTGAAAGACTTATAGGTCGCGAAAACTATGCAACCTGGAAGTTCGCAGTAGAAGCGTATTTACGTTTAGACGACCTATGGGACGTGGTAGATGGGACAATGAAATCCACAGATCATAATTATTCAAGTAAGGATAGGAAAGCAAAATCAAAATTGATATTACTGATTGATTCGGTGAATTGTGTTCACGTTGAAAAAGCTGCTACAGCGAAAGAAGTCTGGGACAATTTACGAAGTGCATTCGAGGATGGTGGTCTTACGAGAAAAGTAGGATTATTACACGATTTAATTACCACTCGTCTGGACAAATGTAAGAGTGTAGACGAATACGTTAATAAAATAATAACCACGTCGAATCGACTGAGAAACATCGGATTCGAGATCGCTGACGAATGGATAGGAACATTGCTGTTGGCAGGACTGCCCGAAAGGTATGCACCTATGATTATGGGACTTGAAAGCTCGGGTATACCAATCACAGGCGACAGTGTTAAGGTGAAAATCCTGCAGGATGTAAAGAGTGCTCCAAGCTGTTGTACATTGGAGAAGGAAGGTGCGTCTGCTCTCTACTCAAAAAACAAAAAGAAGAAACCGGTGAGGTGCTATAAATGTCAGAAGATGGGACATATTGCGTCTCAGTGCAAAGAAAAAGTAAGCCCAAGTTCAGACACTCAGCAAAAGAGGTATGTTACTGATAGCCCAGAGAGAAGGACCAATAACAAAGGTAAGGCACTCTCATGTTTTTATTCTTTTGGTGGGATGAGCAATCGTGATATGGAATGGATTTTAGACTCAGGTGCATCTGTGCATATTGTTAAAGATAAATCACTTCTTTATGACATCAAAGATAAGACTCATATGGGAATATCTACTGTTGATGGCAACAAGCTCCAGTGTCACCTGGCTGGGAAACTAGATCTACATGTAAGTGTAAATGGTGAATCAGATATGGTTACAGCACACAATGTTCATTATGTGAAAAATGTGGCAACTAACCTGCTGTCTGTAGGGGAAATTGTCAAGAAAGGAAATACAGTCACCTTTGACATGCAGGGTGCAAGAGTAATCAGTGAAAGTGGTGAAGTTATAGCTACAGCAAGTAACAAAAGGGGTATTTTTAAGTTGGATACCATTGACAGTAAACATAAAAATGTCAGTGATTCAGTATATTCAGCAGAAGGTTTTTTTTGGCACCGGAGGCTTGGACATCTAAATAGAAAGAGTATGTCTATAATAAAGGATATGGTAAAGGGAATACAGAATTTTAGTGTGTCCAAGGATCCTTGTGAGACATGTATAAAGGGAAAACAAGCAAGGTTACCCTTCAAGACTAGTAAGAGTAAATCCACAGAAGTCTTACAGTTAATCCACACAGATGTACGTGGCCCGATGGAGTGTGAATCCATAGGTGGGAGTAATTATTTTCTTACGTTTATTGATGATTACTCACGATATACTCATGTTTATTTTCTTAGTTCTAAAGACCAAGTGAGAGATATCTTTGAGGAATATTTCAATATGGTTGAAAGATGGACAGGAAAGAAGATCAAGATCATCAGGTCTGATAATGGAAGAGAATATATTAACCAGAAATTGAAGAAACTTCTGGCAGAAAAGGGAATCAGGCATCAAACTACCATAAGGTACAGCCCATCTCAAAATGGGGATGCTGAGAGGGCTAATAGGACCATTGTTGAGAAAGCAAGGAGCATGATGACTGACGCTGAATTACCCAAAGATTTTTGGGCAGAGGCAGTGTCAACAGCTGTATATTTGAACAATAGATCACCTACAAAAGCATTAAAGAATAGAACCCCTTATGAGATATGGGTAGGAAAGAAACCTGATCTAAGCAATGTAAGGGTTTTTGGGTGTGATGCAATGGCACATATTCCAAAACAGCTAAGAGGAAAATGGGATCCGAAAGCTAAAAAGTATATTTTTGTAGGCTATTGTGAAAATTCAAAGGGCTACCGATTAATGGATCCATTGACTAAAAAGATTGTCACAAGTAGAGATGTAATATTCTTTGAAAATAGAAAGGACTCAAAAGAGAGCAAAACCACTAAGTCAACTGCACCTAGTTCAGAAGGTGAAACCTTGTGTGAGGAAATAGGAAGTGAAGAAGAGGAAGACGACAGCCAAGGACAAATGGATACTATTTATGATGACAATGAGTTATAGGATGAAAAAAATGTAAGGCATTCTTCTCGTGTACCAAAACCGAAGGAATATCCGGATTTTGAGATGCATACAGCACAGCCTTTTAATGATGAGCCAAGAACAGCAGAAGAAGCAATGAGTGGCCCAAACTCGCAAGAATGGAAAGAAGCGATGAAGAGAAAATTAGAATCTTTATATCAGAACGAAAGCACTGCAGGCAAGATGGGTATTCAATTTGAAGAACCCTGAAAGCTCATCACCAAAATACAAAGCAAGACTTGTGATAAAAGGATATTCACAAAAACAAGGGGTAGATTACGAAGAAATTTTTTCATCTGTAGTCAAGTATGCATCATTGAGATATCTTTTAGCCTTGGCAGTAAAACGAAATTTAATAATTCATCATATGGATGTTAAAACGGCATATTTAAATGGGAAATTGGAGGAGGAGATATATGTCATTCCACCAAGGGAAGCCATAAAAACCAGGTCAGAAAGTAAAAAGATTAGGCGTTTGAGAAAAAGTATTTACGGACTTAAACAAAGTGGACGTTGCTGGAATCGATGTCTACATGAAATTCTAATAAATATGAATATGAAGCAATCCAAGGCAGATCCCAGCATTTACTATAAAGGGAGAAAAGAAGAAATAATAATAATGGCGATATGGGTGGACGATTTCTTTATCCCGACTGAAAGTCAAGGCCAAGTGAGAATTTTCAAGAAACAGCTGCAAACCAAGTTTAAGGTGCATGATTTGGGAGAAGTCAAACGTTATTTAGGTATGCAGATTACTAAGGATGAATAAAGAGAAGAACTGAGCATAAGTCAATCATCATACACGGAAAAAATATTAAAGAAATTTGGCATGAGTGATTGCAAAGCCATAAGTACTCCAATGGAAGTAGGAGTGAAGTTAAGTGTAAATGAGACTGATGTGGACTGTGACAAGAATGTTCCTTATTTAGAAGCAGTAGGGAGTCTGTTATATTTGTCTCAAACGTCACGACCCGACATTGCTTTTGCCACCAATGCAGTGAGCAGATATTGCAGAGACCCAAAGGAAAAGCACTGGAAAGCTGTAAAGAGGATATTCCGACACTTAAGAGGAACCTCAAACTATGAGTTAAAATACCATAGACATGGTAACGCAAAACTAGAGAGATATAGTGATGTGGACTGGGGGAGTGAATTGGGAGACAGATACTCCACCACTGGCTGCTGTTTTAAATTAATGGGGGGCCTCACATCATGGTCCTGTCAAAAGCAAAAAACTGTTGTATTGAGCACCGTAGAGGCCGAGTACATGGCACTATCCTACACCACACAGGAAGCATTATGGCTAGGAACATTAATAAGTGAAATAGAACCCAATTTAATTGAGGAACCTACAACCATCTTCTGTGACAACAAGGGAGCCATAAACCTAGCTAAAAATGATGTTACTAGTGCTAGGACAAAGCATATTGATATATGGCACCATTTCATTCGGGACCACGTAGCGCGACAGAACATTGCCGTGGACTATCTGCGTACAGAAGACATGTTAGCTGACCTTCTGACCAAACCCTTGGAAAGGGAGAAGTTTGAGAAGATTGTGGGACTATTTGGTTTATCTTGTGGAAGCAATACACAAAATATAAGTTCAAGGAGGGGTGTTGGAATTGTGTGAACAATATATTTCGTGTGTGATGGCGCAAAGTGCACTGTGTAAAATAGACCTCTTTGACATTGTCTAACACTCTTTGTGTGCGCTAATTATTCTGTTGTGTTCGCTGTAATTTTGTTTGTTCTTGAATGTGCAAATATAGTTATTAGTAAGATGTCCTTTTTTCTCCTTAATACTTATTCAGCTGCGCAAATTCCAATATTTCTACTGGCATCGTTTTCTAGATGGCATCAACCGAAATAATTCGTGCGGACATAAATATTGTTCTACATATTTTAGTCCTAGATCTTACAGAAACATTAATTAAATGAAGACGGCCGTACAAAAATTGAGTGCGAAAATGAATTTCTCGTAGAAATCTTTCGGGAGCCTGAAACACACTGATCGTAGACTAATCGGCAGGGGAAGAAATCTAATCCATAAAACATCTTCGATTGAATGAATCTAAGTTTGAATACCAACTGGGCTGCATCTCTTCCTGTATGCAAAAGTCAACCGTTTACATTTCCTTTGGGAAATAACTTTTTATTTCAACAGCTATGCTCTGTTCTAATTCCTAGAGTTGGTCAGGGCCAGAACTCTTGTACTTAGTTTTGTAACCAAACTTTATACTATGGAGTATCAGTGAATGATTCAGCCTATTTTAATATCTCTAAAGACTTACTAGTTTACTTACGGGCAGTTGTACAATCTCTGCATGGCAGCCAGTTAAGCTCCAATCTCGGAATAGTGCGAGAAATGCGTTGTGAGAATCTGGAATAACACCCAACTGGTGAATTAACACGGGATAACTTAACCGTCGATTTCTGGCCTATTAGCGAGCTTAACTGGGGAATAAGAACTCCACAATTTACAGTGACCTAAAAACACAAGCCATATTAAATGGCCCCTCTGATCACGATGATCAATTGTGAACCTTAAAATTCGCCAATGGAAAAACAGTAAGTGGTCATACCAAGGTTAAACATATTAGAATAATAAATATGTAATCTACTAGCTTGTTTAGAAACAGTTTACACCATGAACAATGTGAAGAAGCGCACCAGGCAGACACAATGAACGAGAAATTCAATTCATTCCTGGACTTATTTCTCAAACATCTTGTAACCTGCTTCCCTCAAAGACAGATTAAAATGAAATCAGCCTGTTATGGATTCTGTACTCTCCTATGACATTATCTTCTGGGAAAATGCTTCAGGAGTTGAAGTAGTCTTCAGACTACCCAAACGAGCATTGAGGTTAATATGTGGGGTCTGTAACAGAATATCCCACAGAGGTCTCTTTAAGATTAGCAGGATATTTACTATTGCAAATCAATTTAAGTATACTCACTAATGAAGTTTGTATCCAGCAACAAGGAATTATTCGAGAAAAATTGTAACATTCAGAAGAATAACACAGACAAACGAAAAATTTCCACCAAGGCCCTGCAGCCCTAACAAACATGCCCCTCATCAATATAAAATAGGAAATTAATAACTTCCACACATTCAAAGAAAAACTAAAAACGTTCTTTTTATAAAATGAACGAATTCCTAGAGTAATAAGGCAACTATACGAGCAAAAATACAGGAATACACTTAGATTAAAAAAACCACTGTTAAAAGAAAATCTTTACTATATCATCATGAAGACAAAGTTGTGAATTCTTAACATAAATTATAATGATAAAATGGAAATTTATTTATACCGTAGGTTAAAATGTGTACTACTATATTTTCTACACCGTTAAGTAACTTGAACTTACTTATATGATGAAAATAAAAATTTTGTATTTTAATTTAAATCATAATGAAAAATGTAACTATATTTATTTATTTGTGGTACTGGGATAAAAATGTGTACTTCTATTCACTCTGCTGTTTCAAATATTCACTTGAAATTACACCAGTAAAATGCAGGTTGTAATACTGCTTGCAACCAATCGTTTACAGAAAATTAGTATTTGCTTGATATATATAATGCTCACATGATTTTGTATTATTTGACTTGCCCTATATTACGAATACACCCTTTGTAGAATATGGAACGAAAAGGCATAAATAAAAAAAATCATATCAAGACAGCAGGAATAGTGACAGATGCAGACAGTGATGACGAAATTTTAGCTGAACTTTTCATGAGAGTGAGGAAGGAGAAGAAAGTGGAATGACGCTGATTCCAAATTTATATCCATATTTCGCTTGCGAAAGGAAGCCATAGGTCATCGTTTCAATCTATTACATGTGAAACTGGAGCATATGACGGACAAGGGAGCTATTTCTCTGTTTTCTTAAATAATACTGTTTGTTTGTAGTAATATAAGTTTAATTACAGTACTTTGCGAATTCCATCGTGTTATATGTGTAGATCAGGCACATTAAAATGACGTTTCATGCAAAAATTGTCTTGTTTATCCGACATCTGTTATTTTCGCTGCAGTAGTGGAAATGACTGTTTTATTTTATTTAGCAGACAGCGTTATAATAGATTTAAACAAATCGAGAAACCACACCTGTTATGTGTACTGTTTGTACTAACAGCTTTTCCTGTTTTAGACAAAACATCGATTTTTCATGATGCCAAGCGTTTTTAGATAACTGTAGGGAACCAGTTTAAATCTAAAAAAACCCAGTTCATACATTTCCATGGGTCTCACAAAGCGCAGGATGACATAAGTCTAAGATGTGATGATCAAGATATACGTCAAGTTTATTCAACAAAATTTGTAGGTCTCCATATTGACCATAAATTAAATTGGTCTTGCCATATTTTGGACTTGAGAAAAAGACTTAGTTCAGCAACTTATGCTCTACATATTATAGCAACAGCTGATAATAGTGAAGCTGTTAATGCTGCTTATTTTGGCTATTTCCATTCATTTTTATCCTATGGCTTAATATTCTGGGGTAACCAACCAATGGCAAATAAAGTATTTGTAACTCAGAAAAGAGGAATTAGAATTATAAGCGGAGTTAACAGGAATCATTCATGTAGAAATCTTTTTAAAACACACAAAATATTAACAATGACCTCACAATATATCCTATCCCTTATGTGCTTTTCAGCGAAGAACCTACACATGTACAAAACCAATACTTCTTATCATGACTATGACACAAGAACAAAACATGACTTTCATGTTGACAGAAAAAACTTGAGTCTGATTCAAATGGGAGTATACTACTCAAGCATAAAGGTGTTTAATGCCCCCTCATCTGAGACAAAAAATCTTACCAGTGAAATGCCAAAATTTAAGAGTAAATTGAAGGAATATCTATTGGAAAAAGCGTTTAACTCTCTGGATCAGTTCTTTAATGTAACATTGTAACTTAGATGTAATACTTTACTTGTAATATTTGGTATTGCCACTTTGTAACTTAATACATCTTACACCGGTATGGGAATTCGTGTTCATGCAGTTGGCACTATCAAATTCCTGCTAATGTACGGTTTGTAATATGGAAAATTGTAATTTATTATTTTATCGTTTTATACCTCAGTTTTACGATGGAAAATGCTTATGCCTGTAACTATTAACATACTGTTTACTACTAATAACATACAATACACCAATTCAATTCACATTTGTTAGCCTATACAAGTAGGCTACTGTGTTAATTTATATTGTGACTCGTTCCATATCCATGCAATTCTTTTGTATACTGGATCTATGTAACACGAATAAATAAATAAGAAAATGAAAAAACTCACCCACATTATGTCAGTACCAGAAAATATTGTTTGTCTCCGTTTTCCATTGGGAATGCCCCTTTTTCTAGACACCATAGTAGGATCACAACAACTTTCCGCCTTTTAGTGAAACATCTAAGGATCACAGACCCCTTAATGTTTCAGACCAACAGCATTGTCTCCCACCTAACATTATTCGCAAAAACCTGTGAACTATTTGTGATTATTCATGCCAAGTCTAACACCGTAAGACTAAGACGAAAGATAAAATTGTTTCTTTCTTTTTTTTTTAAAAAAATGTATGTGAGGCTTCACCAGCTATTGTGTTCCTCATGAAACGTCCCCTTAGAAAAATTATACATAACTGTGCTTAAACTGTCACACAATATTTTTTTAGTGCGACGCAATCTGACTTTCAGTAATCCCTACAAGAGAATGGCCCTGACTCACCTCCAACTGCGCAGCACTACACGCTGTTGACATCCAGCTGCCCAACACTACAATGGCCGACAGCAATGCAAACTAGCCACAGACTGCACACAGCACAGCCAGTGATTTTCATACAGAGCGCTACGTGGCGTTACCAATAAGAACCTAAACAGCCTACTTACATAGCCCCCATGCTCCCCACAAAAAATTTTACAAATTGTTTTGGGCACTGGCCAATACATATCTGTTAAAATTTTTTCACAATTGCAATAACAAAGAAATCAAATGCACACACTTATTGATACAATGTTGGTCAAAAGATAAAATTTTCTCACAGTCCATAAAGACAGTCCTGATCGTTCATCACAGTAAAATTGCAGTTTTTTCTCAATGTCTGAGCAGTAAAAGAAAATGCACATGGAAGTAGTGGATTTCCATGCAGTCTTGAAGAAGTAGTGTTGTCCTTCCAACGGAAAGACAGTGCTGACTCTTGACATACAGACAGGTAATGGGCCACAACAGAGCAAACTCACAGCAGAGTCAGTCGAAGTTTTGAAGAATACTGGTAGGTAGGTCATCACAGAACAGACCCACTGTAGTCCTGGTAGAGATTGTGGTATTGGTGGGCCACCAGAGGTGCAGACCCATTGCAGTCCTTGTAGAAATAATGGTACTGGAGAGTCAGCAAAGGTGTAGACTCACTGTAGTCCTTGTAGAAATAATGGTATTGGTGGGTCATCAAAGATGCAGACCCACTGTAGTCCTTGTAGAGATGGCCAGCAGCCATCTGTTGTGACTGTGCGGGTGCACAATCACCATCGAAGAGTCTTGCAGTTAATATAGCAAGTCCATAAACCACCACTTGTACACTCTCAAAGTTTTTGAAATTGTCCTTAGAACCAGCAATGCTGTTAAAGAGTCCCTTCCCGAATTGATAACACGCATGCAAACACTAACAGTCCCAACTTCTCATCTATTGTGCATATACTATGACCAACAGAAACGTGTGCAGTGAAATGTAACTTAATTTGATGAACTTGTGTCAACTTCAATTTTATAACATGAGAATACAATCACAAAGGTACAGAAAACATCATTAATAACATAATAATACAGATAACATCTGTAGTAATACAGGCTTTACAAAAGAATAGAAAGAAACATGCACATCATTGTTACAGGAATTATGGCATAAATAAATAAAATAAAGAGAATAGTTTTCGAAACAATAATTTCACACATGAGCATTGAAACAGAACAGGATAAATAATGTCTAAACATCTTTACAAAGTAAATAACACATTATTAGAAAAATTCTACAACGTAACTCTCATCAGCTAAACACATAAAGACAGGAAATACACAAGGGTACACAAACACATATCAGAATATCACAAGAGGAAAGGGCAGGGTTTGTTTTCAGTGTAACATTTGGTACTGCAGTCCAACCCAAAACTTCATCCATAGATCTTTCATCTTATTTTAACATTTGTTTCCACCAAAAAAATCCTATCAAAGCATGCTTTCTGTATTTATATGTTAACATATTTCTTACCTCATTATTTATTTTCCATTATCTTACCTCATCATTTATTTCCAAGAAAATCCTACCTAAACCTATTCTCCCTAAACCCTACTTTTTTGTTCATATCCTCTTTCAAAATACTTTTTTTTTTTGGCCAAATCATTTTCTTATAGCTTCTCAATGCATTTCTTCCAATTCATCACAACTCGTTCTCTCATATAGCCTACCCCATCTTAAGCTAACTTAAGTCTACTGAGCTCAGATATATATACTAAGGGACGAGGCAATGCAGCAGTACAAAACAATTAACACAAACAGCAATGACAAAAAAGTGCAAATTGGCAAAGCAAGCTACAGTAAATCTAAATTACTAAGCAAATGCAACATTACAACTAATAAGAGCCAATGTGCAGCAACAAGAAAAATAAATCAGTAGTAAAACTGGCTTAACAGAGTAATACAAAGTGAAATTTAGTAGCACTATGCATGGCAAACAGCAGCAGGAAATGCTATAACTTATACCTAAACATGGCAAAGCTCAATCAGAAAAAATATTACACTAAAGACAACAATGCAGATAAGGGAAATGTCTATTCACATCTTAATGCCTATGTAATTAAAGTGGTTCACCACAACTTATTCTATGAGAAATATTACCAAGTAGTTGAAAGGAAAATTATGTATGCAAGTCCTGTGAAGGGAAATGTATTTTTGTGCTTCTTCGTTTTTTTTAAGTAGATCATAAAGTTATTATTTACTGGATCTGTAGGCATAAAATATCTATATTAGTACATCTATAAAACTGTATTTTAACCAATGCTGCAGTGCAGCTAGAAACTAGATATTAAAGAAAATGAGCAAACTCTCAACTAAAAACACAATAGATATAAAATGTTTCTCATCATTTCATTTGGCATTTTAGTAAATATCATAAATTACGAGCTCCACAGTGTAATCATATGTTTTCAAGTTTGAGCGTGTCATATTTGCAATGCTTTCTACAAAGAAATGTCAATAGCGAGGCTAATGGCCTCTTTTTTTTCTCCACATAATGGCTTTCTTTTGTCAGACGACTATCTCTCAACTGGGCGCCCAAAACGCACCTACCTTCCATACCGAAATATTTACGATATCAGTTTCCGCTACAGTGACAGTCTCATATAAAAATTTCACAGGTCGAGAATTTGCGTTACAAATGCGTAGAAACAAAATCCTGTAAATATAACAGTGTCCAAAAAATTTTGGTTGGCTTTCACACATTTACACACATTTCATAACTCTTTAAAGTACGATTCTTGGTTTCCAACATCCTTTTTCACAAGTCAGAGTCCCTAACAACTACTCATTATTTCTTACCTTATTACACATATAAATATTCGTCGACACTTCTTCAATATTTCATCATAATAAATACATAGCATAATAAAATTCCTCATATAGCATCAGCTTATTGATCATAAACATACCCCAACAGCATAATATACATTGTCATCGTAATAATAACATCATAAAAACTCAGCCAAATCTCAAAAACGTCATAGCTTTCTGCAATAATTTCAAAACCTAAAAAAAATTCTCTGCTCATTTCAATAGTGTCATCTACCTCAATCGTACTTTAAAAATCATGATCCCATACCAAATACATCATTCAAAGCTCCCATAGTATCACAATGGTTCCGAAAAAATATGAACAGTACACAAAGTACAGGCAAATACAATTGCATAAGTGTGAAATTATCCAACCGTGTAATTGCGTAAACATGTGTCACTGACATAGTAAAAAAATGTTTGTTTCTCTGTTCAAAAATGGTTCAAATGGCTTTGAGCACTATGGGATGTTAAATCTGAGCTCATCAGTCCCCTAGAACTTAGAACTACTTAAACATAACTAACCTAAGGACAGCACACACATCCATGCCCAAGCAGGATTCGAACCTGCGACCGTAGCGGTCGCGCGGTTCCAGACTGAAGTGCATAGAACCGCTCGGCCACAATGGCCAGCGTTTCTCTGTTAAATAATCAGATAGTTGTGTAATTTATGTGTTAGAGAAATATGGTATCGATGTGTAAAGTTGTATAAGCAAATACCTTATTATCTAGGGCTCCTTGTGTTTGCCAAACACATGGTACACAAAGTAAGCGTGTACCCCCTTGAGGATTAATGTAATTATACCCTCAGGTGTTACAGATTACAGCAATGGAATGAAATGTATCACGGAAAACCTTTGTATCACTGTAATTCAAAAATCTTTAAAAATAAATGTTTTAAGTACAAAATTAAATCACTCAAATACATGTACTGTAGCGCTAAACTGTGCGTCTTGTAAGATAATCTCTGTAGAAGTGTCGTAGTTATCGTCCTCCGAAAGCTAAGGTCTGCAGAAGTCAATGTACTTACCTCATGATAAACAAAAGCGAAATGCTTTGCGTATAGATATCTTACTTATTACGCTTATTGCTGTGATGAAGAAAGCACTGTGCTGTAACGTATTGTTGTGCTACGGAAAAGGCTGTCTCATTGCAGCTATACCACAAAAGTTACTACTAAAACATGTTTTCCTTTCCAAAAGAATTCAGAAAAACTGTGCTCGCCTCCAACTGCGCAACGCTAAGCGTTGTTCACATCCAGCTGCCCAACACTACAATGGCCGACAACAATGCTAACTAGCCACAGACTGCACACAGCACAGCCAGTGATTTTCACACAGAGTGCTACGTGGCATTACCAATAAGAACCTAAACAGCCTACTTACACTCAGTTATTGGTATTATCCTCATAAGCCCACTGAGACTTGCCGTAAAATAATAGCTGTATGTGTATGTTATAACAGCAGAACAGGAATTTAGTTATTGAATCTGCGTAGTTGCAGCATGAGGAAAGAGTGTTAAGTTTTTAACTTTGTTGAATATCAAGTTATTTTCAGTGTCCTCCTTTATGTCAAATTTCAGCTAGGTTAAGGTAACTTAAATTCAACTATCCTTTATTGTACTTGTATGAAGTACCATTTCTTCTGAAATTGGTGGCTTATTATGATTGTTTAATGTAAAAAAGTTTAATAGTACGGTAATGTTCTGAGTTCATTCAGCCTCATCTATAGCAGAAAATATTTGTCACTCTTACCTCCCTTTGATAACAACTTACTGTCTTTTAGTGACTGCTTCAGAACAACAAAATTATCCACCACCCAGCATTATTCTCATGAACATGTAAATTATTTGTACTTACTCAAGCTAAGTTTAACATAGTAAAATTAACAGGAAAATAAGCTTTTTAAGAGAGCTACAGCAGACAGCTGTTGTATTTCTCAGTTATTAGCATTATCCACATGACCACATGCATATGAACTATAAAGTAATTGTTTTCTTTGTGTTATAAGAACATAGGTACTTGTCATTAGCTAACAGGGATGTTTAGTTACGGAATCTACATAATCATAACAGTGGAAGGCGTGGCTGGGAAGCTAAGTTTTTAAATTTTTCTTGAACTGTCTCATGGCATTCTTTTCTTTCTTTCAGAGATCACACTATTCCACCAATGGACCAACTATTATGAGCACTGAAATATTCGCCTCTGGTGATTTTCTTCTTTCGACTGGAGACATCATTGGTACTGGCAAGGGGACAGCCAACAGGACTACTAAAAGGGTGTTAATGACACTGGAAAATATGCATAAGAGACAGCTTTTTTAATTATTTCAGTTCTCTGATGTAATTAAATGAAAATAAAATAAACAAATATATATGGATTAATATATTTTTATTCTGAAATCATTTGTTTTAATTTTTTATTTTCTGATCCTAATGTTGAGCTTTATGCTCTTTTGTTAACAATACAGGACGTCCTCCCCTCTCTGGTTCTTGTGAAGCAACTTTTGAAGCAGCACCATCTGCAATTCTGCTAATTCTTTCACATTTGGGAACAGGTATTTTTATTCTGAAAACGAAACTGACCGTTATATGCTGAGACAACTATAGAATGTAAGGTAGAACACAGTGAAGGTCTACTGTTCCTCAAACTATTTGGATGAGAAACAATATCAATAACCTCCAGTTAGATATGTACCATTGGTACATTTATTCCCCTGGACTGTAATAAAACAATGGTTGTTTATTGTAAATGTTAGCATCGTAGTCTTCATATACATCCTCAATATCATTAATAATCGCCACATCATAGAAACAGGATTTATATTTGCCCAAGAACTTATAGCATCCCCAGTGCCATATTACGAAAAGACTTAAAAAACAGTATTTATAAAGAAGAGACATTTAAAAATTGAATAATATATTTTTATCATGTAGCCGTAAAATAATAATTTCCCTGGGTAGGTTTCGAGTGCAAGGAAATGTAACAAAATCATCTAAAGAGATGACAAGATACGCTCCTTTGTTAATTTTTTAGTTGTCTTCACTTCTTCTCTTGTCTTGATTGCGTGTAGACGGACATCTTTCGAGTGCTGACAAATGTAAGCATATTTGTATGAGTTAAGTAGATAATATATTGATTTAATATTATTGTGCAACTTTTAATTTGTAAGAGGTGATCCCGATTTCATGTCCGCCTTCCTTGAATTAACCTGCATTCAAGTAATTTACAGTTCAACAATCGCAGCGGCCGATGCAGCCAACGACGCCATGACGTGGCGATATTAACTTATGAAAAATTAGCGGAAGCAAAAAACTCGCCCGCTATTAACATAATATTAATTTTTCTCCGCAGCTGCCCGAAGTTGCAGAAAATATGTAGCTTTAAGATTCTTATTTTCAGTACCATAGCCGACAGCCAGAGCCAGGACTCCGACTATGTGGCAATGGTTAATGGAGGTAAGAAAAAATACTCTCGCGCATGTGTGGGCCACAATTGTAATTAATAACTAAAGATCTTTTGCTTTAAAGTGAGCTGACTAGCCGAGGAAATTAATATGAAAAACTTATTACATTGTTCAGCTTATATACTCATGTTTTAAGATTCAGCGAGTCTAACATTCATTAACGTAACAAATAATTTAAGATTCATATTGTTAAAAAGGAGAACTTCAGGAAAGAATTTAATCGTAAATCAAAATTAAATTAAATATCATTTTTATTAAGGCCCACCATGTAAGTCGGCAACAATCAAAAAATAATAATAGCAATAATAATATATTAAATTACGATGGCCGACGGACGCGAGAAACTGCAAAACAAAATGCACAAATAGTGTTCAAAAATCCAGCAAGGGCAGATTTTATAGAACACCCGTTACTGCTGTAACAAAGTAATCATCCTAAGACAAATACAACAACAAGCTAACCAGTAATGCCTCTCCGAATTTTCAGTCAAATCAATCTTCATGATGTCTGTGTTGTCACAGTTTCTTGGAGAAACTAAAAAGCAAACCACATTTCACAGTTGCTACAATATTATCTTCTAACTTACAATTCACCATACGGCTATATTTCATGGAATACTATCAGGCATAGAAAAGTTGCATCTGAATCGAACTGTCTATGACGTCCTTCTGTTGGCAGTTTTATCAAATCATGTATTTCATTGTACACAATTTGGAACTTACATTCCATGTATTAGGTGCCACCAATCTGTTACATCTGTTGCATTTTCTGGGCATCATACTTACGTGTTTCTTTCTTTATAAAATTATACATCTGTTATAGCTGCTCTCTCCATCTTTCTAACATTGTTTGTGAATGGAAACTGTTGCACATTTTTTCCCGAACTTAATTTGGAAATCTACAAAAATCTCTTATTGGTCAAACAACAAATACCTGAGCCTTTCATTAATTTCAAGGCAGATTTTTGTATTCTTATTCCTATAAACTTCCTACCAATTTAGTTAAATGTTTTGTTCTCAAATTTTCATTGAATGAGAGCGGAGCAGTTTTTGTGTTTTCTAGTACACTCTTGAAACCACTTACAACATCTAGGAGACTCAAAGTACCCACAAGCGAGTAGCTCTGCGATGTGGAACGCTTATCACTCATGTTTGACACACTATTTCTGCAGACGGCGACTAACATAAGTGAATATGAAATGATGTATCCGAAAATCCCCAGAGTGCTCTTCAGTTGTTGCTAACTCAACTGGACATTAATGCTGTTCCCAGAGTAAATAACAGGGGAATAAAATGGCGTCGTACAACGCGAACTCGAAGTTAAGCTATAGTTGACATCATATAGCCTGAAGTTGTGCAACTGGCCCTTGAAGAATTGTTGCTCGCTTTTTGAGAGACATCAGGGTAATAATTTATCATCAGTGAATGCCAGAGATGCTCTGAGCTTGAAATTTTTACTATGGCTGCAGTTCAACTGTCCAGAAAGAAAGGCATTTTTCTCAATTCCATGACCTTGTATCATAAAAGAGTTACTGGACCATCAATTAAATATGAGGATCTTGGTAATTTACTCTTCTTATTACTCAGTTAGAAGTACCCATACTTAAATACTGATGAGCACATTGCATGGAGATTTCATACTTGGAGGAATGGCAGAATGTTTAAATGACTGACTGTTGTGTGCATGAGCTTGCACTCTTTGTATGAATGGTTGTTCACTGCTTAATTAAAAATAAATAACAGCACTGACAGTCAATCCAATAAACGGTATAGTGCACTGCACATCACAGGAATAAGTAACCAACAATAATAAGATGGAAAAAATAATTAAAAATAATTCAAAAGAAATATGTCACATTACTGCCACAAATATAGTATTGTACAATACATTGAAAACACTATTAAGTCTCCATGAGATTTTATTTTGAGTCAAGTAGAGCCTTAAATCTTTGAAGTGAAAAATAAATATTCTATTTCCAGTTAATTGGAACATTTACATTAAATGACCACAGCAAAAATTGTTATCATTATACAAAAATCAAAATGCCTTACTACTATTGATAGTTGTGCTATAAGATGAAACTCATCAAGATCATAGTCTTAGTTACAATACTTTGAGAATACACGGTGTTACAGCAAAATGCAAATGATACTGTGTTACCTTAATACTAGTCAATGATTAAAAGTAGTGTGTAATCAGATTCCTACCACAACACTGAAGAACTCTTTTTAACTTTCTAATCTATTTGATTTATACAATTGAAGACCTTCATCACAAAATGGAAAGTAACCCACACACTATTCATATTAAAACATATCCTCGATTTTTATAAATGACTTCAGTAATTTGTAATTTGCATAACATGAATAAATTGATCTTAAGTAAATCTGTGCTAGTCATATTCAGTTTTTCTATAACAGGTTGTATACCCAAACCATGCCAAAATGAGCTATACCGATTTCTAAAGGTGACAGAAGAAATCCAATGGACTTGTGGAAGAAATACTTTTGCTGAAACTACTTGAATTCCACTGAAGTGTACACATGCTAGTGTACAGTGTGTGTAGATGGTGTAGTGCTATGTACAAGTGGAGGTTCTGTGCAAGATAATCTTTGGCTCAGCCTACAATCAGGGAACACTCCTTTTGTAACACTTCCTTCAAATGTGATATCACTTTGGCATCACACACAATATCAGCGACCTCATAATCGGTTATCAGCTTTTCTTAGTGTTCAGTACAGGCTTCTCACAAGACTTCATGCACATGTATTGGAGATTTATAAAAACACATTATTCTTGGAATAATTTATTATATTTATTGCCTTAATTAAATGTCAAATAATGATTCATCGACATTTAATGCCGTCATAGAAGACTGTTCTCTCAGGAGTGAGTTGTTATAATCAATAACTTACAAATTGAGGATGAAATAGTTTGTATTATAATTTGAAGTATGCCGTTTCAAGGTAAAGGAGCACTGAAAATTTATCACAAACTTGTCACTATAAATGTTAAATGCCACTTACAATACATCAACGATATAAACCTTCAAGAGTCACCTTGATAACCAAGGCAGGAGACAGATATCATACAACAAAGGACAAGCATAAGAGATTATGTCGTGGCCTCTCTCTCCCCATGCAGATTTTTTTCATGTTACCGTTGGTAAGGCATTCTGGTATTCTCTTATGAATGTAATACATGTATGTTCTGCAATATTTGATGTTATTGACATTCTATCTGATTTGAGAACGAAGGATGAAATAAATATTTAGCAATTTTCGAGTGGCCAGTTAAAATTGCTGCAACTGAAACGAGCTGCAATAAGAATAATATTCACCCTTCTCACAAATACTGGGCTGTTTATTTCTGAATATGTGTCACATCTGAGTGTGCGGTTAGGCAGGAACCTAAGAGGACAGCTTAAATTGCTGTGAGTGAACTGAGGAGCAGCAACATTCATATTCTTCATTGTCGAAGCTCTATAGTCAATCATGCAATCGTCGATATGGCGTGTGACGTCCAATTGACGTCACCTTTGTAGGAAGTGTTGTAAAATGAGTGTTACCCCCTATGATCTACATTTACTTTTCTTCTTCCTGATATATTATGCTGTTGTTTTGTTCACTCTATCACTTGAATGACATTTTCTGTTACAGGTTGTTTCAAAGCTAATAAAGTGAGTTTTGCTAACCTGCAACAGTTGGTGACTCCGATGTGATACACGACGGTCACAGACGTTAAATTCAACGCACGTCCGCACTCCTTACTGCGCCACGCCACACAGAGTACAGTTGTGTCAACAACATCGCTCGCCTTCCGCGCTCCACGGCAGCTGCGCCTGGCGTCTGTAGTCTATTGATTCTGCAGTGCTACTACGACAGCAGATCGAGTTCCTGTGTTAGCTGCAGATGCACCTGCAGGTGCATTGATAAACCGCGTCGCAGTAAAACCACCACCGTTCTGGGAGCAAAATTCTGTGCTATGTTTGTCCTAGCCCAGGTCACTGGAGACTATACAAGATATATTTATGTTGTGGCAGCACTCAGTGAAGAAATGGCGCTGGTAGTGTAGAATATTCCACCTTCACGCCAAATTCGGACCGATATCCGGCAGTTAAGTACGCCCTAATCACACGACTTTCGCTGTCTGAGGCGAAGAGACTAGAAAAACGACTTCGGGTCGAAGACCTGAGCGACCGCATGCAATTACAGCTGCTGGGCCGTTTACGTACTTTGGCAACACAATAAGCGACGACATTCTGCAAAGCATTTGGCTATCACGCCTACCACCTGGCGGGCGAAAGATTTTAAATGTCTGTGTCGGTGGACTTGATGCACTAGCGCAAACCGCCGGTAGAATATCTGAAATGTATCCATCTGTGAGTGTTGCAGCAGTTAGCCCACAACTGCAGACAGCAAAATTGCTGCGTTACAAGCTCATATCACTGAACTTAACCTCGCAAGTCTTTGCACTGTGAACTCAGAGCAACAGTCGCCGATGTCGTCGCTATCGCTCACCCGGAAAACGCAGCTTCTCACCTACGCCTACGAAATCATGTTGGGACCAAGGCATGGAAGTGAAGCCCACATTGCGAGCAGGAAAACAAACAGGAGCTTTGTGATGACGGCCACTGAACTCCGAACGGCAGCCGTCGATTGTTTATCATAGATCAAGGTATGAAATTGCAGTTCTTAGTAAACCCGGGTCCAGACGTACCAGTCTACCTGTACGACCATTTGCCACCTTTAAATGTGCTGGTTACACATTCAATGCAGCGAATGGCTCTACAATAGCTACATGTGTTTGTACTACACTGATGTTAAACCCAGTCCCACGATGCAGGCATCAGTGGCAGTTTGTTGTAGCAGATATCACACATCATATACTGGGAGCTGATCTGCTATCATTTTATAGATTGTGCCCAACCTTCGGCATTGGTGTCTGCTGGACATTAGCAGACGACTAGTATGTTATGTGTAAGATGATGGCATGTGGGAGATGACTGGAGATTCTCCATTTATCGAACTTTTGAAATGGTTCCATGAGATGAAGTCAAGCTCCCACATTATCTCTCATGCACCACTCCATAGTGTTCTACATTTTGATCACACCTGAGCCGCCCCTTTGTACTGGAACTTGTCGTTTAATGTTACAGAAACTGAAAGTGGCTCAACAGGAATTCACACCCATGCTCGTGCAAGGGATCTACCATCTATCAAGTAGCAGCTGGGAATCCCCCCTTCTATTTGGTACTGAAAAAGAACCACAGATGATGCCCTATACGATACATCGAGCATTTCTAGTCCAATGTCTACGGTAGGAGCATATTTTGTATGCTGGAACTCGTTAGTCCTTTTTACCAAATATCTGTAGCATTAGACGGTAGTCTGCAGCTCGTGGTCTAGTGGCTAGCATGGCTGCCTCTGGGTCATGGGGTCCCAGGTTCGATTCCCTGCTTGGGGACTGGGTATTTGTGTTTTTCTCATCATTTCGTCATCATCCTCATAATTCGTGGCAATGGCGAGATTGGACTGTGAAAAAAATTGTGCCGTGAAAAAATTAGGACTTTGTATGGGAGCTGACGACCACGCAGTTGAACTTCCCAAGAACCAAACATCATCATCATTACTAAACGACAGCTGTGCGCACTGGTCGTTCGAGTTCACTCACAAGCCTTTCGGGCTACGTAACGCTGCTTAGACTTTCCAAAGATTTATGGATGAGGCTACACACGACTTGGAATGTTGCTGTGTATATATCGAACGTGTTTTTGTCATCTCGCTTTCAAAAGCTGTGCACTTGTTACATCTACAACGACTCTTTACTCGTCAGTGTGAGTATCGCTTCATTATTAATCTATTCCAATGCGTCTTGGGGTAGCAGAGTGTCAATTTCTTGGCTATACTATTAATGCTCAAGGAATTCAGTGATCAGATGAGGAGGTAGACATAATACTTGGTTTCCCACGACCTACAACAATCAAGGAACTACAACAGTTCTTTGGGGTCACGAGGTTTTATCGCCACTTCGTCCTTAACACACCCTCTCCTAGCTGCGCCACTGAACAAATTCAGACAAGGCAAACCCAGTCAAAGAATAATCAAAGGAATCTAGAAGCCAAAACTGCATTTTCTAATTTGAAGACTGCCATCAGCTTGAAGATAGATTTGGAGAAAACTATTCTTTTGTAGGCACTAGCTCATTTTACTCTAAGGAAAAAGTCTTCATAAATCACAAAATCCCTCGAATTCTGTGAGAATCTCGTGATTTATGTCTTTTTTATACAAAAATAACCCAGAACCTACAAAAGGATTCTACTTCCTTTCCAGTCATCCACCTCAGTCGCCTTAATCCTAAGAAAAATAAATAAGTAAATAAATGGGGAGATGATCAATTTTAGGGATAACATATTTTTATTTTATATTTATTTACTTTTTCATTTTTTATATTTCATTTCATAATATTTTTAGTAATTCCAGGGAAATATTCACTCCTTGTGAGATTCCATACAAATTTTTCTCTTCAGACAAGGTACGCAAGGTCAAAATTTTAATGGAATTCTCACTACAAATTCTAGCTCACAAATGTCACTACTATAATTTTTAGATTTCTACATTCCATTTTATCCCAGTTTAACCTGCCTATCTGCAAAAAAATTGATAACCCAGTCAGTTATTAATTGGAAGTATCTATTTGGTAAACGAACCTTAAACTCACTATTAAGCTCCATAGGAATTTTCTCCCCATATCTAGTACTGAAACATTCACATCCAATAATGTTATACAAAATAATTACCTGTACCTCACTAATATTTTTAAACAAATTAGAATTGCTAGCATTATTGAGTTCCCTGAGTAGGGGCTCCATTTATTCAGAAAAAAGTATTTATTATCAAAATTTAATTTTATACATTACAGACAGACAACTCAGAAAACAGCAACAAAAAACCTGTAAGGATTTATATTGTTGGGGACATAGCTGAAATGGTACGTAAAAAACTGAATTATACTATTCACCTTTTAAAGTAGAAAAAGAAGAAGAGATTCCTGATTTTGAGGTCAGTGATAATGAAGAAGAGGTTACATGGCAATGTATCTATTTTATCGTCTGAAGCATACACTGCTGGCCATTAAAACTGCTACACCACGAAGATGACGTGCTACAGACGCGAAATTTTACTGACAGGAAGAAGATGCTGTGATATGCAAATGACTAGCTTTTCAGAGCACTCACACAAGATTGACACCGGTGGCGACACCTGCAACGTGCTGACATGAGGAAAGTTTCCAACCGATTTCTCATACACAAACAGCAGTTGACTGGCGTTGCCTGGTGAAACGTTATTGTGAAGCCTTGAGTAAGGAGGAGAAATGCGTACCATCACTTTTCCGACTTTGATGAAGGTCTGATTGTAGCCTATCGCGTTTGCGGTTTATCGTATCGCGACATTGCTACTCGCGTTGGTCAGGATCCAATGAATGTTAGCAGAATATGGAATCGGAGGGTTCAGGAGGGTAATACGGAACGCCGTACTGGATCCCAACGGCCTCGTATCAATAGCAGTCGAGATGACAGGCATCTTATCTGCGTGGCTGTAACGGATCGTGTAGCCACGTCTCGATCTGAGTCAACAGATGGGGACGTTTGCAAGACAACAACCATCTGCACGAACAGTTCGACGACGTTTGCAGCAACATGGACTATCAGTTCAGAGACCATGAATGTGGTTACCCTTGACACTGAATCACAGACAGGAGCACCTGCGATGGTGTACTCGACAACGAACCTTGGTACACGAATGGCAAACCGTCATTTTTTCGGATGAATCCAGCTTCTGTTTACAGCATGATGACGGTCGCATCCGTGTTTGGTGATATCGCAGTGAACGCACATTGGAAGCATGTATTCGTCGTCACCATACTGGCGTGTCACCTGGCGTGATGGTATGGGGTGCCATTGGTTACATGTCTCAGTCACCTCTTGTTCGCATTGACGGCACTTTGAACAGTGAACGTTACATTTCAGATGTGTTACGACCCGTGGCTCTACCCTTCATTCAGTCCCTGCGAAACCCTACATTTCAGCAGGATAATGCGCGACCGCATGTTCTAGGTCATGTACAGACCTTTCTGGATACAGAAAATGTTCGACTGCTGTCCTGGCCAGGACATTCTCCAGATCTCTCACCAATTGAAAACGTCTGGTCAATGGTGGCTGAGCAACTGGCTCGTCACAATACGCCAGTCACTACTCTTGATGAACTGTGGGATCATGTTGAAGCTGCATGGGCAGCTGCACCTGTACACGACATCCAGGCTCTGTTTGGCTCAATGCCCAGACGTATCAAGGCCGTTATTACGGCCAGAGGTGGTTGTTCTGGGTACTGATGTCTGTGATCTATGTACCCAAATTGTGTGAAAATGTAATCACATATGGGTTCTAGTATAATCTATTTGTCCAATGAATACTCGTTTATCATCTGCATTTATTCTTCGTGTAGCAATTTTAATGGCCAGTAGTGTATATTTTACCATCGTGTGGACTCAACACTTTTTTTATTTACCTCAACTGAATAAATTTAGAATGTAAAACTTTGCATTAAATCCATAGTTTGGTATTATTCAGTATTATTAAACAAACAATCTTTATAACCTTCTAAGTTTCCTTTATTTTAACAACACATTTCTTGATTCCTTTAGATTTTTCTCCTCACTGTCGCCAACTTTATAAGCATAAAGTTTTTGCTCTTGAATCACAAAATTCTTCCATTCTTTTTCCATTACATTCATCTTTCACTTTTTACTAAAACATTCTTATTTACTTGTGGAATACTATACATATATTATCTGTTGGATAACCGCTAGTATCAAATTTATCTGAACTGATGCATCCCCCACTTCCCAGCCTGTGTGCCTCACTGGGAGCAAATGAAGCTGCTTGCAGTTACTTACATAGTAACTAAGTGAAGAGGAAGCCATATTCGAAAATGTGCTACTCCTGTTTATTTTGGGTTCAAATACATTATTTTCTATGGATTATAATCCATATATTATATTAATTATTATAATCCATATATTATTATAATCCATATATTATATGGATTATAATAATTATTGCATCTTTTTAGATGAGAGGAATTCTGAACAATATATAAGTGTGAATATGAACACACAGATAAAGATAAAAAAGAATATTTTACGTGAATAACGATGTATATTCCTGTGGTCTAGTGAATGGAGACTAATTTAGCGTAATCTGTGAATGAAGTCATTAACTGCTCTATAAACAGCACAGACATTGTGTGCAAGGAAGAAGGAGCAAATAGGAAATTGATATCCTGATATTTAGAGGCAGTATGCAGTGCTACATCAATCAACAGTGCCACCTGCTAGAGGTACAAGTTATGCAACAGCTGCTGCCTGCTAGCACCCAGTGGCAGCTGATTAGATAGATTTTTGTTTATTTCTCAGACAAACATTGTGCAATTTTAAAAATTCAAAAAGCTACGATAATCTAAATGGAAAGGGCTATCCAGAGAAAAAATAATGAATAAAATCGGACATAATCTTCTAATTGACATACTAAATGTTTCAGTTTTATTTCATTTATTTTTCTTAAAATGCTAGCAAACGAAATGTAAAAATGTGGTTACCAATTCTGTATTTTTTCAAATTTTTATTCATTTATATAATTAAAAATTTTCAGTTAATATAATGTGCTGTGCATCATATACCAATTTTTCATTCCATACATGATAACATATGCTAGCGTATTTGCAGGAGATGTATCACTAAAAGCTGCACAAAGTTTCTTTATCATTTTTTGTGTTGCAGTTACATTCTCACTAAAATTCATATTTGTGGCATAAACTTGATAATTCGTTATGAAATTATATAGATTCATATCAACATAGCCTTTCAATTGTCTAACTCGTTTAAAATTTAGAAGAGAACCATAAGCTTTTAAACAATTATTTGATGGATCTAAGTTACTCATTTCTTGTGGAAAAACTTCATTTCTTCCATTCTTCAGATAAATCGTGCATAGCTTAACATAATCAAATATTAATGAATCAAACTACTGATTACTTTTTTCTGTTTGTCTGAAATGTAACAAATACAAAGTAAGGCATATCAAATTCTGCTGAGTTATAGAAATTCGTAATATCTAATTCAAAAATTCTTCTTCCCACTCAATGCAGCAATTTCTTCAGTTTGCAGTTCATAAAAGGTTATCAGAATTTTTGGATTTTCAAAATACCTTCTTGTTGATCAAGGTCATTACTATTTAACTGCAGGTACATGAATTTCCTTAGATTCTACAACAAATCGGTCTTCTTTTGGAAGAGTATCTTTTGCTTCAATTCCAATATCATTTCGACCAGCCCATTTAAGAATCACATTCAGCCTGAATGAAATATTCACTCTGCAGTGGAGTGTGCACTGATATGAAACTTCCTGGCAGATTAAAACTGTGTGCCACACCAAGACTCAAACTCAGGATATTTGCCTTTTGCAGGCAAGCACTGTACCGACTGAGCTACCCATGCATGACTTATGACCTGTCCTCACACTTTACTTCCGCAAGTACCTCGTTTCCTTCCTTCTAAATTTCACAGAAGCCCTTCTGCGAACATGCAAGACCAGCACTACTGGAAGAAAGCATATTGTGGAGGCATGACTGAATCACAGCCTAGGGGATGTTTTTAGAATCAATCTTCCACTCCACAGCAGCGTGTGTGTTGATATGAAACTTCCTGGCAGATTGAAACTGTGTGCTGGAGTTAGACTCAAATTCGGCACCTTTGTCTTTCATGGGCAAGTGCTCTACCAACTGAGGTACCTAAACACTACTCACAACCTATCCTCACAGCTTTACTTGCGCCAGAACCTCGTTTCCTACCTTTCAAACTATTCAGAAGCTTTCCTGCGAACATTTCAAGACTAGCAGTCTTGGAACAAAGTATATTGCAGAGACATGGGTTAGCCACAGCCTAGGGGATGGTTTCCACTCCACTACAGCATGAAAATTTCATTCTGGGAATGAATGTCTCCACGATATCCTTTCTTTCAGGAGTGCTAGTCTTGAAAGGTTCACAGGAGAGCTTCTGTGAAGTTTGGATGGTATTTTGTGAGACGAGGTACTGGCAGAAGTAAAGCTGTGTGAATGGGTTGTGAGTCATGACTAGATAGCTCAGTCTATAGAGCATTTGCCCATGAAAGATAAAAGTCTGAGGTAAACTCTTGGTCTGGCACACAGTTTCAATGTGTCAGGAAGTTCCATCATATTCAGCATTTGAAGACTATGTAAAAAGTTGCAGAAAAATCGCATTCCGAAATGGCCTCTTTACGATGTTTGAAAATCCACCAAGCATTGCAAGTGGATAAAGCACCTCACTTTTCTTGCTCTTTATTTTTCCATTATTAAGTATATGACCTTCCATGCTTATTTTAACAGCAAGAGATAAGTCAAATACAACAAAATTGGTGATGAAATACAAGAATCTTGAATTCTATAAAAATATTATTTGCCTAGTGGCTATAAAATCAACTAGCTTTGCCACATAATTATCGTTTGATTTTTTATTGTATTTGTGTCACATGCTGCCTAGGTTGATCCATCAGTTGCAACATTCCTAAGGCTGGTTAGGTTGAAACCAACCATCAACAATGTGAATCTTAATCCCCACTGTCCTTGTTAGATACGTTTAGGTTACATTTACTTTTCTCATTCACAGGTAATGAGTAAAAATGATAGCTTTCAATGTTTTTCATTTAATAAGGATAGAATTTGACTAAGCCATTCGTAAAAAAAAAAAAATGTCACACAAGCACCACTGAAGTCAATTAAACTATCATTTTCGTTAGATATTTGTAAATGCTGAGTAGTACCAAAAGCCAGCATGTATACACGATAATGTGTTTTATGAATTAGTAGTCCACAAAATTCAGCATTCGACTTGAATGAAACAATATTAAATTTTCAATGCAAGTGATCAGTATGCTTCACAAATCATCCATCAGCTACATTAAAATTTATGTTGCTTAATTTGAATGGAGTAATTTTAAGAATATCATTAGCAACAGCCTTCTCATTAGAAAGAATAATTTGGCCATCAATTCAAATTCCACTACTGTCATTTGTATCCATATACAATTTAACATCTCTTTCAATAATAACTCTATTACAATATTACTATAGTTGTCTTGTATAGTTACAACCAATCTTTTCCATAACAGGTGACTTCCCACTCAGTTGAAATGGGCAACTCTTATCTACTAATAAAAATATTATTATTTAACTGAAAGCTGTTTGGGAAGAAATCAAACAATAAACATGGCAAGATCTTGTCTAACTCTGTTCTATGTGTAATAACAAGCCCAAGCAGATGAGCCAAAACATCATTAATGACTAACTATTATATTCTGACTCTAGGATTGCTAAACTGGAATAAAATCAGCCATTTGTATGTGCACTATGAAAGTTTAGATCTACCAAAATTTCAAGAGTTTATAATACTGTATAAAAAAGTGGAAAACCAAATAATGCTAGTGATGATGAAGAGAATGCCTCTCAGGGTGATGTTAAAAATTAAAGGTAAGTGAAAGAATTTTACAGCTCATTAACCACAGTGAAGATTAAGTTTTGGGTATTAAAACCTATTGGTACATTTAAATTTGTTGGTCCTTTCAGAGTTCAATTCAATGGAGATAAACTAACTATTGGCGAAAAAGAAAATGGAGCTACAGATGGAGTGGTGAATCTCTCGACAAAGGAAAAAAAAACAGTATACTATGGATGATATGAGTGCAAAATTTGATGCTGTTGATTTATCAAATTACGCAGATATATTGTACCATTCAGGAATATGACATTCTGATATTACTCCAAACGAAATAACATGAAGAGGAAAAAAAATAAATGTTTTATAAAAGAAATTGTATACATCTACTTCCCATAATTTAGGAAATTAAATTCAAGTTCAGATTCTTTGGATTACTCAGATACAAAAACAGAACAAGGCGTATTTTATATATATACTGTAAAAACTAGGTGAAAGTATTTGGATGAATGATGTATATGAATTAATTGATAGATTAGCAATAATTAATAAAGAAAAAATGGTCCTAAAAACTATCAAAATGAAAAGCTGGTATAACATAGGTGCTATCAAATAAATTTAGCGACTTCATCATCAACAATCCAAAAGGAATTCTGTACATCATTAGATTTTTGAATAACTTACCACACTTTGGAAGAGTGAAAGTTTGGAAAAGGCTTTGTAATCACACTAATCAACACACTTCCATTCGAAAAGCACCTAACTGGCTATAGATTTTGTGGTGCGGGACCCAAACTAAAAGAAACATTAGGTAGATAGAGAAAATCAAGAAATTAATCCTCTAGATGAAGCACATAAACAACGTAACTTTGCCTATAGAGATCATAAGAATTTGAAGAGAAGGCATAAATCATATAAACAACTTCAATTGGCTGCAAAAGAAAGAATGCATGCTTCTGATTCTTTGTTAGCTAGAACTGCACTTAAGAAGGATAACGTATGGAAAAAGAAAACCTGAAATTGGCTTGAAAAAATTTAATTCTTCATAAATGAAAAATTTCAGCATTGATCACAAATTGCTAACTATTGGCAAAATTAAACAAAAGCAATTAAAATTAAACTCAGTAATGAACAGCTGTGAAGTATAGATAATATTTAACTTATGCTACAAAAAGAAAGACAGACACGAAAACTAGCACAAAGTTGCTCATAACATTAGGCATAACCATTGTGAAAAAACTTACTGAGTATCTAAGAAAAAGGAAAGAAGGGTCAGGATTGCCATAGCATGAAGGAGGATTTCTGTCATTACTTGAGAAATTACTATCATATATGGCAACAACTGGTTGATTAGCTCATGCAGGAGCTGCACTAGCAAATGTAGTTATAAATAAAAAGGAAGGTGATAAAGAATTGGAAGACCAAAGGTTGCATAATCAAGCTGGTAAAGAAGGGATGAGGTGTAAAAATGAAATTCCCAAAAAATAGCTTTATGCTAATGCTTTGAGGAATTTCGATATAGAAAAACTTCCTAAACAATTAAAACTTAAACACTTATGTGCCATCTTTGTGACTGATGAATAATCAGACAAACCAAAACATAACGAATGTGGAGTAGTAAATTTACATACATCTGATCATACTGGCAAATACTGGGTATACTACTACGAAACAAATAATACAAAAATTGTTATTCATTCATCCAGTGGCAAAATACTATAACAACCAGTCAGTTGTTTGGGAGAAAATGAACTATACTGCGGTTTGTAGAGAATAGAAAATTTGTGCACATTTCTTTGTTTTGTATTAAAGCTGTAGTCAGATGATTATAAATTCAATACTGTTTAAATCCAATATATGGGTGCTTTTTAAAATAAGGTAAATGAATGAAGTGCTGCAATGGAGAATTAGGAAAAAATCAATGCTGAGATTGAAAATTATCAACAAAATACAATTAAATAATTTCAAAAAGAATTGCATAGTATTTTTACTGAACCATGAACCATGGACCTTGCCGTTGGTGGGGAGGCTTGCGTGCCTCAGCGATACAGATGGCCGTACCGTAGGTGCAACCACAACGGAGGGGTATCTGTTGAGAGGCCAGA
Organism: Schistocerca cancellata; assembly: GCF_023864275.1. Taxonomy (NCBI): domain Eukaryota; kingdom Metazoa; phylum Arthropoda; class Insecta; order Orthoptera; family Acrididae; genus Schistocerca; species Schistocerca cancellata. The sequence goes on along the minus strand of NC_064630.1, from coordinate 828,913,774 downwards.
CAAACATGTGGTTCCTGAAGAGGGGCAGCAGCCTTTTCAGTAGTTGCAGGGGCAACAGTCTGGATGATTGACTGATCTGGCCATGTAACATTAACCAAAACGGCCTTGCTGTGCTGGTACTGCAAACGGCTGAAAGCAAGGGGAAACTACGGCCGTAATTTTTCTCGAGGACATGCAGCTCTACTGTATGATTAAATGATGATGGCGTCCTCTTGGGTAAAATATTTCGGAGGTAAAATAGTCCCCCATTCGGATCTCCGGGCGGGGACTACTCAGGAGGACGTCGTTATCAGGAGAAAGAAAACTGGCGTTCTACGGATCGGAGCGTGGAATGTCAGATCCCTTAATCGGGCAGGTAGGTTAGAAAATTTAAAAAGGGAAATGGATAGGTTAAAGTTAGATATAGTGGGAATTAGTGAAGTTCGGTGGCAGGAGGAACAAGACTTAAGGTCAGGTGATTACAGGCTTATAAATACAAAATCAAATCGGGGTAATGCAGGAGTAGGTTTAATAATGAATAAAAAAATAGGAGTGCGGGTTAGCTACTACAAACAGCATAGTGAACGCATTATTGTGGCCAAGATAGACACAAAGCCCATGCCTACTACAGTAGTACAAGTTTATATGCCAACTACCTCTGCAGATGATGAAGAAATAGATGAAATGTATGACGAGATAAAAGAAATTATTCAGGTAGTGAAGGGAGACGAAAATTTAATAGTCATGGGTGACTGGAACTCGTCAGTAGGAAAAGGGAGAGAAGGAAACATAGTAGGTGAATATGGTTTGGGGGGAAGGAATGAAAGAGGAAGCCGCCTTGTAGAATTTTGCACAGAGCATAACTTAATCATAGCCAACACTTGGTTCAAGAATCATAAAAGAAGGTTGTATACCTGGAAGAATCCTGGAGATACTAAAAGGTATCAGATAGATTATATAATGGTAAGACAGAGATTTAGGAACCAAGTTTTAAATTGTAAGACATTTCCTGGGGCAGATGTGGATTCTGACCACAATCTATTGGTTATGAACTGCAGATTGAAACTGAAGAAACTGCAAAAAGGTGGGAATTTAAGGAGATGGGACCTGGATAAACTGAAAGAACCAGAGGTTGTAGAGAGTTTCAGGGAGAGCATAAGGGAACAATTGACAGGAATGGGGGAAACAAATACAGTAGAAGAAGAATGGGTAGCTCTGACGGATGAAGTAGTGAAGGCAGCAGAGGATCAAGTAGGTAAAAAGACGAGGGCTAATAGAAATCCTTGGGTAACAGAAGAAATATTGAATTTAATTGATGAAAGGAGAAAATATAAAAATGCAGTAAATGAAGCAGGCAAAAAGGAATACAAACGTCTCAAAAATGATATCGACAGGAAGTGCAAAATGGCTAAGCAGGGATGGCTAGAGGACAAATGTAAGGATGTAGAGGCTTGTCTCACTAGGGGTAAGATAGATACTGCCTACAGGAAAATTAAAGAGACCTTTGGAGAGAAGAGAACCACTTGTATGAATATCAAGAGCTCAGATGGCAACCCAGTTCTAAGCAAAGAAGGGAAGGCAGAAAGGTGGAAGGAGTATATAGAGGGTTTATACAAGGGCGATGTACTTGAGGACAATATTATGGAAATGGAAGAGGATGTAGATGAAGACGAAATGGGAGATAAGATACTGCGTCAAGAGTTTGACAGAGCACTGAAAGACCTGAGTCGAAACAAGGCCCCGGGAGTAGACAACATTCCATTTGAACTACTGATGGCCTCGGGAGAGCCAGTCATGAAAAAACTCTACCATCTGGTGAGCACGATGTATGAGACAGGCGAAATACCCTCAGACTTCAAAAAGAATATAATAATCCCAATCCCAAAGAAAGCAGGTGTTGACAGATGTGAAAATTACCGAACTATCAGTTTAATAAGTCACAGCTGCAAAATACTAACGCGAATTCTTTACAGACGAATGGAAAAACTGGTAGAAGCCGACCTCGGGGAAGATCAGTTTGGATTCCGTAGAAATGTTGGAACACGCGAGGCAATACTGACCTTACGACTTATCTTAGAAGAAAGATTAAGAAAAGGCAAACCTACATTTCTAGCATTTGTAGACTTAGAGAAAGCTTTTGACAATGTTAACTGGAATACTCTCTTTCAAATTCTGAAGATGGCAGGGGTAAAATACAGGGAGCGAAAGGCTATTTACAGTTTGTACAGAAACCAGATGGCAGTTATAAGAGTCGAGGGGCATGAAAGGGAAGCAGTGGTTGGGAAAGGAGTAAGACAGGGTTGTAGCCTCTCCCTGATGTTATTCAATCTGTATATTGAGCAAGCAGTAAAGGAAACAAAAGAAAAATTCGGAGTAGGTATTAAAGTTCATGGAGAAGAAGTAAAAACTTTGAGGTTCGCCGATGACATTGTAATTCTGTCAGAGACAGCAAATGACTTGGAAGAGCAGTTGAACGGAATGGACAGTGTCTTGAAAGGAGGATATAAGATGAACATCAACAAAAGCAAAACGAGGGTAATGGAATGTAGTCAAATTAAGTCGGGTGATGCTGAGGGAATTAGATTAGGAAATGAGACACTTAAAGTAGTAAAGGAGTTTTGCTATTTAGGGAGTAAAATAACCGATGATGGTCGAAGTAGAGAGGATATAAAATGTAGACTGGCAATGTCAAGGAAAGCGTTTCTCAAGAAGAGGAATTTGTTAACATCGAGTATAGATTTAAGTGTCAGGAAGTCATTTCTGAAAGTATTTGTATGGAATGTAGCCATGTATGGAAGTGAAACATGGACGATAACTAGTTTGGACAAGAAGAGAATAGAAGCTTTCGAAATGTGGTGCTACAGGAGAATGCTGAAGATAAGGTGGGTAGATCATGTAACTAATGAGGAGGTTTTGAATAGGATTGGGGAGAAGAGAAGTTTGTGGCACAACTTGACTAGAAGAAGGGATCGGTTGGTAGGACATGTTTTGAGGCATCAAGGGATCACAAATTTAGCATTGGAGGGCAGTGTGGAGGGTAAAAATCGTGGAGGGAGACCAAGAGATGAATACACTAAGCAGATTCAGAAGGATGTAGATTGCAGTAGATACTGGGAGATGAAGAAGCTTGCACAGGATAGAGTAGCATGGAGAGCTGCATCAAACCAGTCTCAGGACAGAAGACCACAACAACAACAACAGTATTTTTAAATTAATTAACAGATTATTCGTTTTAAAGGTAGAAGATTAGTAGATATAAATGGTCCTGGAAATGGTTAGTGGCAAAATACCATAACATCTAGTCAGTTGTTTGGGAGAAAATGAACTATACTGGTTAGGACTCAGTTACTAATAAAACTTAGATATACCGCTGTAACACTACTAGAAAATAATTACTTTAAAAAAAAGTTTTTACAACTTACTCCTCGAAGACAGATTTCGCTCCATACATAAACCAATTAAGCTATCTTCAAAACATAATATGTGATAAGCATTATAAGAAATTTGATTTTGTTAGTGACGGATTTTCATTTTTGGAGCTAATACAAATGGTCACCTGTTACCCACTGATTTTAAAATAGACATAAGAAGATGTATCAATAACTGAACATTTTATACCCCACTCAACTAAAAAATAAATCACTTGAAACGAAAATTAAAAACTAAATGTTTGCATCCCTAAATCAATCTATTAACAATGTACCTGGTTCAGGTGAATTTCTGATATTTGTTGAACTGTTTGTAGAATAAAATGATGATACATTTGAATAACAATTAATAAGTTTTTAATCTATTAATACATTATCATATTTGGTGCTTGAAATGGAGAAAATTTCCTGAAACGCGTCATTCTCAAGAAGTAATAAGTAAAAGTGGAAGACAGAGAATTGAAGGCAACAAAAATACATGTAGTTTTAAAATGTAAACAACCTGATTGGTCCAAAAAAATATTTCACTAGAGAAATGATGATGAAAGCAAGAAACGATTTTGAAAAAGGTTTCTACAAATTGATGAATAATTCAGAATCTGGAAAATGATGGAAAGTAATAGAGTAGATACAAAATTAGTTCAGGTGGAGATCAATGTGAATGATTTTTGGCAATTCTATACTTCAAAGGAAGAAAGTCTTTCAGTTTCCCAAAGAGATGATAGTCACATGGAGCCAGGTCATGACTGTAAAGCGGGTGTTACATAGTTGTCCATCCGAGTTTCGTGATCGCTTCCATGGTTTTTTGACCGCCATGTGGCCGTGCATTGTTGTGCAACTGCAAAACATCCTGCTTTTGCCGATGTGGTCGTACACAACTCAGTTGAGCTTCAGTGTCGTCAGATATGTATTAGAATTTGTGGTGGTTCCACTTGGCATGATGTCCACAAGCAAGAGTCCTTAGGAATCGAAAAACAGCATAGCCATAACTTTCCCAGAAGAAGTTGTGGTTTGAATTTTTTTCTTGGGTGAATTTGCTTGATGCCGCACCATTGATTCCCTCTTCGTCTATGGTGAAAAATGATGGAGCCATGTTTCATTACGTATCACAATGCTTCCAAGAAATTCATCTCCACCATTCTCATACTGTTCCAAAAGTTCGGTGCATACCGTTTTCCTTGTTTCTTTGTGAGCCACTGTCAACATCATGGGAACCCACCTGGTACAACCTTTATAACGCCAACACGTTCAGTATTCTGCAAACACTTCCATCCCCTATCCCAATGTAGCGTGACAATTCGTTCACTGTGATGTGTCTGTCAGCAGTCACCAATTCGTTAACTGTGCACATTGTCTGGAGTGTGTGCAGTACGAGGCCTGCCATTGCGAGGACAATCCTCAATATTGCCATGCCCGCTTTCATCATGTAACCTGCTTGCCCACCGACTAAATGTACTGTGATCGACAGCAGCATCTCCATACACCTTTCTCAACTTCATGTGGATGTTTCCCACTGTCTCGTTTTCACAGCACAGGAATTCTATGACAGTGTGTTGCTTCTGACGAACGTCCAGTGTAACAATTTAACACCCCAAGAAACCCGAAAAACCCAAATAAGAATGTCATGATAATTTAAAGTAGGGAACAGGGTTATCCTGACAGGTACGACAACTTTGACAATAATATAACACCTCAGAGTTTTGATGAGCACCAATTTCAACAATTACTGAGTATGGCATGATATATAGGTAGAAAGAAAGAAAGGTTATTTTTAATTAGCTATCAAACATCTCAGTAATAACTGCCAATCAGTACGACAAAAGGTAACTCCAAAGTAATATTTCGGTCAGAGATAACATTTATTGTGAAAGAGAGTTGTAAATGTGGCGAAAAGGAAATTAACTCTGTCCATCAATACGAGTTTGTGAGGTCCAGGGAGGTCAGGAAGTTCACCCCGTGAAATTTCTGGACGAGTTCTTCTAGATTTTATGGTCGAGTCCTAACAGGCGTAATAATTTTGTTGATATCTTGAGCGTCTAAGACTAATCGTATATCACCATTAGGCTTAGTTACTGCTAATATTGGGCTAGAATATTCGGACATCGAGGTCTCGATAATTCCCCAGTCCAACATCTTTTTTATTTCTTTAGTTACCAATTCCTTTTTTGACCATGGAACTGAATAAATTGTTTTACAAAATGTGGTATGTAGATAAGTTTCGATATTATACTCGAAGTTTTTAATCACACCTGGTTTTTTATTGAATACTGGTAAATATAATTTTAAAACCTCTCTTAATTCTATTTGTTGTTGTGTAGATAAATATTCCGATTCCTGGACTTTCTCGTCGATGCTCGGCATATCAGCCTCAACATCAGTTGGTTTAACATGGTATTATTCAGACAATGTAGAGCATTTACCGGAAAACAATAAACAATTAAATGCTTACAATATTTCCCTAACATAACTCTTTTCTGCATTAATGTTACCTTCAATGGTTTGTCTTTAACAAACAAAGTACAAATACCTTCTTTAATACCAAGGACTGCACTATAATCATACAAAAAATCCATCCCCCATATGCACAGTGTAGACATCCTGGATACTATCAGGGATGTATATTCTATTTCGAGTCCTTGTAACTCCACTGCTACCTGACCTGTTTAATTATCCTTTGCGTCTTAGTGCTAAATGCCCCTGATACTGTGCATCCTGATACTGGCAAAGTGAGTAATTTCTGCTGTCGACTAACCACATTTAGGCAATTAATTGTCATTACAATGTCCATTGGCCACGTATCAATTAGTATATTTACCAGTATTTTATTGATTTTTGCTACCACAGTAGCTTGTAAAGTATACCCTCTCTTATTTAATTCACCCCTTGGTTCATTCATTAAATCTCATATATCTGATTCATTGTTATGCCTAAGGATGTTTACATACTCGTGAAGCTTGCCTCCCTCCTCATTACCAGCCATCCGAGGAAGGCCTAAAATGACTGGTTCTCGTTTGACCATCCGTCATTCAGTTTCTTTGGTGGTTCATGCACGTCTACTAAATGTACATCATTTACTCTTTGGGGATATGCACTGTCTATCAGCACACTTCTTTCATCCATTAATGGTATAGGTCTATTAGATTCAAAGGATATGCCTGTAGTATTGTTACTTGTCCAACCTATGTTATTCATATGACATATCCCCCAATTGGACTTATTTGATGGTTCTATGGGAGCACAGTTGTTTCTTCGTCCATCATCACAACATTGATGGTTTGGCGATTGCCACCCCCCAAACTTCTTTTTCCTATTCGTTGATACCAAATTCACCCTTTGAAAACCACTTGGTCCTGCCATTGGATTATTATTTTCTACGAATGACCTTTTAGGATAATTGTAATTCGCCTTCCAATACTGATTATTCTTTGGCATGCCATCTATCTGTCCACTACCGTTTAGAGGATTATTGTTATTTCGGTTGAATTTTGGAGAATGATTGTCATTCTGCTTATTCTGATTCCATTGACATTTACCTCCATTATTCCTACAGTAATAATAATTGCTGTTTTTGTCATTGTCTAGCATCCTTCTTTAACATATCAACTGACACATCAAGGATAGAAATTGGTCTATATCACTATCAGGTATGTGAATAAGTTTCTGTCTTATATTGAACGGTAATCTTCCTTTTAATATTCTAATGACTTCATGACTCGAAATTGGTTCAGTCCAATATCTTGTCTTGTTAAAATAACGCTCAAAATATTGTCTTAAGATCTCTTTCTTTGAATTGTAAAACTCACGCTGATAAACCTCTTTACGTAAACACTCTTGTCGACTTAATGACCAATACTTTGCTAAGAATAGTTTCTCAAACTCGGAGCATGTATTGCAGGTTTCGCTTATCACGGCGGTCCACAATGCAGCTTCTCCTATAATTTTAGATTCTATGAATTGGATCTTGTCAAACTCGGTCCAACTACGCAGAAATATTCTCTCAAAAGAATTGATAAATACCTTTGGGTTAATGTTATTCTTTTCACTAGAGAAAATTGGGAATTGTCTACCCTTGAAAATACTGTGTTCAACCTTTAATGAAGAAATACAACTCCCCCTGTTGTACATAGGGATCATCCTGTATATCCGATTGTGCGTTTATTTCCCATGGTTCACTGGTATAAGCGCTACGTTGTATCCGCAGACATTTCCTCTCACAGTTAGATTTTGATTCATTTTCTGGTTTACAGTCACTACCATGTTGTTGGCCAGATGTTCGAGCAAATCTACCTTTCGAGCTGTGTGTCTGGACACACTCTTTAAAAGTTTTATTTTTAATTTGTTTAAATACATTAACAAAAGTATTTATTAACTTGTTACCCATCTCGGCCTGTTCTTCCACTACTGTCTGTGCGGTCCCAAGTGTGGATCGCACCTTATGATCAATCTCTACGGTCTTCAGCAGTATCTACTCAGAGAGATCTTCTACGAACTTTTTGCTTTGACCTGATAGGTAATTATCTATCTTCTAAGCTGAGTTAGTCTCTGCTTCACTTAAACGATCTGTAATATTACTATTAGTTTTGCCAATGAATTAACCCTTTCTGATACTTCCTCCTTTTCCTGTTTCTTATTCTAGATTCCACATCCTCAATTTTATTAGTTTCATATCAGCGCACACTCCACTGTAAAGTGAAAATTTCGTTCTAGAAACATCCCCCAGGCTGTGGCTAAGCCATGTCTCCATAATATCGTTTCTTTCAGAAGTTCTAGTTCTGCAAGGTTCGCATGAGAGCTTCTGTAAAGTTTGGAAGGTAGGAGACGAGGTACTAGCAGAAGTAAAGCTGTGAGGACGGGGCGAGAGTCGTGCTTGGGTAGCTCAGTCGGTAGAGCACTTGCCCGCGAAAGGCAAAGGTCCGAGTTCGAGTCTTGGTCCGGCATCCAGTTTTAATCTGCCAGGAAGTTTCATTTGTAGTCGTTCCCTAAAATTGGCTTCAATAGCAGCTTCCTGCTGCACTATCTTAGCATCTATGTTAGATAATCTAGTTTCTCAATTTGCTTGTTGTTCAGTTAACCTTTTATCTATGTCAGAAAATTTACTATTTAATACTGCTTGGTGTTAATTGATTTTAGCATTCTTATAATCCACCATTGCTTGCTGTTCATTGATTTTAGCATTCATATCACCTAATATATTTAATTTTGCTAATATCACAATGAGTACACCGACACTTCCGGAACTGGTCTGTCGACACTCATCATACATTCGTGACCTACTTCCTCCTTAGTATCAGAATTATTATTATCTGCTAACTTCATAACTTTACTTCCCATTCCAACACCCAATACACTAGGAGTAATTACTTTATCTGATTCTGTAAAGGTTTCTCCTCCTACATTGACTATTGTCCTACCACTTTCCTCTTATTCAGACAAATCACTTAATTCCTCCCCCAATTCTGGTATGATTTTATCAGAGTCACTATGTAATCTTATCTTTCTTTTAGACATGATGGTAACTCTAAAACCTAAACTCTAAAAAACCTAAACAGCCTGCTTACATAGCTGCCATGCTCCCCACAAAAATTTTACAAATTGTTTTATAATGATTTGATAAAATATTTCTTAATTACAATAACAAAGATATCAAATGCACACACTTATTGATGCAATGTTGGTCAAATCAAAAATTGTTCTCAGGAAGACAGTCCTGATCATTCACCACAATAGTAATTACAGTTTTCTTTTTTTTCTCAAAGTCTGAGCAGTAAAAGAAAATGCACATGGAAGTAATGGATTTCCATGCAGTCTCGAAGAAGTAGTGTTGTCTTTCCAACGGAAAGGCAGTGCTGACTCTTGACATACAGACAGGTAATGGGCCACAACACAGCAAACCCACAATAGAGTCATTCGAATTTTTGAAGAATATTGGTCAGAGCAGACCCACTGTAGTCCTGGTAGAGAGTATGGTATTGGTGGGCCTTCAAATGTGCAGACCCACTGCAGTGCTTGTAGAGATGGCCAGCAGCCATCTGTTGTGGCTGTGCAGGTGCACTATCACCATCGAAGAGTCTTATGGACAATATAGCAAGTCCATAAACCACTACTTATGCAGTCACGAAGTTTTTGGAATTGTCCTTAGAACCAGCAATGCTGTTAACCAGTCCCTTGCTAAATTATTAACACACGTGCAAACACTAACAGTCCCAACTTCTCACATATTGTGCATATTCTATGACCAACAGAAATGTGTGCACGGAAATGAATGCTTACAAGTTACTTAATTTCATGAACTGGTGTCAATTACAACTTTATAACATGAGTATACAATTACAAAGGTACACAAAACAACATTAAAACATAATAATACAAATAACATTTGTTGTAATACAAGATTTACAAAAGAATAGAAATAAACATACACATCAGCGTTACACAAATTATGACGTAAGTAAATATATAACAAATCAGAATAGCTTTCGAAAACAGTGTCTAACAATCTTTACAAAGTAAATAACATATTATTTATGCAAATTATATTTGAAGATAACAAAATTCCTCATCATAGTGAATGTAGTTTAGTATTAGAAAAAGACTACAACATAAAGCTTGTTAGCTAAACACTTATAGACAGGAAAAACACAAATACACAAGGGTACAGAAAGACATAGCGGAATAACACAAAATGAAAGGATAGGGTTTGTTCTCAGTGTACCATTTGGTACTGCAGTCCAACACAAAACTCCATTCGATAGATCTTTCCTCTTATTTCAACATTTGTTCCCACCCAAAAAAATTCTACTAAAACGTGCTTTCCATATTTATATGTTCACATGTTTCTTACCGCGTAATTTATTTCACATTATCTTACCTCATCATTTATTTCCAAGGAAATCGTACCTAAGCCTGACAAAACACTCACATCAGCCATTGCTCTACCTCCTCGCGCATTCTGCTACCCTGCCCCAGGTCATGGCAATAGATGCTGACATTGGCCACTGCTGCACCTCCCCACACCTGCTACCAATTGATGCTCACATCAGCCACAACGCCACCTCCCCACACCGCTTCCACCCAGGCCCCCTGGTCCTGGCAATAAACACTAAAATTGGCCATTGCACCACCTCCTCTTGCCTGCCAGGACCCTGGCCAATGACCTGGCGATACACACACACATATCGGCAACCACGCAACCTCCTCACACCTGCTGCCACCCTAGCCCAGATCTTGGCTATAGACACTCACATCAGCCCCCGCTACACCTCCTCACACCTGCTGCCACCCTTACGCAGGACCTGGCAACAGATGCTCACAATGGCCACCTCGGCGCTTCCGAACGCCTGCTGCCACCCTGGCCCAGGACCTCGCGATAGACCGTCACATCGGCAACCATGCACCCCCATCATGCCTGTTGCCACCCTGGAACAGGTCCTTGGAATAGGCACTCACATCGTCTAATGCTCCACCTCTCCACACCTGCTTCCACCCAGGTCCAGTACCCGGCAATAAACACGAACATAAGCCACCGCACCACATCCTCCCACCTGATGCCACCCTGGCCAAGGACCTTTCGATAGACACACATGTCGAGCCCCCACGCAATCTCTTCTCTCCTGCTACCACTTTTGCCTAAGTCCTGGCAGTAGACGATCTCACCAGCCAGTGTTGCACCTCCTCACTCCTACTGCACCCTGGCCCAGGTCCTGGCATTAGACGATCGCATTGGCTACTGCTAAATCTCCCCACATCTGCTGCTCCCCTGGCCCTGGCAATGGTCGTCACATCTGCCATCACGCCACTTCCACACACCTACTGCCACCCTGGCCCAGGTCCTTGGAATAGACACTCACATCAGTTACTGTTCCACCTCGACACAGCTGCTGCCATTCTGTCCAGGTTCTTTCTATAGACGCTCACATCAGCCCTTCCCCCACCTGGTCATGCCAGCTGCCACCTTAACCCAGGTCCTGGCAATAGATGCTCACATCGGCCACCGCACCACCTCCTCACGCCTGCTGCCACTCTTGCCCAGGAGCTCTCGATAGACGCTTACATTGGCAACTACGCAACCTCCTTGCGCCTGCTGCCACACTGGTCCAGGTCCTGGCTATAGACGCTCACATCAGCCACTGCTACACCTGATCATGCCTGCTACTACCCTGACCCGGGTCCTGGCAATAAATGCTCACATTGGTTACCGCTCCACCTCCCCACACATTCAGCCATCTTGGCCCAGGCCCTGGCAATGGACCTCACATCCGGCATCAAGCAAACTCCCCACACCTGCTGCCACCCTGGCCCAGGTCCTGGCAATTAACACTCACCACTCCACCTAATCATGACTGCTGCAACCATGGCCCAGGCAATGGCAAGAGACAGTCACATGGGACGCAGTGCCACCTCCTCACACATGCTGTTGCACTAGCCCGGGACCTCCTTTCAGCTGCTGCCAGACTGCCCCATGGCCTGGAAAAAGACGCTCAAATTGGACTCCACTACAACTCTTCGTGCCTGCTTCTACCGTGGCCCAGTTGCTGACGATAGATGCTCACATCAGCCACTCTCCACCTCCTCTCACCTGCTGCCTTCCCGCCCCATGTCCTGGCAATAGACGCTCAAATTGGCCTCCACTCAAACTCCTTGTGGCGGCTTCCACTGTGGACCAGTTGCTGACAATAGATGCTCGCATCAGCCACAGATCCACCTCTTCGAGCCTGCTGCCACCCTGGCCAAGGATCTGGCAATAGACGTTCAAATCAACCACTGTGCCACCTCCTCACACATGCTGCCACCCTGGCCCAGTCCCTGGCAATTGACGCTCACATCTGCGACCACACCACCAACCCACACCTGCTTCCACCCAGTCCCAGGTCTAGGCAGTAAACACACACATCGGCAACCACACAATCTCTTTGCGCCTGTTGCCATACTGACCCAGGTCCTGGCAATAGACGTCCACATCGGCCTCCAATCTATCTCCTCGAGAATGCTGCAACCCTCGCTCATATCCTGGCTGTAAACGCTCACATCAGCCACCGCGCCACCTCCTCACGCATGCTGCCTCCCTGGCCCAGGTCCTGGCGATAGACGCTCACATCCGCAACCACACAACACCCTCATGCCTGTTGACACCCTGGCCCACGGCCTGGCAATAAACACGTCAGCCACTGCTCCACCTCTTTGTGCCTTCTGCGACCCTGACACATGTCCTGGCAATAGATGCTGACATTGGCAACTGCTCCAACTCAACACACCTGCTGACACCCTGGCCCATGCCCAGGCAATTGACGCACACATCTGCCACCACGCCATCTCCCCACACCTGCTTCCATCGAGGCCTAGGTCTTGGCAATAAACAATAAAATCAGCCACCACACCACCTCCTCCCACCTGCTGCCACCCTCACCATGGACCTGGCGATAGACACACCCACTGACAGCCATGCAACCTCTTTGAGCCCGCTGCCATTCTGACACAGGTCCTGGCTATAGACACTCACGTCAGCCACTGCTACACCTCCACACACCTGCTGCCATCCTGACCCATATCATGGGAATAGATGCCCACATCGACCACATCCCACCTCCTCAAGCCTTCTGCTACACTGGTCCAGGTCCTGGCTTTGACCACTGCTCCACCTTCACACACCTGGTGCCACCCTGGCCGAGGACATGGCGATAGATGCTCACATCGGCAATCACACATCCTCCTTCTGCCTGGTGCCACCCTGGCCCAGGTCCTTGGAATAGGCGCTCACATTGGCTACTGCACCTCCTCCCCACACCGGATTCCACCCTGGTCCACGTCATGGCAATAGGAAGTCACATCGGCCACTGTGCTATTTCCTTGCTCCTGCTGCCACCTGGCCCATACCACCATGCCACCTCCCCACACCTGCTTCCACGCAGACCCAGGTGCTGGCAATAGACACTCAGATCAACCACCACTCCAACTCCTTGTGCCTTCAGCTACCCTGGTCCAGGTCCTGGAAATGGACGCTGACATTGGCCACCGCTCCACCTCCCCACACCTGCTGCCACTCTGGCCCAAGCGCTTGCAATTTACACTCACATCGGCCACTGTGCCACCTCCACACAACTGCTGCCACCCTGCCCAGGTTCTAGCAACAGACGCTCACATTGGCCGTCGCACCAGTTCTTCAAGCATGCAATTGCCCTGGCCCAGGTCCTGGCAATAGACGCTCACATTGGACACTGCTCCACCTCCCCACGCCAGCTGCCTCCCTGGATCAGGCTCTGGCAATAAATGTTAACATCTGGCACCACAGCACCTATTCACATCTGCTGCCTGCTTCGCCCAGGTCTGGGCAATAGATGCTCACATTGTCCAACATACGACCTTGCACCTGCTGCCACCCTGGCACAGGTCCTGGCAATAGAGGCTCACACCAGCCACCACTCTACCTAATCATAACTGCTGCCCCCCTGGCCCAGGTAATGGAAAGAGACGGTCACATCGGACACAGCGCCACCTCCTCACACATGCTGTTGCTCTAGCCCAGTAGACAGTAGACACTTATATCAGCCACTGCTCCACCTCCTCTCAGCTGCTGCTATCCTGCCCCATGTCCTGGCAATAGACGCCCAAATTGGCCTCCACTCCAACTCTTCATTCCTGCTTCCACCGTGGACAAGTTGCTGACAATAGATGCTCACATCGGCCACCGCTCCACCTCTTCGAGCCTGCTGCCACCCTGGCCCAGGATCTGGCAATAGACGATCAAATCAACCACTGTGCCACCTCCTTGCACTTGCTGCCACACTGGCCCAGGCCCTGGCAATTGACGCTCACATCTGCGACCACACCACCAACTGACACCTGCTTTCACCCAGTCCCAGGTCCAGGCAGTAAACACTCACATCGGCCACTGCGCCACCTCCTCCCGCCTTCTGCCACCCTGACCAAGGACCTGGCAATAGACACACACATCGGCAATCATGCAATCTCCTCTCGCCTGTTGCCACCTGGGCCCAGGTCCTGGCAATAGACGCTCACGTCAGCCACTGCGCCACCTCCCTGTAACTGCAGTCTCCCTGGCCCAGGCCTTGTCAATAGACGCTTACATCGGCAACCGTGCCACATCCTTACACCTGCAACCACCCTGGCACAGGTCCTGGCAATAGAGGCTCACATCGGCCTCCACTTTACCTCCTCGTACCTGCTGCACACTGGCTCAAATACTGTCATATATTCCGTTAGCGTACCGTTGGTCGGGCAGAAGGGAATTGGGAATTGATTAGGTTGTTGGTTGTTCCTTTGGCCATCCCTGGGCCGGGTTGCCATCTGACTATTTAAACTTACTCTTGACTGCCTGTCTCACTACTGTTCTGTTGATTTTAAATTGTGATTTTCATTTTAGTCTGGTGTACTGTACGAGGTCTTCAGTTGTTTATTAATTTAGTTTGTTTTAATGTTAAATAGGGCTGTCAGTTGACTTAAATTAAAAATTTGGAGATTGATTTGTTTAATAACTAAAATTTTGAACCTTTGTTCTATCTGAAATTCTTGTTATCCAGGCCCTAAGTCCTGAGTTGTTCAGTGTCCAGTGTGTGGTCTTCAGCCGAGCTTTTACGTGAAATATTTATAAGATAAGGCTTTCAGCCATCGTAAATTAAAATTTTGAAAATTGATTTGTTTAAAACTAATATTTTTTTTTAAAATTGCACTCTCTGAAGTTCTTGTTATCCAGGCTCTAATCCCTGAGTTGTTCAACGTCTTGTGTGTGGCCTTCAGCTGAATATTTACGTGAAATATATTTCTAAAAATAAGGCCTTCAGCAGCATGTATTCTTTAAGCAATTTTTTTTATAACTTCAGGCCCTCAGCCGTTCTTGTTTTTGGTGTGGTTTTGGGCCTACAACTCAGGAGGCATCACAAGTTTTCTTTACTATGCCTTAAGCCGTATTCTTTTAATTTGATTCTTTTAAGGCAATGTGTAATTAAGTGGATCTTAGGAGAATAAAAGTTTGTGTGTTTTGTGCAACTAACAGTAACTGATTACGGCCACCTCCAGAACCATAACGTGATCTGCTCTGTCCTGCGAAACCAGATTCTAACTGTTAGCAGAGCGTGGTTACGATTGTGATACCAGATTTCAGAGACTAACGTGGCTACAGTTACCATATAGAACCTTAACTGGGAGTTCAGTAGCTTGTATCCGATGCACGACTGCCAGCTTACTCTAACCCGTTACCCTCACACTGATGATGCAATGCAGAAATTGCATGGTGATTGAAAACTACAGGCCCCATGCAGACATCTCTCCAAGTGACTGACACAGCTATGGTCACCGCATGAAACCTCTGCTGGTAGGGCAGTAGCTTGTTCTCAATGCACCACTGCCCATTTACTGTAAGCCTCTCGCTGTCACATCGACAATGTTACACAATGACTGAATCCCGATTGAAATCTTCATGCTCCATGCCGACTTCTCTCCAAGAGACTAATGCGGCTGCGGTCACTGCATTGAGCCGCTACTGGTAATCCAGTAGTTTATACCCGATGCACCACTACCCATTTACTGTAACATCGCACCCTCACATTGACGTTGCGATGCAGAAATTGCATCGCTATTTAATACTACAGGCTCATTCCGGCTTCTCTCCAAGAGACTCTCACCGCTATGGTCACCACATGTAACCTCTCCTGGGAGTCCTGTAGCTTGTATCCGAGGCTCCACTGCCCATTTACTGTAACCCTTGCCGCCTCACATTGACGATGCAAGACAGAAATCACATCCTGATGGCAAACTACAGGCTCTATGCCGACATGTCTCCAAGAGACTATAGCGGCTATGGTCACCGTATCTAAGCTCACTGCAGAGTGCAGTAGCTTGTATGTAAGGCACCACTGCCCCTTTACAATAACCCTCGCACCCTCACAATAACGATGTGACAGAAAATGCATTGCGGTTGAAAACTACAGGCTGCATGCCAACTTCTCAATAAGAGACTAACGTGGCAAAGTTCATCACCTGGAACCTTTTTTTGGGAGTTCAGTAGCTTATATCCGATGCGCCACTGCCAATTTACTGTAACCCTCGACGCCTCACATTGACGATGCGACACAGAAATTGCATCATGATTGAATACTACAGGCTCCATGCCAACTTCTTTCCAAGTGACTAACATGGCTCGTTGCTACGGTTCGAACACCCCCTGGGACCCCACTAGCTAGTATCTGAAGCACCACTGCCGTTTTACTGTAACCTTCGCATCCTCTTATTGACGATGCACCACAGAAATTTCATCACGATTGAAAATTACTGGCTCCATGTCGACTTCTATACAAGTGACTAACATGGCTAGGGTCTACATGTGGAACATCTACTGGGAGAACACTAGCTTCTACCTGATGCACCACCGTCCATATACTGTAACCCTCGCAGCCACATATTGACGACGTGACACAGAAACTGCATCGCAACAGAAAACTACAACCTCCATGACAACTTCTTTTCAAGAGACCAACGCGCCTACCGTCACCACATGGAACATCTCTGAGCCGTGCTTGGCTCGTGTTCCCGCCATCATGTATTTTACACCCTGTTTTTAACGTACTTCCACCTCACTATGTTAATTTAAATTACTACTGTTACTGAGTTGCTGCTTTGCTTGACCGTGACCGGCGTTAGCAGTGCGTATCGATATATCCCCCTGGTAGTATGTTTGCTCGACTGCTATTACTTCCCGGTCGTTGTCTATCGTAAGCGAGTTCGGGAGACGAGTTCGGGTCTGCCAGTCAGTTGGAACGCGTCTGGAGTGCAGTCTGGACCTGCCAGTTGGGGAGTTGTAATGTGGCACTAGTGCAGTCGGGTGGAGCAGCAGTGAGGTCTCTGTCGACATGGCTCTCCCGACCATTGCCGCCAGGCATCACTCGAGCTGGGCCACGGTCTTGGTGGATCGTGGGTCGGTCGTCCTACTGGACGACTTGTTTTGGCTCGCCGATCGTTCATGAGTGGGCTGTGTGTGTGCATCAGCTCCCGATTGTCTTCGTGTGTGCTTAGTTACTGTTGGATATCGTTCAGGTCTTTGTACAAATGTTGGTTAGATTGTGTGTGTAGTTGCTGTTTTTTTCCAATGACGACTATTTTAGATATTTCCGGCACTCTGAAAGGAGTCGGTCGGTTGCGGCGGACCAGGGAAGTTATCTCCGCGCGGTGCAATCGGTTGGGTCCCCTGGCGGTCCCTGCGCAGTGTCGGAGCGTGTATGGAGCTGTCTGATCGCCACGAGCTTCGTGGTTCACCGACCCAGGACGTCAAAGTTGAGTAATGGTTTCAACTACTCAAGCCACGTCCATTCATGTTGTGGTGATTCGTTTTGGTGGTTCGCTGTTGGAGAGGTTTTCCTGTGAGCAACACCGAGTGTTTCTACTGCTGAAATTTAGCCGCCATGCGGTGCAATTAACTATATTGGTTGACTACAATTCGAGTGCACCAGCGGAATTTTCTGCGTTGTGGCCGTTAGTGTTCCGGTTACCTGCCCTGGCCACTAACCTCATTTCAGGCAGCGTCCTTCCCTCACCTGTTGTGACTGTCCAACATGGTGTGTAATTTTGACAGCTAATACATACATCATTGTGGGTTATCACTTTCGTAACCTTTTGTGTTTCAGTTCTCACGTACTGATTGATGGCAAGCAAGCAGTTGGTCGGTCGGTCCGCGACTGTCCTTTGGTTAGATTCGCGCGAATTAAGTGTAGTTGGAGTCACCACCTGTCTCGCCTAAGTGAAGGAGGGCACACCGGTCCACTGGAGCCTCCTGAGTGCCGTTCTCTTAATTATCCTTTTGTCAGTCTTAATGTTGTTGTAAATTAACTGTATTTTATATTTTTAATTTGGTAAGGTTGGTTATGGGCCTTCAGCCCTGGAAACATGTTCTCAGAGTTTCCTTCAAGTCCAAACATTATCGTCTTCTGCTCTTGAAAGGTTATTGTACGAGGCTGAGTCAAATGAAAACCTTAAATTTGTAATAACAAATCGAAATTTCGCGCCGTTATCCTGTAAGTTGGTAAGCGTGCTACAAACAGCGTGTAGAATGGGCTGTAGGTGGCAGCATAGTGCAGATGCACAGATACAGTCGCAGTATCAGTATAAAGACGGTCGCCCCAGTTGCTACTTGACCAGGGAAGAACAGCGTTCTGTTATTCGGTTTTTGCGTAGTGAAGGTGTGAAACCTATTGAAATTCATCGACGAATGAAGATTCAGTACGGTGATGCGTGTTTGTCACAGCAGCAAGTATACGAAGGGAGTAGGAAGTTCGCAAATGGTGTGATTTCAGTGGAAGATGCTCCACGTCCAGGTCAGGTACAACGAGTTGTGACTCTACAGAACATTGCAGCAGCTGAAACCATAGTGAGAGAAAACCGCCGAGTGATACTGAATGACATTGCATCGCCATGTTTAGAGATTAGTCATGGGTCAGCACACCACATTGTGCATGATGTGCTCCAGTTTCACAAAGTGTCTGCAAGATGGGCGCCACGGCAGCTGACTCCTGAAATCAGAGAATGACGTGTTGATGCTTGTGAAGAACTTCTTTGACACTTTGAACGAGAAGGTGATGACTTCCTTGCAAAAATCATTACTGGGAACGAAACCTGGGTTCACTTCAACTAACCGAAAACGAAGAGAGCTAGCAAGTAATGGCGCCATTCCTCATCATCAAAACCAAAGAAGTTTTGAACAGAACCATCAGCAGGGAAGGTTTTGCTGACTCTCTTTTGGGACGAAAAAGGCGTCATTTTGGAGCATTACATGCCTAGAGGGACCACTGTCACGAGTGCATCATACACAGATCTCCTAAACAATCATCTGCAGCATGCAGTCAATTCAAAGCGACGTGGATTGATGTCAGCAGGTGTCCTTTTGCAACATGACAATGCAAGGCCCCACACTGCCCGTACAACAGCCGCAACAATCACACACCTGCATTTTGAGTGTCTTCCTCATCCACCATACTCACCAGACCTTGCCCCAAGTGATTTCCACATGTCTGGACCACTCAAAGACGCAATGGGAGGAAACAAGTTCCGTTCTGATGAAGAGGTACGCCACGCGGTCCATGAGTGGTTATGCGGACTAACAAAAGAATTTTTTTCTAAAGGAATTTATGCACTTTGTAAGCGCTCGAGGACTTTTATTGAGCGTGGGGGAGATTATGTTGAAATTTGACACAGCTTTGTACCACTTCTGCACAATAAATAATATTTTTTTAAAAATTTAAGGTTTTCATTTGACCCACCCTCGTAATTTCCTCTGAAACATTTTATAAGTTATTGTGGGCCTTCCACCGTTGGTGCTGCAAAAAGGGAATTTCAAACTTAATGTATTGTTTTACCGATTGTTGCAATATATATTTCCTTAATTTGCAGAGTTTAACTTTGCGGCCTTCAGCTATCTTATTGCGTTTGTTTGTCTCTTTGTGTGCACCTTGTGGGCCATCAGCCTTGTTAGCATTTAAAACATAGTGGCCTTCTGCCTTCAGTAATCATCATAGTATATTTGGTATTGTGAAGATTTAATCCGGCGGCCTTCAGCCGCTCCCCGTGCTGATCTCATATATGTATACGATATATCTTATTCGTAAATTTAACTGTGTGTGATGTCTTTTCAAAATTCAACTTATTCTCAAGCATCTGTTTCGAAGCCTACAGCCGCGAAGCAAATTTCTTTCAAAAATATATTTGTGAACTAAATGATAATAAATTACAATTGTGAAATTAATCCGACCGCAACTCTCTTGGCCCTTTCCACAATCCTAATTACCTGTTAGCCCTGCGTGATATAGCATGCGTTTCAATCTGCCCGGGAGTCCAGTAGCTTGTATCCGATGCATCACTGCCGATTTGCTGTAACCTTCACTCCCTCAAATTGTTTCACCGTTGAAAACTGTAGTCTCCATGCCGAATTCTCCCTAAGAGGTTTACTGCATGGAATCTTTCCTGGGAGTCAAGTAGCTTGTATCTGATGCACAACTGCCCTTGTACTGTAACCCTCGCACACTCATATTGGCTATGCGACACAGAAATTACATCGCGATTCATAACTACAGGCTCCATGCAGATTTCTCCAAGAGACTAACGCGGCTATTGTCACCGCATGGAACCTCTCGTGTTAGTCCAGTAGCTTTGATCCGATGCACCGCTGCCTGTTTACTGGAACCCTCGCACGCTTACAAAGACAATGGCACAGAGAAATTGCATCGCGATTGAAAACTAAAGGCTCCATGCTGACTTCTCACCTAGAGACTAAGGTGGCTACGGTCACTGCATGGAACATCTTCTGGGAGTACAGTAGCTGCACCACCGTCCGTTTACTGTAACCCTCACACTCAGAACTAAAAATAAAAATAATATATATACAGTAACTGACAGGGTCGCGAAATGTTAAAAATAGTAGTATTGGCTTGCGATGCAGTTTTTTTTTTCCATCGTCAACGTGAGGGTGCGAGGATCAGTAAAGTGGCAGTGGTGCATCAAAAAAGGGCTACTAGACTCCGAGGTCAAGTTCCATTCGGTGACCATAGCCTCGTAAGTTGCTTGGAGTGAATTCGACTGGAGCCAGTAGTAATGAATCGCATCGCTACTTGTGTATTGAATCGAGAATGTGAGGGTTCGAGTGTTACAGTAAAGCTGACAGAAGTGCATCGGAAATAAGAAACTTGATTCCCAGAAGTAACATACGGTGACCGTAACCACGATAGTCACTTGCAGAGGGCGGCTGCGACCAGTACAGTGGAATCGCGTCAGCAGTTGTGTGTTGCAGCGTCAAAGTGAGAGTGCGGGGGTTACATAAACTATCAGTGGCGCATCGGAATCAAGCAACGTGACACACAGGAGAAATTCTTTACTGTGACCGTAGCTGCATTAGTAATTTAGAGACAGGTCGACAGAAGCATTCGATCCCGAGGCAATTTATGTGTTTCATCGTCAACTTAAAGGTCCACAGGTTACAGTAAATCTGCAGCTGTCCATCGGAAAATACCAGTGGACTCTCAGGAATGGATCAAAGCACAGACCGTTTGAAGCGTTGCTCTGCTGGACAGAAGTCAGCATGGTGCCTGTTGTATACAATCCTGATGCACTTTATGTGTTTCATCGTCAATGTCAAGGTCTACACGATACAGTAAACCTGCAGCTGTCCATCAGAAACTACTACTGGACTACCAGTAATGGATCAAAGCACAGACAGTTTGAAGCGTTACTCCCCTGGACTGAAGACAGCATTGCTCCTGTTGTATTCAATCTCCATGCTGTTCCTGTCTTTCATCGTCAATGTGAAGGTCCATGATTTACAGTAAACCTGCAGCCGTCCATGAGAAACTACTACTGGACTACCAGTAATGGATCAAAGCACAGACAGTTTGAAGAGTTACTCCCCTGGACAGAAGCCAGCATGTTGCCTGTTGTATTCAATCCCGATATAATTACTGTGTTTCATCGTGATCGTGGAGGTCCAGATGTTACAGTAAAGCTGCATTTGTTCATCGGCAACTACTACTGGGCTCCCAGGAATCGATCAAAGCAGAAACTGTTTCAAGAGTTACTCCCCAAACAGAAGTCAGCTTGGTGCATGTTATATTCATTCCCGGTGCAATTCTGTGTTTCATCGTCAATGTGAAGGTCCACAGGTAACAGTAAACGTGCAGCTGTCCTCGGAAATTACTACTGGTCTCCCAGGAATGGATAAAAGCACAGATTATTTGAAGCGTTACTCCCCTGGACAGACGTCAGCATTGCGCCTGTTGTATTCAATTCCGATGAAATTTCTGTGTTTCATCGTCAATGTGAAGGTCCACAGGTTACAGTAAAACTGCAGCTGTAGATCGGAAACTACTGCTGGACTCGCTGGAATGGATCAAAGCACAGACATTTTGAAGCGTTACTCCCCTAAACAGAAGCCAGCACGGTGCCTTTTGTATTCAATCCCGATGCAATATCTGTGTTTCACGTCAATGTGAAGGTCCACATGTTACAGTAAACCTGCAGCCGCCCATTAGAAACTATTACTGGACTCCCAGGAATGGATCAAAGCACAGACCGTTTGAAGCGTTATTCCGCTGGACAGAAGACGGCATGGTGTCTGTTGAATTTAATCCCGATGCAATTTTTGTCTTTCATCGACAATGTGAAGGGCCAAGGGTTACAGTAAACCTTTAGCTGTCCTTCGGACACTACTACTGGAATCAAAGGAATGGACCAAAACACAGACCCTTTGAAGCGTTACTCCCCTGGAAAGAAGACGGCATGGTGTTTGTAGTATTCAATACCGATGCAATTTGTGTGCTTCTTCGTCAATGTTAAGGTCCACAGGTTACAGTAAACCTGCATCTGTTCATGGGCAACTACTACTGGACTCCCAGGAATCGATCAATGCACTAACTGATTCAAGCGTTACGCCTCTAACAGAAGTCAGCATGGTGCCTGTTGTATTCAATTCCAGTGTAATTCCGTGTTTCATCGTCAATGTGAAGGTCCACAGGTTACAGTAAACCTGCAGCCGTCCATCAGACACGACAACTGGACTCCCAGCAATGGAACAAAGCACAGTCCGTTTGAAGCCTGCGTATTCAATTCCGATGCAATTTATGTGTTTCATCGTCAATGTGAAAGTTCACAGCTTACAGTAAATATGCAGCTGTCCAACAGAAACTACTACTGGCCGCACAGGAACAGATCAAATCACAGACCGTTTTAAGCGTTACTCCCCTGGATAGAATTCAGCATGTTGCCTGTTGTATTCAATCCCGATGGAATTTCTGTGTTTCATCGCGAATGTGAATGTCCACATGTTACAGCAAAGCTGCAGCTCTCCATCGGAAACTACCACTGGTCTCCCAGGAATGGATCAAAGCACAGACCATTTGAAGCGTCACTCCGCTGGAAAGAAGTCAGCAAGGTGACTGTTGTATTCAATCTCGATGCAATTTCTGGGTTTCGTCGTCAATGTGAAGGTCCACAGGTTGCAGTAAACCTGCAGGTGTCCATCGGAAATAACTACTGGACTCCCAGGAATGAATCATAACAGAGACTGTTTGAAGCATTACTCCACTATACATAAGTACGCAGGGTTCCTGTTGTATTCAATCCCGATGGAATTTCTGTGTTTCATCGCGAATGTGAATGTCCACATGTTACAGCAAAGCTGCAGCTCTCCATCGGAAACTACCACTGGTCTCCCAGGAATGGATCAAAGCACAGACCATTTGAAGCGTCACTCCGCTGGAAAGAAGTCAGCAAGGTGACTGTTGTATTCAATCTCGATGCAATTTCTGGGTTTCGTCGTCAATGTGAAGGTCCACAGGTTGCAGTAAACCTGCAAGTGTCCATCGGAAATAACTACTGGACTCCCAGGAATGAATCATAACAGAGACTGTTTGAAGCATTACTCCACTATATATAAGTACGCAGGGTTCCTGTTGTATTCAATCCCGATGGAATTTCTGTGTTTTATCGACAATGTGAAGGTCCACAGGTTACAGTAAACCTAGAGGTGTCCATCGGAAGCCACTACTGGAAGCTGTAATATTATTGGGATTTCCGTAGTATGAAAGCTGTGAGTGCCCTTGGAAAGGCATTCACCTATCGTTATATTAAATGATCAACTTATGAAATGAGACATATTCTTTGAAAGACATTTGTTTTATATAATTTACGTAACTGTAAAGCTGCACATCTAGCGCGGACGCTAATACATCGATTGCGCAGTCAAAGAAACATTTTAACAGAACTCACGTTCCGCTTCGATCTAAATAAATGATGACAGTAAAAAAGAACTTTTGTAGATCTTCAGATTTTAATGTACTACTTCTGCTTGTAAAGTGAAAACGTAAAAGAAGGTCGACTTTAAGCTATAAAAGTGAGCGGTTTGCCAGCGTGCAGACAACATTATTAATTAATAAAATTCAAGTAATTTATGTTCGAAACTGTAACTCGGCAAGTTATTGTTATGAAGGTGTTGAACAGTGCAAGAATTGTCTTGAAGGAAGGAGAAAAGTAATGACTGTAATTTGTGACAAAAACGTAAACCAAGGAGACAGCACAGGGCAGGCTGAAATCTGATCGCACCATACAGTTAGAAAAGTACTTATGTAAGTTATATTGTTTATAAATAAGCCCTAATTTGCTAGTGAGAATTGTTTGAATATATTTAGTGTTTACCAGATTTCTTATTCTGTTCTTATCCTTTATACTTTTTTAACCTCCATGCCATATTATTTTTATAAATGTCAAACAGCCTTTACTACAGCAGAGAATACTGCGGCATCCTGGTCGTAGACAGAAGGCCGCTCCTTGTCTTCTATACAACTCATAGCTGCCCCATTTATTAATGATTTCATTTGCAAATGCAATTTTGTTTTACTGTTCATTGTTAAAGGTCCCTTAGGTAATTATAAAATTCATACTGGTTACGTAAAGAAATCCAGGTCGTTCTTTTCCAAATAATAGAAGTCTTTGCGTAATCAAAAAAGCTAGCCTCCTTCTGACAACGATCAGGAGCCGACCAGAAGACGGACGTCTTCGACCGCTTTCGTGTCTCCTGTGCCAAAGCTGTGCCAAACTGGGAACACGACATTCTGGTATGAAACACAGATTTAAATTGAAAGAATTGAAATATATTTAACCTAATAATTTTTTTTTATCATACTAGATGTGGCGCCCGAACAGGGACCTGATAAAAAAAAAAAATCTGTTCTGTTATTGTTTCATGACATCATCCGGTGGACATCGGGTAGCCGTAAAGGAAGTACTGAACGAAACCGTGGAAGTATTAAAAAAATTTCGAAAAATAACAGCAGTGCACAAAACGACTGATGTAAGTACGGTTTTCATTACGCATAAAATCTCGCGTCTTGTATAAATAAAAACTGATTTCCGGAATTTCTTTACTTAATGCTTCATTTTATCCGATCGCTGTTATTTCCTTGCAGAGTTGCTTATTTACGTCGTTAGAATTCATTTCTGATCATCTCTTCATGCAAAGTTTATTTGTTAGCATTATTAGCATCTTCATTGTTGCTACGGTTATGAACACAAGGTGGTTGCCATAAGAGCAAGATTAAGTGTCTAGTAGGTGTTTGTCACTTATTTTCAAAGTTAGGTGCCATCTTGTCTTCTACGCGGTATATCTCTGCAATTGTCACCTACCGCGGTGTGACGTTTGACTATCAGGAAGCATCGCAGCGTGCGCATTTGAGAGTTGACGATCGGCGTGCTGCGAAAGATTTCTTTGAGCAGTTACGTCACAAACTTGAAAATAAACATGGCAGATGACAGAGGCAAGCCGACAAACAGTGTGGATAACGTTGATGACACTGTTGTCAAGTCATACCCACTACGTTCGCGAACGGGAACAGGCAGACCCGATTCGCGAATGGAGAGAACGGCAGACGATGATGGTGTGCGTGACGTATCGTCACAGCAAGCGGGAGAAAATTCGATTGTTAAATTTTTTTTCAAGAAAGAGAACGGGAGAAACTGGAAAGGGAAGCTCATAAATTACAAGAACTATCGTGATAGAGAACAGGAGAAACGGGAAATGGAAGCTTATAAATTACAAAAACAACGAGATAGACAAGAAAGGGAACAAATAGAAAGGGAAAAGGAACGGGAGACAGAGCGAAAATGGTTTAACCTAAATACCATGATTGGTACAATGAAAATTAGATTAGATAATATTGATGCCAACTTAGAGGCAAGAATAAGGACAGTCACTGTGGAATATATCTCGGAATTAAATACTAAAGTTAATGAAAGGATAGAAGGTATTCTGCAGAAGGTAGATGCATGTGAGAGCACAGTAGGTAACGTGCACAAAGACATCAAAGTACAAATCGAAAGTTGCCAGGCAGTTACAACGGAAGTTTCATAAAACTCCGCTGAGGTCGGAGCTAAAGTAAACAAGCTTGCAGACAATGTCATCACTCTGCAAAGCCAGGTCAATGACCTGACACAGGCGCTATCCGAAATTAACATTGAAAAGAGGGTGAATGATGCTGCAGCAAACGTACGATCCACGATAGGAAAAGAATTTGTAGAATGGGTCGAGACTAAAGAACAGTACATAGAAAACAAGGTTCAACACGACTTAAAAGAAGCCGTTAAGTCAGCCACAGTTGAAGTTTTAGCTGCTCCAGGTACATCAGGAGATACGGTTCTCACTGAATTAGGAGAGATTTTTTCACCGAGATCTTCCCGAGTGGAAACGACACCTCACTGAGGTTCAAATGGCTCTGAGCACTATGGGACTTAACTTCTAAGGTCATCAGTCCCCTAGAACTTAGAACTACTTAAACCTAACTAACCTAAGGACATCACACACATCCATGCCCGAGGCAGGATTCGAACCTGCGACCGTAGCGGTCTCGCGGTTCCAGACTGTAGCGCCTTTAACCGCTTGACCACCCCGGCCGGCACCCCTCACTGAGGAAATCGAGCAGTTGAAACAACTCAATGATTTTCCTAATGACAATAGAAGTGAGTATTCACACTTGCTTTCTTCAAAACATGAATACAATAATAATCCCGTGTCTCGTGTAAAATTCTCTCCACTTGTTCATGGTCACAGCAGTAAGAATCCGTTAGTACGCAACCAGAATGATCAAGTAACTCTTGTCGAACTCATGAAAGAAGAAAGCGTTCTCAAGCACCGCGTATTCCAGCCTTTTCTGCCAGAGAAAAGCAACGTCCACCCAATGGTTTTTCTGAAGTCATTTAATGGTGGTTTTCCTGAGAGCTGGGATGACAAGCAACGTATGCGCTTTATAGTAGGTTACATTCAAGGAGAGGGTTCTGTCTGCGGAACAGAAGTAATTGACAGATGTAATAATTACGCTGACTTCGAAAAAGAATTTCTGAACAACTTCTGGAGTTCAGGCATACAACAACGCCTTAGAAAGGAAGTATATAATGCTGAACCGTTTAATACGAGAAGTGCTGGTCTCCGTAGGTACTTCGAGAAATACCTGCGAAAAATACAATATTGGGACACGCCCATTTCCACGAAGGACGTAATTATGATCCTTAAGTCAAAGCTACCGGTATCAATCAGGGAGAAGTTAGTAAATGTCAGTGACGACGACACGGAGGCTTTTCTGTCAGTACTTGACAACCTTGACATGATTCAAGAAGTCGTGCGTGCTAGTGCGCGGAGTAATTGTAATCTTGGCTCGCACGCTACACAGCCGCAGGGCGTAGGCGCAGACTCAGGTATGTCATACCAACCCAACAACGGTAAAGGACACGACGTTCCGTGTGATAATAACAACTACTATCGCCGCAACGGGAAGCAGAAACATAACTTCCAGGATCAAAACAGGTATACCAGACAACACAACAGCAATACGGTAATTCCCCAGTTAATTACAATAATCGCTATCACTACAATAACAATCGCCAAGGCAATAATAATTTCAATGGAAAAGGACGTTGGATTAACACCAACAGTCAACAGAAGTATGGTAACCAGCCTAGATTCCAGCACTGTTGTCAAGGGAGAAATGCTCCAGGTCCTTCCAAGCAATACAAACAACGGTATGCTCCAAACTTTAGGAATAGTCCTCCACCTTTTACTATCAAAGTCAAAATCATGAACCTCAAAATTCTCGCATCTATTATGCCCGAGCAAACCCGCCGACTGAAATTCCGGCAAATAGCTCGCAACTTAGGTGGAATACGGAAGCAAATTTCGTACCGAGCGTACCGCCCGGTACTTCAAAGGTAATTGTGAGCGAAATTCAACCTAATGAACATGCGGAAAACTAAAAGCACACTGCGACCGGTTTCACACCTTCAGAACTAATCTCATGGCAAAAGGAAAGCAATGAATGGACTGATCGTATCCCCAAGATACAAGGTCCAGAAGTCAACCTAGATAATAAGTTAAGACAAGCCCTGATCTCTATCACAACTCATGCCAATTTAAGAAAAAAGGCATTTGACAAGCATGTTAATAAAGTTCTGTCGTATCGCCTGAACGAGCGTGTTCTGAGGGCACACTTCAAACCATCTCTCATCTTACGTAAAAATCGTAAGTGGCAACACCTATAGTCAGGAAGCCACATATTGGTTGCTACGTGTTGGCAGATCCAGTTAGTGGACGAATAAAATGACTTTGCCACCATGTAGACCTAAAGAAGTACCATGAAAAACATTAAAAAATATCATTTATTTTGTTAAGATGCAACTTGAAACAAGAGTGTGATCTGTTTAGAAAGTATGTGAGTGAACAGAATGTACATGTATTTTGCAGGTGACGTAATCATTTGAGTGAGGTGGACACAAAGTAATGATGGAGCTGGAAGGATATTAAGTGACTGAAGTAGGTACTATACGTATTTGGAAAATAAGATTTGCCTTAGTTTTAAGGTAGTTTTAAGTTTCTCGAGCAATAGAAGACTGCAGTCGTTGAATTGAGTAAGGGATGTGCCAAAGTGCCACCTGCTGCTTTAGTTTTAAGCTATGGCAAATCTCCTTTTTACCAAGTAGTAAAGGTTTTCTTCAAATCCCTCATTCAGACCAGAATGTCCGTATGTGAAGTAATAACCTAAGATAAGCTTTCAAAGGATTGCTATTTTAAGTCGCTAGAACCATGTACGATGCAAAAACTGATACATTTTAATATGTAGATTACACCGAGTATAAGCAGCAACATATAGTTAATGTACAAAGAAATGAATAATGGAGAGCAACTTTAATTTATCTATTACTAAGAGTCAAACAGTTAAGAAATATGCATTTATAATGATAATCAGGTCCTGTATTGGAGAAACTTAGAGAGACTATACCTATGTCATGAGTATCATGCAGAAACCTTCGATACTAAGATACCTAGTTGAGGACTGAGATAATTTGGTTATATTCTTCTGCTACGTCCGCATGCCGTGACTTTGAGATGTATTTGAAGATGCTTTGGAAGCGGATTTGTGCGACATTTTAATGCTGAAGTTATGCCACGTGGATGACACTAAAAAACGGTGGAGCCGAAGAACGAATTTGCTCAACTGATTATTTCACCTATTATCTATCTTCGTATCTTTCATTTCCTTGCACTATCCTATTGTAGCTTTCTTCTTTAGCATTCTTACCTTTCTACCCTACCCTGTAGGGGAAGAAATTTGGAAATTAGTTCAAAAGACCTGACGTGTGTATATTGTGTGTATTGACGATCGTGGCTCGTTGGTTAATGCGTATCTGCAGTTACTTATCGAAACGTGATGTAAATCTGATTTGCTGTGAGCAAAAGCATCCTCGGAAATATGAATAATTTTCCCGATTTCTATTAGATGAATTTTTGAACGTGAACTGTTCGGCACGCCAAAGTGGGTATATTTTACTGATTATTGATGTAACCGAGTACAATAAGAAAAGGAAAAGAATCAGATTTAAAATACATAAAAATTCTAACGTGCTTCAGAAGCACCATTCACAATAGCAAACACGTTTTTCGTTAGGTCTTGGACAGTAATTAAAAAAACTATGTATATTTTGTAAATGATCCTTTCATGATAAGTAATTTTAGCATTACCTGTACTACTCTGTAGTACAAAGACACCTAAATGGACACGAATGGATTGATGCGTGTGACTCAGTGACAAGCGCGTGTAAAATCGTAATTTGACACATGTATGGACACGAAAAACTAGTTATCTCTGTGAATCAAAACTGTAATAAACTTATGGACACGTGTGATGTTCCGCGTGTGAAGTAGCATTACAAGTATTCTCACGTTGCAACGACGATACAGTGACTATCAGTCAAAGGATAGACAAGCTATTGTACTCACTGCAATAGGTGACAGTAGTCATTTTCATCGATGACTGTTACTTCGTCGCTGGTGCAGTCAATTTACCCTCCAGGTTGACTATGACGCCTTGACGAGCTGCTCCAGTACCCATGATTCAACAAAATGAGCAAGTTAAAAAAAAAAAGTTGGTAGCCACTGAACTATCTGCCTTGTGCAGGGCGCGGACTGCCAACGCTGTTAAGCCGCTAGTTCGTTACCACGTGAATGTGAAGCACTGTGGCAACATTCAATGACTGCTCGCTGGCCCACACTCAACAATAAGCATTTCTCTACACACCGGGCGCGAGCGAGCTCCAGATTTGAGATGAAAATGGACATAAAAATAATAAAACGTTGATAAACTACGCTCGATTTTACTATATTTACATGAAAAGGACAATAATGATAACGTTTCTCTAACTATGACAATTGGTACGGCAATATTGCTAAATACATTGCTTAAGAAAGACCTGTACAAGACGAAACGTGTTTTGCTAATATTTGCTAACGAAAGAATGTAAAACTTAGACACAAAATAAAATGGTTCAAATGGCTCTGAGCACTATGCGACTTCACTTCTGAGGTCATCAGTCCCCTAGAACTTAGAACTACTTAAACCTAACTAACCTAAGGACACCACACACATCCATGCCCGAGGCAGGATTCGAACCTGCGACCGTAGCAGTCCCGCGATTCCGGACTGCGCGCCTAGAACCACTAGACCACCGCGGCCGGCCGCTCGGCTCCAGACTGTAGCGACCAGAACCGCACGGCCACTTCGGCCGGCTAGACACAAAATATGAATAATATATAATGTACATAGTCTATGTAGTAATTTTTATTGTCTTAAATTCTTACTCTATATTCCCTTAGATTAAGATGCTAGTTAATGTACATAGTCTATGTAGTAATTTTTATTGTCTTAAATTCTTACTCTATATTCCCTTAGATTAAGATGCTAGTTAATGAGCAAGTTCTAATACAGATTTTTTTTCTGTATTTTCATGTGCTGAAACAAGAATTGGAATGAGAATAAGACAGCCACCAAACTGACTCATTCGTCATTGAACCAGTCATCAACTTTCCTGATTCCCGACATGACCCGATAGATCGTCGAGTCAAGAAATAT
The DNA here is from genome assembly GCF_023864275.1 of Schistocerca cancellata. Lineage (NCBI taxonomy): Eukaryota > Metazoa > Arthropoda > Insecta > Orthoptera > Acrididae > Schistocerca > Schistocerca cancellata. The sequence goes on along the minus strand of NC_064630.1, from coordinate 828,882,438 downwards.
CACTTCCCCCTTCACATAATGAAATTCCCAGTGTTTTCCACCAGAATGTGAAAAGGTGATCCCCAGTTGTTAGTGCAGTGAAAAGTGAAAGGTGATGAAAGAATTCCCCTGTGAAAATCACCCGAGTTCATGGGAAAAACTCCCAACTACAAAGTGAAGAGTGACGTCGCTACGAGAAAGACTGATAAAAGTTTTATGTTCTGTTCAAAATTGGCGGAAATGCACCAATATTGTAACAGAATTTTTTTCTTCTTGTCAATATTTATGTATATATGTATCTGTATGTGTATTTGATTTGTACTTGTATCTATGTTAGTATTTCAATGTTTCAATTGATTGAATGGGAGTAATTCTTGAGAACAAAAAAATCCTTGAACACTTACGATAGCATCATGCCACAACCAAGTTTGTTAATGGTCAAGCAACTGTGAGTAGCTTTGACGACTTAGTGTGAAACGTATATAATTCTATATGCCTTACGTTATGTTTTGTTTTGCTCCGTACAAGGAGAGATCCTTAAATACTTCATTCACCGAGTACGTGAATCCAATAATATTACTACTGCGCGTGAGTCGTAACGATCTTTCAGAATCATTACTCCTCACGCAGGAAGCGATGTAATATTATTGGGATTTCCGTAGTATGAAAGCTGTGAGTACCCTTGGAAAGGCATTCACCTATCGTTATATTAAATGATCAACTTATGAGATGAGACATATTCTTTGAAAGACATTTGTTTTATATAATTTACGTAACTGTAAAGGTGCGCATCTAGCGCGGACGCTAATACATCGATTGCGCAGTCAAAGAAACATTTTAACAGACGCTGAACTCACGTTCCGCTTCGATATAAATAAATGATGACAGTAAAAAAGAACTTTTGTAGATCTTCAGATTTTAATGTACTACTTCTGCTTGTAAAGTGAAAACGTAAAAGAAGGTCGACTTTAAGCTATAAAAGTGAGCGGTTTGCCAGCGTGCAGACAACATTATTAATTAATAAAATTCAAGTAATTTATGTTCGAAACTGTAACTCGGCAAGTTATTGTTATGAAGGTGTTGAACAGTGCAAGAATTGTCTTGAAGGAAGGAGAAAAGTAATGACTGTAATTTGTGACAAAAACGTAAACCAAGGAGACAGCACAGGGCAGGCTGAAATCTGATCGCACCATACAGTTAGAAAAGTACTTATGTAAGTTATATTGTTTATAAATAAGCCCTAATTTGCTAGTGAGAATTGTTTGAATATATTTAGTGTTTACCAGATTTCTTATTCTGTTCTTATCCTTTATACTTTTTTAACCTCCATGCCATATTATTTTTATAAATGTCAAACAGCCTTTACTACAGCAGAGAATACTGCTGCATCCTGGTCGTGTACAGAAGGCCGCCCCTTGTCTTCTATACAACACATAGCTGCCCCATTTATTAATGATTTCATTTGCAAATGCAATTTTGTTTTACTGTTCATTGTTAAAGGTCCCTTAGGTAATTATAAAATTAATACTGATTATGTACAGAAATCCAGGTCGTTCTTTTCCAAATAATAGAAGTCTTTGTGTAATCAAAAAACTAGGCTCCTTCTGACAATGATCAGGAGCCGACCAGAAGACGGACGTCTTCGACCGCTTTCGTGTCTCCTGTGCCAAAGCTGTGCCAAACTGGGAACACGACATTCTGGTATGAAACACAGATTTAAATTGAAAGAATTGAAATATATTTAACCTAATAATTTTTTTATCGTACTAGAAAGCCCAGGACTGTACCAAAACATAGACCCTTTGAAGTGTGGCTCTTGAATTCAATCCCGCATGCAATTTCTGTGTTTCATCGTCAATGTGAAGGTCCACAGGTTACAGCGAACATGAATCTATCCATCGGCAACTGCTACTTGACACCCAGGAATGGATCAAAGCACAGAACGTTTGAAGCGTTACACCACTCGGCGGAAGTCGGCAATGAGTCTATTGTATTCAATTCCGACGCAATTCCTGTCTTTCAAAGTCAATGGGAATGTCCACAGGTTACAGTAAATCTGCACCTGTCCATCGGAAACTACTACTGGACTACCAGGAATGGTTCAAAGCACAGACCGTTCGAAGCGTCATTCCCCTGGAGAGAAGACGGCATGGTGTCTGTTGTATTTAATCCAGATGCAATTTTGGTCTTTCATCATCAATGTGACGGTCAAAGGATAACAGTAAACGTGTAGTTGCTCATCGGAAACTACTACTGGACGCCCAGGACTGTACAAAAACACAGTGCCATTGAAGCGTTTCTCCCCTGGAGAGTAGGCGGCATGGTTGCTGTTGTATTCAATCCCGATGCAATTTCCGTCTTTCATCGTCAATATCAAGGTCCATAAGTTACAGTAAACCAGCAGCAGTCCATCAGAAAATGCTACTGGACTCCCAGGAATGGATGAATGCACAGACCGTTAGAAGCGTTATTCCCCTAGACAGAAGTAGGCATGGTGTCTGATGTATTAAATCCCGATGCAATATACGTGTTTCTTCGTCAATGTGAGGGTCCACAGATCACAGTAAACCTTCAGCTGGCCATCGGAAACTACTACTGGACTCCTATAAATGGATTAAAGCGTAGACCGTGTTAACCGTTATTCCCCTGAACAGAAGACGGCATGGTGTCTCTTGTATTTAATCTAGACGCACGTTTGGTCTTTTATCGTCAATGTGAAGGTCCACAGCATACAGTAAACCTGCAGCTGTCCATCGGAAGCTACTACTGGTCTTCCAGGAATAGATCATAGCACAGAACGTTTGAAGAGTTACACCCTGGAATGAAGTCGTCTTGGTATCCGTTGTATTGAAATCCAGATGCAATTTATGTGTTTCATCGTCAATGTGAAGGTTTACAGGTTACAGTAATTCTGCATCTGTCCATCGGAAGCTACTACTGGTCTTCCAGGAATGGATCAAAGCAACGACTGTAAGAAGCGTTACTTACCTGGACAGAAGACGGCATGCCGTCTGTTGTATCAATCTCGATGCAATATATATATTTCATAGTCAATATGAAGGTCAACAATGTACAGAAAACCTGCAGCTGTCCATCGGAAACTACTACTAGACTCCGAGGAATGGATCAAAGCACAGACCGTTTGACGTGTTAATCCCCTGGACAGAAGACCGCATGGTGTCTGTTGTACGAGTATTTATTCCAGATGCAATTTCCGTCTTTAATCATCAATGTGAAGGTCCAACGGATACAGTAAACCTGTTGCTGTCCAACGGTATATACTATTGGAAGTCCAGCAATGAACCAAAGCACAGACGGTTTGAAGAGTTGCTCACCTGGACAGAAGTCAGCATGGTACCTGTGTATCAATCCCGATACAATTTATGTGTTTCACCGTCAATGTGAGAGTCCACAGATTACAGTATACCTGCAGCTGTCCATCGGAAACTACTACTGGACTACCAGTAATGGATCATAGCACAGAACGTTTGAAGCGTTATTCCCTCGGACAGAAGTCGGCATGGCGTCTGTTGTATTCGATCCCGATGCAATTTATGTGTTTCATCGTAAATGTAAAGTTCCACAGGTTACAGTAAAGCTGCGTCTATCCATCGGAAACTACTACTGGACTCCCAGAAATCGATCAAAGCACAAACCGTCTGAAGCATTCTCCCCTGGAGAGAAATCAGCATGGTGCCTGTTGTATTCAATCTCGATGCAATTTCTGTCCTTCATCGTGATATGAAGGTCAATTGGTTACAGCACACCTCCAGCTGTCCATAGGAAACTAGCACCGCACTACCAGTGATGGATCAAAGCACAGACCATTTGAAGCGTTACTCCCCTGGACAGAAGTCAGCATTGCGCCTGTTGTATTCAATTCCCATGCAATTTTTGTCTTTCATCGTCAATGTGAAGGTCCATGATTTACAATAAACCTGCATCTACCCATCGGCAACCACTACTGGTCTCCAAGGAATGGATCAAAGCACAGATCGTTTAAAGCTTTACACCCTGGACTGAAGTCGTCATGGTATCTGTTGTTTTTAAATCCCTATGCAATCTATGTGTTTCATCGTCAATGTGTAGGGGTACAGTTTGCAGTAAACCTACAGCTGTCCAACGGTATCTACTACTGGACTTCCAGGAATCGATCAAAGCACAGACCGTTTGAAGCGTTGCTTACCTGGACAGAAGGCGGCGTGCTGTCTGTTGTATGCAATACCGATGCAATATATGTGTTTCATCGTCAATGTGAATGTCCACATTGTACAGCAAACCTGCAGCTGTCCATCGGAAACTAATACTAGACTCCCAGGAATGAATATAACCAGAGACCGTTTGAAGCGTTACTCCCATAGACAGAAGTAAGCATTGCGCATGTTGTATTCAGTCCCGATGCAATTTATGTGTTTCATCTTCAATGTGAAAGTCGACAGGTTACAGTAAACCTGCAGCTGTCCATTCGGAAACTACTACTGGACTCCCAGGAATGGATCAAAGCAGAGATCGTTTCAAGCGTTACACGCTGGACAGATGTCGGCATTTTGCCTGTTGTATTCTATCCCGATGCGATTTATGTGTTTCATATTCTATGTGAAGTTGCACAGGTTACAGGAAACCTCCAGCTGTCCATCGGAAACTACTACTGCACTCCCAGGTATGGATCAAAGCACAGAGGGTTTGAAGAACTATTCCCCTGCACAGAAGTCGGCATTGTGCTTGTTGTATTCAATCCTGATGCAATTTCTTTGTTTCATCGTGAATGTGAAGTTCCACAGGTTTCACGAAACCTCCAGGTGTCCATCGGAAACTACTACTGGACATCCAGGAATGGATCAAAGCACAGAGAGTTTGAAGAATTATTCCCCTGCACAGAAGTCGGCATTGTGCCTGTTGTATTTAATCCCAATGCAATTTCTTTCTTTCATCGTGAATGTGAAGTTCTACAGGTTACAGGAAACCTCCAGCTGTCCATCGGAAACTACTACTGGACTCCCAGGAATGGATCAAAGCACAGAGAGTTTAAATGATTATTCCCCTGCACGGAAGTCGGCATTGTGCCTGTTGTATTCAATCCGGATGCAATTTCTATGTTCCATCGTGAATGTGAAGTTCCACAGGGTAACAGGAAACCTCCATTTGTCCATCGGAAACTACTACAGGACTCCCAGGAATGGATCAAATCACAGAGAGTTTGCGGCGTTCCTCCCCTGCTCAGATGTCGGCATGGTGCCTGTTGTATTCAATCTCGATGCAATTTCTGTGTTACATCGTCAATGTGACGGTCCACAGTTTAATGTTAACCTGCAGCTGATCATCGGTAACTACTACTGGACTCCCAGGAATGGATCAAAGCACAGACTGTTTGAAACATTACTCTCCTGGGCAGAAGTCAGCATGGTGCCTGTTGTATCGAATCGCGATGCAATTTCTGTGTTATATCGTCAGTGTGAAGGTCCACAGATTACAGGAAACCTGCAGCTGTCCAACGCAATCTACTACTGGACTTCCAGGAATTGATCAAAGCACAGACCGTTTGAAGCGTTACTTACCTGGACAGAAGGCGGCACGCTGTCTGTTGTATTCAATACCGATGCAATATATGTGTTTCATCGTCAATGTGAATGTCCACATTGTACAGCAAACCTGCAGCTGTCCATCGGAAACTACTACTAGACTCCCAGGAATGAATCTAACCAGAGACCGTTTGAAGCGTTACTCCCATAGACAGAAGTAAGCATTGCGCATGTTGTATTCAGTCCCGATGCAATTTATGTGTTTCATCTTCAATGTGAAAGTCGACAGGTTACAGTAAACCTGCAGCTGTCCATTCGGAAACTACTACTGGACTCCCAGGAATGGATCAAAGCAGAGATCGTTTCAAGCGTTACACGCTGGACAGATGTCGGCATTTTGCCTGTTGTATTCTATCCCGATGCGATTTATGTGTTTCATATTCTATGTGAAGTTGCACAGGTTACAGGAAACCTCCAGCTGTCCATCGGAAACTACTACTGCACTCCCAGGTATGGATCAAAGCACAGAGGGTTTGAAGAACTATTCCCCTGCACAGAAGTCGGCATTGTGCTTGTTGTATTCAATCCTGATGCAATTTCTTTGTTTCATCGTGAATGTGAAGTTCCACAGGTTTCACGAAACCTCCAGGTGTCCATCGGAAACTACTACTGGACATCCAGGAATGGATCAAAGCACAGAGAGTTTGAAGAATTATTCCCCTGCACAGAAGTCGGCATTGTGCCTGTTGTATTTAATCCCAATGCAATTTCTTTCTTTCATCGTGAATGTGAAGTTCTACAGGTTACAGGAAACCTCCAGCTGTCCATCGGAAACTACTACTGGACTCCCAGGAATGGATCAAAGCACAGAGAGTTTAAATGATTATTCCCCTGCACGGAAGTCGGCATTGTGCCTGTTGTATTCAATCCGGATGCAATTTCTATGTTCCATCGTGAATGTGAAGTTCCACAGGGTAACAGGAAACCTCCATTTGTCCATCGGAAACTACTACAGGACTCCCAGGAATGGATCAAATCACAGAGAGTTTGCGGCGTTCCTCCCCTGCTCAGATGTCGGCATGGTGCCTGTTGTATTCAATCTCGATGCAATTTCTGTGTTACATCGTCAATGTGACGGTCCACAGTTTAATGTTAACCTGCAGCTGATCATCGGTAACTACTACTGGACTCCCAGGAATGGATCAAAGCACAGACTGTTTGAAACATTACTCTCCTGGGCAGAAGTCAGCATGGTGCCTGTTGTATCGAATCGCGATGCAATTTCTGTGTTATATCGTCAGTGTGAAGGTCCACAGATTACAGGAAACCTGCAGCTGTCCAACGCAATCTACTACTGGACTTCCAGGAATTGATCAAAGCACAGACCGTTTGAAGCGTTACTTACCTGGACAGAAGGCGGCACGCTGTCTGTTGTATTCAATACCGATGCAATATATGTGTTTCATCGTCAATGTGAATGTCCACATTGTACAGCAAACCTGCAGCTGTCCATCGGAAACTACTACTAGACTCCCAGGAATGAATCTAACCAGAGACCGTTTGAAGCGTTACTCCCATAGACAGAAGTAAGCATTGCGCATGTTGTATTCAGTCCCGATGCAATTTATGTGTTTCATCTTCAATGTGAAGGTCGACAGGTTACAGTAAACCTGCAGCTGTCCATTCGGAAACTACTACTGGACTCCCAGGAATGGTTCAAAGCAGAGGTCGTTTCAAGCGTTACACGCTGGACAGAAGTCGGCATTTTGCCTGTTGTATTCTATCCCGATGCGATTTATGTGTTTCATATTCTATGTGAAATTGCACAGGTTACAGGAAACCTCCAGCTGTCCATCGGAAACAAATACTGGACTCCCAGGTATGGATCAAAGCACAGAGGGTTTGAAGAACTATTCCCCTGCACAGAAGTCGGCATTGTGCTTGTTGTATTCAATCCTGATGCAATTTCTTTGTTTCATCGTGAATGTGAAGTTCCACAGGTTTCACGAAACCTCCAGCTGTCCATCGGAAACTACTACTGGACTACTAGGAATGGATCAAAGCACAGAGAGTTTGAAGAATTATTCCCCTGCACAGAAGTCGGCATTGTGCCTGTTGTATTTAATCCCAATGCAATTTCTTTCTTTCATCGTGAATGTGAAGTTCTACAGGTTACAGGAAACCTCCAGCTGTCCATCGGAAACTACTACTGGACTCCCAGGAATGGATCAAAGCACAGAGAGTTTAAATGATTATTCCCCTGCACAGAAGTCGGCATTGTGCCTGTTGTATTCAATGACTATGCAATTTGATGTTTCGTCGTGAATGTGAAGTTCCACAGGTAACACGAAACCTCCAGTTGTCCATCGGAAATTACTACTGGATTCCCAGGAATGGATCAAAGCACAGACAGTCTGAAGAATTAATTCCCTACACCGAAGTCGGCATTGTGCCTGTTGTATTCAATGCCGATGCTATTTCTTTGTTTCATCGTGAATGTGAAGTTCCACAGGTTAGAGGAAACCTCCAATTGTCCATCGGAAACTACTACTGGACTCCCAGGAATGGATTAAAGCACAGACAGTTTGAAGAATTGTTGGCAAGATGCCTGTTGTATTCAATGCCGATGCATTTCTATGTTCCATCGTGAATGTGAAGTTCCACAGGTTACAGGAAACCTCCAGCTGTCCATCGGAAACTACTACTGGACTCCCAGGAATGGATCAAAGCACAGAGAGTTTGAAGAATTATTGCCCTGCACAGAAGTCGGCATTGTGCCTGTTGTATTTAATCCTGATGCAATTTCTTTGTTCCATCGTGAATGTGAAGTTCCACAGGGTAACAGGAAACCTCCAGCTGTCCATCGGAAACTACTACTGGACTCCCAGGAATGGATCAAATCACAGAGAGTTTGCGGCGTTACTCCACTGCTCAGATGTCGGCATGGTGCCTGTTGTATTCAATCTCGATGCAATTTCTGTGTTACATCGTCAATGTGACGGTCCACAGTTTAATGTTAACCTGCAGCTGATCATCGGTAACTACTACTGGACTCCCAGGAATGGATCAAAGCACAGACTGTTTGAAACATTACTCTCCTGGGCAGAAGTCAGCATGGTGCCTGTTGTATCGAATCGCGATGCAATTTCTGTGTTATATCGTCAATGTGAAGGCCCACAGATTACAGGAAACCTGCAGCTGTCCAACGGAATCTACTACTGGACTTCCAGGAATCGATCAAAGCACAGACCGTTTGAAGCGTTACTTACCTGGACAGAAGGCGGCATGCTGTCTGTTGTATTCAATACCGATGCAATATATGTGTTTCATCGTCAATGTGAATGTCCACATTGTACAGCAAACCTGCAGCTGTCCATCGGAAACTAATACTAGACTCCCAGGAATTAATCAAACCAGAGACCGTTTGAAGCGTTACTCCCATAGACAGAAGTAAGCATTGCGCATGTTGTATTCAGTCCCGATGAAATTTATGTGTTTCATCTTCAATGTGAAGGTCGACAGGTTACAGTAAACCTGCAGCTGTCCATTCGGAAACTACTACTGGACTCCCAGGAATGGATCAAAGCAGAGATCGTTTCAAGCGTTACACGCTGGACAGATGTCGGCATTTTGCCTGTTGTATTCTATCCCGATGCGATTTATGTGTTTCATATTCTATGTGAAGTTGCACAGGTTACAGGAAACCTCCAGCTGTCCATCGGAAACTACTACTGCACTCCCAGGTATGGATCAAAGCACAGAGGGTTTGAAGAACTATTCCCCTGCACAGAAGTCGGCATTGTGCTTGTTGTATTCAATCCTGATGCAATTTCTTTGTTTCATCGTGAATGTGAAGTTCCACAGGTTTCACGAAACCTCCAGGCGTCCATCGGAAGCTACTACTGGACTACCAGGAATGGATCAAAGCACAGAGAGTTTGAAGAATTATTCCCCTGCACAGAAGTCGGCATTGTGCCTGTTGTATTTAATCCCAATGCAATTTCTTTGTTTCATCGTGAATGTGAAGTTCTACAGGTTACAGGAAACCTCCAGTTGTCCATCGGAAACTACTACTGGACTCTCAGGAATGGATCAAATCACAGAGAGTTTTCGGCGTTACTCCCCTGCTCAGAAGTCGGCTAGGTGCCTGTTGTATTCAATGCCGATGCAATTTCCTTGTTTCATCTGAAATGTGAAGTTCCACAGGCTACAGGAAACCTCCAGCTGTCCATCGGAAACTACTACAGGACTCCCAGGAATGGATCAAAGCACAGAGAGTTTGAAGAATTATTCCCCTGCACAGAAGACGGCATTGTGCCTGTTCTATTCAATGACGATGCAATTTCTTTCTTTCATCGTGAATGTGAAGTTCCACAGGTTACACGAAAGCTCCAGCTGTCCATCGGAAACTACTACTGTACTCCCAGGAATGGATCAAGGCACACAGAGTTTGAAGAATTATTCCCCTGCCCAGAAGTCGGCATTGTGCCTGTTGTATTCAATCCCGATGCAATTTCTTTGTTTCATCGTGAATGTGAAGTTCCGCAGGTTACAAGAAACCTTCAGTTGTCCATCGGAAACTATTACTGGACTCTAGGAATGGATCAAAGCACAGAGAGTTTCAAGAATTATTCCCCTGCACAGAAGTCGTCATGGTGCCTGTTGCATTCAATCCCGATGCAATTTATATGTTTCATCATCAATGTAAAGGTCAAAAAATTACAGGTATCCTCCAGCTGTCCATCGGAAACTACTACTGGACTCCCAGGAATGGATCAAAGCACAGACAGTTTAAGAATTAATCTACTGCACAGAAGTCGGCATTGTGCCTGTTGTATTCAATCCCGATGCAATTTCTATGTTCCATCGTGAATGTGAAGTTCCACAGGTTACAGGAAACCTCCAGCTGTCCATCGGAAACTACTACTGGACTCCCAGGAATGGATCAAGGCACAGAGAGTTTGAAGAATTATTCCCCTGCCCAGAAGTCGGCATTGTGCCTGTTGTATTCAATCCCGATGCAATTTCTATGTTTCGTCGTGAATGTGAAGTTCCACAGGTAACACGAAACCTCCAGTTGTCCATCGGAAATTACTACTGGATTCCCAGGAATGGATCAAAGCACAGACAGTCTGAAGAATTAATTCCCTTCACCGAAGACTGCATTGTGCCTGTTGTATTCAATGCCGATGCCATTTCTTTGTTTCATCGTGAATGTGAAGTTCCACAGGTTACAGGAAACTTCCAGTTGTCCATCGGAAACTACTACTGGACTCCCAGGAATGGATTAAAGCACAGACAGTTTGAAGAATTGTTGGCAAGATGCCTGTTGTATTCAATGCCGATGCATTTCTATGTTTCATCGTGAATGTGAAGTTCCACAGGTTACAGGAAACCTCCAGCTGTCCATCGGAAACTACTACTGGACTCCCAGGAATGGAGCAAAGCACAGAGAATTTGAAGGATTATTCCCCTGCACAGAAGTCGGTATTGTGCCTGTCGTATTCAATCCCAATGCATTTTCTTTGTTTCATCGTGAATGTGAAGTTCCACAGGTTACAGGAAACCTCCAGCTGTCCATCGGCAATTACAACTGGATTCCCAGGAATGGATCAAAGCACAGACAATCTCAAGAATTATTCCCCTGCTCAGAAGTCGGCAAGGTGCCTGTCGTATTCAATCCCGATACAATTTCATTGTTTCATCGTGAATGTGAAGTTCCACACGTTACAGGAAACCTCCAGCTGTCCATCGTAAACTACTACTGGACTCCCAGGAATGGATCAAGGCACAGAGAGTTTGAAGAATTATTCCCCTGCCCAGAAGTCGGCATTGTGCCTGTTGTATTCAATCCCGATGCAATTTCTATGTTTCGTCGTGAATGTGAAGTTCCACAGGTAACACGAAACCTCCAGTTGTCCATCGGAAATTACTACTGGATTCCCAGGAATGGATCAAAGCACAGACAGTCTGCAGAATTAATTCCCTTCACCGAAGACTGCATTGTGCCTGTTGTATTCAATGCCGATGCCATTTCTTTGTTTCATCGTGAATGTGAAGTTCCACAGGTTACAGGAAACTTCCAGTTGTCCATCGGAAACTACTACTGGACTCCCAGGAATGGATTAAAGCACAGACAGTTTGAAGAATTGTTGGCAAGATGCCTGTTGTATTCAATGCCGATGCATTTCTATGTTTCATCGTGAATGTGAAGTTCCACAGGTTACAGGAAACCTCCAGCTGTCCATCGGAAACTACTACTGGACTCCCAGGAATGGAGCAAAGCACAGAGAATTTGAAGGATTATTCCCCTGCACAGAAGTCGGTATTGTGCCTGTCGTATTCAATCCCAATGCATTTTCTTTGTTTCATCGTGAATGTGAAGTTCCACAGGTTACAGGAAACCTCCAGCTGTCCATCGGCAATTACAACTGGATTCCCAGGAATGGATCAAAGCACAGACAATCTCAAGAATTATTCCCCTGCTCAGAAGTCGGCAAGGTGCCTGTCGTATTCAATCCCGATACAATTTCATTGTTTCATCGTGAATGTGAAGTTCCACACGTTACAGGAAACCTCCAGCTGTCCATCGTAACGGGTTCCCGGGTTCGATTCCCGGCGGGGTCAGGGATTTTCTCTGCCTCGTGATGGCTGGGTGTTGTGTGCTGTCCTTAGGTTAGTTAGGTTTAAGTAGTTCTAAGTTCTAGGGGACTTATGACCACAGCAGTTGAGTCCCATAGTGCTCAGAGCCATTTGAACCATTTTTGTCCATCGTAAACTACTACTGGACTCCCAGGAATGGATCAAAGCACAGAGAGTTTGAAGAATTATTCCCTTGCCCAGAAGTCGGCATTGTGCCTGTTGCATTCAATCCCGATGCAATTTATGTGTTTCATCATTAATGTAAAGGTCAAAAAATTACAGGTATCCTCCAGCTGTCCATCGGAAACTACTATTGGACTCCCAGGAATGGATCAAAGCACAGACAGTTTAAGAATTATTCTACTGCACAGAAGTCGGTATTGTGCCTGTTGCATTCAATCCCGATGCAATTTATGTGTTTCATCATTAATGTAAAGGTCAAAAATTTACAGGTATCCTCCAGCTGTCCATCGGAAACTACTACTGGACTCCCAAGAATGGATCAAAGCACAGAAAGTTTGAAGAATTATTCCGCTGCACAGAAGTCGGCATTGTGCCTGTTGTATTCAATCCCGATGCAATTTCTTTGTTTCATCGTGAATGTGAAGTTCCGCAGGTTACCGGAAACCTTCAGTTGTCCATCGGAAACTACTACTGGACTCTAGGAATGGATCAAAGCACAGAGAGTTTCAAGAATTATTCCCCTGCACAGAAGTCGTCATGGTGCCTGTTGCATTCAATCCCGATGCAATTTATGTGTTTCATCATTAATGTAAAGGTCAAAAAATTACAGGTATCCTCCAGCTGTCCATCGGAAACTACTACTGGACTCCCAGGAATGGATCAAAGCACAGACAGTTTAAGAATTATTCTACTGCACAGAAGTCGGTATTGTGCCTGTTGCATTCAATCCCGATGCAATTTATGTGTTTCATCATTAATGTAAAGGTCAAAAATTTACAGGCATCCTCCAGCTGTCCATCGGAAACTACTACTGGACTCCCAAGAATGGATCAAAGCACAGAAAGTTTGAAGAATTATTCCGCTGCACAGAAGTCGGCATTGTGCCTGTTGTATTCAATGCCTATGCAATTTCTATGTTTCGTCGTGAATGTGAAGTTCCACAGGTAACACGAAACCTCCAGTTGTCCATCGGAAACTACTACTGGATTCCCAGGAATGGATCAAAGCACAGACAGTCTGAAGAATTAATTCCCTGCACCGAAGTAGGCATTGTGCCTGTTGTATTCAATGCCGATGCCATTTCTTTGTTTCATCGTGAATGTGAAGTTCCACAGGTTACAGGAAACTTCCAGTTGTCCATCGGAAACTACTACTGGACTCCCAGGAATGGATTAAAGCACAGACAGTTTGAAGAATTGTTGGCAAGATGCCTGTTGTATTCAATGCCGATGCATTTCTATGTTTCATCGTGAATGTGAAGTTCCACAGGTTACAGGAAACCTCCAGCTGTCCATCGGAAACTACTACTGGACTCCCAGGAATGGAGCAAAGCACAGAGAATTTGAAGGATTATTCCCCTGCACAGAAGTCGGTATTGTGCCTGTTGTATTCAATCCCAATGCATTTTCTTTGTTTCATCGTGAATGTGAAGTTCCACAGGTTACAGGAAACCTCCAGCTGTCCATCGGAAATTACTACTGGATTCCCAGGAATGGATCAAAGCACAGACAGTCTCAAGAATTATTCTCCTGCTCAGAAGTCGGCATGGTGCCTGTCGTATTCAATCCCGATGCAATTTCTTTGTTTCATCGTGAATGTGAAGTTCCACACGTTACAGGAAACCTCCAGCTCTCCATCGGAAACTACTACTGGACTCCCAGGAATGAAATAAAGCACAGAGATTTTGAAGAATTATTCCCCTGCACAGAAGACGGCATAGTGCCTGTTGTATTCAATCCCGATGCAATTTCTTTGTTTCATCGTGAATGTGAAGTTCCACAGGTTACAGGGAACCTCTAGCTGTCCATCGGAAACTACTACTGGACTCCCAGGAATGGATCAAACCGCAGACAGGTTGAAGAATTATTCCCCTGCACTGAAGTGGCTAGGTGCCTGTTGTATTCAATGCCGATGCAATTTCCTTGTTTCATCTTAAATGTGAAGTTCCACAGGTTACAGGAAACCTCCAGCTGTCCATCGGAAACTACTACTGGACTCCCAGGAATGGATCGAAGCACAGAGAATTTGAATTATTATTGCCCTGCACAGAAGTCGGCAAGGTGCCTGTTGTATTCAATCCCGATGCGATTTCTGTGTCTCATTAGTGCAGAACTGCTGCAGGTAGCACTGGACTTGCAGGCGGATATTTTGTGCCTCTAAGAACCCTATGTAACAACCCAGGGAAACTTAACCCCGCTTCCCTGGGTCGCTGTCACAATCCAGGACAGTCGAAACCACAAGGCTGCCATAGTTGTCCTGAATAAAACGTTAAACGTCATATAGATCTTGCAGCTATGCAACAGTCTTCTGGCAACAGCATAAGTAACAAAGGTTCGATAGACGTGAGTGGTCTCATCATTAAATGCACAATATAGTGACAATGTTGTGCCATACCGAGATGTGATACAGGACATAGCTGAGTACTCTAGAAATAAGAACCTAAATATATGTGCAGATATTAACGCGAGATCCATACTATGGCACTCGGACAGAAGAGACGACAGAGGACGGAAATCATTGATGTCATACAGGAGACGCAACTACTTATTATAAACGAAGACGGACCTACACCTACGTACAGAGGTGCAGACGGTTCCGCCAGTAAAATCGATATTACTCTGATGAATGACAGAACATTAGGACGACTGCACAGATGGACCATACACGACTCTCTGCTCGCAAGTGATCACAACATAATCGAAATAAGACTCACAACAAACAATAACCACACCACACACAACACAACACATTTCAACTTCAAAAGAGTAAACTGGGACAGACTACAACAAATCGTTCAAAACGAAAACGTACACAACATACAGGGAAGCGTGGACTACAGAGCACACAGACTGACACAAATCATCCAAAAAGCACAAGAAACAGCAATACCTATTCGCACGCACAGCAAACAACGGGAAACCCCATGGTCAGACGAATTAACTAGACTCAAACGTGACATGGCAAGGAAACGTAAACTATATCAGAGGACATGGATACAAAGAGACAAACTATTAAGACTAGCTGCATATAGGGAAGCCAAAGAACTCTTCAAAAAGACATTACTTCAGACCAGAAAACAACACTAGGAGAGCTACTTGGCCACACATACACAACAAAATATCTGGGGGGACAATACAAGATTCTGACAGAAAAAATCAAGACCCCATTGGCATTAAGCACGCTACGGCAGGATGACGGCACAATGACAGCGGGATGGAGAAACACAGCGCAATACCTGCTGAACAAACTCCTCCCGGAGGTTACCACAGACACAGAGACACAGGAACAGACAACACTCAGGCAAGAACTATATGAACAGTATGACACTGATGCCGTCACCTGTCCCTTTGCGCACGAGGAAGTTGCGGTAGCGATAAGAGAGCTAAGAAATATGAAAGCACCTGGACCCGACAGGATCCATGCAGAAGTGCTCAAGAGGCTAGCACCACAGATCACCCCATATCTAACAGAACTACTAAATGACGCCTTAACGCTAGGCCGTGTACCGACAGTCATCATACGAAAATCAGCAGACAGAGACCAATCAGATCCGAAATCTTACAGACCTATATGCCTCATAAACACTATGGCAAAAATCCAAGAGAGGCTACTGTGCGACCGCTTGCAGGCTCACAGAACCCTACTTGGATTGAATCCTCACCAATTTGGATTTCGGAAAGGAAAAAGCATTGATGATGCAATAAACGGAGCTCTAGAAATAACACAAAACACAGACAAAACATACTCTTTGGTAATCATGATTGACATCGCAGGAGCATTTGACAACCTTTCGTGGCCAGCACTGTTTCTGAGGTTACGCCGGATGGAAGTACCCGCAGACCTATACAACAGTCTATTAGACTACTGCAGGGACAGAATAGTGGAATGGCGTGTGGGCAGCCGGAAGGTAATAAGGAAAATTACAAAAGGGTGTCAGCAGGGATCGATCTGTGGGCCCATCTTCTGGGACATAATTTTTGAACCCCTCCTGCAACTGCTGGATGAGGATATGAGGACAGATGACCTACTGGTGGTCATCGCGGCAAATACCAGAGCCCAGCTAGAGGAGAAAGCGAGTGGCACACTGCAAACAATAACACAGTGGTGCAACACAAACAAGCTCAAAATAGCGGGCAACAAAACAACATACACACTTCTGAAAGGACAACTCAGACGTAATCCATCAATAAAGATAGAGAACAACAACATAAAGAGAACGACAGTAACCTGCTACTTGGGCGTATACATAGATGAAATACTGAACATCCACGAACACATCAGAATAACAACAGACAAGGCAGAAAAAATACTACATAAACTGGCAAGGACAATACAGACTTCCTCTGTCAGTCACACGAACCTACCACTGCGCACTCTTCGAATCAGTGCTAAGCTTTGCGACCAGTACATGGGCGCACAGACTCAACCTCGTCACAAACAGAACAGCGGTTAGGCGAGGGCAGAGAAGCGTCCTTCTGCGGCTATCGGGAGCTTTCGGCACTACATCAGTCAAAGCACTGTGTGTCGTGCTAGGAATCTTCCCGATAGACACTACAATCAGATATCGGGCCGCTTTGTACTGGTTAAAGATGGGTAGACTAGACCAGGTCAACATAATGACTGGTTCCCCGCTGAACAATAAGCGGGACCTCAGAAAATGGAAAATCGACACATGGCAAGAGGAATGGGGCACAAATGATAAGGGACGGAGAGTGTACACATTTTTTCCGAACATAACGGAAAGGTTAAGAATGAAACATGCCGATCCTAGCCGCGGCATGGTACGTTTCTTGACTGGCCACGGACCTTATCCCGCGCACTTGAATCGCGTGGGACTAAGAGACACGTCAACATGCACATGTGGAGGTATGGGAACCCCGAACATACGATCCTATTCTGCGGGAAATACAGACAGTACAGGAACACACCTCGGATACAACACTTACAGACAGAGCAACATATATACGACGAGATTAGAACACCAGAACTATGGGACGAATTGAATGCACTGACATACAAAATTTCTGATGAATGCCATAAAGAATACAGAAGCGAAAGACCTTACAGACGACAAACCCATATGCAGCACCTACTAGACAGACACCATCGAGTGGAAGATGTAAACTAAGACTTAATATAAAATAACAGATATGTACTAGACTCACATAAGTAGATCTGCAATGGACAATACTGATTAGATTAATGTATAAATTTAGGTATAAACAGTGTCGGCGCAAAGTCGCAGTTGCCACCGGCTATGACGGCACTTTAAACCTGTATATAACATAACCTCCTAGTAATAAATAGAGATATTAATTGCTAAAGATAGAATAGAATAAAACTACCTAGGTTAAGGTCAGGAGACTGAGGATTAGTGGATCCTCAGTGCCCTTAGGTGGTGCGACTATCATTTCTTCCTTTCCTATCTTCTTTTCTCCTCTTCAGTCTAAACTATTGCTTGTATTTTCTTCTTCCAAACTAACTTTAATTTTGCAAATTTTGTTAAAATGGTTTTGGGAAAGCTGCCAAAGAAAAGAAAGAAATGAGCAAAAAAGACCCGCCTCCACGTGGCAGCCACGGGGAACAGTGCAACCGGATGTCGGAACTGATGGGAGTTTCAACTACATCAGCACCCGTAATCCGGTCCTAGCGGCCAAGTGGTCAAGAAAGACCCACCTTAAGCAATTAGGTGGTGGGTCGTAAAATCAGGGGGGAAGTGAAAAAAAAAAGTGTCCATCGGAAACTACTACTGGATCCCAGGAATGGATCAACGTAAAGAACGTATGAAGCATTACTCTCCTGGACAGAAGTCGGCATGGTGCCTGTTGCATTCAATCCCGATGCAATTTAGGTGTTTCATCATCAATTTGAAGGTCCACAGGTTACAGGAAAACTCCAGCTGTCGATCTGAAACTACTACTGGTCTCCCAGGAATGGATCAAAACAAAGTACGTTTGAAGCATTACTCCCCTGGACTGAAGTCCGCATGGTGCCTGTTGTATCCAATATCGATACAATTTCTGTGTTTCATCGTCAATGTAAAGGTCCACACATTACAGTAAAAGTGCAGGTGTCGATCGACACTACCACCAGATACACAGGAATGGATCATAGCACAGACAATTTGAAGAGTCACTCCCCTAGACAGAAGTCGGCACGATGCTTGTTGTATGCAATCCCGATGCAATTTCTTTGCTTCATCGTCCACATGTTACAGGAAAACCTCCAGCTGTCCATCGGAAACAACTACTGTTCTCCCAGGAAACGATCAAACCAAAGAACATTTGAAGCATTACTCACTGGACATAAGTCTGCATGGTGCATGTTGTACTCAATCCCGATTCAATTTCTGTGTTTCATCGTGAATGTGAAGGTCCACAGGATACAGGAAACCTCCAGCAGTCCATCGGAAACTACAACTGATCTCCGAGGAGTGGATCAAAGCAAAGACGTTTGAAGTATTACTCCCCTGGACAGAAGCCGGTAAGTTGCCTGTTGTATTCAATCGTGATGCAATTTCAGTGTTTTATCGTCAATGTAAATATCCACAGGTTACAGTACACCTGGTTACAGTACACCTGCAGCTGTCCATCGGGAACTATCACTGGACTCCCAGGAATGGATCAAAGAACAGACAATTTGCGGCGTTAATCCCCTGGACAGAAGTCGGCATGGTGCATGTTGTATTCAGTCCCGATGCAACTTCAGTGTTTCATCATCAATGTGAAGGTCCACAGGTTACCGTATACCTGCAGCAGTCCATCAGGAACTATCACTGGATTCCCAAGAATGGATCAAAGCACAGACAATTTGCGGCGTTACTCCCTTGGACAGAAGCCGGCGTGGTGCATGTTGTATTCAATCCCGATGCAATTTGTGTGTTTTATCGTCAATGAGAAGGTCCACAGGTTACAGTATACCTGCAGCTGTCCGTCTGAAACTACCACTGGTCTCACAGGAATGGATTAAACACACACAATTTTCCGCGTTACCCCCTGCACAGAAGTCGGCTTGGTGAATGTTTTATACATTCCCGATGCAATTTCTGTGTTTCATCGTCAAATGAATGTCCACAGGTTACAGGAAAAGTGGTGCTGTGCGTCGGAACTAGTACTGGACTCCCAGGAATGTATCAAAGGAAAGAACGTATGAAGCATTACTCCGCTGGACAGAAGTCGGCATGGAGCCTTTAGCATTCAATCCCGATGGAATTTCTGTGTTACATCGTCAATGTGATGGTCCACAGGTTAGAGTTAACCACCGAATGTCCAAAGGAAACTACTACTGGTATCCAAGGAATGGATCAAACCACAGACAGTTTGAAGCATTACTCCCCTGCACAGAAGTTGTCACGGGGCCTGTTGTATTCACTCCCGGTGCAAATTCTGTTTTTCATCGTCAATGTGAAGGTCCACAGGTTACAGTAAATCTGCAGGTGTCCATCGGAAGGTACTACCGGACTCCTAGGAATGTATCAAAGCACAGATAGTTTGAAGCATTACTCCCCTGGATGTAAGACGGCTTGTGCCTGTTGTATTGAAACCCGATGCAATTTCTGTGTTTCATCGTCAATGTGAAGGTCCACAGGTTATAGTAAACCTGCAGGCGTCGATCGGAAACTACTAATGGACTCCCAGGAATGTATCAAAGCAAAGAGAGTTTAAAGCAATACTCCCCTGTACATAAGTCGGCATGGTGCCTGTTGTATTCAATCCCGATGCAATTTCTGTCTTTCATCGGCAATGTGAAGGTCTACAAGTTACAGCAAACCTACAGGTGCCCATCCTATGCCACTACTGGACTTCCAGGAATGATATCAAAGAACATAAAATTTGAAGCATTAATCTCTTGGACCCAAGTCGGCATGGTGCCTGTTGTATTCAATTCCGGTGCAATTTCTTTATATCATCGTCTCGTGGAAGGTTCACAGGTTACAGTAAATCTGCAGGTGTCCATCAGAGACTACTACTGGGCTCCCAGAATGTATCAAAGCAAAGACAGTTTGAAGCATTACTCCCCTAGACTTTAGTCGGCATGGTTCCTGTTGTATTCAAGGCCGTTACAATTTCTGTAATTCATCGTCAATTTGAAGGTTCACAGGCAACAGTAAACCTGTAGGTGTCCATCGGAAACTACTACTTGACTCCCAGGAATGTATTAAAGCACAGACAGTTTGAAGCTTTACTCCCGTGGACATAAGTCGGCATGGTGCCTGTTGTATTCAATCCCGTTTCTATTTCTGTGTTTAAACGTCAAAGTGATGGTCCACAGGTTACAATAAATTTGCAGCTGATCATCGGTGGCTACTACAGGACTCCCCGTAATGTATCAACGCACAGACAGTTTGAAGCATTACTCTCCTGCACGTAAGACGGCATGGTGCCTGTCGTATTCAATCTCGATGATATTTCTGTGTTTCATCGTCGATGTGAAAGTCCACAGGCTACAGTAAACCTGCAGGTGTCCATCGGAAACTATTATTGGACTCCCAGGAATGTATCAAAGCACAGACAGTGTGAAGCAGTACCCCCTGGACATAAGACGGAATGGTTCCTGTTGTATTCGTTCCGATGCAATTTCTGTGTTTCATCATCAATGTGAAGGTCCACAGTTACAGGAAGTCTCCAACAGTGCATCGGAAACTACTACTGGACTTCCAAAAATTTATCAAAACACAGACTGTTTGAAGCATTACTCCCCAGGACATAAGTCGGCTTGGTGCCTGTTGTACGAGGTGCATTGAAGTTCTAAGTCCTCCGATTTTTTTTGTCCGGACTGGAAAGGGATAGAAACATGCGCATTGTTTTAAAATGAGGCCGCGTTCATTGTCAATACGTCTCAGAGATGGCAGCACCGTACGATAGATGGAATTTTTACCGCCAGCGGCGAGAATGAGAACTGTTTTAAATATTTAAAATGGCGACGCTTTCCTTACTTGAACAGCGTGCAATCATTCGTTTTCTGAATTTGCGGGGTGTGAAACCAATTGAAATTCATCGACAGTTGAAGGAGACATGTGGTGATGGAGTTATGGATGTGTCGAAAGTGCGTTCGTGGGTGCGACAGTTTAATGAAGGCAGAACATCGTGTGACAACAAACTGATACAACCTCGGGCTCGCACAAGCCGGTCTGACGACGTGATTAAAAAAGTGGAGAGAATTGTTTTGGGGGAGCGTAGAATGACTGTTGAACAGATGCCTCCAGAGTTGGCATTTCTGTGGGTTCTGTGCACACAATCCTGCATGACGACCTGAAAATGCGAAAAGTGTCATCCAGGTGGGTGCCACGAATGCTGACGGACGACCACACGGCTGCACGTGTGGCATGTAGCCAAGCAATGTTGACGCGCAACGACAGCATGAATGGGACTTTCTTTTCGTCGGTTGTGACAATGGATGAGACGTGGATGCCATTTTTCAATCCAGAAACAAAGCGCCAGTCAGCTCAATGGAAACACACAGATTCACCACCACCAAAAAAATTTCGGGTAACCGCCAGTGCTGAAAAAATGATGGTGTCCATGTTCTGGGACAGCGAGGGCGTAATCCTTACCCCTTGCGTTCCAAAGGACACTATGGTAACAGGTGCATCCTTCCTGCACTGCAACAAAAACATCCGGGAAGGGCTGCGCGTGTGCTGTTTCACCAAGACAACGCACTCGCACATAGAGCTAACGTTACGCAACAGTTTCTTCGTGATAACAACTTTGAAGTGATTCCTCATGCTCCCTACTCACCTGACCTGGCTTCTAGTGACTTTTGGCTTTTTCCAACAATGAAAGACACTCTCCGAGGCCGTACATTCACCAACCGTCCTACTATTGCCTCAGCGATGTTCCAGTGGTCAAAACAGACTCCTAAAGAAGCCTTCGCCGCTGCCATCGAATCATGGCGTCAGCGTTGTGAAACAAGTGTACGTCTGCAGGGCGATTACGTTGAGAAGTAACGCCAGTTTCATCGATTTTGGGTGAGTAGTTAACCAGAAAAAAAATCGGAGGCCTTAGAACATGAATGCACGTCGTATTCAATCCCGATGCAATTTCTGTGTTTCATCGTCAATGTGACGGTCCACAGGTTACAGGAAACCTGCTGGTGTCCATCGGAAATTACTGCTGAACAACTTGCAATGTATCAAAGCACAGACAGTTTGAAGATTTACTCCCCTGGACATAAGTCGGCAGGGTTCCTGTTGTATTCAATACCGATGCAATTTCTGTGTTTCATCGTCAATGTGAAGGTCCACCGGTTACAGTAAACCTGCAGGTGCCCATCGGAAGCTACTACTGGACTCCCAGGAATGTATCAAAGCACAGACAGTTTGAAGCATTACACCCTTGGACATACGTCCAAATGGTGCTTGTTGTATTCAATCCCGTTGCTATTTCAGTGTTTAACGTCAATTTGAAGGTCCACAGGTTACAGTATACATGCAGGGGTACGTCGTAAAGTACTGCTGGACTCCCAGGAAAGTATCAAAGCACAGACAGTTTGAAGCAATACAATGGGAATGGTGCCTATTGTATTACTTCCGGTCCAATTTCTGTGTTTCATCATCAATGTGAAGGTCCAAAGGTCACAGTAAACCTACAGCTTTCCATCGTAAACTATTACTGGTCTCCCAGGAACGGACCAAAACATGGAACGTTTGAGGCATGACTCCCCGAGAAAGATATCGGCAAGGTGCGTGTATGTTACTCTCGTGGACATAAATCAACATGGTGCATGTTGTATTCAATCCCAATGGTATTTTTGTGAGTGTCATAGTCATTGTGACGGTCCACAGGTTACAGTAAACCAGCAGGTGTCCATCGGAAACTACTACTGGACTCCCACGAATGTATCAAAGCACAGTCAGTTTGAAGCATCACTCCCCTGTTAAAAGTCGGTATTGTGCATGTTGTAATCAATCACGATGCAATTTCTGTGTTACACCGTCAATGTGAAGGTCCACAGGTTACAGACAACCTACAGGTGCCCATCGGAAACTACTACTGGACTCACAGAAATGTATCAAAGCACAGAGAGTTTGAAGCATTACTCTCTTGGACATAATTCGGCATGGTGCCTGTTGTATTCAATCCCGATGCAATTTCTGTCTTTCATCGTCAATGTGAAGGTCCACAGGTTACAGACAACCTACAGGTGCCCATCGGAAACTACTACTGGACTTCCAGAAATGATTCAAAGCACAGAGAGTTTGAAGCATTACTCTCTTGGACATAATTCGGCATGGTGCCTGTTGTATTCAATCGCAATGCAATTTCTGGGTTTCATTGTCAATGTGAAGGTCCACAGGTTACAGACAACCTACAGGTGCCCATCGGAAACTACTACTGGACTTCCAGAAATGTATCAAAGCACAGAGAGTTTGAAGCATTACTCTCTTGGACATAATTTGGCATGGTGCCTGTTGTATTCAATCGCAATGCAATTTCTGTGTTACATCATCAATGTGAAGGTCCACAGGTTACAGACAACCTACAGGTGCCCATCGGAAACTACTACTGGACTTCCAGAAATGTATCAAAGCACAGAGAGTTTGAAGCATTACTCTCTTGGACATAATTCGGCATGGTGCCTGTTGTATTCAATCCCGATGCAATTTCTGTCTTTCATCGTCAATGTGAAGGTCCACAGGTTACAGTACACCAGCAGGTGGCCATCGGAAGCAACTACTGGTCTCCCAGGAATGTATCAAAGCACAGACAGTTTGAAGTATTACTCCCCTGGAAATATGTCGGCACGGTGACTTTTGTATTCAATCCCAATTCAATTTCTGTCTTACATCGTCAATGTGAAGGTTCACAGGTTACAGTAAATCTGCAGGTGTCCATCTGAAACTGCTACGGGACTCCGAGGAATGTATCAAAGCACAGACTGCTTGAAGCATTTCTCACCTTGACAAAAGTCGGTACGGTGCCTGTTGTGTTCAAATCCGATGCAATTTCTTTAATTCATCGTCAAATGGAAGGTTCACAGGTTACAGTAGATTTGCAGAAGTCCATCGGAAACTACTACTGAACTCCCAGGAACGTATCAAAGCACAGACAGTTCGATGCATTAATCCTCTGGACATAAGACGGCTTGGTGCTTGTTCTATTCAATCCCTATGCAAATTATGGGTTTCATCGTTAATGTGAAGCTCCACACGTTACGGTAAACCTTCAGCTGTCCATCGGAAACTACAACTGCACTCCCAGGAAGGCATCACACACAGACAGTTTCAAGCATTACCCTCTTGGTCATTAGTCGGTATGGTACATGTTGTATTCAATTCCGATACAACTTCTTTATTACATCGTCAAATGGAAGGTTCACAGGTTACAGTAAATCTGCAGGTGTCCATCGGAAACTACTACTTAACCCCCAGGAATGTATCAAAACACAGACAGTTTGAAGCATTAATCCACTGGACATAAGTCGGCTTGCTGCTTGTTGTATTCAATACCGATACAAATTCTAGGTCTTATCGTCAATGTGAAGGTCGACAGGTTACAGTAAACCTGCAGGTGTTCATCGAGAACAACAACTGGGCACCCAGGAATGTATCAAAACAGAGAGAGTTTGAAGCACTACTCCCATGGATATAAGTTGAGCATGGTGCCTGTTGTATTGAATCCCGATGCGATTTCTGTGTTTAATCGTCAATGTGAAGGTCCAAATGTTACACTAAACCTACAGGTGTCTTTCGGAAACTGTTGCTGGACTCCCATTAATGTATCATAGCACAGTCAGTTTGAAGCATTACTCCCATTGACAGAAGTCGCCTTGGTACATGTTGTATTCAATTCCGATACGATATCTGTGTTTCATAGTCAATGTGATGGTGCACAGGTTTTAGTAAACCAGCAGGTGTCCGTCGGAAACAACTAGTGGACTCCCAGAAATGTATCAAAGCACAGACCGTTAGAAGCATTACTCCCCAGCACATAAGTCGGCATGGTGCCTGTTCTATTCTGTCCCGATGGAAGTTCTGTCTTTCATCGTCAGTGAGAAGGTCCACATGTTACAGCAAACCTACAGGTGTAAATCGGAAACTATTACTGGACATCCATTAATGTATCATAGCACAGACAGTTCGAAGCATTACTCCCTTGGACTGCAGCCGCCTTGGTGCCTGTTGAATTCAATTCCGATGCGATATATGGGTTTCATAGTCAATGTGAAGGTCCACAGGTTACAGTAAACCCCCAGGTGCCCATCGGAAACTACTACCGGACTTCCCGGAATATATGACAGCACAGAGATTTTGAATCATTAATCTGTTGGACATAAGTCGGCTTGGTGCCCGTTGTATTCAATCCCGATGCAATCTGTGGGTTTCATAGTCAATCTGAAGATCCACAGGTTACGTAAACCAGCAGGTGTCCATCAGAACCGACTACTGGACTCTCACGAATGTATCAAATTACAGACAGTTTGAAGCATTACTCCCCTGGTCAAATGTCTGTATGGTGCCTGTTGTATTCAATCCCAATGCAATTTGTGGGTTTCATCGTCAATTTGAAGGTCCACTGGTTACGGTAAACCAGTAGGTGTCCATCAGAAACGACTACTGGACTCTCACGATTGTATCAAATCACAGACAGTTTGAAGCATTACTCCCCTGGTCAAATGTCGGCATGGTGCCTGTCGTATTCAATCCCAATTCAACTTCTGTCTTTCATCGTCTATGTGATGGTCCACAGGTTACACAAAAACCTGCACGTGCCCATCGGAAACTACTACTGGTCTCCCAGGAATGTATCAAAGCACAGAGACTTTGAAGCATTACTCCCATGGACAGAAGTCGGCTCGGTGCTTGTTGTATTCAATCCCAATGCAATTTCTGGGTTTCATAGTCAATGTGAAGGTCCACAGGTTACAGTAAACCAGCAGGTGTCCATCGGGAACAAATACTGGACTCCCAGGAATGTATCAAAGCACAGACAGTTAGAAGCACACTCCTCTGGACAGAAGTCGGCATGGTGGCTGTTGCATTCAACCCCGATGCAATTTCTGTGTTTCATCGTCAATGTGAAGGCCCACAGGTTACAGTAAACCAGCAGGAGTCCATCGGAAACAACTTATGGACTCCCAGGAATGTATTAAAGTACAGTCAGTTTGAAGCTCTACTCCCCTGCATATAAGTCGACATGGTGCCTGTTGTATTCAATCCCGATGCAAGTTCTGTCTTTCATCGTCAATGTGAAGGTCCACATGTTACAGTAAAGCTACAGGTGTCCATCGGAAACTATTTTGGACTCCCACGCATGTATCAAACCACAGTGAGTTTGAAGCATTACTCCCATGGACAGAAGTCGGCTTGGGGCTGTTGTATTAAATGCCGATCCAATTTCTGGATTTTATAGTCAATGTGAAGGTCCATCGGTTACAGTAAACCAGCAGGTGTTCATCGGAAACAAGTACTAGACCCAAGAATGTATAAAAGCAGAGACAATTAGAAGCATAACTCCCCTGGACATAAGTCGGCATGGTGCCTGTTGTATTCAATCTCGATGCGATTTCTGGGTTCATAGTCAATGTGAAGGTCCACACGTTACAGGTAACCAGCAGGTGCCCATCGGCAACAACTACTGGTCTCCGAGGAATGTATCCAAGTACAGACTGTTAGAAGCATTACTCCTATGAACGTAAGTCGTCATGGTGCCTGTTGTGTTCAAGCCCGATGCAATTTCTGGGTTTCATACTCAATGTGAAGGCCCGCAGGTCACAGTAAACCTGCAGGTGTCCATCTACAATTACTACTGAACTCCCAGGAATGTATCAAAGCACAGACAGTTTGATCCAGTACTCCAATGGACAGTAGTCGGCTTGGTGCCTTTTGTATTGGATCCCGTTGCAATTACTCGGTTTTATAGTGAATGTGAAGGTCCACAGGTTGCAGTAAATTAGCAGGTTTCCATCGGAAACAACTACTGGACTCCCAGGAATGTATCAAAGCAAAGACAGTTTCAAGCATTACTTCCCTGCACGTAAGTCGGCACGGTGCCTGTGGTATTCAATCTCGATGCAAGTTCTGTCTTACTCGTCAATGTGAAGGTCCACATGTTACAGTAAACCTACAGGTATTAATCGGAAACTATTACTGGAGTCCCAGGAATGTATCAAGGCACAGACAGTTAGAAGCATTACTCCCATAGACATAAGTTGGCATGCTCCCTGTTGTATTCAATCCCGATGCGATTGCAGAGTTTCATAGTCAATATGAAGGTCCACAGGTTACAGTAAACCAGCAGGCGACCATCAGAAACTGTTAGTTTACTTCCAGGAATGTATCAAAGCACAGACAGTTAGAAGCATTACTCCCATAGACATAAGTTGGCATGCTCCCTGTTGTATTCAATCCCGATGCGATTGCAGAGTTTCATAGTCAATATGAAGGTCCACAGGTTACAGTAAACCAGCAGGCGACCATCAGAAACTGTTAGTTTACTTCCAGGAATGTATCAAAGCACAGACAGTTAGAAGCATTACTCCCATAGACATAAGTTGGCATGCTCCCTGTTGTATTCAATCCCGATGCGATTGCAGAGTTTCATAGTCAATATGAAGGTCCACAGGTTACAGTAAACCAGCAGGCGACCATCAGAAACTGTTAGTTTACTTCCAGGAATGTATCAAAGCACAGACAGTTTGAAACATTACTCCCCTGCACATAAGTCGGCATGGTGCCTGATGTATTCAATTTCGATGAAACTTCTTTATTTCATCGTCAAATGAAAGGTTCACAGGTTACAGTAAGTCTGCAGCTGTTCATCGGAAACTACTACTGGATTCCCAGGAATGTATCAAAGCACAGAAAGTTAGAAGCATTTCTCACCTGGACAAAAGTCGGCATGCTGCCTGTTGTATTCAATTCCGATGCAATTTCTTTATTTCATCGTCAAATTGAATGTTCACAGGTTACAGTAAATCTGCAGGTGTCCATCGCAAAATACTACTGGATTCCCATTAATGTATCAAAGCACAGACAACTTGATGCATTAATCTTCTGGACCTTTATTTCATCGTCAAATGGAATGTTCACAGGTTACAGTAAATCTGCAGGTGTCCAACGTAAAATACTACTGGACTCCCATTAATGTATCAAAGCACAGACAACTTGAAGCATTAATCCCCTGGACATAAGTCGGGTTGGTGCCTGTTGTATTCAATCCCGATGCAAG
Organism: Schistocerca cancellata; assembly: GCF_023864275.1. Classification (NCBI taxonomy): domain Eukaryota; kingdom Metazoa; phylum Arthropoda; class Insecta; order Orthoptera; family Acrididae; genus Schistocerca; species Schistocerca cancellata. Next base: position 828,853,946 of record NC_064630.1, on the reverse strand, counting down.
TTCTGTCTTACTCGTCAATCTGAAGGTCCACATGTTACAGTAAACCTACGGGTGTCAATCGGAAACTACTACTGGACTCCCAAGAATGTATCAAAACATAGTTTGAAGCTTTACTCCCACAAACAGAAGTCGGCTAGGTGCCTGTTGTATTCAATCCCGATGCAATTTCTTTGTTTCATCGTCAATGTGAAGGCCCGCAGGTTACAGTAAACCTGCAGGTGTCCATCGGAAATTACTACTGAACTCCCTGGAATGTATCAAAGGACAGACAGTTTCAAGCATTGCTCCCCTCGACAGAAGTCGGCATGATGCCTGTTGTATTCATTCCCGATGCAATTTCTGTGTTTCATCGTCAATGTGAAGGTCCACAGGTTTCGGTAAACCAGTAGGTGTACATCAGAAACTACTACTCGACTCCCAGGAATGTATCAAAACACAGACAGTTTGAAGCATTACTCCCATAAACAGAAGTCGGCCTGGTGCCTGTTGTATTCAATCCCGATGGAATTTCTGGGTTTTTATAGTCAATGTGAAGGTCCACAGGTTGCAGTAAACCAGCAGTTGTCCATCAGAAACAACTGCTGGACTCCCAGGAATGTATCAAAGCACAGACAGTTAGAAGCATTACTCTCCGGGACAGAATTCGGCATGATGCCTTTTCTATTCAATTCCGATGCAATTTCTTTATTTCATCGTCAAATGGAAGGTTCACAGGTTACAGTAAACCTGCAGGTGTCCGTCTCTGTCGAGTCGAGTGGTAATCACGAGCGCGTACGGACGTGTCTCGCGCGCGCTGCCGCAGCTACGGTGTTTTTGTCGGTTCTATTGGGAACAATCACGCCAGTGAGCGAAAAAACAGTGATCAGTGATGGATAATTGTGAAGTGAAGCAGTCTTACAAAATTTTCTCGTGTTTCAACTTGAGAAATAGTGCAATTAGTGATTTCGCGGGCACATTTACAGCATGTCGGGCCTCATCAAAGGTATTTCACTACAACTAACATCCACAAACGCTACTAATACGATTAGGAACGCTTGACATTACTAACATTACTAACCGTAGTGCTGTGAAAGTGTTAAAAACAATATGAAAGGAATGTTACCGTGTGACGAATCATCAAAGTAACGTATGGTAGGATTTTTCTACGTAATTAGACGGTAGATATCCACCAAACTCACGATAACATGTCAGAACAGTGAAGGGTAATTTCCAAAAGCGTCCGGAATAAAAAAAAACTCATAATAACGGATTTAGACTGCAAACGAAGACTAACATATGGTAGGAAATCTCGCAGAAAAGACTAGCTTAATATGAAGAAAACCAGTGTGAACAATACCATACAGTGAAGGGGAACGAGCATAATTCTGAATTATAGACATGTTATAGGTAAGTCATAAACTGTCGAAAGTGAGGAAAATTGATTACGAGTAAGGTAAAGCGATACGTCGGGAGAGGGAACGCAAAGTCCCGAGAGTAGGTCGCAGTGCGCCAGCTGACACGCACTACGCGTGAGTTTCGCAAGTAGGCCAAACTGCGCTGGCCACAGCAATCCGGTGTTGCTAAGCACGACTCGCGCTTCCGCGCCCAACCGCGGGAGTCAGCAGCTTACGCGAGCTCACAGTCCCCACCCGGTCCCGCGAAGCACGTGGCCGGCTGACGTGCGGAGCTGACCGCGGCGCTCGGTGTCGATCGGACATCGCCGGAGAAGCCACCCAGCCCACGTTCGGCCTCACTCTGTGACGAATCGCTTTTGGGACTTCACGTGACACAATGTGGTGCTGCACACGGAATACAGACCAAATAAAGGTCACTCTTTAAGAACAATAACACAGATCCGCAATCCTGGATCGAGCACGCCAACTAAGTGGTGCCGACACCACACCCAAGTCCACGAAAGGGACGCTTAGTAGAGCGCAGAGCAGCACCAGTTGCAAAGTATCGCCTATAGGCATGGCGTCTGGTGCCCACGAATATGCCGTCATGTCACCGAGCCAGAAGATCGCTGCAATTGACGAGCTATTAAATGACATTGGGGCGGAATTAAAGGCCAAACACGTATCGGGTAGTGTACTGAATACGATAAGGAATAAAATATTCCCTTTGGCTTTCCAACTCACGTCAGCAGAAGCAAAGGTCGAGCTGCTGCAAGAGCAGAACAAAGATCTACTGCGCGAACTTCAGCACTCAGCTGACCCAGTTAAGGACCTTAGAATTGAGTCTCTCACAGAACAGGTCAACAAACTCGAGGAAGACAATACAAAACTCGCTGAAATAAACCAAGAGCTCAGGGACCAAATTAGGGATCTGACAGGAAAGGTTACTGAACAGGCACAGCAACAGGCCAAGACACCAACATACGCTGCGGCCCTCTCCACCGCACCCAAAGAACACAAACGCATTGAGGTGGCAAAAGCCAAGCAGGCAACCACTCTCTTCATAAAGTCTACCAACAACCGAGACACGAAAACAATAAAACAAACGTTGACAAAAAACATCAACCCAAGACGAGACAACCTACACATTAAGTCAATAAGAAACACGAAGACAGCTGTGATTGTCGAAGCAGCAACACAGGAGGACTGTAGGAAAATAATAGAAAAGGCGAAAGATATTGAGAATATCGCGTGTGAGGGGCCCAGAAAGCGGCAACCTTTCGTGATAGTCTATCGAGTGACCGACACTATCTCGGATAGAGAATTTCTTGAGTGTCTATACGACCAAAATCTCAGTGACGATTTCACAAAAGGCGAATTCGACAAAGACGTGAAGATCAGATTCCGCACAGGGCCCAAAGGAAAGGGATACAACCCTCATGTGTTGGAAGTCACACCCAGAATTTATTGGTACCTCACCAAAAAAGGAAGGGTGTACATAGACTTCCAATCCCTATCTGTCAAAGACTTTACGTCAGTGAGCCAGTGTTACAACTGTTGTGACCTTGGCCATACAACCAAAGCTTGCGAAGACACAGTTCCGACCTGTTCAAGGCGTGGTAAAAAGGGCTACAAACGCGCGGACTGTCGAGCATCAGAGCAGGGGTGGCGTCTGCCAGACCTACAAACAGCTGCTTGATAGACTAATTGACAGTACTGACTATGGCAATTGAACACCCCCCTGAGTCAACCAACATGCTCCATAAATCAACCCCTGAAAAAACAAGATCATACAAGTCACCATCCACCAGGCACAGAAGCCATCTACGTGCAATACTCTGGCGTAAGAGGCAAAAACTATTATCTGACGACTACCCCAACAATGGTCACATTCCAGGCTTGATACACAATACAAACCTGGAGGACAGCCATCATGCAATCAATGAATACATAGACGACCTAACACTCACAGGTCAAATGTCACCAGAAGCCGCCAAACTAATCAAAAGACAAATAATGTACTGGATGACATTCCAGACGACCCTTATGAACAGGATAGACGAACTCGAAGACGAACTACTGAGAATAGACATGATAACCCCAAATCCTGATACCGACAGACCAGAAAACCATACCACACTTGACCAACCAAAGCAACTGCACAAAACGGCGTTGCTAACGACTCAAGATCACCCATCCACTCCAGCACAACGAAGCACATACGACACTGCAAAATGCGAAGGACGCGTCAAACCAGTCAAATTCATACAAGGTGAGACCTTGAACCCAACGGTGCTAAACACAACCGTAACGCAAGCCAGCACAACTAGAGCCGAAACGGAAAACATGGACAAATCAGACACTTCAGACTGTAATCAAATCAAACGCAAACTAACTCTCTCTGACTCACTGGCAGAGGAAGAAGACGACGTCTATTATTGCCCTTACGCCAGAGATTGTAGTGTTCATAACAATGATATTCGAAACCGTAATACCGACCTTGAACAGGCCACAGCGCCGGCAGACACCACGAACGCCACACAAAAAGCCGCAGCAACAACCGCAACAAAAGTCTTCGGAGGGTCTGGCAACAGAGGCGACAGTGGGCATAACATACCAAAAGCTGTTATGTCTGTCACAGATAGCGTAGACGAGCAGTCAAGTGGGAACCAAATCACGTCAAATCAATGTAGAATGGAGGCACAAACAACCAACACATCTGATACACATCAAGACTGCACAAACGAAACACACACAAAAAACAAACGAATCATCACAGCCTTTAGGAAACTAAAACCGCATAGAAAACCCAAACAGCCTAAGAGAGTCAAGAAAGTGAAAGTGTGTGACGACCAATCGCGGCAGTCGCAGGCTGCCTCAAAACCTAGTGATACGAAAGTGCATACCCCTGATGATACCAACACCTTCGCAGTCCCCCAACCAACAACCTCAATGCCAACGCCCAAGGAAACCCCGACAACAACCAACGAGGAAGCCAATCCAGCGCCCCCCGCAGAGGTGCACAGCAACGCCACTACACCATCACGACACGTCACGGCTGCAGAGACGCCAACACACGCCATCGACACCGATAGTTTTAGTTACGATAAGCTAGACATAAATGTAAAATTAAGTAGGCTAGAAAAAAGAGACATCTTAGAGACGGCACAGCGGATGCTCATCCGCACCCTACACCCGTACGGCCAATCTGTTTGTTTCCGTACATCAGAGCAAACCGATAGACTGATTCTCAAAACGGAGAATATTTCAACAGATCCAGACAGCCTACTAGATCTGCTCATGCAGGTGTGCGCCCGCAGGGAGGAACCATTCGATATGGACAAGCTTTACGAGGATCACGTAAGGGCTCATGGGAGAACATACTTCGATTACAGTCAAACTGGCAGTAAGTGCTACGCCACCGTTAAACACCCAAACTGCTAATAGCACAGCTTAATGCTATGCGGAGTATACTTGTAAATTCGGAGCTCCCACGGGTCCTACGGGAACTAAAAAGTGACATTCTGTGCATACAGGATCCCTACACTAGACAAGGGCATATCCCCAACTTTCCTCCAAGTGCGGTGAGAGTTGCGGAGGGGACAGGCTGCATGGCATCTGTCATAATCCTAAACAAAGAAATACATCCAGTCAAAATTACAGAACTCTGTTCCGAGCACCTAGTTACAGTTGAAGTCACACACAAGGGAGATACTTGGATCATCGCGTCGCTGTACGCCCAATTCTGTCATTGCATCAAACCATACGCAGACCTCATCAGAGATGTTGCGCAATACGCTGGCAACAAAAAACTTCTCATCTGTGCAGACATAAATGCCAGATCAACCCTGTGGCATTCAGACAGAACTGACGACAGAGGTAGAATAATAAATGACATCATCCAAGAAAACAGACTACACGTACTCAACAAGGAAGGACATCACCCGACTCACATCGGACACAACGGTCATTTATCAAACATAGACATCACCCTCGTTAACAATGCCGCCATCAACCACGTACGAGACTGGACCGTACATGACCAGATCACTGCTAGCGACCACAACATCATCACACTAACCTTAAGTCGTACACCAAACATCAACACAGAAACACTACCAAAAAGACTATTATTTGACAAAACAGACTGGGCCAGGGTCAGACAAAAAATACATGAGCACATACCGCAAGGCATCAACAGCAGTGCTGATTACAGAGCACACATGCTGGCAGATATCATCACACACACACAGAACACCCGCATACCCACACAAAGAATGACAAAACACCAAAACATTCCCTGGGCTACACAATTAACACGACTCAAACAAGGCTCAAAACGTAAACGTAAGCTTTACCAACGAGCAATTTCAGATAGAGAAAGACAATTACGACTACACGACTACCGGCTTGCCAAGGACAAATATAAACTTGAGCTGAATAAGACCAGGAAAGACCATTGGAACAGCCATGTAGCAGCACAAACACAACTAAACATTTGCGGGGAACCATACAAAATCGTGACAGAGAAAATTAAGAGCCTACTGGTTCTGGGAACGCTGCGACAGGAGGATGGTGAGATGACTAAGGGCTGGAGACGCACAGCGGAGTTCCTGCTGAGCAAACTCCTGCCCGACGACATCGCAGACACAGACACACCACAACATGCAGCGGTGAGACGCGAAGTAGACACAGTATACACCACACGTCACCTGTCCATTTGCGCAGGAAGAAGTGGCGACAGCGATCTCAGAACTCAAAAACAAAAAGGCGCCTGGACCGGATGGTATCCACTCTGAGGTACTGAAACAAATTGCACCGCAGATCATCCCGTTTCTCACAACGTTGTTAAACGATGCATTAAGGCTGGGCCGTGTGCCTGCAGTGTGGAGACCTCGAAGGCAGTTATCATCAAAAAGGCTCCAGACAAAGACACATCAGACCCCAAGTGATACAGACCAATTTACCTTATCAATACACTCGGTAAAGTACAAGAAAAACTACTCTGCAAAAGACTACAAGCACACCGAACACTACGGGGACTGACACCACACCAATATGGCTTCAGGGAAGGGAAATCTATAGATGACGCAATTAACAGAGCACTCCAAATAGTACACGACACACCCTCCAAATACACACTTGCAATTATGATAGACATCTCAGGTGCCTTCGACAACCTCTGGTGGCCGGACTTGTTCAAGAGGCTCAGACACCTGCAGGTACCGGAGTCTCTGTATAATAGTTTCATGGACTACTGCAGAGACAGAACGGTCGTTTGGCAAATGGACAACCAGAAAGTGATTAAACGAATTACAAAAGGCTGTCCACAAGGGTCGATCTGCGGCCCCATCTTCTGGGTCATAGTTATAGAACCGCTCCTACTGTTACTAGAGGAGCACATCTTGACAGATGGAGCTGTCGCTTATGCTGATGATCTACTCGTCGTAGTTTCAGCAAATAACCGTGCCCAGCTAGAAGAAAGAGTCAATGGAACACTTAGGACAATAACCCAATGGTGCACAGATAATAAATTAAAGATAGCAGGAAACAAAACAACTTATACATTGCTAAAGGGTATCCTGCGCAGGAACCCAATAGTCAAAATCGGGGACACAAACATAAAAAGACTAGCAGTCACACGCTATCTAGGAGTATACATTGATGAACGATTGAACTTCCACGAACACATGCGAATATGCACAAACAAAGCAGAAAAGATACTACACAAACTGGCTAGGCTAAATTCGGAACAATTCAGACTACCCCTGTCAGTGACACGAACATACCATTGCGCTCTCTTCGAGTCAGTACTATGCTTTGCTGCCAGTACGTGGGCCCACAGGTTAAATCTCTCAACCAACAGAACCATTGTACGTCGAGGCCAAAGAAGTGTTCTACTTCGACTAACAGGGGCATTCAACACAACCTCAAATGACGCACTATGTGTCGTCATGGGAATTTTCCCCATAGATATCACCATCAGGTACCGCGCAGCAATGTACTGGCTTAGGATGGGGAGAATAGACCAGGTTCGGCAGATCACTGGTGTACCGATTGAGACAACACGCCAACTCAGAGCATGGCGAGTGGATACCTGGCAGAGCGAGTGGGCCAACAGCGATAAGGGCCGCCGTGTATACAACTTCTTCCCTGACATCCGGGAAAGACTAAAACTAAAACATATTGATCCCAGCCGCGGTATGGTACATTTCATCACAGGACATGGCCCTTATCCCACGCACCTGTACCGCGTGAGTCTGCAGCAGACTAATAGATGCACATGCGGGGAAGAAGGTTCCCCTGAACATACTGTCTTCTTCTGCGGACAACGCACGAACATAAGACACACAGTGCACATAAATCGCCTGAACACCCAGAACGAACTACATGCCATAATACGCGACCCGGAAAGGTGGACTGCACTCAACAAACTAACGGACGAAATCTCGAAGATCCAACAAATAGAATACTTGCGCAACAGACCCTACCGAAGGCAAGTCGGTCCAAACAGACGTCACGATGCCCAGGGGGACACAGATATGATAAGCACCACGAGTGATGAAGAAGAAACAGATACAGACCAGGGCACCAACACAGATATTGAAGCGTCCAGCGCGGATGATCCATAATGTCAACCAAGTTAAATTCAAAGAACAGAGTGGAACAACCGACAAGAGGTGCACAAGTCACACACAATCCTAAAAACAGATTGCACCTTATATATAAACAGTTAACAGCATCTCCATGTTCAATAAGAGCTTAAAGCTAGGTACCTCTTCAAGGGACCTACGCCTTCCGTTAAGAGGCAGCGCACAGTCTGTATGGAAGGATCTTAATTGTGGTCCCTCTCTTTTGAGCCCAACCCGACGGATACCTATGGTAGATCGGGGAAATCCACCGCTCAGGCTGTGTTGCTGGCGGGGCCGGAAGGTGCTAACTGCCACACCACGTATCATTGTAAGTCTCATTGGCTCAGCGTGAACTGTTTGTACAACCAACCTACACAGCCTATACCTCAACCTCCACTATACTAATAACTTCTGATCTGAAGATTAAAGTTAGGCACCTCTTCAAGGGACCTACGTCCCTTGGTAAGAGGCGGCGCACGTCCTGGATGGAAGGATCTTAATTGTGGTCCTTCTCTTTTGAGCCCAACCCGACGGATACCTATGGTAAATCGGGGAAAACCACCGTTCAGGTCGTGTTGTCGGCGGGGCCGGGTGGTTCTGATGTACTATACTAGGAGCATTGTAGGCTCAACACAAACCGTTAGCGTCATTACCTTATTACTTTTACCACAAGTACCATTTAATTAGCAACTTTGAGCCAAGCACAAAATCAGTTACCTCTCTATTGTATATCGTAAATAGTTTAGCAGGCTGGACATGGAGGTCTTAGTATCAGTTTCTAGCTTTAACGTACTCTAATCTCTTCAAGTTAGTTTTTAGGATGGTAGAAGTTAAAGGCATGGTGAGCAACGGCCAGCGTCTTGAGGGTCATTCCAAGACCCGGGCCGCCGCCCACAACCAGGTGACGGGCAATATTATACCTATCCCTTCTCTATTCAGTTCTCTCCCTTCCTTCTTTCTAAGTATTTAATTTCGTTTTGTTTATTAATATCTTACTTGATTTTGCATTAGTTATAAGTTTTTCTAATGCTGCACAAAAAAAAAAGATATCAAATGGATCTAAACAGAGCCCGCCTCCACGTGGCGGGTCACGGGCAACGGTGTGAGTGGGGACGGGAGCCGGTGTGGTGTTACTTTCAGTCACTGCGGACCCCGGACCCAGTCACAGCGGCTAAGTGGCAATATACGACCCACCATAAGAAATTAGACGGTGGGTCATAAAATATAAGCAGCTAGAGAAAAAAAAAGTGACCATCGCAAACTACTACTGGACTCCCAGGAATGTAACTAAACATAGACAGTTTGAAGCATTACTCACCTAGCCGTAAGTCGGCATGATGCCTGGTGTATTTAATCCCGATGCATCGTCAATGTGAAGGTCCACAAGTTCCATTATACCTGCAGGTGCCCATCGGAAAATGGTACTGGACTTCCAGGAATGTATCAAAGCACAGAGAGATTGAAGGATTACTCTCTCGGACATAAGCCGGCATGGTGGCTTTGTATTCAATTCCGATGAAATTTCTTTATTTCATCGTCAAATGGAAGGTTCACAGGGTACAGTAAATTTGCACGTATCTATCGGAAACTGCTACTGGACTCCAAGGAATGTATCAAAGCACACACAGTTTGAAAAATTGCTCCCCTGGACATAAGTAGTCATGGTGGCTGTTGTATTCAATCCCGATGCCATTTCTGCGTTTAATCGTCAATGTGACGGACCACAGATTACAGTAAGCCTGCAGGTGTCCATCGGAAACTACTACTGGACTCCCAGGAATTCATCACACACTGGCAGTTTCAAGCATTTCTCATTTGGACAAAAGTCGGCAAGGTGCCTGTTGTATTCAATATCGATGCAATTTCTTTATTTCATCGACAAATGGAAGGTTCACAGGTTACAGTAAATCTGCAGGTGTCCATCAAAAAATACTACTGAAGTGCCAGGAATGTATCAAAGCACAGACAGTTTGAAGAATTATTCCCCTGGACATAAGTCGTCATGGTGGCTTTTGTATTCAAATCCCGATGTATTGTCTGGGTTTCGTAGTAATTGGGAAGGTCCACAGGTTACAGTAAACCGTAGGTGTTCATCGGAAACAACTACTGGACTCCCATGATAGTATCAAAGCACCGACAGTTAGAAGCATTACTCCCCACGATGTAAGTCGGCATGGTGCCTGTTGTATTCAATCCCGATGTATTGTCTGGGTTTCATAGTAATTGGGAAGGTCCACAGGTTACAGTAAACCTGCAGGTGCCCATCGAAAACTACTACTGGACATCCAGGAAAGTATCGAAGCACACACAGTTAGAAGCATTACTCCCATGAACAAAAGTCGGCAAGGTGCCTGTTGCATTCAATATCGATGCAATTTCTTTATTTCATCGTCAAATGGAAGGTTCACAGGTTACAGTAAATCTGCAGGTGTCCATCACAAAATACTACTGGACTCCGAGGAATGTATCAAAGCACAGGCAGTTTGAAGCATTAATCCTGTGGACATGAGTCGGCTTGGTGCATGTTGTATTCAATCCCGATGCAAATTCTGGGTTCCACCGTCAATGTGAATTTCAACAGGTTACAGTAAACCAGCAGGTGTCCATCGGAACCCACTACTGGACTCCCAGGAATGTATCAAAGCACTGACAGTTTGAAACATTACTCCCTTATGCATAATTAGTCAGGGTTCTTGTTGTATTCACTCCCGATGCAATTTCTGTGGCTCATCGTCAATGTGAATGACTACAGTTTCCAGTAAACCAGCAAGTGACCATCGGAAACAACTACTGGACTCCCAGGAATGTATCAAAGCACAGACAGTTAGAAGCATTACCCCCTTGGACATAAGTCGGCATTGTGCCTGTTGTATTCAATCTCGATGTATTTTCTGGGTTTCATAGTCAACGTGAAGGTCCACAGGTTGCAGTAATCCGGCAGGTGTCCACCGGAAACAACTACTGGACTTCCATGAATGTATCAAAGCACAGACAGTTTGAAGCATTACTCACCTAGACGTAAGTCGGCATGATGCCTGGTGTATTTAATCCCGATGCAATTTCTGAGTTTCATTGTCAATGTGAAGTTCCACAAGTTACAGTAAACCTGCAGGTGTCCATCGTAAATTACTACTGAACTGCCAGGAATGTATCAAAGCACAGACAGTTTGAAGCATTACTCCCCTGGACATAAGTCGGCATGGTGCCTGTTGTATTCAATCCCAATTCAATTTCTGTCTTTCATCGTCAATGTGAAGGTCCACAAGTTACATTATACCTGCAGGTGCTCATCGGAAATTGCTACTGGACTTCTAGGAATGTATCAAAGCACAGAGAGTTTGAAGGATGACTCTCTCGGACACACGCCGGCATGGTGGCTTTGTATTCAATTCTGATGAAATTTCTTTATTTCATCGTCAAATGGAAGGTTCACAGGTTACAGCAGTTGTCGATCGGAAACAACTACTGGACTCCCAGTAATGTATCAAAGCAAAAACCGTTTGAAGCATTACTCCTATTGACATAAGTCGGCATGGTGCGTGTTGTATTCAATCCCAATTCAATATCTGTCTCTCATCGTCAATGTGAAGGTCCACAAGTTTCATTATACCTGCAGGTGCCCATCGGAAAATGGTACTGGACTTCCAGGAATGTATCAAAGCACAGAGAGTTAGAAGGATTACTCTCTCGGACATAAGCCGGCATGGTGGCTGTTGTATTCAATTCCGATGAAATTTCTTTATTTCATCGTCAAATGGAAGGTTCACAGGTTACAGTAAATTTGCACGTATCTATCGGAAACTGCTACTGGACTCCAAGGAATGTATCAAAGCACACACAGTTTGAAAAATTACTCCCCTGGACATAAGTAGTCATGGTGGCTGTTGTATTCAATCCCGATACCATTTCTGTGTTTAATCGTCGATGTGAAGGACCACAGGTTACAGTAAACCTGCAGGTGTCCATCGGAAAATACTACTGGACTCCCAGGAATTCATCACACACTGGCAGTTCAAGCATTTCTCATCTGGACAAAAGTCGGCAAGGTGCCTGTTGTATTCAATATCGATGCAATTTCTTTATTTCATCGACAAATGGAAGGTTCACAGGTTACAGTAAATCTGCAGGTGTCCATCAAAAAATACTACTGGACTCCCAGGAATGTATCAAAGCACAGACAGTTTGAAGAATTACTCCCCTGGACATAAGTCGTCATGGTGCATTTTGTATTCAATCCCGATGTATTGTCTGGGTTTCATAGTAATTGGGAAGGTCCACAGGTTACAGTAAACCGTAGGTGTCCATCGGAAACAACTACTGGACTCCCATGATAGTATCAAAGCACCGACAGTTAGAAGCATTACTCCCCACGATATAAGTCGGCATGGTGCCTGTTGTATTCAATCCCGATGTATTGTCTGGGTTTCATAGTAATTGGGAAGGTCCACAGGTTACAGTAAACCTGCAGGTGCCCATCGGAAACTACTACTGGACTTCCAGGAAAGTATCGAAGCACACACAGTTTGAAGCATGACTCCCATGGACAAAAGTCGGCAAGGTGCCTGTTGTATTCAATATCGTTGCAATTTCTTTATTTCATCGTCAAATGGAAGGTTCACAGGTTACAGTAAATCTGCAGGTGTCCATCACAAAATACTACTGGACTCCGAGGAATGTATCAAGGCACAGACAGTTTGAAGCATTAATCCTGTGGACATGAGTCGGCTTGGTGCATGTTGTATTCAATCCCGATGCAAATTCTGGGTTCCACCGTCAATGTGAATTTCAACAGGTTACAGTAAACCAGCAGGTGTCCATCGGAACCCACTACTGGACTCCCAGGAATGTATCAAAGCACTGACAGTTTGAAACATTACTCCCTTATGCATAATTAGTCAGGGTTCTTGTTGTATTCACTCCCGATGCAATTTCTGTGGCTCATCGTCAATGTGAATGACTACAGTTTCCAGTAAACCAGCAAGTGACCATCGGAAACAACTACTGGACTCCCAGGAATGTATCAAAGCACAGACAGTTAGAAGCGTTACTCCCTTGGACATAAGTCGGCATGGTGCCTGTTGTATTCAATCTCGATGTATTTTCTGGGTTTCATAGTCAATGTGAAGGTCCACAGGTTGCAGTAATCCGGCAGGTGTCCACCGGAAACAACTACTGAACTTCCATGAATGTATCAAAGCACAGACAGTTTGAAGCATTACTCACCTAGACGTAAGTCGGCATGATGCCTGGTGTATTTAATCCCGATGCAATTTCTGAGTTTCATTGTCAATGTGAAGTTCCACAAGTTACAGTAAACCTGCAGGTGTCCATCGTAAATTACTACTGAACTGCCAGGAATGTATCAAAGCACAGACAGTTTGAAGCATTACTCCCCTGGACATAAGTCGGCATGGTGCCTGTTGTATTCAATCCCAATTCAATTTCTGTCTTTCATCGTCAATGTGAAGGTCCACAAGTTACATTATACCTGCAGGTGCTCATCGGAAATTGCTACTGGACTTCTAGGAATGTATCAAAGCACAGAGAGTTTGAAGGATGACTCTCTCGGACACACGCCGGCATGGTGGCTGTTGTATTCAATTCCGATGAAATTTCTTTATTTCATCGTCAAATGGAAGGTTCACAGGTTACAGCAGTTGTCGATCGGAATCAACTACTGGACTCCCAGTAATGTATCAAAGCACAGACCGTTTGAAGCATTACTCCTATTGACATAAGTCGGCTTGGTGCGTGTTGTATTCAATCCCAATTCAATATCTGTCTCTCATCGTCAATGTGAAGGTCCACAAGTTCCATTATACCTGCAGGTGCCCATCGGAAAATGGTACTGGACTTCCAGGAATGTATCAAAGCACAGAGAGTTAGAAGGATTACTCTCTCGGACATAAGCTGGCATGGTGGCTGTTGTATTCAATTCCGATGAAATTTCTTTATTTCATTGTCAAATGGAAGGTTCACAGGTTACAGTAAATTTGCACGTATCTATCGGAAACTGCTACTGGACTCCAAGGAATGTATCAAAGCACACACAGTTTGAAAAATTACTCCCCTGGACATAAGTAGTCATGGTGGCTGTTGTATTCAATCCCGATGCCATTTCTGTGTTTAATCGTCGATGTGAAGGACCACAGGTTACAGTAAACCTGCAGGTGTCCATCGGAAACTACTACTGGACTCCCAGGAATTCATCACACACTGGCAGTTTCAAGCATTTCTCAACTGGCCAAAAGTCGGCAAGGTGCCTGTTCTATTCAATATCGATGCAATTTCTTTATTTCATCGACAAATGGAAGGTTCACAGGTTACAGTATATCATCAGGTGTCCATCAGAAAATACTACTGGACTCCGAGGAATGTATCAAAGCACAGACAGTTTGAAGCATTAATCCTGTGGACATGAGTCGGCTTGGTGCATGTTGTATTCAATCCCGATGCAAATTCTGGGTTCCACCGTCAATGTGAATTTCAACAGGTTACAGTAAACCAGCAGGAGTCCATCGGAACCCACTACTGGACTCCCAGGAATGTATCAAAGCACTGACAGTTTGAAACATTAATCCCTTATGCATAATTAGTCAGGGTTCTTGTTGTATTCACTCCTGATGCAATTTCTGTGGCTCATCGTCAATGTGAACGACTACAGTTTCCAGTAAACCAGCAAGTGACCATCGGAAACAACTACTGGACTCCCAGGAATGTATCATAACACAGACTGTTTGAAGAATTTTTCCCCTGTACATAAGTAGGCGGGTTCCTGATGTACTCAATCCCGATGGAATTTCTGTGTTTCATCGTCTATGTGAAAGCCCACAGGTTACAGTAAACCTGCAGGTGTCCATCGGAAACTAGTACTGGACTCCCAGGTATGTATCAAAGCACAGACAGTTGGAAGCATTACTCCCCTGGACATAGGTCGGCTTGGTGGCTGTTGTATTCAATCCCGATACAATTTCTGTGTTTCATCGTCAATGTGAAGGTCCACAGGTTAAAATAAACCTGCATGTGTCCAACGGAAAATACTACTGGACTCCCAGGAATGTATCAAAGCATAGACAGTTTGAACCATTACCACTTTGGACATAAGTCGGCATGTTGCCCGTTGTATTCAATCGCGATGCTATTTCTGTGGTTCATCGTTAACGTGAAGGTCCTCACGTTACAGTAAACTTGCAGGTGTCAATCGGAAACTACTACTCGATTCCCTGGAATGTATCAAAGCACAGACAGTTTGAAACATTACTGCCCTGTACATAAGTCGGCATGGTGGCTGTTTATTTTAAACCCAATACAACTTCTGGGTTTCATCGTCAATGTGAAGCTCCACAGATTACAGTAAACCTGTAGGTGCCCATCGGAAATTACAACTGGGCTTCCAGGAATGTATGGAAGCACAGACAGTTTGAAGCATTACGCCCCTATACATAAGTCGGCATGGTGCCTGTTGTATTCAATCCCAATGCAATATCTGTCTTTCATCATGAATGTCAATATCAACAGGTTACAGTCAACCTGCAGGTGCCCATCGGATACTACTACTGGACTTCCAGGAATGTATCAGAGCATAGACAGTTTGAACCATTACACGTTGGACATAAGTCGGCACGTTGCCTGTTGTATTCAATCCTGATACTGTTTCTGTGGTTCATGGTAAACGTGAAGGTCCACATGTTACAGTTAACCTGCAGGTGCCCATCGGGAACAACTACTGCACACGCCGGAATGTATCAAAACACAGACAGTTTAAAGCATTACTCACCTACACGTAAGTCGGCATGACGCTTGGTGTATTTAATCCCGTTGCAATTTCTGGGTTTCATAGTCAATGTGAAGGTCCACAAGTTACAGTAAACCTGCAGGTGTCCATCGTAAATTACTACTGAAGTGCTAGGAATGTTTCAAAGCACAGACAGTTTCAGGCATTACTCCCCTGGACATAAGTCGGCATGGTGCCTGTTGTATTCAATCCCGATGCAAGTTCTGTCTTTCATCTTCAACGTACAGACTGTTTGAAGCATTACTCCCCTGGACATAAGTCTACATGGTTCCTCTTCTATTCAATCCCGATGTATTGTCTGGGTTTCATAGTAACTGGGAAGGTCCACAGGTTACAGTAAACCTTCAGGTGCCCATCGGAAACTACTAGACTTTCAGGAATGTATCAAAGCACTCAAAGTTTGAAGCATGACTACCATGGACAGAAGTCGGATTGGTACCTGTTGAATTCAATCCCGATGCAGTTTCTGGGTTTCATAGTCAATGAGAAGGTTCACAGGTTACTGTAAACCTGCAGGAGTCCATCGTAAATTGCTACTGAACTGCCAGGAATGCATCAAAGCACAGTCAGTTTGAAGCATTTCTCACCTGGAGAAAAGGCCGCATGGTGCATGTTGTATTCAATTCCGATGCAATTTCTTTATTTCATCGTCAAATGGAAGGTTCACAGATTACAGTAAACCTGCATGTGTCCATCGGAAACTACTACTGGACTCCCACGAATTTATCAAAGCACTGACAGTTTGAAGCATTACTCCCTTATACATAAGTAGGCGGGTTTCCTGTTGTATTCAATCCCGATGCAAATTCCGTCTTTCAACCTCAATGTGAAGGTCCACAGGTTACAGAAAACCTGCAGGTCTCAATCGGAAACAACTACAGGACTCCCAGGAATGTATCAAAGCACAGACAATTAGAAGCATTACTCCCCTGGACATAAGTCGGCGGGCTTCGCTTTGTATTCAATTCCGATGCAATATCTGGTTTCATATTTAATGTGAAGATCCACAGGTTACTGTAAACCACCAGGTGCCCATCGCAAAACTACTATTGGTTTCCCAGGAATGTATCAAAGCACAAGCTGTAAGAAGCAATAGTCCCCTGGACATAAGTCGGCAGGATGCCTGTTGTATTAAATCCCGATGCCATTTCTGGGTTTGATAGTCAATGTGAAGGTCCACAGGTTACAGAAAACCGGCAGGTGTCCATCGGAAATAATTACTGGTCTCCCAGCAATGTATCAAAGCACAGACATTTAGAAGCACTACTCGCCTAGACGTAAGTCGGCAAGGTGCCTGTTGTATTCAATGCCGTTACGATTTCTGTGTTTCATCGTCAATTTGAAGGTTCCCAGGGTGCAGTAAACATGTAGGTGTCAATCGGAAACTACTACCGGACTCCCAGGAATGTATCAAAGCACACACAGTTTGCAGCATTAGACCCCCGTACAAAAGTCGGCAGGGTTACTGTTGTCTTCAACACGTTGCAATTTCAGTCAATCATCGTCAATGTGAAGCTCCACATGTTACTTAAAATTTGTAGGTTTTCATCGGAAACTACTACTTGACTCCCAGGAATGTATCAAAGCACAGACAATTTGAAGCATTACTCCCATGGTTATAAGTCGGCATGGTGCCTTCTGTATTCAATCCAGACGCAATTTCAGTGTTTAATCGTCACTGTAGAGGTCCACAGGTTACAGTAAACTTGCAGGTGTCCATCGCAAAGTACTACTGGACTCCCAGAAATGTATCAAAGCACAGACAGTTTGAAGCATTACTCCCATGGACATAAGACGGCATGTTGCCTGTTGTATTCAATTCCGGTAAAATGTCTTTATTTCATCATCAAATGGAGGGTTCCTAGGTTACAGTAAATCTACTACGGAAACTACTACTGGACTCCAACTACTACTGGACTCCAGACAGTTTGAAGCATTACTTCCCTGGATCTACGTCGGCAGGGATCCTGTTGTATCCAATCCCGATGCAATTTCTGTGTTTAGTCGTCAATGTGAATGTCCAAAGGTTACAATAGATCTGCGGGTGTCCATCGGAAACTACTACCGGACTCCCAGGAATGTATCAAAGCACAAACAGTTTCAAGCATTACTCTCCTGTACATTAGTCGACATGGTGCCTGTTGTACTCAAAGCCGATGCATGTTCTTTCTTCATCGCTAATGTGATGGACTACATGTTACTGTAAACCTACAGGTATCCATCGGAAACTAGTACTGGACTCCCAGAAATGTATCAAAGCACAGACAGTTTGAAGTATTACTCCCGTGGACATAAGTTGGCTTAGTTCGTGTTATATTCAATGCCGATGCAATTCTAGGTTTCATCGTCATTGTAAAGGTGTACAGGTTACAGTATACCTGCAGGTGTCCATCAGAAATAACTACTGGACACCCATTAATGTATCAAAGAACAGACAGTTTGAAGCATTACTCCCCTGTGCATAGGTATGTAGGGTTCCAGTTGTATTCAATCCCGATGGACTTTCTGCGTTTTATCGTCAATGTGAAGGTCCACAGGTTACAGTAAACGTACAGGTGTCCATCGGAAATTACAACGGGACTCTCTGGAAGGTATCATAACACAGACTGTTTGAAGAATTTTTTCCCTGTACATAAGTAGGCGGGTTCCTGATGTACTCAATCCCGATGGAATTTCTGTGTTTCATCGTCTATGTGAAAGCCCACAAGTTACAGTAAACATGTAGGTGTCCATCGGAAACTAGTACTGGACTCCCAGGAATGTATCAAAGCACATACAGATTGAAGCATAACTCCCCTGGACATAAGTCTGCTTGGTTCGTGTTGTATTATATCCCGATGCAAATTCTGTGTTTAATCGTCAATGTATAGGTCACAGGTTACAGTAAAACAGCAGGTGTTCATCGGATACTACAACCTGACTCCCAGGAATTTATCATAGCACAGCACTTTGAAGCATTACTCCTTGCACATATGTCGGCATGGTGCCAGTTGTATTCAATCCCAATGCAATTTCTGTGTTTCATCGGCAATGTGAAGGTCCACAGGTTACAGTAAACCAGCAGGTGCCCATCGGAAACAATACTGCAGTTCCAGGAATGTATCAAATCATAGCCAGTTTGAACCATTACCCAATTGGACATTAGTCGACATGTTGCCTGTTGTATTCAATCACGATTCTGTTTCTGTGTTTCATCGTTAACGTGAAGGTCCACAGCTTACAGTAAACCTACAGGTGTCCATCGGAAACTACTACTGGACTCCCGGAAATGTATCAAATAATAGGAAGTTTGAAGTATTACTCCCCTGACAATAGGTTGGCATAATGCCTGTTGTATACAATCCCGAAGCAATTTCTGTCATTTATCGTCATCGTGATGGTCCGCATGTTACTGTAAACCTGCAGGCGTCCATTGGAAACTACTACTGGACTTCCTGGAAAGTATCGAAGCACAGACAGATTGAACCATTACCCCCTTCGACATAAGTCGGCTTCGTGGCTGTTGTATTCAATCCCCATGCAATATCTGTGTTTCAGCGTCAATGTGAAGGTCCACAGGGTACAGTAAACCTGCAGGTGTCCATCGGAAATTACTACTAGGCTCCCAGGAATGTATCGAACCAGAAACAATTTGAAACATTACTCCCCTAAACATAAGTCTGCATGGTGCCTGTTGTATTCAATCCCAAACCACTTTCTGGATTTCATCGCCAATGTGAAGCTCCACAGGTTGCAGTAAACCATCAGGTGTACATCGGAAACTACTATTGGCCTCCCAGAAATTTATCAAAGGACAGTCAGTTTGAACCATTACCCCCTTGGACATAAGACGGCATATTGCCTATTGTATTCAATCCCGATTCTGTTTCTGTGTTTCATCGTTAACGTGAAGGTCAACAGGTTACAGTAAAGCTGCAGGAGTCCATCGGAAACTTACTACTCGACTCCCAGGAGTGTATCAAAGCACAGACAGTTTGAACCATTACCCCCTTGGACGTAAGTCAGCATGTTGCCTGTTCATTTAAATGCCGATGCAACTTCTGCGTTTCACCGTCAATCTGAAGGTCCACAGGTTACAGTAAACGTGCAGGTGTCCATCGGAAACTACTACTGGTCTCCCAGGTATGTATCAAAGCACAGAAAGTTTGAACCATTACTCCCCTTGACATCAGTGGGCATGGTGCCTGTTGTATTCAATTCCGATGCAATTTCTGTGTTTAATCGTCAATGTGAAGGTCCACCGGTTACAGTAAACCTGGAGGTGTACATCGGAAACAAATATTGCACACCCAGGAATGTATCAAAACACAGTCAGTTTGAAGTATTACTCCCCTGGAAATCAGTCGCCATGGTGCCCGTAGTACTCAATCCCGCTGCAATTTCATTCTTTAATCGTCAATATATAGGTGCAAAGGTTACAGTAAACTTGCAGGTGTCCATCGGAAACTACTACTGGACTCCCAGGAACGTATCATAGTACAGACAGTTTGAAGCATTACACCCCTGGGTATATGTCCGCATGGTGCCTGTTGTATTCAATCCCCATGCATTTTCTGGGTTTTATCGTCAATGTGAAGCTCCACAGGTTACAGTAAACCTGTAGGTGTTCATCGGGAAAACCTACTGAACACCCCGGCATGTATCAAAACACAGACAGTTTGAAGCATTACTCCCCTGGACATATGTCGGCATGGTGCCCATTTGTATTCAATCCCAGAGCAATTTCTGTTTTTCATCGTCAATTTGAATGTCCAAATGATACAGTAAAACTGCAGGTGTTCATAGATAACTAGTGCTGGACTACCAGGAATGTATCAAAGCTCAGACAGTTTGAAGCATTACTCCCCGGGACATAAGTCGGATTGGAGGCTGTTGTATTCAATCCCGATGCAATTTCTGGGTTTCATCGTCAATGTGAAGGTCCTCAGGGTACAGTAAACCAGCAGGTGTCCATCGGGAACAACTAATGGACTGCAGGAATGCATCAAAGGATAGACAGTTTGAAGCATTACTCCCCTGGACATAAGTCGACATGGAGCCTGTTGTCATCAATCCCGACGCAATTTCTGTGTTTAATCGTCAGTATATAGGTGCAAAGGTAAGAGTAAACACGCAGGCGTCCATCGGAAACTACTACTGGACTCCCTAGAATGTATCAAACCACAGACAGTTTGAAGCATTTCACCATTGGACATAAGTCGGCATGGTGCCTGTTGTACTCAATCCCGATACAACTTCTGTGTAACATTGTCAATGTGAAATTCCACAGGTTACAATAAACCTGCAGTTGTCCAACGGAAACTACTACTGGACACCCAGGAATGTATCAAACCATAGACAGTTTGAACCATTACCCCCTTGGACATATGGCGGCATGTTGCCTATTGTAATCAGTCCCAATGCTATTTCTGTCTTCCATCATCAATGTGAAGGTCAACAGGTAACAGTAAAACTGCAGGTGTCCATCTGAAAGCAGTACTGGACTCCCAGGAATGTATCAAAGCCGACACAGTTTGAAGAATTACTGCACTGGACATAAGTCGGATTGGCGGCTGTTGCATTAAATCCCGATGCAATTTCTGGGTTTCATCGTAAATGTGAAGTTGCACAGGTTACAGAAAAACAGCAGGTGTCCTTTGGGAACAACTACTGGACTCCCAGGAATGTATCAAGTCCTAGACAGTTTGAAGCATTACTTCCCTGGACATAAGTCGGCAGGCTTCGTGTTGTTTTCAGTCCCGCTGCAATTTCTGCGTTTCATCGTCAATGTGAAGGTCCACAGGTTACAGTAAACCTGCAGGTGTCCACCGGGAACCACTACTGGACACCCAGGTAAGTATCAAAACGCAGGCAGTTTGAAGCATTACTCCTCTTGACATAACTCGGCATCGTGCCGTTTATATTCAATCCCGATGCAATATCTGTGTTTTATCGACAATGTGAAAATCCACAGGTTACCGCATATCTGCAGGTGTCTATCGGAAATTACTACCTGGCTCCCAGGAATGTATCGAAGCACAGACAGTTTGAAGCATTACTCCCCTATACATATTCGGCATGGTGCCTGTTGTATTCAATCCCGAAGCAGTTTCTTTCATCGTCAATGTGAAGATCCACAGGTTAAAGTAAACATTTAGGTGCCCATTGGAAACTACAACTGGACTCCCAGGAATCTATCAAAGCACAGACAGTATGGAGCATTACTCCCCTGGACATATGTCGGCATGGTTCCTCTTGTATTCAATCCCAAAGATATTTTGATGTTTAATCGTCAATACATAGGTGCAAAGGTTACAGTAAACCTGCATGTGTCCAACGGAAACTACTACTGGACTCCCAGGAATGTATCAAAGCTCAGCCAGCTTGAAGCATTACACCCCTGGGCATATGTCGCCATGGTGCCTGTTGTATTCAATCCCAATCCAATTTCTGTCATTCATCGTCATTGTGAAGGTCCACAGGTTACAGTAAACCTGCACGTGTCCATTGAAAACTAGTACTGGACTCGTAGGATTGTATCAAAGCACAGACAGTTTGAAGCATTACTCCCCTATACATATTCGGCATGGTGCCTTTTGTATTCAATCCCAATGCAAATTCTTTCGTTCATCGTCAAGTTGAAGGTCCACAGGTTACAGTAAACCTGCAGGTGTCAATCGGAAACTACTACTGGACACCCAGGAATGTATCAAACCACAGACAACTTGAAGCGTTACTCCCCTGGACGTCAGTCAGCATGATGAATGTTGTATTCATTCCGATGCAATTTCTGTGTTTAATCGTCAGTGTGAAAGTCCACCGGTTACAGTAAACCTGCTGGTGTAAATCGGAAACTACTATTGGACTCCCAGGAATATATCAAATCACAGTCACTTTGAAGCATTACACCCCTGGACACATGTCGCCATGGTGCCTGTTGTATTCAATCCCAATCCAATTTCTTTCTTTCATCGTCAATGTGAAGGTCCACAGGTTACAGTAAACCTGCACGTGTCCATTGAAAACTAGTACTGGACTCGTAGGATTGTATCAAAGCACAGACAGTTTGAAGTATTACTCCCCTGGACATAAGTCGGATTGGTGCCTGTTCTATTCAATCACGAAGCAATTTCTATCTTTCATCGTCAATGTGAAGGCCCACATGTTACAGTAAACCTGCAGGTGTCCATCGGAAACTAGTGCTGGACTTTCAGGAATGTATCAAAGCCCAGACAGTTTGAAGCATTAGTCCCCTCGACATAAGTCGGATTTGTGGCTGTTGTATTCAATACCGATGCAATTTCCGGGTTCATCGTCAACGTGAAGTTACACAGTTTGAAGCATTACTCCCCTGGACATGTGCTGGCATAGTGCCTGTTGTATACAATCCCAATGCAATTTCTGTCTCTCATGATTAATGTGGACGTCAACAGGTTACAGTAAGCCTGCAGGTGTACATTGGAAATTACTACTGGGCTTCCAGGAATATATAGAAGCACAAACAGTTTGTAGCATTCTTCCCGTATACATACGTCAGCATGGTGCCTGTTGTATTCAATCCCGAAGCAATTTCTGTATTTCATCGTCAATGTGAAGGTCCACATGTTCCAGTAAACCTGCGGGTGTCTATCGGAAACTAGTACTGGATTCCCAGGAATGTATCAAAACCAGACAGTTTCCAGCATTACTCCCCTGGACATAAGTCGGCATGGTGCCCGTTGTATTCATTCCCTATACTATTTCTGTGTTTAATCGTCAATATACAGGTGCAAATATTACAGTAAACTTGTAGGTGTCCAACGGAAACTACTACTGGACACCCACGAATGTATCAAAACACAGTCAGTTTGAAGCATTAGACACCTGGACATATGTCGGCATGGTCCCTGTTCTATTCAATCCCAATGCAATTTCTGTCTTTCATTATCAATGTGAGGGTCAACAGGTTACAGTGAACCTGAAGGTGCCCATCGGAATTTACTACTTGACTTCCACGAATGTATCAAAGCATAGTCAGAATGAACCATTACCCCCTTGGACATAAGTCGGCATGTTGCCTGTTGCATTCAATCCCGATGCTGCTTCTGTGGTTCATCGTAAACGTAGAGGTCCACAGGTTACAGTAAACCTGCAGGCGTCCATTGCCAAGTAGTACTGGACTCCCAGGAAAGTATCAAAGCTCAGACAGTTTGAAGCATTACTATCATGGACATAAGTCGGCTTCGTGGCTGTTGTATTCAATACCGATGCAATTTCTGGGTTTCATCGTCAATGTGAAGCTCCACAGGTTACAGTAAACCTGTGGGTGTCCATCGGGAACAACTACTGGACTCCCAGGAATGTATCAAAGCATAGACAGTTTGAAGCATCACTCCCCTGGAAATGAGTTGGATTTTAGCCTGTTGTATTCAATTCCCAAGCAAATTCTATCTATCATCGTCAATGTGAACGTCGACATGTGACAGTAAACCTGCAGGTGTACATCGGAAACTAGTACTGGACTCACAGGGATGTATCAAAGCCCAGTCAGTTTGAAGCATTACGCCCCTGGAAAAAAGTGGGTAGGCTTCGTGTTGTTTTCAATACCGATGCAATATCTGCGTTTCTTCGTCAATGTGAAGGTCCACAGGTTACATTACACCTGCATCGTCCATTGGAAACTACAACTGGACTTCCAGGAATGTATTAAAGCACAGACAGTATGAAGCATTACTCCCCTGGACATAAGTCGGCATGGTGACGGTTGTATTCAATCCCGATGCAATATCTGTGTTTCTTCGTCAATGTGAAGGTCCACAGGTTACAGTAAACCTGCAGGTGTCCATAGGAAACTAGAATTGGACTCCTAGGAATGTATTAAAGCCCAGACAGTTTGAGCATTACTCTCCGGGACATAAGTGGGATTGGTGGCTGTTGTATTCAATCCCGATGCAATATCTGGGTTTCATCGTCAATGTGAAGGTGGACAGGTTACAGAAAACCAGCAGGTGTCAATTGGGAACAACCACTGGACTCCCAGGAATGTATCAAAGCATAGACAATTTGAAGCATTACTCCCCTGAACATAAGTCGTCTGGCTTCCTATTGTTTTCAATCCCGAAGCAATTTCTGAGTTCCATCGCCAATGTGAAGGTCCACAGGTTACAGTAAACATGCAGGTGTCCATCGGAAACTACTACTGGACTCCCAGCGATGTATCAAAGCGCAGATAGATTGAAGCATTATTCCGCTGGACATCAGTCGACATGCTGAATGTTGTATTCAATTACGATGCAATTTCTGTGTTTAATCGTCAATGTGAAGGTCCACCGGTTACAGTAAACCTGCAGGTGTACATCGGAAACTACTATTGGACTCCCTGGAATGATCAAAGCACAAACAGTTTGAAGCATTACACCATTGGACATAAGTCGATATAGTGCCTGTTGTATTCAATCCCGATACAACTTCTGTGTTACATCGTCAATGTGAAGGTCCACAGGTTACAATAAACCTACAGTTGTACACGGAAACTACTACTGGACACCCAGGAATGTATCAAACCATAGACAGTTTGAACCATTACCCCCTTGGACATATGATAGCATGTTGCCTGTTGTAATCAATCCCGGTGCTGTTTCTGTCTTTCATCATCAATGTGAAGGTCAACAGGTTACAGTAAACCTGCAGGTGTCCATCTGAAAGCAGTACTGGACTCCCAGGAATGTATCAAAGCCCAGACAGATTGAGCATTACTCCCCGGGACATAAGTCGGATTGGTGGCTGTTGTATTCAATCCCGATGCATTTTCTGGGTTTCATCGTCAATGTGAAGGTCCACAGGTTACAGTAATCCTGCAGGGTCCATTAGAAACTAGTACTGGCCTCCCAGGATTGTATCAATGCATATACAGTTTGAAGCATTACTCCCCTGGACATATGTCGGCTTGATCGTTGTTGTATTCAATCCCGATGCAATTTCTCGGCTTCATCGTCAATGAGAAGCTCCACAGGTTACAGTAAACCTCCAGGTGTCCACCGGGAACCCAGGAAAGTATCAAAACGCAGACAGTTTGAAGTATTACTCCCCTCGACATAACTCGGCATCGTGCCGGTTATATTCAATCCCGATGCAATATCTCTGTTTCATCGTCAATGTGAAGGTCCACAGGTTACAGTAAACCTGCAGGTGTCCATCAGAAATTACAACTGGGCTTCCAGGAATGTATGGAAGCAAAGACAGTTTGGAGCATTACGCCCCTATACATAAGTCGGCATGGTGCCTGTTGTATTCAATCCCGATACAACTTCTGTGTTACATCGTCAATGTGAAGGTCCACAGGTTAGAATAAACCTGCAGTTGTCCACGGAAACTACTACTGGACACCCAGGAATGTATCAAACCATAGACAGTTTGAACCATTACCCCTTGGACTTAAGTCGGCATGTTGCCTTTTGTTTTCAATCCTGAGACTGTTTCTGTGGTTCATCGTAAACGTGAACGTCCACAGGTTATAGTAAACCTGCTGGTGTCCATCGGGAACAACTACTGGACTCCCAGGAATGTATCAAAGCATAGACAGTTTGAAGCATTACTCCCCTGGAAATGAGTCGGATTTTAGCCTGTTGTATTCAATTCCCAAGCAAATTCTATCTATCATCGTCAATGTGAACGTCGACATGTTACAGTAAACCTGCAGGTGTCCATCGGAAAATAGTACTGGTCTCACAGGGATGTATCAAAGCCCAGACAGTTTGAAGCGTTCCTCCCCTGGACAGAAGTGGGCAGGCTTCGTGTTGTTTTCAATGCCGATGCAATATCTAAGTTTCATCGTCAATGTGAAGGTCCACAGGTTACATTACACCTGCAGTCGTCCATCGGAAACTAATACTGGACTTCCAGGAATGTATTAAAGCACAGACAGTATGAAGCATTACTCCCCTGGACGTAAGTCGGCGTGGTGCCGGTTGTATTCAATCCAGATGCAATATCTGTGTTCCATCGTCAATGTGAAGGTCCACAGGTTACAGTAAACCTGCAGGTGCCCATCGGAAACTACTACTGGACTTCCAGGAATGTATCAAAGCATAGACAGTTTCAACCATTACCCCTTGGACATAAGTCGGCATGTTGCCTGATGTATTCAATCCTGATGCTGTTTCTGTGGTTCATCGTAAACGTGAAGGTCACAGGTTACAGTAAACCTGCAGGTGTCCATCGGAAACTACTACTGGATTCCCAGGAATGTATCAAAGCACAGACAGTTTGAAACATTACAGCCCTGACATAAGGCGGCATGGATAGCTGTTGTATTCAATCCCGAAGCAATTTCTGTCTTTCATCATCAATGTGAAGGTCCGCATGTTACAGTAAACCTGCAGGTGACCATCGTGAACAAATACTGGACTCCCAGGAATGTATAAGTCTCTATACAGTTTTAACCACTTCTCCCCTGTACATAAGTCGGCAGGCTTCCTGCTGTTTTCTATCCCGATTTAATTCCTTCGTTTCATCTTCAATGTGAAAGTCCACTGGTTACAGTAAACATGCAGGTGTCCATCGGAAATTACAACTGGACTCCGAGGAATGTATCAAAGCACAGAGAGAATGAAGCATTACTTCCCTGGACATCAGTGGGCATGGTGCCTGTTGTATTCAATTCCGATGCAATTTCTGGGTTTAATCGTCAATGTGATGGTCCGCATATTACAGTAAACCTGCAGGTGTATATCGGGAACAACTACTGGACTCCCAGGAATGTATCAATTCCTAGACAGTTCGAACCATTTCCCCCCTGGACATAAGTCGGCAGGCTCCCTGTTGTTTTCAATCCCGATGCAATATCTGTGTTTCATCGTCAATGTGAAGGTCCACAGGTTACAGTAAACCTGCAGGTCCCCATCGGAAACTACTACTGGACTTCCAGGAATGTATCAAAGCATACACAGTTTGAACCATTACCCCCTGGACATAAGTCGGCATGTTGCCTGTTGTATTTAATCCAGATGCTGTTTCTGTGTTTCATCGTCAATGTGAGGGTCTACAGGTTACAGTAAACCTGCAGGTGTCCTTCGGAAACTACTACTGGACACCCAGGAATGTCTCAAAGCACAGACAGTTTAGAGCATTTCTCCCCTGGACATAAGTCGGCATGGTGCCTGT
Source organism: Schistocerca cancellata (assembly GCF_023864275.1). Lineage (NCBI taxonomy): Eukaryota > Metazoa > Arthropoda > Insecta > Orthoptera > Acrididae > Schistocerca > Schistocerca cancellata. Next base: position 828,826,026 of record NC_064630.1, on the reverse strand, counting down.
TGTATTAAATCCCGAAATTCATCGTCAATGTCAGGTACAGCATGTTACAGTAAAACTGCAGGCGTCCATTGGAAACTAGTACTGATCTCCCAGGAATCTATCAAAGCACACACAGTTTGAAGCATTACTCGCTGGACATTAGTCGGGTTGGTGGCTGTTGTAATCCATCCCGATGCAATTTCTGGGCTTCATCGTCAATGTGAAGGTCCACTAACAACAGTAAACCAGCAGGTGTCCATCGGGTACAACTACTGGAGACCCAGGAATGTATCAAATCCAAGACAGTTTGAGCTTTACTCCCCTGAACATTCGCCGGATTGGTGGCTGTTGTATTCAAACCCGATGCACTTTCAGGGTTTCATCGTCAATGTGAAGGTTCACAGGTTACAGTAAACCTGCAGGTGTCCATCGGGAACAACTACTGGACTCCCAGGAATGTATCAATTCCTAGACAGTTTAACCATTTCTCCCCTGGACATAAGTCGGCAGGCTTCCTGTTGTGTTCAATCCCGATGCAATTTCTGCATTTCGTCGTCAATGTGAAGGTCCACAGGTTACAGTAAACCTGCAGGTGTCCATCGGAAACTACTACTGGACTCCCAAGAATGTATCAAAGCACAGACAGTATGAAACATTACTCCCCTGGACATAAGTCCGCATGGTGCCTGTTGTATTCAATCCCGATGCAATTTCTGTGTTTAACCGTCAATATATAGGTGCAAAAGTTACAGTAAACTTGCATGTGTCCATCGGAAACTACCTCTGGACGCCCAGGTAAGTATCAAAGCACAGACAGTTTGATGCATTACTCCCCTGGACATCAGTGGGCATGGTGCCTGTTGCAATCAATTCCGATGCAAATTATGTGTTTAATCGTTGATGTGAAGGTCCGCCGGTCACAGTACACATGCAAGTGTACATCGGAAACTACTATTGGACTCCCTGGAATGTATCAAATTGTAGACGTTTTAAGCTTTACTGCCCTGGACATAGGTCGGCAGGATTCGTGTTGTTTTGAATCCCGATGCAATATCAGCGTTCCATCCTCAAGTGAAGGTAAACAGGTTGCATTAAACCTCCAGGCGTCCATCGGAAACTACTACTGGGCTCCAAGGAATGTATTAAAGAACTGGCAGTATGAAGCATTACTCCCCCGGACATAAGTCGGCATGGTGCCTGTTCATTCAATCCCGATGCAATTTCTGTGTTTAATCGTCAGAATATAGGGGCAAAGGTTACAGTAATTTTACAGGTGTCCAATGGAAACTACTTCTGGACTCCCAGGAATGTATCAAAGCACAGACAGTTTCAAGCATTATTCCCCTGGACGTAAGCTGTCATGGTGCCTGTTGTACGCAATCCGATTGCAAATTTCTGTCTTTCATCATCAATGTGGAGGTCCACAGGTTACAGTAAACTACTACTGGGCACCCAGGAATGTATCAAAGCACAGGCAGTTTGAAGCATTACTCCCTTCTACATACGTCGGCATGGTGCCTGTTGTATTAAATCCCGAAGCAATTTCTGTCTTTCATCGTCAATGTGATAGTCCGCATGTTACAGTAAACCTGCAGGCGTCCATCGGAAACTAGTACTGGACTCCCAGGAATGTATCAAAGCACAGACAGTTTTAAGCATTTCTCCCCTACACATTAGATGCAATATGTGGGTTTCATCGTCAATGTGAAGGTCCACAGACAACAGTAAACCAGCAGGTGTCCATCGGGAACAACTACTGGTGTCCCAGGAATGTATCAAATCCCAGACAGTTTGAGTATTACTCCCCTAGACATTAATCGGATTGGTGGCTGTTGTATTCAATCCCGATGCACTTTCTGGGTTTCATCGCCAATGTGAAGGTCCACAGGTCACAGTAAACCCGCAGGTGTCTATCGGGGACAACCACTGGACTCCCAGGAATGTATCAAAGCATAGACAGTTTGAAGCAATACATCCATAGACGTACGTCGGCATGGTGCCTGTTGTATTCAATGCTAATACAATTTCTGTGTCTCATCGTCAATTTGAAGGTCCACAGATTACAGTAAATCTGTAGGTGTAAGTCCGAAACTAATTCTGGACTCCCAGGAATATATCAAAGCATAGACAATTTGAAGCACTACTCCCCTGTACATAAGTCGGCGTGGTGCATGCTGTATTGAATGCCGAAGCAATTTCAGTCTTTTATCGTCAATGTGGAGGTCCACATGTTACAGTAAACCTGCACGTTTACATCGGCAACTACTACTGGACTCCCAGGAATGTATCAAAGCACAGACAGTTTGAAGCATTACACTCCTGGACATTAGTCGGCATGTTGCCTGTTGTATTCAATCCCGATGCAATTGCTGGGTTTCATCGACAATGAGAAGGTCTGCAGGAAACAGTAAACCTGCAGGTGTCCATGGAAACTACTACTGGACTCCCAGGAATGTATCAAAGCACAGGCAGTTTGAAGCATTACTCCTCTGGAAATAAGTCGGCATGGTTCCTGTTGTATTCAATCCCGATGCAATTTCCCTCTTTATCCGTCAATATAAGGGTCCACAGGTTACAGTAAACTTTCAGGTGTCCAACGGAATCTACTAGTAGACTCCCAGGAAAGTATCAAAGCACAGACATTTTGAAACATTACCCCCTGGACTTAAGTTGACAGGTTTCCTGTTGTATTCAATCGCAATGCAATTTGTGTCTTTCATCGTCAATGTGAATGACCACAGGTTACAGATAACCTACAAGTCCCCACCGGAAACTACTACTGGACTCCCAGGAATGTATCAAAGCACAGTCAGTTTGAAGCATTACACTCCTGGACAGAAGTCGGAAGGCTTCCTGTTGTTTTCAATCCCTATGCAATTTCTGTGTTTCACCGTCAATGTGAAGATCCACAGATTACAGTAAACCAGCAGATGTCCATCGGAGACTACTAATGGACTCCCAGGAATGTATCAAAACTCAGACAGTATGCAGCATTATCCCCTGGACACAAGTCGACATGGTTCCTGTTGTATTCAATCCCGATGCAATTTCTCTCTTTAATCGTCAATATAAGGGTCCGCAGGTTACTGTAGTGGACTGACAAGACAGACAGTCCACAGTGACGGGTAACCGAAAGGCACGCGTACACACACGCCGACTGGCGTGAAGTCTGGAACAGGATACGTAATGAAGGCTAATAGGAAAAGTACGTAGCTTCTATAATACTTAACCTTACTTCATTCTTGTGGTACATCGCTATTGTTAATACAAGTGAGACTCTCTCCAGATATGGTTAATGGCGCCTTGCTAGGTCGTAGCCATGGACTTAGCTGAAGGCTATTCTAACAGTCTCTCGGCAAATGAGAGAAAGGCTTCGTCAGTGTAGTCGCTAGCAAAGTCGTCGTACAACTGGGGCGAGTGCTAGTACGTCTCTCTAGACCTGCCGTGTGGTGGCGCTCGGTCTGCGATTACTGACAGTGGCGACACGCGGGTCCGACATGTACTAATTGACCGCGGCCGATTTAAAGCTACCACCTAGCAAGTGTGGTGTCTGGCGGTGACACCACATTTACAATAGACTTTCAGGTGTCCAACGGAATCTACTACTGGACTCCCAGGAATGTATCAAAGCACAGACAGATGAACCATTACCCCCTTGGACATAAGTCGGCATGTTGCCTGTTGTATTCTAACCCGATGCTGTTTCTGTGTTTAATCGTCAATGTGGATTTCCACAGGTTACAGTAAACCTGCGGTGTCCATCGGAAAATACTACTGGACTCCCAGGAATGTATCAAAGCACAGACAGTATGAAGCATTACTCACCTGGACATAAGTCGGCATGGTGCCTCTTATATTCTATCCCGATGCAACTTCTGTGTTTAATCGTCAATATACAGGTGCAAAGGTTGCAGTAAACTTGCAGGCGTCCATCGGAAACAACTACTGGACTCCCAGGAATGTATCAAAGCACAGGCAGTTAAAGCATTACTCCCCTGGAAATACGTCGTCATGGTTCCTCTTGTATTCGATCCCGATGGAATTTCAGTGTTTCATCCGCAATTTGAAAGTCCAAAGGTACGGTAAACCTGAGACGTAGATTTGAAACTACTAATAAGGTCCCAGGAATGTATCAAAGCACAGACAATTTGAAGCATTAATGACCTGGACATAAGTAGACATCGTTCCCATTGTATTCAATCCCGATGAAATTTCTTTGTTTCATCACCAATGTGAAGGTCCCCGGGATACAGTAACCCTGCAGGTGTCCATCGGAATCTACCACTGGACTCCCTGGATTGTATAAAAATCACAGACAGTTTGATGCATTACACTCCTGGACATAAGTAGGCATGGGACTGTTGTATTCAATCACGATGTACTTTCTGTGTTTCATCGACAATGTGAAGGTCAGCAAGATACAGTAAATATGCAGGTGGCCAATGAAAACCACTACTGGAATCCGAAGAATGTATCTAAGCACAGACAGTTTGAGGCATTACTCCCCTGGACGTAAGTCGGCATGGTGCCTGTTGCATTGATTTCCGATGCAATTTCTGTGTTTCATCGTCAATGCGAAGGTCCACAGGTTGCAGTAAACCTGCAGGTGTCCATCGGAAACTACTACTGGGCTCCCAGGAATGTATCAAAGCACAGACAGTTTGAAGCATAACTCCCGTGGACATAAGTCGGCCTGGTTCCTTTTCTATTGAATCCCGATGCAATTTCTGTTTTTGATGGTCATTGTGAAGGTCCACAATTTACAGTAAACCTGCAGGAGTCCATCGGAAACGACTAATCGAACCCCAGGAATGTATCAGGTCACAGACAGTTTGAAGCATTTTTCCCTGGACATAAGTTGTCATGGTGCCCGTTGTATTCAGTCACGACGAAATTTCAGTGTTTCATCCTCATTGTGAAGGTCCACAGGTTACAGTACACCTGCAGGTGTCCAACGGAAACTACCACTGGACTCCCAGAAATGTATCATAATCAAAGACCGTTTGATGAACTACTCTCTTGGACATATTTAAGCATAGGGGCTGTTGTATTCAATCACGATGTAATTTCTGTGTTTCATCGACAATGTGAAGGTCTGCATGATACAGCAAACCTGCAGGTATCTATCGGAAACTACTACCGGAATCCTAGGTATGTATCTAAGCACAGGCAGCTTGAAACATTACCCCTCTGGACATAAGTCGTCATGGTGCCTGTCGTATTTGATCCCGATGCAATTTCTGTGTTTCATCTTCAATGAGAAGGTCCACAGGTTACAGTAAACCTGCAGGTGTCCATCGGAAACTACCACTGGACCCCCAGGTATGTATCAGAGACAGACTGTTTGATGCATTACTCCCATGGACATAAGTGGGCATTGGGTCTGTTGTATTCAGTCTCGCTGTAATTTCTGTGTTTCATCGTCAATGTGAAGGTCCACTGTTTAGAGAAAATCTGCAGGTGTCCATCAAAAACTACTACTGGTCTGCCAAGAATGTATCAAACCACTGACAGTTTGAAGCATTACTCCCCTGGACATAAATCGTCATTGTGCCTGTTGTATTCAATCCCGATGAAATTTCAGTGTTTCATCCTCATTGTGAAGGTCTAGAGGTTACAGTACACCTGCAGGTGTCCAACGGAAACTACCACTGGACTCCCAGGAATGTATCAAAATCAAAGACTGTTTGATAATTACTCCCTTGGACATATTTAAGCATAGGGCTTGTATGCAATCACGATGTAATTTCTGTGTATCATTGACAATGTGAAGGTCCGCATGATACAGTAAACCTGCAGGTATCTATCGGAAACTACTACCGGAATCCTAGGTATGTATCTAAGCACAGGCAGTTTGAAGCAGTACCCCTCTGGACATACGTCGGCACGGTGCCTGTTGTATTCAGTCCCGATGCAATTTCTGTGTTTCATCGTCAATGTGAAGGTGCAGAGGTTACAGTAAACCTGCAGGTGTCCATCGGAAACTACTACAGGAATGCTAGGAATATATCTAAACACAGACAGTTTGAAGCGTTACTCCCCTGGACATAAGTCCGCAAGGTGCCTGTTGTATTCAATCCCGATGCGATTTCTGTGTTTAATCGTCAATGTTAAGGTCCACATTTTCAGTAAACCTGCAGGTGTCCACAGGAATTTACTACTGGACTCCCAGGAATGTATCAAGGCACAGACAGTTTGAAGCATTACTCCCCTGGACATAAGTCGGCATGGGGCCTGTTGTATTCAACCACTATGTAATTTCTGTGTTTTATCGACAATGAGAAGGTCCGCAGGAAACAGTAAACCTGCATGTGTCCATGGAAACTACTACTGGACTCCCAGGAATGTATCAAAGCACAGACAGTTTGAATCATTACTCCCCTGTACGTAAGTCGGCATGGTGCCTGTGGTATTCCATCCCGACGCAATTACTGTGTTTCATCGACAATGAGAAGGTCCGCAGGAAACAGTACACTTGCAGGTATCCATCGGAATCTACTACTGGAATCCTAGGAATATATCTAAACACAGACAGTTTGAACCATTAATCCCCTGGACATACGTCGGCGTGTTGCCTGTTGTATTCAATTTCTGTGTTTCTTCCTCAATGTGAAAGTCCACAGGTTAAAGTACACCTGCAGGTGCCCATCGGAAAGTACCACTGCTCTCCCAGGAATGTATCAAACACAGACAGTTTGAAGCATTACTCCCCTGGACATAAGTCGGCATGGTGCCTGTTGCATTCATTCCCGATCCAATTTCTGTGTTTCATCGTCAAAGTGAAGATCCACAGGTTACAGTAAACCTGCAGGGGTCCATCGGAAAGTACTACTGGACTCCCAGGAATGTATCTAAACACAGACAGTTTGAAGCTTTCCCCCCCCCCCCCCCCTTCGGGCAACATAAGTGGGCATGGTGCCCGTTGCATTCAATACCGATGCAATTTCTGTTTTTCATCGTAAATGTGAAGGGCCACAGAATACAGTATTCATGCAGGTGTCCATCGGAAACTACTACTGGCTTCCCAGGAATGTATCAGAAACACAGACAGTTTGAAGCATTACTCCCCTGGACATAAGTCGGCATGATGCCTGTCGTATTCAATCCAAGCAGACCCTTTAGTCAGTTAACATTGCCATGTGCTCGGTACATGAGCTGTTCATAATAATAATATAATGCACTCCGTCTTCAGGTCACTAGATACTAGAACTATCAAACCGTAATTGAACGTGAAGACAGCATTTTTAAGTAACGCTATTACGAAGATAGATACCACTTTCGACAAAGCTTAGGTATCCGATTAATGAGGGAATTAGTATATTTCTCAAAACATTCAAGGCATTAGAGATAAGGTTAGTGAATTACTTATAGATGTTGACTCTGATATTATTGGTATATCTGAACACTTCTTAAATAAGGAGATAATTCAGAGGCTTCCTTTACCAGGATACAGGTTGGCTGGCAGCTTTTCTAGGAGCTCTTTGCGGTGTGGGGGAAAAGCCATGTATGTGAAAAACGGTATCCCATTTGAGTCAATTGATATTTCAAAGTACTGCACTGAAAAGGTGTTTGAATGTTGTGCAGGTGTGGTTAAATTTAGTAGAGCTAAACTTCTTACTGTTGTTATTTATAGATCACCAGACTCCGATTTCACAACGTTTTTGCTAAAGCTAGAGGAGGTTCTTGGTTCACTTTATAGGAAATACAAAAAGTTAGTTATATGTGGTGACTTCAATATAAATTGTATAAGTGATTGTGCAAGGAAAAGGATGCTGGTAGACCTCCTTAATTCATATAATCTTATGCAAACCGTATTCTTTCCAACGAGAGTGCAAGGGAACAGTAGAACAACCATAGACAATATTTTTGTTCATTCGTCATTACTAGAAGGGCATTCTGTTAGCAGAATGGTGAATGGCCTTTCAGATCATGGTGCACAAATTTTAAGTCTAAAAGATTTTTGTGCTGCAACGCAGGTTAAATATAGTTACCAACGTTTTAGGAAAGCTGATCCAGTTGCTGTAGAGACTTTTGTAAACCTTATCAAGGAACAAGAGTGGCAAGATGTTTATAGTGCTGATACAGTAGACGATAAATATAATGCTTTCCTCAAGACTTTTCTTGTGCTCTTTGAAAGTTGCTTTCCGTTAGAACGTTAAAAACAGGGTACTAGCAAAACAGGCAGACTGGGTGGCTGACTAAAGGTATAAGAATATCTCGTAGAACAAAGTGGCAATTATATCAAAACGTTAGAAACAGTCACAATATAAATGCAGTAGCCTATTACAAACAGTATTGTAAGGTGCTTAAAAAAGTTATTAGGAAGGCAAAAAGTATGTGGTATGCAGATAGAATAGCTAAGTCTCAGGATAAAATTAAAACCATATGGTCAGTCGTAAAGGAAGTGGCTGGTCTGCAGAGACAGGTCGAGGATATAGAATCAGTGCGTAGTGGGAATGTACATGTTACTGATAAGTCGCATATATGTACAGTGTTTAATAATCACTTTCTGAATATAGCAGGTGAACTAAATAGAAACCTAGTCCCAACAGGGAATCATATAGCGCTCTTAGAAAAAAGTGTTCCGAGACTGTTACCTGAAATGCTCCTCCATGATACTGACAAGAGGGAGATTGAGTTAATAATTAAATCACTAAAGACCAAGAACTCTCATGGATATGACGGGGTATCTAGCAGAATACTGAAGTATTGTTCCACGTATGTTAGCCCAGTACTTAGCCATATCTGTAACTTTCCCTTTAGGAGTGGTCGGTTTCCTGACCGATTAAAATACTCGGTAGTGAAGCCACTTTATAAAAAGGGAGACAGGGATAATGTTGATAATTATAGACCTATTTCTATGCCATCGGTGTTTGCTAAAGTTATCGAGAGGGTTGTATATACAAGGTTACTGCAGCATTTAAATTCACATAATTTGCTGTCAAATGTACAGTTTGGTTTTAGAAATGGCTTAACAACTGAAAATGCTATAGTCTCTTTTCTCTGTGAGGTTTTGGACGGATTAAATAAAAGGTTGCGAACGCTAGGTGTTTTCTTTGATTTAACGAAGGCTTTTGACTGTGTTGACCACAAAATATTACTGCAGAAGTTGGAACATTATGGAGTAAGGGGAGTAGCTTACAATTGGTTCGCCTCTTACTTTAAGAACAGAAAGCAGAAGGTAATTCTCCGCAATATTGAGAGTGGTAATGATGTTCAGTCCCAATGGGGCACTGTTAAATGGGGCGTTCCCCAAGGATCGGTGCTGGGGCCACTGCTGTTTCTTATTTATATAAATGATATGCCTTCTAGTATTACAGGTGATTCAAAAATATTTCTGTTTGCTGATGACACCAGCTTGGTAGTGAAGGATCTTGTGTGTAATATTGAAACATTATCAAATAATGTAGTTCATGAAATAAGTTCGTGGCTTGTGGAAAATAATTTGATGCTAAATCACAGTAAGACTCAGTTTTTACAGTTTCTAACTCACAATTCAATAAGAACTTATATTTTAATCAGACAGAATGGGCATGTTATAAGCGAGACGGAACAGTTCAAGTTCCTAGGCGTACGGATAGATAGTAAGCTGTTGTGGAAAGCCCATGTTCAGGATCTTGTTCAGAAACTAAATGCCGCTTTATTTACCATTAGAACAGTATCTGAAATAAGTGACATTTCAACACGAAAAGTAGTCTACTTCGCATATTTTCATACGCTTATGTCATATGGTATTATTTTTTGGGGTAATTCTTCTGATTCAAAAAGGGTATTTTTGGCTCAAAAACGGGCTGTTCGAGCTATGTGTGGTGTAAGTTCTAGAACCTCTTGTCGACCCCTATTCAATAGTCTGGGAATTCTGACATTGCCCTCACAGTATATATTTTCTTTAATGTAGTTTGCTGTTAGCAATATTAGCTTATTCCCAAGAGTTAGCAGCTTTCACTCAGTTGATACTACGCAGAAATCAAATCTGCATGTGGAATGCACTTCCTTGACTCTTGTGCAGAAAGGAGTGCAGTATTCTGCTGCATCCATTTTCAATAAGCTACCACAAGAACTCAAAAATCTTACCAGTAGCCCAAACGCTTTTAAGTCTAAACTGAAGAGTTTCCTCATGGCTCACTCCTTCTATTCTGTCGAGGAGCTCCTGGAAGAGCTAAAAAATTAAGCAAATTCCAGTGTTACATTCTTGATTTTCTTTATTTAAACTAATGACGTGTCGCCTGAATATGTTTCTTATATTTCATTTTATCTGTTTCTACAATCGTGTTATAATTTCATGTATTGACTCGTTCCATCACCATGGAGAGTTCTCCTTAATGTGGTCCCACGGAACAATAAATAAATAAATAAAAAAGGGTTTCGCTGTTATTTCCCCTCACTTTCACGAAAATACATGTAAACATGGGTTTCGACACTAATGTTACAGATTTTTTTACACTTAAATATGGGTTTTGCTCCTATTTTAACGATTTTTAAGAAACACCTGTTAAGAAAACGGCTCTAAATGTTTCATGACATGTCCAACAAATGACTCTAATTAAGGTTTCTAGGCTGTTCGTTTTGATTTTGTCGATCCTCCCTCAATCTCTGGCAGAATACCTACAGTAAGGTGACAAAAGTCGTGGGATGCCTGCTAATACCGCGTCGGATCTCCTTTTGTCCGGCGTAGTGCTGGGACTCGACACGGCACGGAGTCCACAAGTCGCTGGAGGTCGCCTGCAGAGATACTGAGCGACGCTGCCTCGTAACTGCGAAAGCCCTGCGGCTGCGGGATTTTGTGCACCAACTCACCTCTCGATTGTGCCCTACAAATGTTCGATGGAATGCATGTCGGTCGATCTGGGCGGCCAGGCCATCCGCTCCAGTTGTCCAGAATGTTCTTCGAACCGATCGAGAGAAAAGGTAGCCCGGCGACACGGCGCATTGTCATCCATAAAATTAACGTCGTTGTTTTGGAATGTGACGTCCACGAATGGCTGCAAATGCAATGCAATCCAAGACACCGAACATAACCATTTCCAGCAATGCTCGGTTTAGTTGGACCAGAGGATCCAGCAGATTCCATGTAAACACAGCCCACACCATTATGGAACCATAGTGCCGTGTTGGCAACTTGGGACCACGGCTTCGTGCGTTCTGCGTCACACTCGAATCCTGCCGTCAGCTCTTACTAACTGAAACCGGGGCTCGTCGGGCCAGGAGAGGTTTTCCAGTAGTCTAGGGTCCAACCGATATGGTCACAAGCGCACGGTAGGTGGGCGCTGTCGTGCTGTTGGCAAAGGCATACCTCGGTGTGACCTCCGCCAACGCGCTGCCCGTTTACACGTCTACGTATACTATCATCATCTGTGTATGTGCGTACCCGTGACTTTGGTCACTTCGTAGCACTTTTTCAAGAAGACGCAATTAAATACGGAACTCTAAATTTGTACGAAGAAACACCATAGTGCATACCTTCCGAACATAGAAACATACGATCCCATTTATAGTTCTTTTTTTTTTTTCAGGAAGACATACCACGACCGCCTGCACTTTTATGTGTGACGTTACTATCAGCTCCTATAACACCAGACTTGTAAAAGATAACGGCTGGAACGCTTCTACAGAGGAAGGGGCGCGTTCCACCCGCGAAGCCCGCACTGCACCGGCGGAGTCCTGCGCCGTCTAACCGCCACTCGCACTTGCCACCTTAGCCCTGCCACGAGATAACTGACGGGACAGTATGCGAATAATCACGACAAATGCTGCATACTGCTTCCGTACTCTACGCAGTAATCCCTTTAGTACCGCAGAACGCACTGTGTCTTCACCGCACAGCACGTGCCTCAGCGCTTGCACTCATTGTACAGCACTTTGTATTTGTCTTGTATGTAGGATGTTCGCAGTTGATGGCGTTGTCTGCAAGCGAACAGGGAGGCATGTTGTGGGGCTTGTAGTCGACCCAGACGTAACTAAATCTGTTGCACACTGACAGCACTATAAATCCAGTACACTGTCATCCGCGGGCTGTTCAATTATTATCAATCATACGGCTAGTTGCGGTACAGTAAATAAAGTGCTAGAGACTCTGTGAGTGACTTACAAGACTGTATGCATAGTGCACGTTCTTTCGTGAGTTTTGTCCATCTTTAAATGGATAGACTCACATCTTAACAGGTAGACTAAATTTAAAAATCCAGGGATTGACAGAAAGCGTCGGTTTCTTTTCCGAACAATTAAAACGATTTCAATTTTGAGTTCTGTTCGATAGGGCGGTCCAGAGTCAGTCGCGCAGGCTATTTGTTTTGTCGAGACTTAGTAACCACGGCAACAAAACACGAAGAAGACGCAGTACTCCAGCAGCGACTGGGTAGCGCTGCTGCAGTCAGCACGGGGCAGGCCGGTGCTGTCCCTGTTAACATATAACGACAAAACAAATATCGTACTACACTATTATGGGGCTGCTCTACCCAAAGGACTCGTTAAGTTCCGCTTTCCAAATAATTTTGTTTGTAACGGGAAACAGACCGGCTTTTACGTCGACGCTGTGCGTCGCATGGAAGAGATAATGAGCGGTATTTGTCTGGACCGATTCCAGGTACACAGTCCAAAAAACAAAATTGCAAGTTTGTGCTGAAACACCAGAGGAAATGCGCCTGATGATTCTCTGGAGGGACAGCCTGCGCGTACGGCTAACACGGCGGCCCGCCTACACGTAGTAGTCGGCCACGGCGACACGGCGCCTGGGAGCGCAACGGCGAGCGGGGAGGAGGAGGAAAATACAGGCCGCAGCCCGAAGCCGCTACAGCTGGACAGTCGCTAAGCAATAAAATTCTTCAGGGTATCAGACCGCATCGTCATAATTTAAAATGCGCCAACGTTTCGGCCAGCGTTGCAGCTAGCCTTCATCAGGGCCTTACGTTAACGTATCGTTGCTAGTCTGCGCTTGACCGCGCGAGAATTCAGTTGCATGTAGGGAGTCGGCAGTAGCAGTTGCGGTCGAGTTGCGAGAGAGTTCAGTTGTACGTAGCGAGTCGCGAGACCATGTAGTAACGCGCGAGAGACAGTCGCAGTTGTGTGTGAGGAGTCAGCGGGCGTCGACATGGCCCTCTGGTCAAGATTCAGGACGAGGTATATTTTTTAAATAAGGTAATGAAGCAGCATTGCGCTCATATGATAATGTAATGTATATTAACTGTAAATAATTTGTTCAAGAATCGCCCCAATAATAATTTTGTTCTCAAAGCAATTTTTTAAGAAAACAATCATTTAAATTGAAAGAAAGTCTCCCATGCATTTTCTTAAAGAAAAGTTTCACTTAAATTCAAAGTTGCACAGGGCCTAAGATCGACATTTCGGTCTATTTGCGTTTTCATTGTCACTGAGATTTCATTATCATTGAATTGACTTACATTTTTTTTGTGGGGAGCTTACATTTGGCTCAGATAGCTAGTTCTTACATTTATTGTCATTGACTTACATTTTTGCTGGGAGGTTACACTTAGCACGATTTTCATTGTCATTCCAATTTTTGTCATTTGAAAAATTTTTGTGGGGAGGTTACAAGGTTCAATAAATTAACGGTAAATCTAACAAGTCTTAGTGATACATAAAATATAAAATTGTAAAATATTTATAGCCACGTATAGCAGCCATATATACGATTAAAATATTCTGATGTAAATCATCGTCAAGTTTAACATGTGAGTACATGGTACGTGTTGGTAATACTCAGATTGCGTCTGGTATTTATACGAGAGACTAATGCCAGCAGAGGGTACTTCAGCTACAGTGCATATTAAACCAGTGTCGCCAATGTGATGATTAAAGTGCGACATGCACAGTTGTTAGTTTAATTTTTTTAATTACTTCCCATAGCAAAACGAGGATCTGACAATAAAACGTAATTGATGTGAAATTGGATTCATACTTAAAATACCATAAAAAGTACAAATACTAATATAATACAGCAACTACCCATACTAGGTAAAACATACAACCTATAAAATCTAGTAAAAAAAATTGAAACAATAAAATAAAATATCTAAAAAATCTCTCAGCCTGATAGATCAGTTACCATAAACGTAATTATAGTACAATTAACAAAATAGTAACTATACGTTAGAAGTCAAAAAAATCGATAGTCGATATTAACTGCAGCGTGTGCTCTCGATGGCGACGAGTCGTAGTATTCTCGTTTTCCTGTGGTGGAGCTTACGGAGGACGGCCCAGTCTCCTCGTAGCCGGCGGCCGGCGCACGTCAATCCGCTGGGATGCTCTACGCTACTCAAACTAGTAGTTCTCTGAATACGTCAAAATAAGCATCTAGGCTGAACTGATTCTGTTAATTCAGCAGTAATTCCGGTTGTCGTTTTCTGTACACATAAATCTCCATTTCTTCGAGTAGGTTCAGTAACTGTCCCTTTGGCGCCCTATGCAACACTTTCATATTATTGTCTATGCTTCCAGTTAGCAATACAGCAGTAATGAATTGACACATCATGCATGATGCGGGAGATTTACAGCATGAACAGCGAAGATGTAGTAAGTGAGAAACTTTTTTCCTTTCACATTTTGTAGGCATTGTTACAAGTGACTGAGCGCTCTCATTCTCAGATACTGGATAAATACGGTATGAGTTTCCGCGCTTCGTGGGCTACACCCTTTTTTCACCTCCACCCCCATCTCTTTGACAAGTAGTTCGCTCTTACCCCCATAGCGATTCTTTCCAGACAGTAAGTAAAATGTGTACCAAGTTTAGTTGAAATCGGTCCTCTGGTTTAGAAGGAGATGGTCATGCGTTAGTGAAAACATATCAAAATGCCTACAGTAATTCCTCAAAATACCGGCAGACGGGGGACCTTACATTATATATGTGTATATGTGTAAATATAGGGAGCAAATGTGGTTTTTGAGGGAGCTAGGCGCCGCTGTGTGCTGACTAAAAGCGTATTGCTCAGTAATAAATTTGTAACTGCTCACAATGAAAGGATCGTCCTACCAACGGGGACAGTTGCCCCACTCCACACCAGAGCTCCTCTCCCATTTTCCGTCCCCATGCGTCGTCGTCCCTTTCCTTCTCCTACCATTT
This sequence comes from Schistocerca cancellata, assembly GCF_023864275.1. Taxonomy (NCBI): domain Eukaryota; kingdom Metazoa; phylum Arthropoda; class Insecta; order Orthoptera; family Acrididae; genus Schistocerca; species Schistocerca cancellata. Next base: position 828,810,971 of record NC_064630.1, on the reverse strand, counting down.
CCCTACCCTAGCACCAAACTCCTCCTCATCCTCCGCCTTTCCCTTCTTCTGTATTCCCACTATCCATCCCAAGTCCTACCTTCATCTCCATTGTTTTCCTACCTAACTGACGCCTATCTTTTTGAGGCACAACCCTCAACCGTTTTGAACGAACTCCCTCTTCCGACAAACTTTTCACCCAGTGCAGGTCGTTTAGAGCTTTCAACTGAAAGTGCAGTGCTGCGTGGTTTTTGTTCCCCTCAGCGGGATTTCATCAAACTGCGATGTATTTTTCCAATGTATATATTTTCGTTTTTTAGCTGTCTGTTCTTGGTTTAAAAAACAAAAACAGTCCCCACGTTTTTTCCTCATTCTTGTTATATTTTTAAAAATCCCTTGGCTGAAGACCAGCATATTGTACCGCTAACAGCCTACCCTCTCCCCACCCCCGCATATGTAGATTGAGGCGAATGAAATAAAAAATAAATAAAAGAAAGAAAATTGACGTAATAGCTAGTTTTCATATGACACATTACCACCAATACCCCGCTTCACCAGAATTTTTTTTCCAGACTGAAACACATTGATGTATGGTTACTCTAATTTACGTCGTAGTCTGAATTAACAAAATTAAAAAAAAACATTGCTCCCCGTTTCGTTTTCCAAAGGGGGAGGATTGGGACATACCGCAGAGGTTACAAAGACGATTGCGCAAAAATACAAAACACACAGAGAACAGCCGTACATCAGTGGATAGAGCACCTGTTCAAGTTTTTAACACACGTTAGAGGTGTTCAGTACGGACACAGTTTGTGACGCGACCAGCGTCAGCAAGCGCGCCCAGTTTATTGACGCAGACTGTCCAGAACGTAGAGAGTGCGACTCGTTTCGAGGAGCTGTTCATTCGGTTGCCTATCTCCAGGCGCGAACTGTTAGCTTGGTTTTGTTTTGCATGTTGGTACTGAGGTAACTATGGGTTTATTTATCGGTTGTCATTTTTATTTCTACACGTTGTTGCTATTTGAGGTTACATATTATGACTTCGTCGTTTGTAGATAGTGAGTGGAGCTTCGAATGCTAGAAAATGGAGTTCAAAAGGAGAAATCGGAACGTTCTCGACATCTCCTTCAATTTTGAGTTCCATAGAGGTGTGACAGCAGCGGAGGCGTCCAGGAACATTTTCGCCGTGTGTGGGAGTAACGCCACTGGACAGAGTGCGGCAGGAAAATGGTTTTTTCGCTTTAAGGAGGATCATTTTGAAATTAGTGACACTCTACGTTCAGGAAGAGCTTAGGGATTTGATAAAGATTCTTTAAACTCAATAACCCACAATGATTCACATCAGTGTACTCGAGAACCGACAAATCTGATGAACTGTGACCATTCCACAAACAGTTAATAATCGCATGCAATAGGGAAGGTTCAAAAATCAGGTGTATGTGTACAACATGCTCTAAGCCAAAATCACAAAAACCAGCTGGAGCATCTCTGCTCGCCCGTCATCAGTTGGCTCGTCAACTACACCGACCATTCCTATCCTCTATCGTTACTGCTGATGATAAATGGTGTCTTTACGATTACATAAGAAAAAGAAAGGAATAGCTGAGGCCATTCAAAGCAGCAACTCCCCACACAAAGACTTTGGCGCACGCACAAAAGATAATGTTATGCACAGCGACAGTGGGGTGTACCCACCACTGCTGACATTTATTATGAAGAACTGAGGCGTCTTGCAGACACTGTCCAAGGACAGCGATAAGGAAGACAGCATGATAACGCCCGCGCGCATTCTGGTAGACAGAATAGAAGCACTGCTAAGGAGCTGGGTTGGGAAGAAATTCCGCACCAGCCTTATTACGTGATCCTGCGCTCTCAGATTTTCACCTTTTCCACAACCTTCGGATGAAAATGCGCTACGAACATGACGAATTTTTCACCTCAAATCCACGTCATTTCTACAGTAGCGAAATCGAAAAGTTACCCCAGAGTTGGCAGAGGATTGTAAATAGAGAAGCAGAATATTTTATTGATGACTTAAGTTTGTGTTATGTACGGTACAAAGTTATGCACAAACCCAAAAATCTTATAATCGGCCTAGGGTTAGAATCTTGTGATCATCCACATGGAACTCGTTTACAGAGAGTTTTGAGAAGCAGTGTGTGAAAAGCCTTCACACCCAGTAAGCGTTGATCCTCTCCGTTCATGCAGAAATTGCGTTCTTCAGTTGGAAAGCAACCACCCGTTTGCCTTTGAGATAGGCAGCCCACACTACTTTCGTGACTGGCGTGTGGACTAACATCCCGGCTAACGTCCTTACCTCAAACCAACCTGCTTTGCAAACAGAGGAATTACTACGTGCAAAAGCCTTACTTTTCTTTGTTTCTGTCGTATGAAGTGAAGAGGTGGTTGTCTGCCTGTTAGGAGGGTTTCTTGCAGCGCAAACCACTGCAGTATTTGTAATACTGCATGTTCATGTTTAATTTTTGTACGGGATACGTTGGTTGGTTGATTTGGGGGGAGGGGACCAAACAGCGAGCTCATCGGTCCCATCGGATTGGGGAAGGATGGAGAAGGAAGTCGGCCATTTTGTACGAACCATCCCGGCATTTGTCTGAAGCGATGTAGGTAAATCACGGAAAACCTAAATCCGGATGGCTAGACGCGGATTTGAACCGTCGTCCTCCAAAACGCGAGTCCAGTGTGCTAACCACTGCGCTACCTTGCTCGGTACGGGGTACGTGATCAACAAAACTAAATATAACTAATTACAACAGTGCAGGTGAAAGTATACAATTAATTATATACGTAACTACATTTCAATATGCTTTATATTCTTTGAAAATAATGTTTCATAATAATATACAAAAATGAACAGTGTTTTCATTATTATTATTTCGGCAAGTAATATAAACATTAATATTTTCAGAATTTTTATGACGTTAAAAAATTTGTGAAAATTGTTCAGGTATAGTTTTACCAAAACTAGTGCGAAACACTGACCAGCTGCCTCACTTTTGTGTTATACTCTTCCTTAGCGTGTCTCTGGTTGTTAAATTCACCACACATGCGTAACTGGTGGCCGGTCTGAAGAAGCGATAATACCTTCTGACTTTGGATTTCACCACAAAACACTGTCAGCTTTTCAACATGCTCCTGAAAGCACCCTTGTCGTTTATTTCATCTTCAGCAATGGCATTCTTCCATAAATATCTCTCACGTTCTCGAGTCCGTCTTAGCTTGGATGAATTTTGTTTTTTTCCTTCGTGAGACGGTCGTTATCCATACGGAAGCTTCGTTGGTAGAAAAAATGGTTGAAATGGTTCTAAGCACTATGGGAATTAACATCTGAGGTCATCAGTCCCCTAGACTTAGAACTCCTTAAACCTAACTAACCTAAGGACATCATACACATCCATGCCCGAGGCAGGATTCGAACTTGCGACCGTAGCGGCAGCGCGGTTCCGGACTGAAGCGCCTAGAACCGCTCGGCTACAGCGGCCGGCGTTTGTTGGTAGAACCGTTATCTTCTCGGGTGATCTGCAACTTCCCAGTGAATTTCGTAACCCTTGTCGTCGACTGAAGATGGCGGCTACGACAGTCTCTGAAACGTTGCGACAGGACGACGCCACATTAATCTTCTCTCTTTAATTGTTGCTGGTGGCGATTCCATCTGAATAAGTTTTTATTAGATCTCAGTCGAGTCTGTCCATCAACTCATCTGTTGTCTACGGTCTTTTGTTATCATTTAAGTAAATGAACGACTTGTCCTTTTCGAAACATGACACAGGTGTCCGATGTGTACAAATCTTGTGGCCCAAAGACCAGTGCTGTAATGCGTTAGTTTTGCTCTCGTACTCAGAATATTTTTACAAGCTGTTTTTGGTAACGGCCGGTCTAATTGCGAGATGGAGACAGCGGTTGTTTTTTGTTCTAGCCCTTTCTGTTGTACCGCTTCGCCCCAACACGCTCACTTCTTCAGCCTTGCACTCTCTTCTTGTCCAGGTGTCATCCACTCCGGCGCACAGCGGACACTCGTCCTGCATTTCGTTTTCTCACAGGGGATCCGTAGTCCAGCTTTCACCGCTGTTCATTTGAAACGGTCTGTCTTCATTATTGCTGAACTTATGCTGCTGGCAAAAATGGCCACGTCACCTGCGAATCCTGTATACTCACTTTTGTAGTATTATTAGAGACGTATAGGACTCTATAGGTGCGTGTTAAGCGTGTACTCGAAACGAGACTTTTCTCGGGCGCCGCGTTTCTTCCTTTTCTCACTGTGCGATGTGTGCCTCTCTTCCGACGAAGTTGTTACTGTCTTGAGTTTCCTGACCTTTCTGCTCACTTCCCACTTGATGTTCTTAATGTTTTCTACGTTTCTGCTGCACCTTTCCGATCCCTGGCCCAATGTTACTGATGCGGGTTGCGGATAGTGCTGTAAAGTATCAATTTAATATTACATGTAAGGCGCGGCTTGTTGTAGATGTTTACAGTCCTCCAGAATGCTCTGTTTCTGTTTTTATTTCCCTCCTGGTGAGCTTCTTTCCCAACATAGGCGAATCTGTCAACTCTACTAACATCACCATTACTGTCTTCCATTATATTATTATTAGGCAACGGCCTTGCCGCACTGGATACACCGCTTCCCGTGAGATCGCCGTAGTTAAGCGCTGTCGGGCGTGGTCGGCACTTGGGTGGGTGGTCATCCAGCCGCCATGTGCCGTTGCCATTTTTCGGGGTGCACTCAGCCTCGTGATGCCAACTGAGGAGCTACTCGATCGAATAGTAGCGGCTTCGGTCAAGAATACCATGTTACGACCGGGAGTGCGGTGTGCTGACCCTACGCCCTTCCTATCCGCATTCTCTACCGAGGATGACACGGCGGTCGGATGGAGCCGGTAGGCCTGAAGACGGAGTGCATTATATTATTATTATGAACAGCTCATGTAACGAGCACATGGCAATGTTAACTGACTAAAGGGTCTGCTTGGATTTAAGAGGGGGGCCTCAGGCACCTAAACTTACCTGGTCAAGTAGATACAAGAAATAAACCAACTGTTCCTCCTATTACTCGAGAAGATCACCAAAATTTGGGTGGAAGAAATACCCGGAGTAAGTACGGGAGCGAAAGGTAAGCAGATCAAGTGTAAGAACTTGGCGGCTGATCCCAGCGGAGGTTCGAGTCCTCCCTCGGGCATGGGTGTGTGTGTTTGTCCTGAGGATAATTTAGGTAAAGTAGTGTGTAAGCTTAGGGACTGATGACCTTAGCAGTTGTCCCTAAGATTTCACACACATTTTTTTGTAAGTACTTGGCTCCTTCTGACGTCATGCCAGTGGCTCCCCGGACTGACGACTCAGCCGCCCGCGCCGCCGAGAATGTTCGCGAGCCCGCCGTCAGCACTGGATTCCAAATGTCTCGCTGAAAAACACGATGCGCACACTCCGAGAGCCAAAAGCTGGCCTCGCTTGCAACCGAGTATGGCAACATTACAGAAGTGAAGCGCTTCAAGTATTTAGGTGAATTTACTGGAAACACTGGCAACGAAAGCGCAGTTAAGGAAACACGTAAAGGAAAATGGCGTAAAGCCTACACAATTACCTGTAATATGTAGAACAAAACGAGTCATGCCCATGAAACCCAAAATTTGTCACTACCAGACAGTCGTTCTTGCGGAAGCACTCCACGTAACGGAGACTTCATCATTAACTACCAAAGTCAAAGATATCGAGAAAACACAACGACAGATACTGAGAAAAATAATTGCACCCGAAATGGAAGACGGTGTCTGGATACGCAACACCTCAGAAGAACTGTATTCGCTGAATGAGCGGTTCACCTCACTTGGACAGAAATGAGGGATGAAATTATACGGTCGTATAGCACGAATGGAGGACTCTCGATTGAGCAGCAAAATCTTCCACATCATCGACGGGATCCGACAATCCAAAACACCTCGGCTGGTAGATAAGCAAAGTGACGTCACAGAAATCGGTATTGACCGACTGGCAGCTACACGCACTACATACAGGCAGGCAGGAAAAACCCGTAACTTCATACCTAAGAACCCGAATGGAAGGAATTTGGTACTTAAAAACGCAAAGAAGGCACGCGGAAAGTGAAAGAATGAGGAAGTTTTCGGAAACTATGAAGAACAAGAAAGGCAGTGCTAAGGAATGGTTTCACGTGTACCAGAGAGGACGAAACTTGGGAAAGAATGCAAATAAAGTAGTTTTCTGCGTCAGTCACTTATTTATTTTGCCATTATGCGTTTCGACTGTTTAGTTATGTACCTGGTGTTAGTGAGGAGCACACAAGCCTTTTCACAGCAACAGACAGAGGGCAACAAACGTTACGTCGCGTCTTTCGAGGGGCGGTATAGCCTGCATGACTGCTACTTGCTGTACGTGCTCTCCACTGTGCGTTATGTTTACGCTGTCACTTTGTCTGCTGTTGTAGAAAGGGGTCTGTGCGCTCTCTACTAACACCAGCTACGCAACTAAACAATTCTCCACCTGAAGATGACGGTGTGAACCATCGAATAAATGAGTGACGCGTAAAACTTTTACTTTTTTTTTTTTTTGTATTTATCAACAGTCGCAGCCCGCAAGATACCGTCCTTTATGGACGTAATATTCATTACAAGAAGATGTTTCGAGAGCCGGCCACAATCTAAGGTCTGAAAGTGGAACACTCGGGTGAGAGATTAAGTGAGGCCTAACGTAACGCGCGTGAGAGAAGTTCCCGCCGTCGCGGGTATACGGCAGGATAGCTTTTTGCGGGAAGACGCTGCCTGGAGAGCAAGTGGCCAGCGCGCCGGGAATGCGGTAGGTGGAGGGGGGGTCCGTGGCGGGGGAGGGGAGGGTAGGGGGGGGGGGGCCAGCCAGGCAGCGGCCGCCAGACTGCAGCCAGTCGCCCCCGCGCCACCGCCGCAGGCAGAGCCGCGCCGCGCCGCCTCGTGACGCAGACTTGGAAGTCCAGTGAGCAGCCGCGCCCCGTCCAGTCCGCCAGTGTCGGCCCGTCATGGCCCCGTGCCTCGCCGACGCGCGCTCCCACTAGCCAGAACAGCGAGTGTGCGACAGTTCCGCCGCCAGTGAAGTGTCCGGCGCTCCCATCGCCCCAGCAGACACGGGCTCGCGTCCGCCGTTCTTCTCCCCCGACATCGCCGGCCACAGTCGCAGAGCGTCAAGATGATGGCCGGAGGCATCGCCGTCGGCGACGGCTCGTGGAACCTGCGCGTCTGCGTCACCGACCTGAGCGTGGAGCGCACGCTGCGCGTCAAGGGAGACCTGCACGTCGGCGGCGTCATGCTGCGCCTCGTCGAGGACCTAGGTGAGCCGCGCCCACGCCCCGCCGCCCCCCTGCCGCCCCTGCAGCTGCGCCTCTGTTCCCGCGGTCGTCCTGCGGCTAGAGCGCGATATTCGACCCCCTGGAACCTCGGCTGTGGCAGCCCAGCCCGAAGTCTAGTTTACGCTGAAACGTGATAGTTTCGATCGCGAGTTGGCGAAGCCCAGTGAGTGTCAGTGTCAAATAAAGGTTGTGCTAATTTTGCGTTCGCGCAATCTTTAAACGCACTTTGCCACATTTACCACACACATCGTAATAAAAACTGAAATTCGAGATAAATTCAGAGAAGCGGACAACTGTCTGACCACTATTCTGATGCATGTCATGCGCGTACATCGTACACAAATCACGTCGTAACTTTTAACCATCTTGCGATACGTGTCTGCTGTGGAAGTAGTACGGTGTACGACTTCGTGGAAGGTATGTTCTCAGAATTTCGACACTAAATCTCTGCGTGACGCCACTGAACTCCGCTGAGTATCACGGGAATGCTCTCGTCCTTACTGTAAACAACCCCATGAGCAAACGCGCCGCTCTCCATTGGATATCCCCCCCCCCCTCCTCTCTCTCTCTCTCTCTCTCTCTCTCTCTCTCTCTCTCTGTAATCGGACCCGATAACAGTTCCGAACTGATAAGCACTACTCAAGAATGCGTCCAACGATTGTTGTGCAAGTCACTCCTGTCGGAAATCGATTAGATTTACTTAAGGTTCTTCCAACGATTCTCAGCGCGGCACCTGGTTTTCGCGCAATTAGTTCCAAGGGTTCATTTCACGTTGCGTCGCTCCGGGCAGTTATTCGTAGCCGTTTTTCTCTCCGGTGATTTGCCTCCAACGGTGTAGTGGAACACCTATGGAGCTCATCGCACACTGGTGCACGTGGCAAGAGCGCAACTGCCTGTACTCTGCTGCTTCGCTACGCAAAACATTACCGGGACTTACACTAGAACAACAGTAATGGAATGTAATCGACTCAAGTCAGGTAGTGCTGAAGGAATTACATTAAGAAATGAGATACTGAGGGTGGTCAAAGGCGGGTTTCACTATTTGAGCGGCGGAGTAACTCGCGACGGCAGAAGGGAGCAGGATATAAAATGCAGATGACGATACGAATACACAGACAAAAACATTTCCGAAATACTGAAAGTTATTAACATGTGATGTACAGTGAAGTGTTTGGATATACTTTCTGATAATGTTCGTCAGGATTGCAGTCTTCCGTGGAACTGAGACGTGGACGATGAGCAGTATAGACAAGAACCGGTGAGAAGCTTCTCAATGGTGGCGATACAGAAGAATGCTGAACATGAGATACATGATCGAATAAGGGAAAAAAAGAAATTTGCCACCCAACTACACGAAAAGAAACACATCGATGAGCATATATTCTGAGCCATTAAGGAACAGTCAATTTGGAAACGGAGGGGGAAGTGTGTGTGGGAGGAGGGGATTGGGAAGAGGAACTGCAGACGGACACGAATGCTGGAATAGAGTGAGCGCGGTGAATTAGGCCAAGACTTCCTCACGAGGCACACGGGCTTCAAGAGTGGCGCACCAGGAGGCGTTTAGAAAACCGTACAACGGATAACAGTTAACGCATGTGTTCAGATCTACTATCTTCAGCAAACAACTAACAACTTGGACCAACCTCTCCGAAGCTCCCGTTCCGTCTTCAGTATGTTGTCGGTTTCTTTTTCGGTTGATACTCGAGACAGCACTTGAGGTCCAAACGTTTTGTCACGGGGAGACTGAGTGACAAAAAACACAATTGGAGGTGATTACGTCACTATTACCTTGTGGCGACTTTATGAGAAAATATAATTTTGTACTCGCGTTACACTAGAAGGCTACAAAGCAAGAGTGCAAGTAACGCGACAATTATAAAATCAGTCCTCGCCGTTCCGAGAAGCATCTCTGTGGAAATAAAACTCACTTGCCGACTCACTGTTTGTGCCTCTCTACTTGTGACGAGGCCTCCCTTTTTGCTCGATGACGCCAGGGGCTACCACCGACAGTCTCGTACCGGCCAGATCCGCCGCAGAAAGCACCTCCGACATAAAAGGCTCCCGAGTGTTCACTAACGTTGCGAAATACGGCGATTCTCCGCGTATGGTCGGCAGGCTGGGGGCACAGGACTGGACCTTGCGTAACGCAGTGTGAAGTAGGCCACATTTAAACAGCTGCGATTCGCGTCCGGTAAAGCAGAACAGTGAATAATTTTTTCCAAGTCCGTGGCTGTTGTAATATTGTGAATCTGTCGCCTTGTCAGATGGGTTATGCCACCTGAAGACAGTGGCGTGCGGATTCAACGACGCGGGTTGTGACTTGGAAGGCGTCGGTTAAACCGTTTCCCTTCTACTGTAGCACTTCCTATACCCACCTACAGTCACTAAACGGCGACACTCCCGCGTACACTGCCCCGTCACCAGCAAACAGACGCAGGTTGCAGCACTGCCTACCTGCCAGACTGTTCGCGTGTGGTCGTATAGAAAACGAGAGTGGTGATTCGACGCTGCCCCGGGGCGCTCCTGACCACACCTCAGTCTCCGCCAAACACTCGCCGTCGAGGACAGCGTACTGTGTTCTGCTGCTTAAAAAGTCTTCGAGCCACGACATACCTGCGACCAGTTTCGTATGTTCGGACCTTCGTTAACAGTCTGCAGTGTGGCGGAAATAATAATTTCGCGTGGCACAGTGGCCAGGTGAGAGTCTTTCTACCGCACGCCATTTAGGTGAGTTGCGTGTCCTTAATCTACCCCAGTTGTCCGACACGGGAAGGGGGAAGGGGCCCTGCAGCCTAACGTAGAACCCGAACCATGTGTCATTTGTCGCGAATCCTCACATAGCACAGAGGCGAAGGCTAGACGCTAAAGGCAGACTGAAAAAAATGACCGGTCCGACCGGCATTCGATCCCGCGGGCTTTCGGTTGCCGAAGACGCGCTGCGCCGTCCCGCCAGAGAAGCATTCTAGAGCTAGACGCAGTCTGAAGTGTTGGGGTGCAGCTGCCGGCTGCCGATCACACGCGTCCACACTCCAGCTCCCAGGGGTCCCACCACCACCTCTCCCTGCCCCTCCCTGTCGCCGCCCCCCCTGCGTTCGAGGTCGTGATGTGGCCAAGGTCACCTGTCCCAGCGTGGGGCGTCCGCCCGTGTGTCGCCATCCGTCTTGCGCTTGTACCTGCCGCGCAGCAGCCGTGCCCAGCAGCTGGCTGTTTCGTGCGCACGGCTGTACCGCAGCAGTCAGCAGTGGCCTACCCCCGAACGACCTTGGCTGCACCTTGTGACGTCACGGCGCTCTGCTGATAGCCTCCCACTCGTCCCGACGGCAGCTTCGCAACGTGACAGCCGCCTTTCCTCACCCTGACACAAAGTTCGGTTGAATATTCCAACAACTTAAGTGTCCGGTTCTGAATTATGCGATATATTCCTTTTTTTTTTTTTTTCACTGGATCACGCACCAACTTCTGTTCCCCTCATTTGTTTGTTGTTGCTTTTTATTGTTCTAGTATTTCTCCACCTTCTCCCCATTTGTCGTTTTTTTCTTCTGTCCATGTTCTTTCAAATGGCTTTGAGCACTATGGGACTTAACATCTGTGGTCATCAGTCCCCTAGAACTTAGAACTACTTAAACCTAACTAACCTAAGGACATCACACACATCCATGCCCGAGGCAGGATTCGAACCTGCGACCGTAGCAGTCGCGCGGTTCCGGACTGAGCGCCTAGAACCGCTAGACCACCGCGGCCGGCATGTTGTTTCAGATTTCGTATTTTTTCCGCCTCAGTGTCCTTCCAAATTTAGTATCTTAGTCTTTCTCCTATTTCCTATTGTTTGCGGTATTTCGTATTTTATTTCTGTAATCCATCCTATTGTCGATTTCTTTTTCCAGAAATAAAGTAAATTAATCGCGTTTTATTCATTCCATAGAGGCGTCCAAAGAAGATTAATACGCACTTTGACATTAATTCTAATATTTACTCTGTGTTTTCATACATCTCGTCTTACTTCTCATTTCCCACCCATCTGTAGTTCGCATGGCACTCGTTATTTTTCTAATCATCCGTCTTTCAGGCACCTCTATTCTGTCCATCTTGTAGGCCTACTTCACATGCATATAAACACTCAGGTCTTATCACTCTGCTAGACTCTTTCAGTTTTGTTTTATAGATACTTTTTGTCAAACGACATGCTCTTTCCATTTTATTAACTCCTACATCTATTGCAAGTTTTTTAGTCTATTCTGCTCTAAATTTTCTCCAAGGCATTTCGCTTTAGTAACTTGCTCTCTTTAATCTCTTGGTACTGCTATGTATTTTGGTCATTTTGCGTATTAGTCACGAATTTTATTTTTAAGATAAAATATTGAGAGCAGTTTCATACGCTGTTTTTTCGAAAATAGTTATCTGATTTTTTAAGAGTACTGCAAATTCGTCTGCAAAAGCCGTCCAATTTGCCATAATTCCATTTGTTTCCCTTCCCAGAATTTTTTTATCAGTTGTCTTTTTGACTACAAATCCCACATCCTTCACATCCTTAACAATTTTTCCTAAAACATAGATAAACAGAAAAGGTCCTCAGCCATCCCCATGTCTAACACCAGTTTATATTTCAAATGGCTGAGGAACTTATGCCAGAAATTTAACTTTACATATCGCATTTGTTAAAGTTTTATGAATTATGTTTACATATTTTGATTTAACATCAAATTTTCTAATGATTTATTCCATTGTTCCTGTGTCAACCGAATCGAATGCTTTCTTGATATCAATAAATTTGCTAGTTCAACATTCTGTGGAGAATTTTAAGTTAAAAATCTGTTCAGTACAAAATGTTCCCAATCGAAAATTAGCCTGATATTCTCCCATTTGTGTGCCTAAAATATCTTCACCTCCGTTCAGGAGAATTTTTCATAATGTTTTGTATGCTATTGACAGAAGTGACACTTCTCTCCAGCTGTTGAAATTTGTCTCCCTTTCTATGCAGTTGGTGGAGAAATGCTTTTTCCACTCTGCTGGGATGTTTACTGCCTCTCAGGTCCACTAGTTCTGCTGTGCGGAGTCTTCCTCATTTGCTTTGTTGTTTTTCAGTGTTATCTGCATAAATGTAGCTCTGTTGGTGGGAAACCTTCCAATCTGAATCCTACACCTATACAATAATTTGTTGTTAATCTGCATTACGTATTTTTGTGAATGTCTTCTACACGATGAATAAAACGAATAGATCCGCTATTTCTGGTGTCTCTCCCCTGAGTTAGTTGCAGCCGCTTCCGGACGATAACTTAATCTACTAGATTCTTTTTGGCGTTTCTGCGCGCAGCATGTGCTAATTTACGTAGCAGAATGTCTGTATGCTCACACGGTAAGGCTATTATCATCTTACAAAGTAAATAACAATGTGTGTTTTGACAAGTTATCAGCTACTCATTTCATCTCGAACTGTTTCACTGACCCGTGTTTGTATAAACACGCCAATATGGAGGGACTGCGGCTACGCCTTGAAGCAAAACACTTTTGTTTTAACTATTTTCTTCACTAAACTAGTTTCAGCGACAAAATCGCCATCATCATTGGCTTTCCTTTATTCTAAAACATGCGAAATTTTGCATAGTTATGAACATTAAAACATTATATGACGTGTACTGTTTGGTTCCAATTATTGTATTCTGTGAATATAAAATTGTTTGAACTATTTTACCTTGTTTCTACTGGAAAGTCAACGGTTATAACAAATCCAAAGATTTTTATAATGAAACAGTCCCAAAAGCATAAAGAAGTTCATTTATTTACTGGTGACGGATTTCGACCACTGTTCTGGTCATTATCGTGCTTGTATGCCTCCTACAGTGGCGCCTGCACCTCGCCAGCTTCAGCAGACTCCCATGGAGTAAGCGGTCTGATAACAACCAGAACAGGGGTCGAAACCTGTCACCGGTAAATAACTAAACATCTTTATGCGGATGGGGCTGTTTTATTATGCAAAAAAATTAACATTCTACAAACAGTTCCATAATATATTATCTACTTTAAGTCGCAGCATGGTTTCTACGTTTGTTCCCGTTATTTCCGGCATATTATCTATGTTCCTATTGCCGTTTCTTCAGCGTACAGCATGTCATCAGCAATTGCATGAGTGGCTATCATAAACAAATATAAAGAAAAGTGAATTTGTATACGACAGTGTTATACTATTCGGAATTGCGGTAGTGTTGTGGATACACTTTTCGTGAGCACTTGGTTAGTTCGCAATTTGCCATGTACTCACGTTCGTTGGTCGGCCTGCAGTTGCTTTTAAACAAAGAGAAATGTAACTTTGCGCCTTGGTTGTAGTTCAAAACATTACGCCATGTTGTTGTTGCGTGTGTCGCGAGAATATTCGCATGTTGTGAGAAGGTTTTGAAAATTGTACCGGGAGTTCTGACGCCGGTCGGGGTGGCCGAGCGGTTCTAGGCGCTAGAATCTGGAACCGCGCGACCGCTACGGTCGCAGGTTCCAATCCTGCCTGCGGCATGGATGTGTGTGATGTCTTTAGATTAGTTAGGTTTAAGTAGTTCTAAGTTCTAGAGGACTGATGACCTCAGAAGTTAAGTCCCATAGTGCTCAGAGCCATTTGAACCATTTGAGTTCTGATGACATCTGGTCCTTATTTATATCCCAGTGAGTGATAGGAGAGTGATAAAACAGGAATGTGTGCGTGTTTTGTTCCTGTTCTGTGCCCTATGTCAGTTCTATTAAGGCCCCCGTAAACTATCTAAAGTTTTGTCACACTAAACTATACTTGCCGAATATTTGATCGTGTACGGTGCTGTTTGACGTGTTGTCGAGCATAGTTCGTGTCTGACGTGTTTGCAAGAAATTTTGATTGACGGTAAATTTACAAGATGACGGACCTTGTTCGTGTCGATGTTTCGCCGCCTATGTATAGTGAAAAACTGTTTTATTACAATTTATCTCACTTAATAGTGTGTTTCTACAACTGTGGATACTACGAACAAGGATAAAAACAACAGCGCTGACAATTACCAAAATGGTAGATGTATCAAATTTTTTTCCAACAGGAACAGGTCATGAACAAAATATTTTATGCATGACATGAAATAAAAGAAATCTAAGTTCTCAGTTTCTTTCACAAACGATGTGAGCTATATATTCCCACGGTGCAGTATTTTAATGAACTGTCATTATATGACCAAGAAGAAGAGAATAAAATTACCCAAAGTTGCGTTTTTTTTTTAAACCTAACTAACCTAAGGCCATCACACACATCCATGCCCGAGGCAGGATTCGAACCTGCGACCGTAGCGGTTGCGCGGTTCCAGACTGTAGCGCCTAGAACCGCTCGGCCACCCCGGCCGGCCTCTATCATTAACTTTCACTTTTGCCTTATTGTTGACCTTGTTTATCGTCTCTGTTTCGTGTTCATTTTAAACAGCACTTTGTTTGAGTATATTTAATTCGTGAGCGTAGTTTTCTAGTTTAAGAGATATTCTGTTTATCCTGTGAAGCATGTGTGTTAAACTGGAATGTGTATGAGCTCTCGAGTGATTGGAAGAGGTATGGATAACAGTGTTTGTGGATGTGGGTTTTCTGTAGATGGAAACTTCATTTTGTTGTTGCGTCTTTTAATTGTGATATCCAGAAATTTAGTTTCTTTTCTTCTTCAGTTTCCATTGCGAAGCAGATTTGTGGGTGTACGGTGTTGATATTAGTGTATAGCTCTTCGATGCTATTTTGTGTTTCATCCATGAGACGGATTATGTCATCCAGATATCGGTATCAGTGTATTATTTTTGTACCCTTCTCGTTTTACAGTGTTGTTGAATATTTACGTTCTCTGCATGGTCCAAGAAAATGTAGGCTTATGGATGACTCTCTATTGTGGCAAGTAGAAGCTGTTGTTCAAAATTTAGTCATTATGTTCTGTGATTAGCCTAAGGATGAATGAGATTTCATTTATTTATAGGTCTAGGAATTTCTTGCTTTTCAGCTGCAGTTCTGTACTGTTTATAGTTTCTTCTGTGGGCGTAGATGTGAACATGGGTGTAATGTCAAAAGATAACAGTTTTCCTGTTAGGGGAATGTTGATGTTCTTAATTTTCGCTATTATGTCTCCTGTGTAACGCGTTTCACAATGGAAATTATAAATTTATTACAGGCTACAGGCTAGAGCCGAGGGCAAAAACGTAATAAATAAAAACACAACGTGTTGCAACAACACACTCTTAACGGCTCTAAGAGAACTGATACCAAGGCACAGAACAGGAACGAAACACACACACATGTAATCACTCCGCCATCACTCGCAGAGATGTAAATAGCAACAGAAGTCGTCAGAATCCCAGCTATTATTTTCAAAACCTTCTCACAATATGGATCATTCTCGCGACACACGCAACAAGATATCATAACGTTTCGAACTGCGACCGAGGTGCAAAAGCTATGTTTCTCTTTGTTGGAAAGCAACTGCAAGCCGACCAACTGACGTGAGTACGTGATAGATTACGTAACAACCTAGTACACGCCAATAATGTATCCACAAAACTAGCGCAATTCCCAGTAGTACACCCGCTGACGTATAAGAGTTCTCTTTCTCATATTTGTTAATAACAGCCATTCATACAGTTGCTGATGACATGCTTTAATACCAAAGACGAGGTAACAAAATATAGAAAATTGCCGGAAATAACGGCAACGAATGTAGAAACCGCGCTGTGACTTAAATTAAATAAGGGATTATGAAACTATTCCCAGAATACAACATTTGGAACCAAAAAGTACACATGTAATAACGTTTATAATGATACTAACTTTGCACTTTCAGAGTAAACTTTGCACTTTCAGAGTAACGAAAACCCGCTGATGGGGGCGATATTGTCGCTGAAACTATTTTGGGAAAGAAAATGATTAAAACGAGAGGTTTTGCATCAAGGCGAACCTAACGACAAGCCGACAGGACTCCTTCCATTGGTCGGGCTCCAGCCGTTCTGCTATTGTGAACCACGAACCAGGTGTACACTACTATAATGTGCTCCAGTCTGTTACGGAGTATCCGCTGTTGGTCTGTATCGTTTAGTCGTTTGGTTGGTTGGTTGTTAACTTTAGTTACTTACATGTGTGGTGTATCGCCTAGCACGACACGCCATAATGGCGTAGGAAGAGTCAATTTATGGAATATCAACTCAGTTTGTACCCAAATATGGATGTATGCTGGTCAGTTACATATCAGTTCGCATCAGAGAAAGCGACAAATGTAAGCACCTAACACTGTAGCTGACACCGATACGCTGGTTATCTTTCTGGATAACAGAGACGGGGGATACCGGAAACTAATGCAACTTGATGTATAAGGTTTCGGGATGTTATTGCTGGAAGATTTTTTTCTGATCGCTGTGAGAGGTATAAGATTCCATTCTGCTACTAAATATTTCTAACTACTGAAGCATATACAGCGGACACGCTGCAGGACGTTACGAATACGAGCAGTCATCCAATTATTGTGCAGAAACTTAAACTGTTAATCATCGGTACGTTTACAAACGTGTATTTCACTCTTGTCTAGTAATTTTTTTTTTTTTTTTTTTTTTTTTTTTTTTTTTTTTTTTTTTTTTTTTTTGACTGAGCAGTTCTAATGAAGGGTGCTGTAGTTACATACATCGTTTAGAGTTGGGCTGGGTTCTTTGGGGGAAGAGACCAAACAGCGAGGTCATCGGTCTCATCGGATTATGGAAGGACGGGGGAGGAAGTCGGCTGTGCCCTTTCAAAGGAACCGTGCCGGCATTTACCTGGAGCGATTTAAGGAAATCACGGAAAACCTAAATCAGGATGGTCGGACGTGGGATTGAAAAGTCGTCCTCCCGAATGCGAGTCCAGTGTGCTTACCACTGCGCCACCTCGCTCGGTTCGTTCAGAGTATTTCGAAATGAAGTTACGCAATCACAACTTGTTTTAAGCCGTATTTGCGAACCAGATGTTTTGTTTTCCTTGGCGTTGTTTCCAGCACTATCTCTGTTTACGAGCAGTTGACCCTTCACACAGGTCAGTTAGCATGAAACACTTGCCAGCTTCCACCGCTCTGTAACGGGAAAGTACAGTCACATGCAGGTTGAGTTATTAAATGATTAAATCGTGTGTCCGAAAACATACTTTTCAGCGACACAGCATCATAAGACGGGAACAAGCTAACTGATGTTGGTGGTCACGCATATACACCTCAGCAAATTTATTGTTTCCGTTCGCATAATGTTAATGATATTCGGCTGCAGTTTCCGAGCAATTTGTTCACGAAGTTTCTCTGATGATCAGTTAGCAGCACTCATCATACAAGAAGCCATTATTTGTGTGTATTTCTTTTTTTATCGTTTCGTTTTACGACATTTCCGCCAAGTTCTCCTGTCACTGCTTATTAATGTACAAGCAGTAGAAGAAACAGCATATCTCACGCTCGCGGGCGACGCATGATTCGTTTGAAACCGTGCATACGTCAGTGAACCTTGGTCCTGGTTCTCAGACATCAGAGTGCACTTTTACTGTGCGTTGACGATTAGGCTAATGCCTTTGCCCTTCTGAATTTCAGGGGCATGTTGGAAAACACACATAATGCACGATAAGCACCCAGAACTTGACTATATATTTAACAAAGAAATGGAATAGTCCTTTTATGTCGTGTTTATGAAAAGTTCGTGCAAATTAGATTTCCAGCTCGTACAGTAACGTAAGAGTAAATGAAAGTAAAGAACCATACGCACAAATGTTTCCTTCTTGTTTTCCTGCGATTCTCTGCTATAGGAAGTCCGCATCGTTAGGATCAGAATTAGCTGGACAACAGTCTCCCTCGGTAACACATTCCCACTTGAGAAATGTCCTTGTGGAACCGCTCTCCATGTTCGTCTCTAACTGTGCCGACGTTTACCCCGGAAGAAGTTTTCTGTTCTCTGGTTGCCTAAAACGTTCGTGCAGACACTTGCGAAAGAGAGCCGTGCCATTTTTTCGGCACTGCGCTAGTTTTATGGATACATTTTTGGCGTCTACTACGTTGTTACGTAATCAAGGAAATGTTCCTCAGATATCAATTCCCTAATTTGCGGTCCTACAAAAGTTCCTTCCATTATTTTTGTTTCGCTGACCCTCGGAAACTTCTCTCGTAAATACATGAATGCACGGGAATTTTGCTCCATGGCATTGACAAAACTTTTCATGACACTCAACTTAATATGCAGCTGAAGAAGATACACATTTTTGGGGCCAACAAGAGGAGCGTTGACCACACTCGCCACATTCTTCACCTCGAGGTATACACAAACGCCATTTGTATTTCTCATATTGGATAAATGTGAGTAGCAGTTTAAAATTCTCATATCTGGCCTTCAGATTAACTTAGTGAGCACACGAAACAGAAGAAAATTCGTTCCTTATGTGGAAAAGTACTGCTTTCAGATTAACTCTGATGAAAGCACTGAAGACGCGCCGCTCCTTTACACTGAAATCATCGCCGGAAGTCTCCATGACGGACCGATAAAATTACAAACGGCCATATTCAGCTTCGTACGAGAAATATGCAGAAAGAACAGAATGGCGGTCGCGACAGACACCCACTTTCGTATCGCGAAATAGACGAGTGGCTCGCGCTGCCGCATAGTGACGTCACGTCCACGTCACCGCTGCTGCAGTTCGCACCTGGCTGCGATGGCAAGTTAGCACAGCTCAGCTGCTTGCTTCCGCTAAACTTTTGCGTCACTGTGAGATCGGATGCATCCTGGGCCCCTCGCACGAGTGGAAATGAATGTATGTGCACGGACATACAATGCGCGTAGTTTTAACTCATTTCTATTCTCTGTTTTTGTTCAAATGGCTCTGAGCACTATGGGACTTAACATCTGAGGTCATCAGTCCCCTAGAACTTAGAACTACTTAAACCTAACTAAACTAAGGACATCGCACACATCCATGCCCGAGGCAGGATTCCAACTTGCGACCGTAGCAGTCGCACGGTTTTGGACTGAAGCGCCTAGGACCGCTCGGCCACAGCGGCCGGCTCTGTTTTAGTCGTTCATATGCATTATACAAATTAGTCTATGTTTCGAAATGATTAACGTATAAAAGATTAGGACGACAACTTATTCTGTCTTTATCATCAGCAGAACATTTCAAATCGTATTGTTGCATTATACAAATCAAATGAGTTTTTTATCCTCTGCTGTTAATAGAAATACGAGTATATAGGCTGATTCTAAAAAGACTTTACAACTTCACTCACATACAGAATTTTACTGAGACAGACATGTGGTTAAGGTGCCATCTTGTAACAAAACACTTCAAGTTGCAGAAGCGAATTACGATAGAAATATCAAAATGATGTGGTTAAGGTGTTATGTTGTAGCAAAAGTGGTATCAGAATTTCGTTCAAACTGGTTGTAGTATTAATCATAATAAATCTTCAGGCCGTCGAAGCGTCTATGAAGCAGTCGCCGACCGGCTGAGACAGACTTTTTCCGCAGTCCCAGGAGATGAAGGCATCGTGCGCCGAGAGAGCTCGCAGATCCTCACTCAGTTCTCGGGAGAGTGTCGCGAAAAAGATTTCACCGGGAGGCATGCAGACTGGCGTTGTTACACGCCCTCACAGACGGAAATAAGGAGGGACGTAATGCTTTCTGAGCAGAAATGTTACCTCGCATTGAGAAAGATGAGACAATGCTTACTCACGTGGTTTTCAGCGATGAGTCAACATTTCATACCAGTTAAAAGTGAAAGTCAGCGTGTGGGATGTAACTTGTAGTACTTCGCTACGAGACCCACCTGTGCCATCTATACAAGCCATTTCATAAAATTTTGTATGTAAGTAAAGTTGTAAGGTCTTTTCGTGTTGTTAAGAAAGAAAACTTTGATACTTTACATGTTTCCGAACTAATTACCACTGAAGATAGCCATTCAGCTCGTTGCACAGTACTGTTGGCGTCAGTCGTTCTCATAGCGTAGACAACATCGCACCAGACTGCCCAGCCTTTGGCTTGGGTTCGATCCTTACTGCCGTCCCGTGTCCAGTTTTTGCACAGCTCTGTTCTTGGTTTTAAGAAACCAAACTATGAATACGTTTCGCGGCACCGTATCTGGCGGTCCGCTTGAAGTTGCGCGCACAACGTCCTGATTCGCTAACTTCAGTGCTGATTAAGTAGGAAGCGGCGCAAAGTATTGATTTTTTTTAACAATTATTTCGCAGCACAAACTGCCCTGCAACACTTGGACAAACATTCCATGCTCTTCCTGGCGGCGCTGCGAGGTGGGAGGCCATTTTCAACTTACCATTATTTAGTTATGAGACATGAAAGGCGGAAGACTTGTCACTTGTTTCACATCTGAAATGTTCGTCGATGCGAAAAATGCCGATACAATAGGGAGACAGAGCGGATTACAATACTTGTGAAGGGATTTTTCTTCTCCTTGCCTCACACAAAGTTCACTCACTCTCAGCGTCTGCTGGACCGAGCTCAGTAACAATTTGAATGTAAAATTTGCGAGTGTCAGGCAGGTTCCAGATGAAATTTTAGTTCTGAAAGCAATTCTCAGGCCTCAAAATATTTAGACTAAGAAAGTAATTTGTACGTTTGTAGATTTAAAGAAGGCTAGTGACTCAGTGGACAGAAAGTTTCTCCTCCAAATCGTGAAAAAACTAGAGCTGCAACCCCAAAAGCATTGCAACGTTTTAGTCAAAGACAAAATGATATAAAATGTAAGGTGAGACACAGGGCAGAAAGTTTTGAACATTTTGAAATTAAAACAGCGCTGAGACAATGTGATAGACTCTCTGCATTACATTTTAACTGTGCTTTAGAACACGTCATCCAAAAATTGTGGGAAGTAAAATCAGAACTAAAAACGGACGAACAAGTAAAATTAGGAACACCGTGTATTAGCATAGACTGCTGACCTGTTGTAGACGATCTCGCAGTGCCGTGTGTCACAACCTTCAAAAGCACAAAATGAAATAGAAATTCTTAAAGAAACAGCAGAAAGACTAAGACTGAAAATTATCGTCAAAGAGAAGAAAAACACACGTCCAGTAACAACGCTGCATCCAAAATCGTAAAAAAGTAAAAACGGGAAAAATCGGCAGTCTCTCAGTACAAGTATTTAGACGAAACTGACATGAAAAGACTGGTTACAAAATTTACTGTCAGGAAATTGAAACGGCTTTCAGGTTTGCAAGAGACATCTGAAACAAAAAATATATTCTGGGCATCGGCAGCTTTTGAAGGGGATGATGTTACGAAGAATTCCTCGAACACCTGTTAAAATTGTTGTTTGTTAACATTTAACCGGTTTCGCGGTAAAAGCCTCGTCATCGGGTACAAAAATGTTAAAAGGTCATAGGCGTACCCAGAGATATTATTCAGTAAATATTGTCTAATTACATTGGTGAATAAAGGGTGACGTTGACATGATTCATTAATTTCGTTAAAATTTTCTGATAGGTGGATCACGTAGTTATAAACCCTTGTTTTAAGATTTGCCTGCATCGGTGCGACGGCAGGGTTGCCCTGATGTGCGGCTTTGGACTGCAGAACCGGCCGTGTGTTAATAACACAACAATTTTAACAGCTGTCAGCGGAATTCTTCTTAACGTCATACGAGGTAGTAAGTAATGGAACAAATGTTTTTTGTGGATGCTCTTTATGGTTTCCTGTCAGTCGTCGAGGAACCGAGCGGACAGACGCCTTTGAGAACCCCAACTGGTTGACGAGTGTTCAGCACTACCGACAGAGGTGTCCAGTGAGGTGTTTCACTGCGATCCGCCCGTCACCTCGAGTGGGAGAGTCTGCACGTTCCAGTATTGCAGGAGTCAGCTGTGTGCGGCCGGCCAGCACGCCGACCCTGTTGCGATGATGACAGACGCCTCACCCAAAGACTCACCGTGCTTTTGTTGACTCCGAGATCTCCGTATACACTCTGCACTGCAAGTGTCTATCAATAACTGCGATGGTCTGGTTTTCCGCCAAGAAAGAAACTCTGTGACAGCCCTGTGCTTGGAACGCACCTCCGTTACAGACGCCGTTTTGAAGTCTACGTATAGCGCCGCCATTTATCGGAACTTCATGGAACTGTAGGGGCTGAAGCGGGAATATTACGTGATGTCGCACAACAGATTCCACATTTTTATCGACCGAAATTGGCCGAGAAAAAAAAAAAGCGTTGCGTTACTTACTGAACGCCCCTCGTATGACAAAAAATACATTTGGAAATACATCAGGGAATAGAACATAATCACCAAACCAGAGTGCCTTTGTAGGGGTGAAAAATCATTTTAAAAAGAAAGAGAGACACTGAAGAAATCCCAAAAGGTAGGACGAAAAGTAGTCATTAAAATCTAAGTCGAAATTATACTGAAAATGGGACGCACAGTCTAAGGGTAAGTACAGAAATTGAAAACTATACAAACAAGTATTCGGATAAATAAATGCAGGTTAAATTTCTATGAACGCATTAAAAAAATGAACCAACAAAAAGCTTAACTAGGTAGGTTGTGAAATTCTACGAACCTAGCGGTTAACTAAAAATTTAAAAAAGTAGAATGGATCGGTGTAGTTTCAGAAGACCCGAAAGAAGCAGGAATAACACAGCCTGATAGACGAGAGGAGAAGACAGCCAGAAAATTCACGACTCGACAGAAAAACGCAGTAAGACTGGAACAGCTTGTTCTGACGAGTGGAAAACAGGCCAGGCTGTGGGAAGGAAAGTTATGCGGCTACAGAGAAAAGGTAGAACAAAGCGCTGAAAATTGCTCACAGTGTACATAGCACGGTCCAGCATGCCCCGGCGTGAGTAGTAATAACGAAAGTAAACAGCAATAGGAGAAGAGTACGACGGAATGGTGTACGCGAAGCCACAAGGTGTGGTGGCTGTTGCAGAAACAGCGCTGTCAGTTGAGTTTCCGGTCGCTACTCGTCACCGCAGGCGGGTGCGGCCGTGGCAGTGGCATGAGGAACGGCTGAGGAGGGGGAGGGGCGCACCTGCGATGCTCAGGGGCACAGCACAGCACAGTACAGCACAGCGCAGCGCCGTCCGCCGCCGCAGCCAGCGCAGGCCACAGGGAACGCCACACTGGCTGTCCTGGTGGCTGGGCGGCGGACGGCGCTGTTGCCACGACACGCCGAGCCAGCGCCGGCACTGCCACAGGTGTGCGGCCTGCAGGCGCTGCAGCACAGTCGTCTGTCGACAAACCGTCTTTCCATGCGAAACTTGCACGGTTTGGCAGGTCCCCCACCACAGGGAGTACCGAGGCTCCGTGCTGCTAAGCCTTCGCGGACACGCCGCAAAGGAAAGCCAACGGTGCATAACCTGCTGCTTCAGTTTGTCGTAGAAGAAACGGCAAAATTTTCGGATGCGGTGGTGCTGTGATTTTAGGCCGGTATTACACTTTCAAATATCTTTGTCCAATTCTTTGTCAAAGATATTTGATGGTGTAATAGGGAACGTTGTCAAATGTCGTCCAATATTTGATCAAATCTAGGGCCTCGCTGTAGATTTGATCAAAGAAGTCGCTTAGCTTCTCTTCACTGCAATGTGACCTGTTACCACATGCAGCATTCTGTCGTCTGTAGTGTTTTTATAAACATTGCCGGAAAATACAATTGGTGTGTGCCGACAACTACAAAATTAATAGAGATGTGCCGGCCGCGGTGGTCTAGCGGTTCTAGGCGCTCAGTCCGGAACCGCGGGACTGCTACGGTCGCAGGTTCGAATCCTGCCTCGGCCATGGATGTGTGTGATGTCCTTAGGTTAGTTAGGTTTAAGTAGTTCTAAGTTCTAGGGGACTGATGACCACAGATGTTAAGTCCCATAGTGCTCAGAGCCATTTAATAGAAATGTATGAAGCTGATGAGGCGCTTTACAACGTGAAGCACGCTGAGTACAAAAATAGATTAAGAAGATTGGAGACCTGACCTGACCTGACCTAACCTAACCTATCATAACCCTCTCCTGTAGCAAGGAATCGGAGCTTCACAGTGAGCCTGTCTTCTGCAGATGCAGCAGTTCTTAAGTGAATATTGTGCTTTGTGATATGAGGATACACTTCATTGAGCACATACAGAAATGTATGCTCATCCACTCTTAAGTCATTGATGTACGACGTGACGTCCTCCACTATAAGTTCACGTAACAAGTTTTGTTGAATGCTTTTATCGTGTCGTCGTAAAACCCACGGCTTCACCCAGGTATGCTTCCTTTTTTTTTCCCCGCTTCTCTTCCACATGTGCACACAGTGCAATTGTGGTACATGCAACTGCTGCGGTTAATAACAAGTTGTTGTTGTCAGTCATCTTGAACTTTGACGAAACATATGTTGTTGTTGTTGTTGTCTTCAGTCCTGAGACTGGTTTGATGCAGCTCTCCATGCTACTCTATCCTGTGCAAGCTTCTTCATCTCCGAGTACCTACTGCAACCTACATCCTTCTGAATCTGCTTAGTGTATTCATCTCTTGGTCTCCCTCTACGATTTTTACCCTCCAATACTAAATTGGTGATCCCTTGATGCCTCAGAATATGTCCTACCAACCGATCCCTTCTTCTGGTCAAGTTGTGCCACAAACTCCTCTTCTCCCCAATCCTATTCAGTACCTCCTCATTAGTTATGTGATCTACCCATCTGTAGCACCACATTTCGAAAGCATCTATTCTCTTCTTGTCCAAACTATTTACCGTCCATGTTTCACTTCCATACATAGCTACACTCCATACAAATACTTTGAGAAATGACTTCCTGACACTTAAATCTATACTTGATGTTAACAAATTTCTCTTCTTCAAAAACGCTTTCTTTGCCATTGCCAGTCTACATTTTATATCCTCTCTACTTCGACCATCATCAGTTATTTTGCTCCCCAAATAGCAAAACTCCTTTACTACTTTAAGTGTCTCATTTCCTAATCTAATTCCCTCAGCATCACCCGACTTAATTCGACTACATTCCATTATCCTCGTTTTGCTTTTGTTGATGTTCATCTTATATCCTCCCTTCAAGACACCATCCATTCCGTTCAACTGCTCTTCCAAGTCCTTTGCTGTCTCCGACAGAATTACAATGTCATCGGCGAACCTCAAAGTTTTTATTTCTTCTCCATGGATTTTAATACCCACTCCGAATTTATCTTTTGTTTCCTTTACTGCTTGCTCAATATACAGATTGAATAACATCGGGGAGAGGCTACAACCCTGTCTTACACCCTTCCCAACCACTGCTTCCCTTTCATGTCCCTCGACTCTTATAACTGCCATCTGCTTTCTGTACAAATTGTAAATAGCCTTCCGCTCCCTGTATTTTACCCCTGCCACCTTTAGAATTTGAAAGAGAGTATTCCAGTCAACATTGTCAAAAGCTTTCTCTAAGTCTACAAATGCTAGAAACGTGGGTTTGCCTTTCCTTAATCTTTCTTCTAAGATAAGTCGTAAGGTTAGTATTGCCTCACGTGTTCCAGTATTTCTACGGAATCCAAACTGATCTTCCCCGAGGTCGGCTTCTACTAGTTTTTCCATTCGTCTGTAAAGAATTCGTGTTAGTATTTTGCAGCTGTGGCTTATTAAACTGATTGTTCGGTAATTCTCACATCTGTCAACACCTGCTTTCTTTGGGATTGGAATTATTATATTCTTCTTGAAGTCTGAGGGTATTTCGCCTGTTTCATACATCTTGCTCACCAGATGGTAGAGTTTTGTCAGGACTGGCTCTCCCAAGGCCGTCAGTAGTTCCAATGGAATGTTGTCTACTCCGGGGGCCTTGTTTCGACTCAGGTCTTTCAGTGCTCTGTCAAACTCTTCACGCAGTATCGCATCTCCCATTTCATCTTCCTCTACATCCTCTTCCATTTCCATAATATTGTCCTCAAGTACATCGCCCTTGTATAGACCCTCTATATACTCCTTCCACCTTTCTGCTTTCCCTTCTTTGCTTAGAACTGGGTTTCCATCTGAGCTCTTGATAATCATACAAGTGGCTCTCTTTTCTCCAAAGGTCTCTTTAATTTTCCTGTAGGCAGTATCTATCTTACCCCTAGTGAGATAAGCCTCTACATCCTTACATTTGTCCTCTAGCCATCCCTGCTTAGCCATTTTGCACTTCCTGTCGATCTCATTTTTGAGACGTTTGTATTCCTTTTTGCCTGCTTCATTTACTGCATTTTTATATTTTCTCCTTTCATCAATTAAATTCAATATTTCTTCTGTTACCCAAGGATTTCTACTAGCCCTCGTCTTTTTACCTACTTGATCCTCTGCTGCCTTCACTACTTCATCCCTTAAAGCTACCCATTTTTCTTCTACTGTATTTCTTTCCCCCATTCCTGTCAATTGTTCCTTTATACTCTCCCTGAAACTCTGTACAACCTCTGGTTCTTTCAGTTTATCCAGGTCCCATCTCCTTAAATTCCCACCTTTTTGCAGTTTCTTCAGTTTTAATCTACAGGTCATAACCAATAGATTGTGATCAGAGTCCACATCTGCCCCTGGAAATGTCTTACAATTTAAAACCTGGTTCCTAAATCTCTGTCTTACCATTATATAATCTATCTGATACCTTTTAGTATCTCCAGGATTCTTCCATGTATACAACCTTCTATCATGATTCTTAAACCAAGTGTTAGCTATGATTAAGTTGTGCTCTGTGCAAAATTCTATCAGGCGGCTTCCTCTTTCATTTCTTAGCCCCAATCCATACTCACCTACTACGCTTTCTTCTCTCCCTTTTCCTACACTCGAATTCCAGTCACCCATGACTATTAAATTTTCGTCTCCCTTCACTATCTGAATAATTTCTTTTATTTCATCATACATTTCTTCAATTTCTTCGTCATCTGCAGAGCTAGTTGGCATATAAACTTGTACTACTGTAGTAGGTGTGGGCTTCGTATCTATCTTGGCCACAACAATGCGTTCACTATGCTGTTTGTAGTAGCTTACCCGCGTTCCCATTTTCCTATTCATTATTAAACCTACTCCTGCATTACCCTATTTGACTTTGTGTTTATAACCCTGTAGTCACCTGACCAGAAGTCTTGTTCTTCCTGCCACCGAACTTCACTAATTCCCACTATATCTAACTTTAACCTATCCATTTCCCTTTTCAAATTTTCTAACCTACCTGCCCGATTAAGGGATCTGACATTCCACGCTCCGATCCGTAGAACGCCAGTTTTCTTTCTCCTGATAACGACATCCTCTTGAGTAGTCCCGACCCGGAGATCCGAATGGGGGACTATTTTACCTCCGGAATATTTTACCCAAGAGGACGCCATCATCATATGATGACAGTGTAATACTCCTAGAAGCGCTACGTCAAAGATCTTTGTCAAAATATTTGACGGAATATTTGATCACATCTTTGATCAAATCTGTGACAAAGACGTTTGATGGCGTAATACCGGCCTTTTAAGCACAGTCGTGGCACACGTGCATACTTTTGTTTGCGATAGCAGCGCTCCAAGCGCTCAGCAAACAACTCTCCTCAATACTCTATACACACAGCAGACGATACAGTTTTTTTTGTGGCGGGCTTCGTAGCAACGAGCACCGCCACACTTTTAGTAGCGGGCCGACCGGTCCGCTGGAACAGTGTACAAAGAAATGAAAACACAAACACTCGGATTGAATGAAAGTCGGTACTTATCTTTATTACGAAGATACAGAAGCACAGTGGTGAACATTGTCTCTACAGCAATCGGTCTGGTTCGAGTCGGGCAGCTAGGTCAGCGTCGGCTGACGACAAATAACAACTCGGCTGCGATGTACCCACACTGACTAACAAGTACACTCTGCGGTGGCGAGTCTGCAACACAGCGGCCGAATCCAGAACTGAACTAGCGCTCGCGACGGCAGTGCTTAAGAAGCCAGTCGTGGCGCGCGCAGACTTGCGGCGATTTCCTTAATCGCTGGCGCTGCTTGTGCGGACGGCGTCCGGACTGACGCTGCCAACCTTTTGGCAGCGGGCTCGGTTGGCCGGACTGGCTAGGATATAACAGTTTTCCCTCCCGTCTCGTAACTGCAAGCGATTGAGCAATTACAGTGTGTATAAAAACTCGTTTTTAGTTGTACTACAATGACAGGAAGTAAGCAACCGTATAATAATGCATGTAAAAGCATAACAATGCGCACCAATTCGATAACGGAGCAAAGAAATACAAAAAACAAGCATCTGAAGACTGGTACTTTAAAATCAATAATGTACGTAGTTTACAAAATAAATAGTAACCGAGATTGCAATAAATAACCAATATTAGTAATTTTTCACTCACCAATTTACAGCGATAATGGCGCAATTCCATCCAGCTCGCCATCGTCACTGTTGTCCGATTCATCGCCAAAACCGTCTTCATCGTCATCAGCAAGACAAATCATTAATTGTTCATGGCCACTGATAATGCCTTCTATTGTCTGTGTTGCTCGTATAAGCTTCTGGACGTGCTCTACTTTTTTTCTCCATGAGGCTGCATCCACAGTCTCAAGACCTTCACGCAATAGCTTTTCCACCTCTTTTATTGTAAAGGACTTGTTGTTGTTCCTTACATACATTTTTACATCACTCCATATTAACTCAATAGGGTTGAAATGGCAGCGATATGGTGGCAGCCTTATTACAGTATGACCCTGCTCCTTGGCAATTTCGTCTACTACATATGTAGGTGTCGTAGGCTTATTTTCTTTGACAAGAGAA
This sequence comes from Schistocerca cancellata, assembly GCF_023864275.1. NCBI lineage: Eukaryota > Metazoa > Arthropoda > Insecta > Orthoptera > Acrididae > Schistocerca > Schistocerca cancellata. The sequence goes on along the minus strand of NC_064630.1, from coordinate 828,781,961 downwards.
TATAACAGAACCTTTGTCATACTCATATCCGCTGCAATATTTCGAGCCTGTAACCACTGCACCATAACTTCTTTCCGATCATTTGTGGTTGGGGCTTTGTTCTGTATCACCGAATGATATGGAGCATTGTCCATTACAATTGTTGTAGGGACAGGAAATTGTTTTAAAAGGTTCCTGAACCACTCAACAAATCGTGTGTGATCCATATCTTCAGGGTAATCACCAGTCTTTTTTGATCTAAAGTGCGTCAGGGACAAAACCACTGGAGGAGCCTGCATGGACCACAGTTAATCTAGCTCCTCTTCCCGTCGGCTGATGGCCGCTACTGCTGGGTGTGTTATCCGTCCAACATTTACTGACAGCTTCCCCGGCATAAACCCACGTTTCGTCTAGCCAAATTATGGAATGAATGTCTCTGCCCACAATTTTGTGCAAGAAAATGCTACGAGCGGTAACAATATGTGCCCTCTCTAACAGTACTTTGCGTCCGTCTAGCGTTTTGTAACGGAAACCCATGTTCTTTAGCACAATTTTTAGTGATGTTTTACCACCACTGAAGAGTTCACTTTCTTTTAAAGAGATTAATAACTTAGCTACAGTCGGATACTCTTTTCTGCTGTAGTAAGCATAAACATGCCTACGAATTGCATCAGTCTGGAAAGAATCTGAATCTGTGATAGGACTAGGTCGCTTTTTCTTCTTTCCTGGGGTTGATAAAAATGTATTACTTGATCCAGACAGCTCGGAATCATTTTGGCTCACTTCAGTATCTTCCAAGTTTTGTAGTAATACTCCTTTACTTACTACGGTTCTTGCACTAATACCAAGAGTTTTCGACGTACGTTCCACCACTTTGTCGGCAGGAATTGATGGCTGTCCATGAATGGTTACGTAGTTTTTCTCCTGCTCGTAAAACTCATGAGTTTTGCGTAGTAACTCCAGTGCCTGGCTGTTTAGCGGCACCCCTCGACGCAAAGGATTGTCACTAGGTGAACGAAGTCTTTTCGGTGGCATTTTCCAAGTATGTACACTCACAACGTAACAAAAGTCACAACGATATAGCACACAGTACAACGAAAACACGCGGTAAACAACATACAATTCACGTAGTATACACATTCACTAAACAAAGCCGGCAACGCGGGAACTTTGACGTCACAGCACATGAGTAACAGCTGTGCTCACTGCGCTGTGATTGGCTGGCGCCCCACGCTAAACGCCTAGCGCCTATCGTTCTTCACTTGTTACTCTGTTACGCTGCCAACTTCATACGCAAAAGTCAAGTGCAATGTTTCAGAGGCCCGGGTATAGTATTGTTTACATTGATCTGAAACATAGTTCTTACAATGGAGGGCGTATGTTATACCATAAAAGTCGACAATAACAGTCAAATGACATCACATTTGGGTTTCTTTATCCTGGGAGCCGGGACGTATGTAAGTGTATACTACAGAACAGTTTTTAACAAGTTTGTTTGTGAGGCCATCCTCCGCAGCAAACATATAAATACTTGTTTTGTAAGTGAAACTGCCTTTTCCTGGTGCTAGTTACTTTATTTATCCCACACGCGTTTCGCCTTCTCCTGTTCTAAGACATCATCAATGGCATCTATAACGATACAGTTTTGTTAGTTATAGATAAACATCACAAAGAAGATGAAACACGTAATGGAGTCGCAATATTTACGATGTGAAAAGATGTGTACGACGGAATAGTTGCATCGAGTCACAAAAGAACAATAGTCCACCACAAAAAAGAGAAACATGGTGAACAGTGGGTGAAGGCGAGAACATAAAGATGTGATTATATGGCAGTGATAAAAGTGGTAGTGCGACCTCCGGACCAGATGTGAGGAAACGCATATCAGCAAATCGTAAGTAATGACTTTTTTTACAAAGGAGTCGCGAAGTGAACTGTTTGATAATCTATAACTAACAAAACTGTAACGTTATAGATCCCACTGATGATGCCTTCGAACAGGAAAAGGCGAAACGCGTACGGGATAAATAAAGTACCTAGCATCAGGAAAAGGAAGTTTTATTTACAAAACAAGAACACTTTTTGTTTGCGATTCACTTGTGTCCTACAGATATTTATTGAAGAATGTTGTTTTATTTTAACAACAAAAAATAGTAAATAGCATTAAATCTGATCTTTTGCACAAAGGTTTTGTATCTCTGCTGAGCAACGCCAAGTTTTGTTCACTACACTTCCACTGAATTTGGAATGCATAAAATATGCATGGAATGCAGTGCATACGTTATGTAACGTACGAACTAAGCCACCACAATCGTAAATGAAGGGAAAACCGCAACGGCGTGATAATATAACACCAAAAGTACTAAAACTGTTATCCAACAAAGAAGAAACCGATTTCTTTATTGTAGCTACATCTAAGTCATAAACGGCAAGAATCTTTAAATCTTTGGTTTTCAAGCAAAAATAGTTACATTTACAAAAATATTCGTGCATTGGGAAGTTGAGTAAAGTGTAATAATGTGCAAATCATCAGCATACCTGTCAGGTTTTCCAGTTTTTCCGGAAGATTTCGGGATTTTAGAGTAGTCTTCCGGTTTTCCGTAGGAACATTGCTTTTTTCCAGATTTTCAACTCCCGGGCTTGTTAGCACTCTGCATGCATATCGCATTTCCGTTTTGACTTTCGATAATAACTGCTATTCTGAAATGCGAGTTTCTGAAGTTCGACTGAAAATCGACCGATAATATTATCGATAATCCCTTCTCGCAGAATATAGCTGAGCTTTTGTTATTGACTCTGTGTGTTTGAATCAACCGCCGGCAAAAGTCACACCACACACAGATTATCGTAGCATACGCTTTGTGCGTCGATTGTTTGTTAGCGCGAAAGCTTTGTTTATGCTTGCTTTTATGTGGTGTTTGCTGTATTTTCTGGTATTCGTGCAATTGTGTGACGAATTGATGTTCGATTTAGTGTTCGCGTGTTGTGCTTCTACTGCGTGTTAGCGGGAAACCTTTGTTTATGCTTGCTTTTATGCGGTATTTGCTGTGGTTCTGGTATTCACGCAATTGTGTGATTAATTTTTGTGCGATTTAGAGATGAGTTAAACTGAGAAACTATATCATCAGACTTTCAGGGATACATATTCTGCTGAATTTCCCTCTATTATGCGATCGCGAAAAGGTGAAACATTCGCATTCTGTTCCATGTGTTCGTGTGATATAAATATTGCTTACGGAGGAAGAACTAAATTAATAAGCATGATTAAATCCGTTAAACACGTCTCCAATACGAAAATGAAGAAAATGAAGAATAGCAGTAGGAAAAGTGACTCACTTTTTACCTCTCTTGGAGCTGACCTTGATATAATAAGAACAGAATGTTCGTTCACTTCATTTTTAACTGAACGTAGTAATAATCCATTAGCTGCTGCTGATCATGCTGGTGGCCTTTTTAAGTAAATGTTCTCTGGTTCGGAAATCGTAAAAAGATACGGTTATGGTCGTACAAAGAATTCACATATTTTGAAAGAAATGACTACCTATTCAAGAAATAAACTTGTTAGTTGCGTGCAACATGAACGTTTTACTTTGGCTACAGATGAGAGCAATGACGGTGATGCTAAACTTTATCCCTTAGTCGTCACCTGTTTTGAGGAAAAGCAGGAAACGATAGTTACTTCGGTGCTGTCTGTCCCAGCCTTGATTCAACGGGAGATAATATTCGTAATTTGTTAATTTTACAGTTGGAGTATTACGAAATACCAATTGAAAATTGTGTATCATCTTGTTCAGACAATGCTCCAGTCATGATTGGAAAGAAAAATGGGGTTTTCTGCTGTTTTAAGGGAAGTACAACGGTATTTGTTTGTGCTGGGTTGCTCATATAATTTGATCAACTTGGCTGCTGAGAAAGGTGCAAGCAGTTTGCCTGTTAAAATTGGTGAACTTTTAGTCGACATTTTCTATTATTTAGAAAAGAGTTGCAAGATGAAGGAACGCCTTAAGAAATTCCAAAGCTGAGCATTGTGGTCTAAAGACCATGGAAAGAGGAAGGCTATCGAGTCATCAGAATTGGTTGCCTCTGCCACAAAATCTGACACTACTGTGCTGAAGAACAATAACATTCTTCAGACCCGTGAAGGAAACTGTTAACGTTTCTCTCGTCAGGCAGAAAGAAGGCATCTATGCTTTCCTGTGTGCTGTGATTCCTGTATGTGAGTATGTCAGTTCTGCACTTCAGAGTGCGTCTTCTCAAATTCATAAACTGTTAGAACTAATGACGAACCTGTTACAGCAGCTTCTTTCCAGGTTCGTTAAATGTAAAGTTACAGAGAGTTCCCTGTTACAGAAAGTTCAGTACCATCTTGTTGAGAATCAGAGAGACAATGATGATCTAGTTATTCGCATTCAGACAATGAATTTGGTGAAGAAAATGGTAGAGACAAATTAACATTCTTTTTGCCTGTCAGGGCTTACTTATGCTCTGCATGTGATTATATCATAAACAAGTTTCTCCTCAGTGATAGAGTACTGAAACATGCAAAGGTTGCGGTAGTTTCCAAAATTGAGGATGCCAAGTTTTCTTCTGTAGAATTTCCTGTAGAAAGGTTTCCATCATTGCTGCCGAGGACGGGAATTAAGGCAGCTGAGGAAGCAATGAATGTGGGAGCCAATTTGTGGCCCTGCTTTGCTACTGTTGAGAGCGAGAACTTGACAGATGATTCCAAATGGGCTCGCTTGATGAGCATTCTTGGAGCTGTGGTGTTCCTGTGTACGATAGGTTACCCGGGCTAATGCTTTCTACCGCACAGCAGTGCTGAGTGTGAGCATGTGTACATCTTGGTGAAGAAGAGTTGCAATCAGTTTAGGTCTCCCATGTCGAATGAAACTCTGGGATTCATTTCTGTTTTGAAAACAAGAGGCAGAGGTCCATGTTACATGAATAGTTTTCCTTCAGAATTTCTGAAGAAAGCGAAGAAAGCTACTCATCTCTCCCCTGCAACCTGTGATGCAATATAGCCAGTGTTCTGTGAACTTGAGAAAATTTTGTTAATAAGTGTAAATAAATGTTGAGTTGAGTTGTTTTGACAGTGCCGTTCACATTGTGGCTTGCAAGATCAAGTGCAGAAAAGCTCATTTTTGTGCAGTGTGTCAACTGTTCGCAATGTTAAGTGACAACAAATGAACACTCATCAGCAAATAACTTGTGTAAGTACCTAACTTCAGAGTTCGAAAATTGTGATCTTAAAATGTAGCCTACATTACATGTGTTAACATTATTTGTAATCTTTTTCTGTGTAGTTTTTTCTCGCTGTTTGAATACCTTGCGACGCATGCACGCGGGAAATTTTTGCGATTTGTGATCTTCTGGATTTCTGTTTTTGAAAGTTGGCAGGTGTGCATTAGATTCCACACAAAATTGTTAGGTGTCCAAGGGAGGTGGCCACCATAATGCGAGTAGATAACTACAAAAATATATCTTTCTCATTCATGAAATACGAGTTAATATTGTCTTGATTTCAGCGATATAAGCTCCAATTATTCACATACTCGAAAGTATTTTTTCATGAATAAACTGTAGCTCATGACACTAAGTCAGTGAGGTGCGGCTGTTTCTACATGTATTTCACGATAATTCATGTCTCTCGATAATTTACTAATACTCTGAAAACAAAAATAAAATAACTATTTCATTAATCAAGAAGGAAAATAGCAAAAAACAAACGTTAAACCTACGGCTGATTCTCGCCGCTGGCAGCGCCAGTGTTGTTCTGACTGTCAGTATGGTGGCTGTATATCTTAGATTGTGCTTTGTGATCAATCGTGTCAGTAATAGCTGTGCTGGCGATGTTGTTGTTGTTGTTGTTGTGCTCTTCACTCAGAAGACTGGTTTGACGCAGCTCTCGAAGTTAGTATCCTGTGCAAGCCCTTTCATCCATGGACAACTACTGCAGATTACATACATTTTAATCCCTTAACTGCTCCTTACCACATTCATCCCGTCGCCTCTGTCTACAATTTTCGTACCCTACACTTCCCCCCATTATTAAATTGACGAGTGCTTGATGCTGCAGTAGATGTCCTATCAACCCTCCCTTCTTTTTCCCCTTTACTGCCACAAATTTCTTTTCTCCTCAGTACATTGATATAGCTACCTACCCTTCGACAATCTTCGGTATCACCACATTTCAACAGCTTCTTTTCTGGTCTGAAATGATTAACGTTCACATACCACTTCCATACAAGTCTACACCCAGACAAATATCTTCAGAAAAGGCTTCCTAATCATCTTTTTCAGAAAGGCTTTTCTTGCTATCAGTAGCCTCTGCTTCAGGAATCATCACTTATTTTGCTGACTGATTACCAAAACTGATATACCACTCGTACTGTACCATTTCCTAATCTAATTCTCTTAATATCGCCTGATTTATTTCCACTGCATTCCATTACTCATTTTTTACCATTGTCAATGTTAATCATATAATTTCTTTTCGACATACAAGCCATTCCAGTCAACTGCTCTTACAAGTCCTTTGCAGAATTACGATTTCATCGGCTAGTCACAAAGATTTTATTTTTTCTCCCTGGACTTTAATTACCTTTCCAAATTGCTCCTTGGTTTTCGTCACTGCCCCGCAATTGACATAACCAATAGCGTCGGGATTAGGCTACAACCCTGTCACAATCCCTTCTCAACGACTGCTTGCTTTTCATGTGCTTCGCCTCTAGTAGTAAATAACGTTTTTGCTCCCTGTATTTTACTCTTTATACATTCAGAATTTCAAAGACTTTATTCCAGACAGCACTGTAAAAAGCTTTCTCTAATTCTACAAATACTTTCAACGTTGGTTTGGCGTTTTCTTTTTTGCCGTTCTCCTGTAAACAATTCTTATTAGTACTTTGTAGATGAATGCTGAGTAATATTCAGACCTATGAGCAACTACCTTCATTCCAATTGAAATTTTTACATTCTCTTTGAAGTCTAAGGGTATTTCGCCTGTGGCACACCAGGTAAAATATTTTTCTCATTGCTGTCTCTCCTAAGGATATCAATAGTTCTGAGGGAATGCCGTCCACGCCAGTGGCTTCGTTTGGACTTAGGTCAGTTAGTGTTGACGAAATTTGTTACGCGAAACTCTGTTATTTTCGATATACCTGACTTTCGACGTATCAATAAGAGTGAGTGTTGTCAAGGATGAAAATATGTGACTTCCGGAATCTTAAGCTGTCATTACGTTTATTATTTTATTTGAAATCTCTGTCACTGAAATCTGCGCCTAAGTTTTATCAAGAAATATGTTAAATTTTTATGAAGGAAGTGTCAGAAGTTTAATCCAGTTAAAAGTAAAAGAAAATTTTTAAGTTAATTACGCCAAGTCTACACTGAGGTGACGAAAGGCATGGCATATCGAAACGCACATAGTCTTCCCCTACAGGTCTCACATCCAGAGCTCCCTCACTATGGGCGAAAAATCTCTCTTGCAGGAGGTCCATTATTCCTTTGTCTGTAATGTGTAGGACATAGAAAGTTGTATTGATGTTTGTAACTGAATGACTTTGGAGCACGTGTCGCAGGTTATATGTACCAGATTTTTGAAAAGGCGGCTTGGCTCTTTTAGTGTTACGAACTATGTCGGTCTCATTCCGTGGTGCACCCCCTGTAGTACACAGAGAGCACTTGGGTTGGGAGACGGAGAGTGGAGTGTGTGTACGCCGTGCCTTGGGGCCGGGAAGAGTGCCGCGGTAAACAGGAAGACTGAGTGTGTGTGTGTGTGTGTGTGTGTGTGTGTGTGTGCGTGCTGTGGTTAGCTGCAGCCGCGCTCTGCCCGCCTGGCTGCCTTTGTTCAGCTCGGCCCTGCCCCGCTGCCCCGCTGGACCCCCACACGTAAACACGGCCGCTCCTAAAAATAACGACGCATTTCGCGCCGCCTGCGCAGGGCTGGGCCGCCGCCGATTCCTCGAGTGCCGAAGCCCGCACTCAAAAACTCCGCCTGCTGGACGGAAAGCGCAGTCGTAGTCAAAAGACCGGCTCCTGGGCAGCGAGCGGTTCACGCAGCCAGCCCTACAGCGTTTCTCTCGACGCTGTATCGTCCGAGCTACATTTTGCAGTTTAGCCGTCTGCCAATCAGGCATTGCACGATACGGCTGTCGCTTTCCACGGGAGACACGCACGCCGCCCCCTCCCCCTCCAGGCACCGAACTTGTGACGTCATACTAGTCGTCTTGTCCGACATACATTGCGAAACCTCGGCTACGTCCGGGGTTGGGCGGGAGATCAGCATGTCAATGCAAAAGCACCCAATAATGACCTCAGCTTTGTCATATCTTATTGAGGGTGTGAGTGTGTTTTACAGCTACTTTACCTTTTAAAAAAAGTGGTCTCAAATAGTAACTCGCTTTCCTGTCTTTGACCCTCGTATGACGTCCAGTGTGACGTGCTGTGAAGTAAGCCGGCCTCGCTCGTGGGCCTGGTGCGGCATGTTTGGAGTCATCCCGTGCGCCGACAGCCTCACCGGAAACAGCGGTGAATTCCTCCTTCGGATTGTTCCGTGAACCTCTCGGAGAGCAGTTGTGCCACAGCTTTGCTCCGCGTTTATTACGTGACAGCCCCGGTTCTTTAAGGAATCAAACTCTCGTGTGTAAAACAGTTTCAGACCGATCACTCTTCAAACGAGTTACTGCGGTAAATGTTTGACGTCAAGCATGCGAGTGGGAAAAAGTTTCCAAAAGGTTTTAAATTATGCGTAAATTTTGTAGGAAATCGTTGGTTGAGTGTTCTCATTATGAAACCCCGAATAAATAGACTGTACGTAATTTGCGCTCCATTTTAACGAAAAGGAAGTTTTCACACATCTCAATGTCTATGACTTCATATCTCCTGAGCAGTGTGTAGTAGAAAGATATAATTTTCCAGGTGCGTCCAGCGATATACCGGGTGATCAAAAAGTCAGTATAAATTTGAAAACTGAATAAATCACGGAATAATGTCGATAGAGAGGTACAAATTGATACACATGGTTGGAATGGCATGGGGTTTTATTAGAACAAAAAAAAAGTTCAAAAAATGTTGACAGATGGCGCTTCATCTGATCAGAATAGCAATAATTAGCATAACGAAGTAAGGCAAAGCAAAGATGATGTTCTTTACAGGAAATGCTCAATATGTCCACCTTCATTCCTCAACAATAGCTGTAGTCGAGGAATGATGTTGTGAACAGCTCTGTAAAGCACGTCTGGAGTTACGGTGAGGCATTGGCGTCGGATGTTGTCTTTCAGCATCCCTAGAGATGTCGGTCCATCACGATACACTTGCGACTTGAGGTAACCCCAAAGCCAATAACCGCACGGACTGAGGTCTGGGGACCTGGGAGGCCAAGCATGACGAAAGTGGCGGCTGAGCACACGATCGTCACCAAACGACGCGCGCAAGAGGTCTTTCACGCGTCTAGCAATATGGGGTGGAGCGCCATCCTGCATAAACATCGTACGTTCCAGCAGGTGTTTATCAGTCAGGCTGGGGATGATGCGATTCTGTAACATATCGGCGTACCTCTCACCCATCACGGTAGCAGTTACAAAACCAGAATCACGCATTTCCTCGAAGAAAAAACGGTAGATGTGGTAAATCCAAACCATACAGTGACTTTCTCGTCGTGCAATGGAGTTTCCACGACAGTTCTAGGATTTTCGGTAGCCCACATTGTGCATTTGTGGGCGTTGACAGACCCCCGGAGCGTGAAATGAGCTTCGTCGGTCCACAACACGTTACTTAACCAATCGTCATCTTCCGCCATCTTTAGAAACGCCCACACCGCAAATGGCCTCCGCTTCACTAAATCGCCAGCTAACAGTTCGTGATGCCGATGGATTTTGTACGGATATCATCTGAGGGTACGCCTAAGTGCCAACCAAACAGTAGTGTATGGAATGCCGGTGTGACGTGCGACTGCACGAGCGCTGACTTCCCCGTGCATAGACGAACCCGCTACAGTCTCCACTTCTTCCTGAACTATCTCAGCAGCAGTACGCCTTGTGCTCGGTCGGCCACTACGAGGTGTATCGTCTAAACAACCCGTGGCTTCGAACGTCGAAAACATTCTCGCCACAGCTGCCAGCGTGGTTTCTTCGCGAAGATTCTTCAGTCTTCGACTAATGCGGAGTTCACAACATTTTCATGTTTTGCCTCCTATTTAATTCTGGTGGTGCGTCTTCTAGAGGTGATTGGCTTCTCGGTTGTGTCCACTCTGTTTACTTCTTCAGTTACAGCCTATGCTGTAAGGAGCTGGGGCCAGCGTGTGTTGGCATTGCGCTGGATCTTCTGCCCCAGGGTGCGTATGTTCCGATTTTCTGACTGCCGCGCCTTTTCGTAGAAGCGACGGGCAACCGTCCGGATGTGTGCCTTAACCATGCGGACCTCAGCGAGGTCGTGCAGCGGTCCGGATGGGAAGTCCCTCTGCAAGTGCAGCGCGAGGCGCAGAGCCCTGTTCTGCAGGGATTGTAGTTTCTTCAGGTGTTCGTCAGCCGCGTTCCCCCAGACGACGGCCGCGTAATCGAAGACAGGGCGGATTAGCGCCCTGTACAGCGTGACGCCCAGTCGCGGAGGAAGAGTCGACGTCGGGTTGAGCAGGGGGTGGAGCTGAAGAAGTCGACCCCTTGCTTTGTTTACGACGCTCTTCACATGTGGGCCCCAGGTGAGGCGGCGATCTATGGTGACCCCAAGATACTGCGCAGTCGGTCGCCAGTTGACAGGACTGCCTCCAACGATGATTGGGGGCAGAGCGGCTGGGATGACACGACGGGTAGCAATGAAAAATTGCGTCTTAGCTCCGTTAAACTGCAGCTTCCACTTGATGGCCCAAGCAGCGAGGGTGTCGACGGCGTGCTGCAACCTCTGACGAAGTGTGGCTGCACTCATGCTTCGTGAATAGAGCGCAGTATCATCAGCGTAAAGTGCAAGGTGCACACGAGGGACCGTTGGCGTGTCAGCCGTGTACAGCGTGTACAGGATCGGCCCCAAAACCGACCCTTGTGGCACGCCTGCTCTGATGGGACGGACTGTTGACAAGCCAGTTTCTGCACGGACATGAAAAGTCCGCCCATCGAGGTATGACTTTAGCAGACGGATATGGGATCCAGGGACCCCCATTTCGAGTAGTTTGAGTAGCAGCCCATCGTGCCAGACGCTGTCAAAAGCGCGCGAGACATCAAGGAAGACTGCGCCAAAGTATTCGCGCCTCTCCAGGGAATCGAAGGCTTCTTCCACGAGTCGGAGAAGTTGGTGCTCCGTAGAGTGGCCCTTACGGAATCCGAATTGGACATCTGGGAGTAAAGCGTCGGCGGTGACGTGTTGCTGTAATCTCTTCAGGTAGACGCGCTCGAATACTTTCGAGATAGCAGGCAGCAGACTAATCGGGCGGTAGCTCTTCGGCTGCCGGAGATCCTTTCCCATCTTAGGAACAGCCACAATCTCAGCGTGCTTCCACTGCAGGGGAAAGTGACCTGTGCGAAAGATCTTGTTGAAGATTGCAGCCAGGTGAGTGGAGGCATCCTCAGGCAGTTGTTTCAGCATGGCAGTGGAGACGTCGTCAGGGCCTGCAGCCCTCCTTGGAGTGAGAGCCTTCAGAGCCGACGAGACTTCTTCAGGTGTAGTGGCCTCGATGTAATCATCGCCCTCCGTTTCCAGATAGCGAGGGAGCCGGTCGGCAACCATCTCTTCGTGTTCTGCGGCCAGAGGATCCTCTACAGGCTGGAAGTTCGCTTCAAAAACATCGGCGAGGGCGTCAGCCTTCGCGTTAGGTTCACAGACAATTCCGGTTGCAGTTCGGAGAGGCGGCATACGCTGCGTTCGCCGTAGGAAGTGTTTCGTGGTCCTCCAGGCAGACCCGTCGTCAAGCTGAAGTGTCGCCACACGATTGGCCCACTCCTGGTTGCGGTGGTTGTCCACGGCCACCGTGATTTCGCGCCGCATACGGTTGAGTTGCCGTTTGGTGGTGGGGTTCCGTGTACGCTGCCATTCGCGATACACTCTGTTCATCGCTGCAATTTTTGCAAGGAGATCGGGGGGCAGCTGTCGAGATTGGTCCGGGCGCTCGCGTCTGGGCGGAGTCGCTTCTTTGACTGCGCCGAGGGTGGCGTCTGTGAAGTGGAGAAGTGAATCTTCAGCTTCAGCGGCGTCAACAGGTGGCAGCCCTGCGAGGGACTCGGTCAGGGTGTTGCGAAAGTGATCCCAGTTGACTCCAGAGAGTGACACTCCACGCCTGGGTAGCTGCAGTGGGTCGAGGTCGACGTCGAAAACAACTGGCACATGGTCAGAGGAGAGGACATTCCGTGTCGATGCGAGGATCTGGTGCGGAATGCCTTTCACGACCGCGAAGTCGACGATGTCCGGTTGTCCATTAGCGGGGAAGATGGTGGGATCGTAGGGACCCACTACCACAGCGTCATTTCGATCCACGATTCGTAAGACGCGGCGTCCGTCACTGTTGGTTAGTCGGGAATGCCAGGCGACGTGCTTGGAGTTATAATCTCCAGCGATGAACAGCTTGCCTCCGATGGAGAGAAGAGATTCTAAGTCCGCATCTACCCATGGATGCGACGGCGGTTTGTAGATGGCAATGAAGGTTATAGCTCCCGCTGACGTGTGCGCGAAAACTCCGGTCGCCTCCAGTGTCACGAGCGGCGGCAGCTGAATCCGGTGGTGACGGATGCCATTCCGGATATAGATGGCCAAACCTCCACCGGCAGTTGGCCTGTCAGCACGGTAACAGGAGTAGTTCGGCGCTTTGACTGCAATGCCTGGTTTGAGGCGGGTTTCGCTGAGCAGACAGATGTCCACGGCTTCATCACGAAGGAATTGACGAAATTCGCCAGCTTGTGTGCGTAGACAGAGAGTGTTCCACGCGACGACCGTGAGTCCTCTAACACTTCCCATAATGAGTAGTGTAGGAGCGTCTGGCGGCTGCCGGAGCGGCAATCTTCTGTGCAGCGGTCAGGTGCTGCGTGAGGACATCTAGCAGTTTTGTAGTGCTCGCCACGAGGGCGGTGAGTTGGGTAATCAAACTTGCGATGTCCGTGGCGGAGGCGGCGGGAGCCGTATATTCTCTGGCGCCGATGGAAGTGGCCACCTCTTCGCCATTGTACGTTGCTGCTTCTGGGGCGGTGGTTGTGCGACCCCCAGTCTTGCGCCGGCCTCCGCGGCGTTGGGGGCGTGCAGCAGACGTCGCGGGTAGGGCAGCAGAGGAGGGGCCCGGTTCCGGGTCCGACGAATTCTGCACAGGTGAAGTGGCGCAGGTTGGTAGTGGATGTCGTGCCTCTGCGTCTTCAAAAAGATCGCGGGTTTGTGAGTCTTCATTGCGGCGACGTGCTTGTAGGTCTTCTTGGACGGCGTCGTCGCTGTTGGGTCGGCGGGGCGCCAGTCCTCTGGCGACAACCGTTGCGTGAGATATTGTAGGATCAGTCCTGGCAGACTTCTTCTGTTTTGCGGCGGTCGGCTGGCCTCGCTGTCGAGCACTGGCGCGCCTCCAAGCGTCACAGCCCCGCGGTAGCTGGCGACGTGAGGGCCTCCACAGAGAGCGCACGTCGGCTGCTGCTTCCGTGTGATGGGGCAGTCCTTCGCTGGGTGTGCACCGGCGCATTTCACACACTTTTCAGGCATGGAGCAATGCCGGGCGACATGGTTGATGCCCTGGCACCGGTAGCACTGAACAGGGCCTCTCTTGGCGCGCAAGTCTTCTGTGGTCACCGAGACGTTGGCGAGCCGGGTGAGCTGGTAGAGCTTCCTGTTCTCGATTGTATCTGTTGCGATGACGAGGAACAGGGGCATGTAGTCACGTGATTTGGGCTGCTTCATCTTGACCACAGTCCTGACACTGAAGTCGAGCTCTTCAAGTTCTTCTTTGATGTGATCCGGTTCCATATTGAAGGGCAGATGGCGGATGACAATCTTCAGGACGCGGTCCGGGGTGGAGGCGTGAGTGAAGAAAGGGATCGCCCTGTCAGACGCCTCCTGCGTCACACGTCGGTAGTCGTCTGCTGAGCGCAGCGTAATCTTGTACATGTCTCTTCCGGCGACCTTCACATTGTAGACTGCCGTCGTCCAGCTATTGAGAAGCTGTTGCAGCTGCCTGAAGGTGCCTTCATATTTCAGAACGATCGGCGGTAGTGGTGCATCCCTCCTTGGCGCCGTGGAAGGGCGCGGTGGTTCCTCTGGGGCATCCTCAAGGGCTGCAAAAGTGTTGGCGGTGGATGCCGGCTCGTGTGTGGAAAGCACCTTTCGCCGCGCTGTATGGCGGCGCTTCGGGCGAGTGAAGCCGTCAGCATCGTCATCGGGCGTTTGTTTCGATCGCTTCACTGCCGGTGAACTGCGCCCGCCGGTATGGGCTGTATCTTCTTCTCTGCTGCTTTTGCCAGTTTGCCGCCGAGGTGATGGTGCGGCAGACGGCTCGTCTTCTTCCGACTCCGGAAGCGGAACTGCAAGCGCTTCCATAGCGATATCCATCATGTCCTCATTCGTTGCGTGGTCCGCCATAATTGGGGGGCCAGATGAGGCCGCCGACGTAGCAAGCTCCGCCGGACGGCGATCTGCCACACCCTTCGCAGTACGTAGCTCCGCTCGCTTCGGCATCTCAAGCGCGAATGCCGCCACAGCTGCATTTGTCAACGGATCTTAATACACGATTGTCATGCGCAGTCACTGACGTTTTGCTGTCCAGCGCCATCTGTCGGACATTTTGTGAACTTTGTTTTTTTTTTTATTCTAATAAAACCCCATGTCATTCCAAGCATGTGTGTCAATTTTTACCTCTCTATGTACATTATTCCGTGGTTTATTAAGTTTTCAAATTTATACTGACTTTTTGATCACCCGGTACATTGCGAAACCTCGGCTACGTCCGGGGTTGGGCGGGAGATCAGCATGTCAATGCAAAACCACCCAATAATGTCCTCAACTTTGTCATACCTTATCGAGGGCGTGAGTCTATTTAAACGTGCAGCTACTTTATCTTAAAAAAACAAAAAGTGGCCTCAAATAGTAACTCGCATCCCTGGCTGTTGGCCCTCGTAAGACGTCCAGTGTGACGTGCTGTGGCGTGCGCCGGTCTCTCTCGTGGGCCTGGTGCAGCATGTTGTGGCGGTGTTTGGATTCATCCCGTGCGCCGACAGCTTCACCGGAAACACTCGTATAAGAGTACTGGAAATCAGCGGTAAATTCCTCCTTCGGATTGTTCCGTGAAGCTCTCGGAGAGCAGTTGCGCCACAGTTTTGTTCCGCGTTTATTACATGACAACCCCGATTCTTTAAGGAATCAAACTCTCGTGTGTGTAAAACAGTTTCAGACCGATCACTCTTCAAACGAGTTATTGTGGTAAATGTTTGACGTCAAGCATGTAAGTGAGAAAAAGTTTCCAGAAGGTTCTAAATTATGCGTAAAGTTTGTTGGAAGTCGCTAAGTGCTCTCATTATGAAACGCCGAATAAATAGAGTCTACGTAATTTGCGCTCCATTTTAACAAATGTTCAAATGTGTGCGACATCTTATGGGACTTAACTGCTGAGGTCATCAGTCCCTAAGCTTACACACTACTTAACCTAAATTATCCTAAGGACAAACACACACACCCATGCCCGAGGGAGGACTCGAACCTCCACCGAGACCTCCATTTTAACGAAAAGGAAGTTTTTCACGCATCTCAATGTCTACGACTTCATATCTCCTAAGCAGTGTGTAGTACAATGATATAATTTTGCAGGTGTGTCCAGCGATATATTTACACACCGTCTGTAAAATATGTATCGAATAGAGCTTGCAGCAAAAAAGTAATAAATTAAAACGTCGTACGTGATGTTGAAGTTTCACTGTCCTCCATTTGAAGCCTGGCTCTTCAGGCATCTAAATCTCTATGACGTGATATCTCCTGAACTATATCATACAATGATGTAATTTTGCAGCTACATTCAGTGGCGTCTGTTCGCAAACTCTGTTGCGAATGCAGTCGCTAGTGAAGAAGTAATTCCTTGAAACGTGGTGTCTGGTGCTGAAGTTTTACTGCATGGAGGGCGCGTGGGCGGTGTCAGCGACAAAGTGTTTCATAAAGATGTCGAAATATATGCGTGCCCTCTCATTCTGAAATAGCGGATGACTACAGTCTGGGTATTTGTGAGCCGTCACTTAATATACCTAAAGACTTGGACATATGGCCACACTATTCCCTTTACCAGTTTTTAATGCTACAGCATCGTACAATACCACTTTATGGTTTATGTTATTCAGAATTTTCTGTTTACTCTTGGGCTGGTATTTGTATGCACTCTCTGTATTTAATCCCTCGTCTATAATGTTTGTTACATTAACTGTAATTTCATTCTGTTTTCTGTACGAGAGATTCGCTAAATGTATCACGATCATAGCAGTGGCTGTCAAGCGCTTGACAGAATTTTTCTGTACTGTTATGGCTGTGTTGTATTTCAGATCTTTTTTCCAAACGTGGATAAAACTGAAAATCAGATTCATATTTATGAGTAGGTTTTCGTATGTGATGCTGGATGTGTAAAAGTTTACTGGATTTCTTGTTTTGGGTATTTCGAATATGTCTGCTTGTGTTCCATATATAGCTATGTGCGAAACGTGCAGTATAATCAAAAGTTGAAGGTGTTGCACTGTTACTTAACTTTAGATGTGGTACATAAAGTTCTTGATTCACTCTTTCTCTTCGATGTTATTTGTCCTATATTTCTTGTGTTATTCACAATCTTGCTGCATAGTTCTTGATTATAGGTGTAAGATTTGGTCTTGCTATCACTTTTATGTAGGAATGTGTAGGAACGACTATATATCGAAGTCAGCGATTATTATGTTTGATGCCTTCAGTTATATTCACCAGTTTGACTTCTAAGAGGATAAAACGCAGAACGTTCCCCTCTATTTCATAAGACGATATCGTCAAGAATTTTTCTTCTTTAGGGCCAGCAGCTTAATGCACACAAATAGCAGCCCAAGACATAAAAAATTTTTTGAATAACATAAACCATAAACTGCTATTAAATGAGACTAGCAGATAATTTCTAACTTTAAATACTTGTCTTATAGTGTTAAACTTTTTGTAAGATTATACCTCTTAAAGAGTAGCTTTTGACAACATCTTAAATTTTTCAGTTCGGTCAATAATTACGTGAAATATTGAAAACGATGTAACCGGTAGCTGGTAGATAGGCAACCTGCAGCTGGTACCGGGTTCCGGGATAGTCGGGCCGCCCGCAGTGGCCATGCGGTTCTAGGCGCTTCAGTCTAGAACCGCGCGGCCGCTACAGTCGCAGGTTCGAATCCTGCCTCGGGCATGGATGTGTGTGGTGTCCTTAGGTTAGTTAGGTTTAAGTAGTTCTAAGTTACAGGGGACTGATGACCTCAGATGTTAAGTCCCATAGTGCTCAGAGCCATTTTGATAGTCGCTTACAATGTAGATATGGAGCAGATTCGGTTGATTGTGGAAAGCTCTTTCTCCACCTGAGTCTGAGCGGCTGAGGAGTGTCGTCAGACATGAAGTATCTCGGACTCGTCTCTAGCTTCTGCTTCTAAGCCAAACGTAAATAACGGTTTGCGCCTGATGGTAGATCCGCAGGGTCCGAAATGTGTCGTGTGGTTTAATAAAACGCGAAACTTTTTTTGATTCAAGGTTATGTTACTGTTGTTTGTTTTCTCTTAAATGCATTAACGTCCACAAGTGCAAAATATGGATAACGCCAGGTAGGACATTACAGTTCAGCGTTAAGTGAAGTGTACAATGTGACATTTAAGAACATTTATAACAAGTTTCCAACCTCCTCGCCACTTTGAAATTGTGCTAGGGAGTGAAGCACTCATTTGTTTCAAGACGTCGGCCGGGACGGCGGCTACTCGGTGTTCATACAATGAAAGCCGTACGTCGGCAGAGTCATGTTGACGCGCCGCTGCACAGGTAATCCTGAGTGTGGAGGAGCGAGAAGGACAAATGGTTCAAATGGCTCTGAGCACCATGGGACTTAACATCTGAGATCATCAGTCCCCTATAACTTAGGACTACTTAAACCTAACTAACCTAAGGACGTCACACACATCCATGCCCGAGGCAGGATTGCAACCTGCGACCGTAGCAGCCGCGTGGCTCCGGACTGAATGGCCTAGAAGCGCTCGACCACCACGGCCGGCGAGAAGGATACAGCCGCGTGTCTGGTGTGTGTGTGTGTGTGTGTGTGTGTGCGTGTGTGTGTGTGTGTGTGTGTGTGTGTATAAGGGGTCGGATATTTTTATTGCCCGCTAAAATATTAATTTCAAATGTAGATTAGGGAAACACTGAGTAATGAAAGAAGTGGGCCGACAAGTAGGAAAGAAACTCCCTTTATTAATAATTTGCGGTAAAATTTGTGTCACGAAGTCGAATAAGAATTTGCAAGCCACCACCCAGCTTCACGTTCCGCAGATTAACGTGAATGAGGTGCAGGCGTGGGGACGCTGGCCTAAGCGCCGGCGTCGGTAAGCCTCCACTGTCACGAAGAAAAGACAGAAACAAAACAAGGACAATTAAACGTTGTTCCAGTCAGTCTTTGCTTTATATTCGTTCCTCACTGACGTCTGTATATTTGCGCCAGTTAGGAGCTATTACATTTAATAGTAATTGATAGAGAACCATTTATTCCTCGTTTCTTCCTTTGGTATTCTCTGGAGCAGCGGAACATCATTAATACAGCATGACGTATCGACACCACCCAACCGGCGTTGTATCAGGTGAGCAGTGCAGCAGCCGGTTTCCGCCCAGTGGCGGCGCGGGATGAGGCGGGGCCAGCGGCGCGCGGCCGCTGAGCCACGTACCGCGAGTGCCCTCCCACGCCACTTTGCAGGCAGCCCACTTTCACCCGGAGCCTCGTCGATACGACAGTGTCGTGCGTGTGAAATTTAAAATTTTCCCGGTGAAGTAAATATTCAAAAAGATTTCGGGCTTGCAGCCGGTCGTCGTTTGAATTTTGCACCTACACCTAGAGCACCTCCTTTGATAAGTTTTGTGAGTGGTGTTGAAGAAGCCATACAACGCCTTCCTATGGAAACTGCAGAAGTAGTAAGGAGGGAAACTTGCCGTGCTCTTCTGAAAGCTCCTCCTCAACACAGTAACATAACCTCCGCAGAAAGGGCTGTACTGCGAAATCTCCGAGAAGATCCGGACGTTGTGGTACTGAACGCCGATAACGGCAATTTAACTGTACTATTACCTCGCAGTTTGTATCTGGATAAGATGTATGGTCTACTAAATGATTCTGCCTACAGGAAGATTGATAACGATCCTACAGGACGTGTGCAACGGAAGACATCGACACTCCTGAATTCTTCCTCGTTGCCTCCAGAGACGATCAAGCGCTTAAGACCTCATGGCAGCGTACCTCCAAGACTGTATGGCCTTCCGAAGGTACATAAAGACGGACTACCCTTACGGCCAATAGTGAGTAATATTGGGGCCTCTACTTACGATTTAACCAAACATCTTGCATCCTTGCTGAGCCCATTTGTGGGCAAATGTCCACATCACATACGTCACTCGGCCGATTTTATCAACAGACTAGGGGCTCTTCGCCTAAGTACTTCTGATCTTTTAGTTAGTTTTGACGTGGTGTCTCTTTTCACAAAGGTACCTCTTGCAAACTCCTTGGCACTGATTTGCAATAAGTTTCAGGTGGGAATCACTGCTTTGTTTCGCCACGCTCTCTCTCAACATATTTTATGCTCAACCAAGAATATTTTGAACAGTTTGACGGCGTCGCCATGGGTAGCCCCTTGTCTCCCTTGGTGTCCAACCTTTTTATGGAGGATTTTGAGGAGAGAGCACTCGAATCAGCAGCCCTCAAACCAACTGTTTTTTCGAGGTACGTGGATGACACTTTCGTAGTGTGGCCTCATGGAGAAGAAAAATTAATCGAGTTTTAGATCACCTCAACTCCATTCATGAGAACATTCGGTTTACCATGGATGTGCTCGTTAGACGGAAGAGTGATGGCTCTCTGAGGCATTCGGTTTATCGAAAGCCCACACATACTGATTTGTATTTAAATTCCTCCAGCTGCCATCACCCATCGCAAACAATGAGTGTACTTAAAACACTTGTACGCAGGGCTCATGTAATGTCAGATACAGATAGTTTGCCTGAAGAGCTTGCCCATCTGAAGAGGGTTTTCAAAGAGAATGGATATTCTACCCGGCAAATTAGCAAGGGACTTGCAATTAAGCCAAAGAAACAGGGAGTGGAGAAAGAAGAGAGCACGCCTACTAAAGCTTTAGCCATTCTTCCCTTTATTGGCAACATTTCCTTCAAAATTGCAAGAATCCTCCACGGTTTCGAAGTGAAAGTAATTTTCCGTCCACCATCGAAGATTTCCGACCTGCTGGGAGCAGTGAAAGACGATCTGGTATTGCGGAAGGCGGGAATTTATAAAATACTTGTCGGTGTGGCATGTTATACACTCCTGGAAATTGAAATAAGAACACCGTGAATTCATTGTCCCAGGAAGGGGAAACTTTATTGACACATTCCTGGGGTCAGATACATCACATGATCACACTGACAGAACCACAGGCACATAGACACAGGCAACAGAGCATGCACAATGTCGGCACTAGTACAGTGTATATCCACCTTTCGCAGCAATGCAGGCTGCTATTCTCCCATGGAGACGATCGTAGAGATGCTGGATGTAGTCCTGTGGAACGGCTTGCCATGCCATTTCCACCTGGCGCCTCAGCTGGACCAGCGTTCGTGCTGGACGTGCAGACCGCGTGAGACGACGCTTCATCCAGTCCCAAACATGCTCAATGGGGGACAGATCCGGAGATCTTGCTGGCCAGGGTAGTTGACTTACACCTTCTAGAGCACGTTGGGTGGCACGGGATACATGCGGACGTGCATTGTCCTGTTGGAACAGCAAGTTCCCTTGGTAGAACGATGGGTTCGATGACGGTTTGGATGTACCGTGCACTATTCAGTGTCCCCTCGACGATCACCAGTGGTGTACGGCCAGTGTAGGAGATCGCTCCCCACACCATGATGCCGGGTGTTGGCCCTGTGTGCCTCGGTCGTATGCAGTCCTGATTGTGGCGCTCACCTGCACGGCGCCAAACAGGCATACGACCATCATTGGCACCAAGGCAGAAGCGACTCTCATCGCTGAAGACGACACGTCTCCATTCGTCCCTCCATTCACGCCTGTCGCGACACCACTGGAGGCGGGCTGCACGATGTTGGGGCGTGAGCGGAAGACGGCCTAACGGTGTGCGGGACCGTAGCCCAGCTTCATGGAGACGGTTGCGAATGGTCCTCGCCGATACCCCAGGAGCAACAGTGTCCCTAATTTGCTGGGAAGTGGCGGTGCGGTCCCCTACGGCACTGCGTAGGATCCTACGGTCTTGGCGTGCATCCGTGCGTCGCTGCGGTCCGGTCCCAGGTCGACGGGCACGTGCACCTTCCGCCGACCACTGGCGACAACATCGATGTACTGTGGAGACCTCACGCCCCACGTGTTGAGCAATTCGGCGGTACGTCCACCCGGCCTCCCGCATGCCCACTATACGCCCTCGCTCAAAGTCCGTCAACTGCACATACGGTTCACGTCCACGCTGTCGCGGCATGCTACCAGTGTTAAAGACTGCGATGGAGCTCCGTATGCCACGGCAAACTGGCTGACACTGACGGCGGCGGTGCCCAAATGCTGCGCAGCTAGCGCCATTCGACGGCCAACACCGCGGTTCCTGGTGTGTCCGCTGTGCCGTGCGTGTGATCATTGCTTGTACAGCCCTCTCGCAGTGTCCGGAGCAAGTATGGTGGGTCTGACACACCGGTGTCAATGTGTTCTTTTTTCCATTTCCAGGAGTGTATATAGGACAAACATTGCGAACAGCAGAAGAACGTTGCACTGAACACCAACGCTGTACTCGCCTTTTGCAGCCCAGCAAGTCTGCAATTGCTGAGCATTGCATTTCCACTGGACAATCAATGGAGTATGACAAGACAACAATTTTGGCCACAGCAACATCCTCTTAGGACTCCGTCATAAAAGAATCAGTGGAAATTCGCATGACAATCTTATCAACCGTGACAATGGCTAGCAGCTAGATAATGCGTGGAACCCCGTCATCTCTGAGATCTGCTCGAGAGGAAGACGTCAGAGTGTTCGGATGGCCGCGGCAGTTGACAGCGCCGAAGACGGCTGAGTTCTGCAGTTCCAGCAGCGAGGGCGCTGCTGGCGGGCGGTGTGGTTCGTCTGTCAATATGATTTTGACGCATGCGCGTAATACTGGCTGCACGCTATATATTACGAAACGGAGGGCGTCTTCGTCAGTCTTCGATAACTCACCTGAGGATGGCTGGCAGTTCTCCAGTCGAAATATCATGGATGGAAGCTAACGACGACCGGCTGCAAGCCCGAAATCTTTTTGAATAATGTAGTTCGTGCTTACTTCAGGCAGTCTCATCCTGATTGAAATTGTGATAGCTGGACCTGTTTCTTGCTGTGTTATTTGTAATGAGTATTTCGTATTTCGTTGTTTGGAGAAATGCAAATTACGTAAATCTTCTGCTTGTCGTATTAAGGGGGGAGGGGGGGGGGGGGTAGGACGTCAAACGGCCCGACTTGAAGCAGGAGAGGCACCACAGGACATTTTAATTTCCACTGTATATACTTCCACAAATAAATTCATAAAACTTTGTCAGCATGACCAGGAAGGATTCAGAATTTATACTCACAGCAGTGGAAGTTCGAAAACATAACAAAATAATTTTTGTTTACATGTGAAATTTCATCATTTTTTTCACTTACTAATGGCAGTATTTGTTGCTATAGGTACACTTTTCTTCATAAGTAAGAGAGATTCCTCGATGAATTTTGCACAGCATACAAACCATACTCAAAGGTGTATGACACTCTAGAATTTTACAAATCTATTAAAAACTGTGGTGAAAATTGAGGTAATTAACTAGAAAATTTGTGTTTTTTCTAAACATGAAGTTTAAAATATAACAGCTCATTGGTTTTTTCATGAATTAAATAAATTCTAGAGTTTCATACACCTGTAAGTATGGTCTGTATGCTGTGCAAAATTCATCGAAGCATCTCTCTAACTTATGAAGAAAAGTGTACCTGAGGATGATGATGTTTGGTTTGTGGGGCGCTCAACTGCGTGGTTATCAGCGCCCGTACAATTACCCAACCTTTGCTCAGTCCAATTTCGCCACTTTCCTGGATGATGATGAAATGATGAGGACAACACAAACACCCAGTCATCTCGAGGCAGGTGAAAATCCCTGACCCCGCCGGGAATCGAACCCGGGACCCCGTGCTCGGGAAGCGAGAACGCTACCGCGAGACCACGAGCGGCGGACAAAAGTGTACCTATAGCAACAAATGCAGCCATTAGTAAGTGAAAAAATGATGAAATGTCGCACGTAAAAAAATTTATTTTGTTATGTTTTCGAACTTCCACTGCAATGGGTGTGAATCCTGAACCCTTCCTAGTGATGCTGACAATGTTTTATGAATTTACTTGTAAAAGTATAGACACTGGGAACTAAAATGTCCTGAGATGCCTCTCCTGCTGCAAGTCGGCCCATTTGACGTCCTACCCCCCCTTAACTTGTGAGCTGATGGTCTCTGATCGCATCGAGATTTCCCACGACAGTTGCCGCACAACCTTGCAGTCCACCACTCGTTGATGTCGAGTACAGAGTTGTGGATAACAATTAAAAAGAAGTCAGATGTGTATTCCAGAGCACCAGTCATGACTTTTGTGCTGTTAATATTTCTATGGGATTTTTACTTTCACCTTTTTTTAGCAATGGCTCACCATAGTCAGATAGTAAAAACTTGAAATCAGAGCTCAGATTGTTGTTGTTGTTGTGGTCTTCCGTCCTGAGACTGGTTTGATGCAGCTCTCCATGCTACTCTATCCTGTGCAAGCTTCTTCATCTCCCAGTACCTACTGCAACCTACATCCTTCTGAATCTGCTTAGTGTATTCATCTCTTGGTCTCCCTCTACGATTTTTACCCTCCACGCTGCCCTCCAATGCTAAATTTGTGATCCCTTAATGCATCAGAACATGTCCTATAAAACCGGTCCCTTCTTTTTGTCCAGTTGTGCCACATGCTCCTCTTCTCTCCAATTATATTCAATACTTCATCATTAGTTATGTGATCTGCCCATCTAATCTTCAGCATTCTTCTGTAGCACCACATTTCGAAAGCTTCTCTGCTCTTCTTGTCCAAACTATTTATCGTCCATGTTTCACTTCCATACATGGCTACACTCCATACAAATACTTTCAGAAACGACTTCCTGACACCTAAATCTATACTCGATGTTAACAAATTTCTCTTCTTCAGAAACGCTTTCCTTGCCATTGCCAGTCTACATTTTATATCTTCTCTACTTCGACTATCTTCAGTTATTTTGCTCCCCAAATAGCAAAACTCCTTTACTACTTTAAGTGTCTCATTTGCTAATCTAATTCCCGCAGCATCACCCGACGTAATTCGACTACATTCCATTATCCTCGTTTTGCTTTTGTTGATGTTCATCTTATATCCTTCTTTCAAGACACTGTCCATTCCGGCCGCGGTGGTCTAGCGGTTCTGGCGCTGCAGTCCGGAACCGCGGGACTGCTACGGTCGCAGGTTCGAATCCTGCCTCGGGCATGGGTGTGTGTGATGTCCTTAGGTTAGTTAGGTTTAAGTAGTTCTACGTTCTAGGGGACTTATGACCTAAGATGTTGAGTCCCATAGTGCTCAGAGCCATTTGAACCACTGTCCATTCCGCTCATCTGCTGTTCCAAGTCCTTTGCTGTCTCTGACAGAATTACAATGTTATCGGCGAACCTGAAAGTTTTTATTTCTTCTCCGTGGATTTTAATACCTACTCCGAATTTTTCTTTTGTTTCCTTTACTGCTTGCTCAATATACAGATTGAATAACATCGGGGAGCAACCACTGCTTCCCTTTCATGCCCCTCTACTCTTATAACTGCCATCTGGTTTCTGTACAAATTGTAAATAGCCTTTCGCTCCCTGTATTTGACCCCTGCCACCTTTAGAATTTGAAAGAGAGTATTCGAGTCAACATTGTCAAAAGCTTTCTCTAAGTCTACAAATGCTAGAAACGTAGGTTTGCCTTTCCTTAATCTTTCTTCTAAGATAAGTATAAGGTCAGTATTGCCTCACGTGTTCCAATATTTCTACGGAAGAGCTCAGATAATAGAAAACAGGGCAGCCACACTGGCGGAATTATGTATCAGGGTTCCAACTGGTGTTAAATGGGGGATATTCTCAGTTAAAAAGTTTCTCGACATTGAGATTAGGCTGTGAGTACGAGACGCACGAGGAATGCAAGGTTGCTGCCTCACCTCTCACTGCGCCTGCTTCGACGCTCGCCGATTATGGTGAACCCTCCGGGAGGGCAGAGGTCCTGTGATGGACTACACGCACAATACTTGGAGGCGGTCGCGGGTAACGGGTAGGACAGTGACGTGCTGGGAGTTGCCCGTGAGGCGTGACACGCCACGGCGGGCGGGCTGCGCCCGTGACTCGGCGGGCCTGCTCGCATGGCACGCCTCACTCGCTGCGGCCATCTGTTGCGCGGACTCGGCTGCAGGGCGTGATTCGAAGAACCTGTCAGCTAATGCCGGCTAGCAAGTATACAGCCGTGTCTGAGGGAACTGGCGAGCTGTGTGCGCACTGGCAGAGGACTCGTCGTACAGCGAGCGAGGGAGGTGCGTGGTCCTGGGCTGGCAGGAGCCCAGCGTTCGTCAGGGTTGCAACTCGAGCCCAGGTAGCTCAGCCGGCAGGAAGCAAGCTTTCTGGTTCGAGTCCCCAGTCCAGTAGACGGTTTTGTGGTGCCACGGCAGAAAGAAATGATGACAGTTCAGTTATCACTCGGCGGGGCGTAGTATTTGTGTAACGACGTGTTTTGTGGCGTGTACGCTAGCCCCGTTGTTGGAACTGTACCCCGAGTGGAATAGGAGGTTCGTCTCGGAAGCTCGTGGACGTGACGGCGGGGTACGGCGGTGCGCGAGACAAGCTGCAGGGGCTCTGCGGTGGGGGGCGAGGCAGACTGGTGTGCTGTGCGCGTGTGTTTGTTCGTGTTTGCCACGTTACTGGATGGCACCAGCACGGAGCACATTTTTTCCTTACAAATGAACTTCGTCGGAGTCAAACATCCACAGGAAACATTTCTGCACTCATACTCGTTTTGACGTATCAGTCGGTTGGAATAATCCGCACAATGGTTGGTGACTCTTAACAACCCTAGCACAACAAAGGTGAAAAATTAATTATGATTGTAGTGTGGCTCACGCTGCTAAATATTGAATTTTCGGGCAACAACGACGTTATATTATGTGGCAGGTATGATTAGAGCACAGTTAATAAAGTCATTTCCTGAAATAATGGATAAGCTAGGCACTCATCTTTTCGTGTTTCCCACGCTGGTCTCGTTGTGAACTCATGGCTCAATCGTCGAAAATCTAGGTAGTGATGATTCCAAGCTCGGATGCAAAGAGGCCTGCGATATCAAAAGTTTTATAGAGGTGCTTCATAAACCATTCTTGAAGATTAAACTTTTCCAAGTTAGGACAATGGTGATGTAAAAAAGTAATCAGCACTCCGAATTTAAGTTACACTTCTTTTTATTGCCTTTGTTGCAACATCACTTCAGAATATAAAACATACTTGAAAATATCTTCCTGTTAAAGTTCACATTTCATAAACTCACTACAATTTGCGTCTTTTCAACATGACAACCTAGACCTGACTCTCTAATAACCGCTTACGCGCCCAAAAATCAGAGTTACAAGTACGTCAAGGATCATAGTGACAAAAGAAAGAATACATATAAGAATAATATCAGCAATACAAAAATATCGACGTATCAAAGTACCTCTACATTAATGAAATCAAATCTGAATGTTGTCACAGAAATATGTTAACTATTTTACAGAAACACAGTAGAATATTGCTGTTATCAAGAGGTTCACGTGAGGTGCCGTAATGGTACCATTACATGACGAATGTACCAGTACGAGGATCACAGATTCTGACACGGCTTTACGAGGATCAACAATGATCAGTGGCCTCATCAAAGTGAACGACAAGTCAGTACGGGTAAAAGCCGTAATAAACTTTATTGCCGTACGTAGTCCACATCCTGTTTTCTCTGGCAATTGACAACACTGCGCTGTGCTTCATGTGAGGTCACTAGCCGCGCGGAGTGGCCGCCGGGTTAGAGGCGCCCCTCCCGCCGGAGGTTCCACTCCTCCCTCGGTGTCTATTGTTCTTAGCATAGTTTAAGTATACAGCTCAGCAGTTTGCTCCCTTAGGAATTCACACATATTTTTAGCATTTTCGAGGTCACTGTTTCTGCCACAAAGACTCGCCAAGAATATCTATAACAGCGCATCACTAGCTCTGTCACTTCAGTAACGTAATATTTGTTGCACTTCCTTTGTTCTACCCATAATGAAAAGTATGGTGTGAGAATTATGTGCGTAACCCCACTGGCTGACATCTTACAGACTCACCGCTCTTTCGACAATGCTCACACAGCGCAAGAGTTGGATCTGTTCCTCAGTATCGAAACTGCCCCCCCCCCCCTGTTTATTGGTGACTGTCAGCTGTTTCTGCAGGGTCATGTCTTATACGTCACGGCAGGCACGGACGTGATTGTGTCGTACGGCAGCTTTATCATTGATTTTATTTTTGCGGAGAACCATCGGAAATATTCGTAGGCGCTTTCAGAATGTCTGCAGAGTCCTGGTAGTGAAGAAAAGCAGCCTCTTTTGGTCGGCGAGGCGTGTGCCATCATCGCAACAAGGTCGCGCAAACCTCTCCAGTCGGCTGCACACAGCTGTGACTCTTGCAGTGCTGGAACGTGAGAACACTCACTCATTCCAGATGAATCACACACCTCGCTGCAAAACTGGACGACGCCTCACACACAAGTCTGCACACCCGAGAGGAGCTCGCGGAAGTTCTTTCGACTGTTCTGCCTCAACCGCCCTACAGCCCGGATCCAGCACCTTCCTACTTCTACCTCGTTCGCCCCAATGCAGGGTGCGTTCCGCGAGAAGCATTACGTGGATGATGGGGAGGTTATTGATGGAGCAAGACGTCGACCTATAGAGTCCTACCATACGGGCATACGGGCCCTGCCAGTAAGATGGCGTGAGGACATCCCTAGCCGGCCGCGGTGGCCGAGCGCTTCTAGGCGCTTCAGTTCGGAACCGCGCGACTGCTACGGTCGCATTTTCGAATCCTGCTTCGGGCATGGATGTCTGTGATGTCCTTACGTTAGTTAGGTTTAAGTAGTTCTAAGTTCTAGGGGACTGATGACCTCAGTAGTTGAGTCCTATAGTCCTCAGAGCCATGTGAACCATTTTTTGAGGCCATCCCACTGAACGGAGATTATGTCGAAAAATAGGGTTTTGCAGCAAATTGAGTGAGGAAAAAATTTGTTGTGTTACATGTTGAACACGTCTCGTGTTTTTTTTTATTTTTTTAATTTCATGACACAGAGGTTTGTAGCGAGATAAATTCATGATCATAATGGTACAAGTGCATTAATTTTTGCCGCTTGAGTCACTTTTTATATTTATTGGGACGACGCGTATCGTCGGCACATTACGATCGTCCGGTTCATTACAGCTGCATGTACATGTTGTTGTCAGTCGCTTTCGCAACTCCTAGTTTTACTGCTGAACAGGCGAACCTGTCCAGTACAGTCTGTTCCCTGTCGGAAAATGTCGCACCTGCGTGGGGTGCGGCCGGCCGCTAACCTGGAGCTGCAAGTCCATTTGTTTTGTCCGGTGCGAGCACTCTGCACTGTTCTGTTTTAACAGTTGAGTGGAAAATACGGGTAGGGCAGTGCGTCGTCTAGCACTGTACGCACAGAATCTTAAGTGTACGAACGCTAGAGCCAGAGTCCTGTTCACTGCACACGTACCGGTATCCTCAGTGAAAGAGGGGAAGGGTATCGGGAGACACAGTGGGTGGAGTGCTCTTACGAGCACACGCTACGGATTGAGAGTAAACGGAAGAAAAGTGTGGGTTATCATCTGCTGCAGAGATTAGCGATAAACTTAGAATCCAAATTCGGACGTCGAACGAGACGAAGTGAACACACGAGTCAGGAGGGAAGGGACGGAGGAGAGCGTAGCACTTCAAAAGAGGGCAATACCGCCCTGAAGAAGTCTACCGTTATGAAAAATAGGTTTTAATTTTAGTAAGAAACGTCCGACAATCTACGTCTGCAGAGCAGCTTTGCACCGAAGTGGATCGGGACTGCGGAAAAAGCAGAGAGTTGAAGCGTTTGAGATGTGGCACTGTACCAGGATGTTGGAAACTGTGCGCACTAATAATGTTGTAACTGCGACCAGGACGGTCGCGGGGTAGCACTGACGGAAGGCGCGGAGGGGCCCGCGGAGAGGCCCGCGAACAACAACACAACGGGAGAGGACGGACACGACCAATGAAGGACAGAACGAATACGACAAGACCGAACAGCAGAGTCACAAGGAAACAAACTCGTACACGAACCAGGAAGAAAGCAGTCTAGCGCAAGCGAGGTGTAAACCGACGTAAGCGAGATCAGACTGACTGGCTGAGCTTTCTTTTTTTTTTTCTTTATTGATTTTCAATTCCCCCGAAGGGGGCGGGCTGGCAGCAGCTTACTACGCTGCTCTACAGCCTACAGACGGGTCTTCGACGTCCGTGACGTCTGACGTGGATTCAAATTCCGCGGCGCGCGGTACCAGTAATAAGATAAGAAATGAGGAGGTTCTTCGCAGAACAGACGAAGAAAGGAACATACGGAACACAGTGACGAGAAGAAGAAACGGAATGGTACGACACGTGTTAAGACATCGTGGAGTAAGTTCCGCGGTACTAGGCGGAGTGTGGAAGGTAACAACTGTGGGGGGAAGACAGAAATTACCATACGTTCAACAAATAATTGAGAACGCTGCGTGCAAGTCGTACTCTGAGACGAAGAGGTTGCCATAGGCGGGCAGTGAGAGGACCAGTGACCCAGAAAAAAGAAAGTCTCAGGACTGTCTGCAGCTCTGTAACGTACTCGCTGGCAGTCCAACTTGCTCCACGCACGGGTCACGAGAGACCCGACGTGTGTGCGACGACACACCTGTATAATTGACGGGCCACAACATGGCGGTGTGGATCGGGCCCACGTCAGTGTGTGAGTGTGGGGGCGTGGCAGCGCCTCGCGAAGACCGCACACTGTCGGAGCGGCGGCCGCGCCGAGGCGGTCGCTGGCGCGCGCAGGCTGTGTGTGGAACCCGGTGAAGCGTGGGGAGCGGAGAGAGCGCCTCCAGCCGCCTACCCGGCTGGTGCCCGCAGGCGCCTGCGCCTGCGCCTGCTGCAGAGCCGCCACCGCCCGTCAGCCACGACAGTAGCACGCGACCAGGCGGCCGCCTCCGCCACTTCCGAGATGTTCGTTCCTGTATGTCGGTCCGTGACAGCTTGTCCCTTGTCAAATTTCAAGCGAGGATCATCCAGATAGAGAATTTCCTACCTTCTTAAAAAAAAAATAAAGTAAAGGCGTACAGCCGCAAATATAGCGCATGGGCGATAGGGCCACGAACTAGCAATCATGTTAGGGCCAGACAAGTCTCGAGTTTTGTCAGTAGAGGCCCCAGTCCTCTACGGCCAACCTGTGACTCCCAATACGCTGTTGCCACAAAGAGCATACGCTTCGAATGAGTGTAACAGACATACACTAATACTCTTGGAGGACTGTCAAGATGGAACAGTGCAAACTATGAAACTTCCTGGCAGATTAAAACTGTGTGCCGGACCGAGACTCGACTCTACCAACTGAGCTACCCAGGCACGACTCACGCCCCGTCCTCACAGCTTTACTTCTGCCAGTATCTCGTCTCCTACCTTCCAAACTTCACAGAAGCTCTCCTGCGAACCTTGCAGAACTAGCACTCCTGGAAG
The DNA here is from genome assembly GCF_023864275.1 of Schistocerca cancellata. Lineage (NCBI taxonomy): Eukaryota > Metazoa > Arthropoda > Insecta > Orthoptera > Acrididae > Schistocerca > Schistocerca cancellata. The sequence continues at coordinate 828,750,973 of NC_064630.1, read as the reverse complement.
AAAGGATAACGCTGTGAGGACGGGGCGTGAGTCGTGCTTGGGTAGCTCAGTTGGTAGAGCACTTGCCCGCGAAAGGCAATGGCCTCGAGGTCGAGTCTCGGCACACAATCTGCCAGGAAGTTTCATAACAGCGCACACTGCGCTGTAGAGTGAAAATTTCATTCTAGTGCAAACTTTCTTTCTTTCTTTCTTTCTTTCTTTCACTGGTGCCATGTCCCGCGCTGACGCAGGATCGTCATTGTTAGGAACGGATTTGGCAAGGTTAGTGGAAAGGGGTGGCCGGATGCCCTTCCTGCTGCTACCCTCATACCCCCCTGGGACGGAATTAGTGTACCCTGCTGTTTCCGTCTAGTGTAATTAGTGGAAAAGTGCGAGAGTGTTCAGATGTCTGCGAGTCGTGGAACTGAGGTGGGACGTGGGGACCAGCCCGGTATTCACCTACCGGGATGTGGAAAACCGCCTAAAAACCACATCCAGGCTGGCCGGCGCACCGACCGACGACGGTAATCCACCGGGCGGATTCGATCCGGGGCCGGTGCGCCTACCCGAGTCCAGGAAGCATCGCATTAGCGCTCTTGGCTAACCTGGCGTGTATTCTAGTGCAAACTATCTTAAACAAAATCTGTCTAAGACAGAAGTATGTGCTTTCCATGTGAGAAACCGGGAAGCCATTTGGAAATTAAATCTGGTCCGCCCACGGGTTGATTGGAACAAAATGATACTTCGAAGTACCTTTGGGTGATACTCGAGAGAGTTCGCAAACATACAAAAAGCTTTGCACGAACACCAAGTTCAAAGTTACCGACAGTAACAACCTCCGTAGAAAACTGTGCAACGGGCAGTGTTTTATTCCGCTGCAGAGTAAGCCCGCCCTCTTTTGGTATAACTCAACACCACGCACACAGTGGACGCAGCCTTCAACGATACGTGCAGAGTCGTAACAGGCCGTCTACAAATCTAATCCATCCGCGTAGCTGCATCACCTGACACGAATGGCCGCAGAGAACTTGCCTTCCACGCGCAGTGTTCCTGCCGGCTGAGCCACCTGGGCACGTTGCAACACTGACGTTCCCTGAAAGAGGAATTTCTGTAGGTAAAGAATAAAAGAAAATGGAATTAGAGGTGACTCACGCTTTCCATGGACATGAAATGCACGTGCAAAGACAAAATCCAGAAAGGGCTTTCTCGGACACAGTCACAACCACACACAGTCAGGTTACAGTTGTGGGAAAGTAAGGATCCTCTTGCCCCTGGCAGGCAGAGACGATGGGAAACTTTACCACCCGGTTACGACGAGCCATAGCGCGCAAGTCGCTGAACAGATTGGCACCATAAGTGAGCAGATCTACAATTAATACGCCAAGGTGGGGCTGCGACTAAGAAGACAGTGTCCAGTGTGACTGTGCAGACGATCAGACACTGAAAAAATATGCTCCAGTGTCGGCTGTGGCCAACCAGACTCCTGCATACAAGATGCGCTGTATTAGGCCCCGGACAGGGCACTACAAGTGGCCGATGTAATGTGTAAAAGTGGCACGTGAATTACAATAAGTGGCTGAAAATGACAGGCGGTATTCCTTCTGTCTCCGACCGTGAGGTTCGGTCTGTTTCTTTGTCCACGAAACATAGCGCCGGTATCGAAATACGTCGTCCGCCGTGTACGGTCAGTAGGTCGCTAGCAAACGAATGGCGCGTCGCTGGTGTGGGCCACTTCCGGGAAGTCGCCAGTGTGCCCGCAGTGGACAGGGATGTGGGCGAGCCTACGCCCCCGTGTAGCTGAGCTGGTGCGGCAGCGCTCTGCGCAGAACCGACGCCGCGCCGGTACTAGAGATGGGCAAAACTGTTCTTTTCAGAGATTGGATCAGAACTGTTCACTCCCTGAAATGAATTAGCTCTTTTTCATGACTCACCACTCATTTACAATATAAAATAAATGGAAGGCACATTGCCCTTTAAACTTTGTTTATTCCAGTACTATACCTGTATTTTGATCTTATTTGATCCTATTTTGAAGTAACACAGATAATGAGTAAGAATTTTGTATTGTTTATTGAAATTTCCACGATATGACAAAGTTTTGGATTATTGATTTATTTTGCACTATCGTGGTTTTTTGGGTGATCGGAAAATGTTGTAACTTGAGATTTACATTAACAATATATTTGGCTATAACGTATTAAAATTTCATTAACCTCATACAAATACATCGCAAGCCATATATTTTTAAAGTGAACGTTTCCTTTCGAAGACGCCTAAAATCGCAAAATCCGTACCAGAATAAGAAAAAAAAATATAAATTTGACTGTAAAACGAAAGTGCTGCATATAGCCTTACGCAGAATAAAACAAGGAAAATATTGGTGTATCACATTTTGAGATACGTTTATCGGTTCGCTCGTAATTAAAGCGTAAATTCGAGTGTCTATAATAAAAATCCTATAGTAAGAGGAGTCATCAGGAACCTAAACTAATCAGTTTAAACAAATAAAAATAAAATAAAAACAATTGATGTATACATAACATAATAATGTAATATACATAGCGGCATTACTACGAAGAACAATATCCAGTGGGGACGAACTCCGATGCAGAGGCGCTGAGTCGAGCAGGTCGAGCCGCGAGCTGTATTACTGCGTGAGCTGAGACCGCAGAGACCACAGTGACACCTGAGTCGCTTTGCTCGACGCTCTGGCTAGAGTCGAGACGGTGGGGCGAGCGTTGAGCGGGCGAGTTCCGAGGGAGGGGGTAGCGGTGAACTCACCCGCTCCGAGACAAATAGTTCGTTCCCTTGCGAGCGGGTTTTTGCAAGTAGTTCCTATGTTATCCGCTAGGTGGCTCTCTGTCCTGTTGCTCGCATCAACTGCCCAGAGGGACTGAAACTATCGCCGACAGAGTGCGATGCGAAGTTACGCTGCGCCAGACACTGCGTGGCAGACGACGCACAGAGACGCCACGGCATATGTGAAACACAAAATCCAATGGGGCACTGCACAATGCAGGCAGCCAAGGTAGAAGCAGGGCAGAGGCCGGCGCTGGCTGTGTTGTGTGGCGTGCACTGTGCTGTGACCAGCAGAGGCGCTGCTGATATGCTCCGTCTCTCTCTCTCTCTCTCTCTCTCTCTGCCGTGGGAAACGTTTGGAGCTACCGTTCTTTTTTTCTGAATCACTGATTGTTCACTCCTTTGAAAGATTGAACTCTATGAATTAGTTCAAGAGCGGATCCCCCATCTCTAGCTGGTACGGATCTCGGCTGCCATTGTACGCAGGCATCGCAATCCCTGTTGCACGAAATGTTCACTTAGCAGATGCCGTTCGAGTAATTGTGTGTCAAGTCGGAACCGAAAAAAAAAACCAGTGGCTCAGGAGGAGCAGTGGCGTTTCTGCAGCGGTGCCGTGGTGACGGAGGCGACCTCCTCTACTGGATGATTACCGGCGGTGACAAGTGAGTAGCTCACTTTACGCCGCAAACCGAGCGTTGGCGGCACAGTCCACCTCCGGTCGAGACAAAGTTCAAACAGACTGCGACGGCGCGGAAAGCGATGTGGGACAGGAAGGGCGTTTTACTCACTGGCTTCCTGTCGGGAGGTGAATCACTAAGCGCTGTCCGTTACTGTGAAAGAGTGCGGAAACCGAGGCGCGCCAGCAGCGCCCAGTGCAGCTGTCGTGTGCTCGGCGCACAACAGGTGTTCCGTCGTCCAGCGAACAGTCCCGATCTAGCTACTAGCTGGCTCCCAGCGATTTCCGTCATTCCGTGTCCCTCGAGAAACTCCTGTCCGCTGGTCAGCATTTTAGCAGTGGCGAAGATCTGGGGGCGACTGGCACTCGCTAGTTCCAATCGCAGGCGGCAGACAAAGAGAAACAAAACTTGATCGCACGGAATGTGTTACCATTTTGTTTTTGAATATAAACTTGATTGTCAATACAATCTGAAAGGAATATATACTACAATGAAGAGCCGTCCATGCAGATTTTGTTCTAACTCAGCACATGCTCGATATGTCCACCATTTCGTTTCCTAACTTGCTTCAAACGAGCACTCAAGTTAGTGATTACCCTACGGCACATGTCTTCCGTAATTTCACTGCAAGCTTGAAGAATAAGTCTTCTGTGCTCCATTAAACCACGTGGACGTTTCGGGAAAATTTTTCCTTTACGTACCCCCAAAGAAAAAAGGCACGTGGATTGAGGTCTGGAGTATTGGGGGGCCAATTTTGTCCGTCATTGAAGCGGCCTGGAAACCTGAGTGAAATGATCTGCATGTCGAGATGCTCATGTAAAAACTCCAACACAGTGTTTCCTGTATGTGGGATTGCTCCATCTTGCATGAACCACTGCATGTTGAAGGGCCAAGGCAGTAGCAATGGAGTGGAATGAAGCTATTGCGAATCATGCTGAAATGACGCTCTCTGTTCACACTTTCTTCAAAGAAAAAGTGTCCAGTAACTCCGTGACTGGAAATTGCTGCCCACGCTGTAATCCTCGGAGCATAATGTTGTCGTTCATGAAGCACTTGTGGGTTTTCAGTGGCCCAACAGCGTACATTTTGTTTGCTAACCACACCGTCTAAATGAAAATGCGCCTCGTCTGAAAACCAGACGTTGTTGAGAGTTTCTTCCCTATCCTCCACCCACTGAACAAACAGTAGTCTCTGCTGCTTGTGTTCTTCAGTGAGCTTCTGTGGACAGGTCATCTTGTATGGGTACATATGGAGGTCACTTTTAAGAATGCGTTGAACGGAGTGTCAGGATATTCCCAGGTGCACTGCTGCCTTTCAACACGATTTCCCGGGACTTCTCTGTACAGCATCTCGTACCGCTTCAGTATTCTCCGGCGAACAAACAGGCTTAGGCCGAGGTCCTTCGCTTCCAGTACTGTTCCTTCCTGTACAAATTTATCGTACAAGCTGTGGATGGCCTTCTTGCAAGGGACCCATAAAAAAAAGTATTTCAAATGTGTGTTAAATCTTATGGGACTTAACTGCTAAGGTCATCAGTCCCTAAGCTAACACACTACTTAACCTAAATTATGCTAAGGACAAACACACACACACACCCATGCTCGAGGGAGGACTCTAACCTCCGCCGGGAACAGCCGCACAGTCCATGACTGCAGCGCCTTGGCTCGGCTAATCCCGCACGGCAAAGGGAACGCATCGTGTGTTAAACTGTTGCCGAAAACGCCGCTGTGTCACAACAAGGCTTTTCGTTTCATGAATAACACAATTGCCGATCGTTGCTGTGTCGTCAGTCTTCCATTGTGAGCCATTGCTGGTTACTAATCTCCTAGCGGCAGTATCGTGAATTACACGCCATTTCGTAACTCATTTGTTTTTCCTAGTTCTGCTGATACTGCTGTAGAGATCTCAGCGGGATATCTAATGCGCGTCGTAAATTGTGAAAGAAACACTTGGTAACACATTTCGTGCGCCACCCTGTACATGAGAAATCTCTCAACTGTCACGGTCACCGCTGTGTCGGAAAACAGCTCCGACATTCCTGTATCTCTTTCCAAAAAAATGTGTTCGACTTTTATTTTTTTGTAAATAAGGAAAAGAAATTTCTGGATGGTGTCCGATTATACGCTGATGAACCGAAACGTTGTGCACACAACGAGACTTGACGTCGGGCGCCTGGTGGCGTTGGGAGGGCGTGGAGCGGTGACCAGAGAGCGCAAGAGAAACAGACGTGAGTGGAGAATCGTTCCAGCGGCGGCAAAGGCCGCAAACGGGGAAATCTGCTGCCGCAGGCGGCTTTGGCGAACTGCTGACGCAAGTGGCCCGGCGCCTGCCACCGCCACCTCGGCAACGGTGAGGCTGGGTCGGCTGTCAGCGTGCAGTGAGAGCGGATGACGGGGGGTGGGGGGCGCAGCTGGCCAGCGCACCGGCGTTTCGGAGTTCGCCGTGCGGCAGCTGAACGTGGCGCTTCATGGAAACTGAACTCACCATGTACTGCGTTGATCCGATAAAGGAGACACGCCAAGGTTCTAGTAGTCGAAGCATGTGCTGAAAATTTCACGATCAGCTGAAATCTCGTCCTCAGAGCTGCTGCTAACACTCGTATCATCATCTGCTTCAACAAGATTAACAATAATGTTTTCCACATGGGTCTCCACAATTCCTTGTCTCTCCCAAGCGTCTTCACGATTTTTCTAGTTCGTAGAACTGCGGATCGCCGCGTATCTGGTGTAACTTCATTTAAAGCTTGATGAAGCGCTTTAACAACTTGCTTTGTGAGAAAGGTGGGCGCGTGTTACTTCTTGCTACGTTTCCTTTCGCTTGAGTCCAAATGAGCACAACCGTTGTACGTGAATTGTCTGGTGGCGAACGAATAACTTTGTGACCAGCAGCTGTAGCGGTTTCGTGGACCGTGTATACAAGAGTTTGTGGCTTGTTAAGCTCAACAAGCTGGAGCAGCTCTGCGTTTTTCATTTCAGCAGTGCAAGGAACATTATGTCACTGCAACCAACTTAACAATTCGTCTTTTCTATTTGACGTAGTTGACGCTTTTTTCAAATGTGTGTGAAATCTTATGGGACTTAACTGCTAAGGTCATCAGTCCCTAAGCTTACACACTACTTAACCTAAATTATCCAAGGACAAACACACACAGCCATGCCCGAGGGAGGACTCCAACCTCCGCCGGGACCAGCCGCACAGTCCGTGACTGCAGTGCCCTAGACCGCTCGGCTAATCCCGAGCGGCCGAAGCTTTGTTCACCCGAGTAAAATGATAAGGTGAATTAGCTATTATTATAATAGACTTTTTTTTTTGGGGGGGGGGGGGGCAGTATTCGGAAGAAGTTTATCCTGAAACCATGAGATGTAACTCGCGGCATTCATTTCTTCGTGGAAATCTCCCGACTTCTTCGAAGCGACACCCTATGCTTGTTGCAGCGCGGCAAACAGTTGACCTGCCTGCCACCTCTCCCGTTTGGCTGTCGCAGAACTGAAGAAGTCGTTTCGAGAGTCCAAATGTGTGAAACACTGTAGTCTGTATCGATCCAAGTCTCATATGTCGTGACTTTGTCAAAGTCAATAGTGCACATTTTTCTGAGGAAACTGCAGTGCAGAATTGCGATGTCCGTCCTCTCCATTCCAAATTTACGATCGTTGTATGTTTTATTCCTGAGGCCTAAAGAATTCGGCGACGTCTTACCGCCGGAAAGGAGCCCTGCTTCACGAAGAGAAACAATAAGTTTTTTCCTAATTGCTAAGTCGCCTCTACAGTAATAATAGTAAATGTGGTCCCGAATAGCACACTGTCAATAGCTGTAACTCGCTTCTTACCCTTTGTGCGTTTACCTAGCGTGCTAAGAGGAAACTCTTTCTCACCACTGTCGAGGCCTATATGTTTTTCCTCAGTCACACGTTTCACTGTACCAGTTCCAATACCAAGCGCGTCGGGTGTTCGTTGCACTACATTTGAGGAAGGGAGAATAGATCCTTCATTACGCCTCTCACTTTCAAAGTAATCCCGCACACGAACAACAAGTTCCCTCGCTTGAGAATGCGGGACCTGCAGCCCTCTGCTAGCCATCGCGACCGTTAGCTTTACTGTCCGGCAGCAAACCAACTATTTGGCAACAGGGTTGCTTTCCGTTTCTGCGACCGCTGCGGTCTCCCGGCCAACCTCGTTTCGGCCAGACTTTGGCAGCCGGCCTCTACGTCCTCCCACGTTGGCGCGGCGTGGGCGCGATTGCGAGAACGCACTGTAAACCACTGGAAACGTGACACCTATCCGGTCGGATGAACCACGTTTCTCGTCGGTGGTCGTGTGTGGATGCGCCGTCACCCAGGGGAAAGGCCGCTCGAAACGTGCACCGTGCCGCGGACGTGGAGCGCCGGGTGCCGGCAGCGGCCTACCGTGCTGTGGGGGCCGTCCACGCGGCCTTCCGCGGTCAGGCAGTGGCTCCACGTCACTGGCGACCTTCCGCACCGCCTGACGGTGGGTGTCTTCGCCGGCGGCGGCAGGAACTTCCACTAGGATAGCGACGCGTGTCGCAAGTTCAGAATCGTGTTACGGTGATGTGAGGGGCTCGATAGTGAATTCACGTTGACCCCTCACCCCCAACTTGGACCGTTCTCAACTCGATGGAACACGTATGGGGCGCGCGTTCTGCGCCGACCGACCACTAACGGCAGCCACGTGGCCTCTGCACAGACAGCTGCTGCCCACGTGCCAACCCGAGCGCCTGCAGCGTCCACGCCGCGCGCTGAGCCGCTGCTGGACTGCGATACGAAGGCGGAAGATTTAGTGGTGAAATGACCCAGTGGCTAGCCCGTCAAAAACAGAACACAGATCGAGCACGAAAACAGGAAGAACGTCTACTGAAAGGTGCTGGCAGAAGTAAAGTTGTGAGGACGGGCGTGAGTCGTGCTTGGGTAGCTCAGTTGGTAGAACACTTGCCCGCGAAAGGCAAAGGTTCCGAGTTCGAGTCTCGGTCCGGTACACAGTTTTAATCTGCCAGGAAGTTTCACATCAGCGCACACTCCGCTGCAGAGTGAAAATCTCATTCTGGAAACATCTACTGAACTGTGAAAAAAGAACCTAAGCCGAAACAGTGAACGGTCCAAGCTTCAGACATCGAGGGACCTGCAAGTTCCACGGTGTCCTGGTTGTGTGGTCACGCTGTTGGACTGTCAAGCTGGAGATCCGTGTTCAAATCTCCCTTTTGTGCCCCTTTCTTTTCCACGAGTTTATGAACTGTCCGTCCGGTTACTGACGTGTCTGTTCTCCTTCCGTAGTCTTGGCAACTACCATACCATACATTGGTTATAAACATGAATCGTGGGCACTAAGGATATATTACCGTCGCAAGTAAATGTGATGAATAGTGAGAGCAGGCAAGATGCCTCATACACCTCTCGCAGAGATGAAAACAAGAAATAAACCGGTGTCAGGTGTGTTGCAACAAAGAAATTCAAGAGTCAGAACATCCCAAACGGAACGCAACAGTAAAACATGTGGTAATTTTGTAGAACAAATACGACGTACTTACGTCTGGAGGTCCCTTTGTTACACTTCGCTGTTGTAAACGGACGTTACACTGCGACACACACACATATCTCAACACAGCGAACGGACCCGTTAATGGCCGGACGGACAGGTCATAATTGTTGTTGTTGTGGTCTTCAGTCTTGAGACTAGTCTGACGCAGCTCTCCATGCTACTCTATCCTGTGCAAGCTTCTTCATCTCCCAGTACCTACTGCAGCCTACATCCTTCTGAATCTGCTTAGTGTATTCATCTCTTGGTCTCCCTCTACGATTTTTACCCTCCACACTGCCCTCCAATACTTTATTGGTGATCCCTTGATGCCTGAGAACATGTCCTACCAACCGATCCCTTCTTCTAGTCAAGTTGTGCCACAAACTTCTCCCCAATCCTATTCAATACTTCCTCATTAGTTATGTGATCTACCCATCTAATCTTTAGCATTCTTCTGTAGCACCACATTTCAAAAGCTTCTATTCTCTTGTTGTCCAAACTACTTGTCGTCCATGTTTCACTTCCATACAAATACTTTCAGAAATGATTTCCTGACACTTAAATCTATACTCGATGTTAACAAATTTCTCTTTCCTTGCCATTGCCAGTCTACATTTTATATCCTCTCTACTTCGACCATCATCAGTTATTTTGCTCCCCAAATAGCAAAACTCCTTTACTAATTTAAGTGTCTCATTTCCTACTCTAATTCCCTTAGCATCACCCGACTTAATTCGACTACATTCCATTATCCTCGTTTTGCTTTTGTTGATGTTCATCTTATATCCTCCTTTCAAGACACTGTCCATTCCGTTCAACTGCTCTTCCAAGTCCTTTCCTGTCTCTGACAGAATTACAATGTCATCAGCGAACCTCAAAGCTTTTATTTCTTCTCCGCGGATTTTAATGCCTACTCCGAACTTTTCTTTTGTTTCTTTTACTGCTTGCTCAATATACAGATTTAATAGCATCGGGGAGAGGCTACAACCCTGTCTCACTCTCTTCCCAACCACTGCTTCCCTTTCATGTCTCTCGACTCTTATAACTGCCATCTGGTTTCTGCACAAATTGTAAATAGCCTTTCGCTCCCTGTATTTTACCCCTGCGACTTTTGAAAGAGAGATTTCCAGTCAATATTGTCAAAAGCTTTCTCTAAGTCTACAAATGCTAGAAACGTAGTTTTGCCTTTCCTTAATGTTTCTTCTAAGATAAGTCGTAGAGTCAGTATTGCCTCACGTGTTCCAACATTTCTACGGAATCCAAACTGATCTTCCCCGAGGTCAGCTTCTATCAGTTTTTCCATTCGTCTGTAAAGAATTCGCGTTAGTATTTTGCAGCTGTGACTTATTAAACTGATAGTTCGGTAATTTTCACATCTGTCAATACCTGCTTTCTTTGGGATTGAAATTATTATATTCTTCTTGAAGTCTGAGGGAATTTCTCCTGTCTCATATATCTTGCTCACCAGATGGTAGAGTTTTGTCAGTACTGGCTCTCCCAAGGCTGTCAGTAGTTCTAATGGAATGTTGTCTACACCCGAGATCTTGTTTCGACTTAGGTCTTTCAGTGCTCTGTCAAACTATTCACGCAGTATCATATCTCCCATTTCATCTTCATCTACATCCTCTTCCATTTCCATAATATTGTCCTCAAGAACTTAGCCCCTGTATAGACCCTCTATATACTCCTTCCACCTTTCTGCTTTCCCTTCTTTGCTTAGAACTGGGTTTCCATCTGAGCTCTTGATACTCATGCAAGTGGTTCTCTTTTCTCCAAAGGTCTCTTTAATTTTCCTGTAGGCAGTATCTATCTTACCCCTCGTGAGATAAGCCTCTACATCCTTACATTTGTCCTCTAGCCATCCCTGCTTAGCCATTTTGCACTTTCTGTCGATCTCATTTTTGAGACGTTTGTATTCCTTTTCGCCTGCTTCATTTACCGCATTTTTGTATGTTCTCCTTTCATCAATTAAATTCAGTATCTCTTCCGTTACCCAAGGATTTGTACCAGCCCCCGTCTTTTTACGTACTTGATCCTCTGCTGCCTTCACTATTTCGTCCCTCAAAGCTACCCATTCTTCTTCTACTGTATTTCTTTCCCCCATTCCTGTCAATTGTTCCCTAATGCTATCCCAGAAACTCTGTACAACCTGTGGTTCTTTCAGTTTATCCACGTCCCACCTCCTTAAATTCCCACCTCTCTGCAGTTTCTTCAGTTTTAATCTACAGTTCATAACCAATAGATTGTGGTCAGAGTCCACATCTGCCCCTGGAAATGTCTTACAATTTAAAACATGGTCCCTAAATCTCTGTCTTACCATTATATAATCTATCTGAAACCTTCTAGTATCTCCAGCGTTCTTCCATGTATACAACCTTCTTTCATAGTTCTTGAACCAAGTGGTAGCTATGATTAAGTTATGGTCTGTGCAGATAGTTATGTGTAAGAAAAAAAATGGGGTGCGAAGAGGATCTGAACACAGATCTCCCCTTTCGCAGTCCAACACCGTCACCACGTAACGACGCCGTGCCAATCGAAAATGGTCAATCTTCCACTTCTTGATGTTCGACCGCTCACTGTTTCTATTTTTCTTCCTTTTCCGTAGTTCAGTACTCATTCTTCCTCTTCTCGTGTTTGATCTGTGTTCAGCTTTTGACGGGCTTTCCACTGGGCCACCGCACCACTGAATCTGAGGGGGCTGCGATGGGGAGAGTTTCCCCTGTAAGGAGGCGCGTCGTGTTCCACCATACGAAACATTATGTTATCATAATGACGTGGAACTAGTCAGTGTACAGGATATGTGCACGTGATTAGTGTTAACATTAATGAACACTATTATTTTTAGTCCTACTTGTGCAACTCTTTTTTAGTGGCTATCATTTTTTAAGTAGGAATTCGTCGACTGGAACAGAATGAGTTCTCCAGATGAAATAATTTCAAATTAGATTTAAAACTTCCTTCAGTACCTATCAGACATTTTATGTTATTGAGCAAACGATCAAAAACTTTTGTTGCTGCGTACTGAACATGTTTCTGAACCACTAACAACTTTAACAACGGACAAGAAAGGCCATTTTTCCCTTTAGCGTTGTAGGTATGGAGATCACTCTTGTTTTCAAATTGTGGTGGATTATTTATGACGAATTTCATTAGCGAATATATGTATTGTGACGGCGCAGTTGAAGTGCGTTGCTCCACTACATAATGTCCGTCGGTGAACACCACATATTATTTTTACTGCTCACTTTTGTGCAATTAATATGTTCTTTCTAAGCGAAGAGTTACCCCAGAAAATTATTCCGTAAGACATTATTGCGTGCAAATATGCAAAGTTGTTAGCAGGTATGTTTCCAGGATCAGTAGTTGCACAAAGAGCGAAAGTAGCTGAACTTAGTTGTTTCAGAAGCTCAGTAATATGCCTCTTCCAGTTTAAGTTTTCAACAAAATGTACACCCCAAAAATTAGAGCGTTCTACCCTACTTACTGACTCCCGCTCATGTGCTACATCAGCTGCTCGTGTGACTGTACTTCTCGTACAGAACTGCATGTAGCGTGTTTTTTCAAGGTTTAGGGAGAGTCCATTTCCAGAGAACCACTATTCTGTTTCTTTCTCTGTAATGGAATTTATCATAAAACACTAGTTTAGTATACAGAAAGCACCGATTCTGCTTGTTTAATGTGAAGTGGAATGTCATTCACATATATAAGGAAAAGGAGTGGACCCAAAATTGAATTCTATGTAACTCCCTTTGTAATGTCCCCCAATCACTAAAATTTTCTACCTTTCTGCGTCTGTCAGCACAACCTTTTGCCTTCTTTTTGTTATGTATGATTCAAAGCAGCTGTGCGTGAAACCATTGGTCCATAAAACTTGAGTTATTCTATGAAAGAAACATGATTTAGATAATTAAACACCTTAGAAGGATCACAAAAAGCACACATTGCCGGTAAAATATTATTTAAGGCTTGTGGTATTTGATGAGTGAATGTATAAATAGCATTCTCAGGCGAGCAACCCTTCTGGAATCCAAATTGTGATACGCTAAATAACTTCTTTCCATATAAGTGAGCGACAAGTCTGTCTTGTCACATTCCTTATGAAGTGCTTTGTATAGCATATGTTAACCTTTCTGGAAAGATTCCCTATGCCATTGGTGCATTGGATATATCACTAAGGGCATTACTCATTAAGTTGAAACGTTTCAGAATTCTATTTAAAATTCGATCAACCCCACATGAGCATTTATTTTTTAGGATTTTTATAACTGTATTAATTTCAGTGAAGGATGTTGGTGCTACTTCTAGTGCTCAAAGTTTTGTGGAATGAGTTCTTCAACTGAATCATTTAATCCTATATTGGTTGTTACGTTTAGAAAGTGACTATTAAAAGTACTTGCAACTTGTTAATTATCTACGATGATGCTGAAGGAATGAATTAAAACTTGTACCACAGCCGAGACTTGAATCCTGGTCTCCTTGCTTACTAGGCAGGTGTGAATATCAGTCACAACATCGTCATTTATATTCATTCATTCGAATAACCTTTTTGGAGGGTACGGCTTACTCCATCATTCAAAAGTGTCGTTCCTTTTCTTCCTGGGTCCACTTTCTTCCGTTTGCAGACGACTCAAACGACTTTCTTTCACGAAGTCCTACCTTTTGTGTTGCTTCTCTTCTGTTATGTATTCTGTCCATTCTGCTTCTTGTCTTTCTCACATATTTGTCAGTTTCAGTGAGCCATGTGTGTTTGAATTTGTAGCTTTTTAGTAAGTTGAAGATCTGCTTGGTTAGTCTGTGACTATCCATTCAGTATATATGTGCAGTCTCCTTTCTCTCATTACATGAGTTAACTTTTCCATTTTCAAATAGAGCTCTCCGTTTGATCTTAGTTTGTATCCAACATTACTATCACTTCTAGTTCCTGTAACCCACCCTTCAACTTTTCCAGTTTTTCAGTGTCTTGTTCGTTTAAGTGTGTGGACTATGTACACTGTTTCAGGCCTTACTGCTGTTTGATAGTGTCTTAGTTTTGTGTTCCAAGAGAATTTTTATTTTTGTATAAATGTCTTCTGTCATTTGGAATGCCTTTTCCGTTTTACGTATGTTTTTTATGGCTATCTTTTTCTTAGTGTGACTTGATATCCATTCTTCTAGTCATTTAAAACAGTTTCTTTAGGTAATATGAATTTTAAGATTTGGAAGGGTATTATTGATATTTATCATGAAATGTGTTTTCTGAAACGATGTTTCTAGTCCTTTTTTTGTCTTCTTGTTTCTCTAGTTCTGTGATTTGTTCTTTGGCACTATCCAGCAAATCAGTAATTAATGCTATGTCATCTACAAAAGTTAGACATCCTTGCAGATTTTATTCAGGTTTCTTCCTAGTTGAACACCTTTAGAATGGATGAAATTTCTCCATTTCCTCACTACCTTCTCTAACGTGCAGTTAAAAAGTAGAGGCGATAAGCCATCTCCTATCTTCCTTCTGATTTTATTTCAAGAGGTTTTGACAGCTCGCGCATAAATTTTACTTTTGATATTGTGTTTATTAAATTTGATTAAATTAATTCTTTTGCTTTATTGTCGACTCCAAAATCCTTTATAATTTTGATTAGTGCATTTCTATCAACTGAGTCATATCCTATTCTAAAAATCTATAGAAGTTATCGCGTATTTCAAGTCTGATTTTCCTCATTTGTATCATGTTCTTTAGATTTAATATTTGCTCTGCACAAGACCTTCCCTTCCTAAATCCTGCTTGACTCTCTGCTAGTTGTGGTTCGAGTATTCCTTGAACTCTCTTTAAAAGTGCAATGGGCAATATCTTATATCACACTGGTAAGAGGGCGATCCCTCTATAATTGTTAGGATGAGTTTTCAATCCTTTTTTTATGAAGCCGATGTATTAAGGACGATATCCATTCTGCTGGTGAATTTCAGTAAAGATTTCTATTAAACATTCACTAGAGTGTTTCCACAATTGAGCGACTATGTTGTCTTATCCTGATGCTCTGTTGTTTGTAAGTTTTTTTATGATTTCTGTGATTTCCTCCATTTTTATGGCTTTGAGTCTTGATGAATCTGGATATCATTATCAAAATGAAATTCTTCTTTTGGTGGATTACAGTTGTTTAGTTCTCTGAAGTAGTCTGCAAGTACGAGGGTTGGAACTTAAATAGTGGCAACTATTTATTCACAACCGGAACAAAAGAGTTACATGTTTGCATCTGTCCTTCAGACTAGTGACAAGCGCTGTGTAGAACCCGTTGGCAGCGATGCGGAAGGCGTAGTATACCGTTAGCAGACCCTGTTCCGTCGATGGTGCGAATGGAGCGGTCTAAAGTTATGGTGATTCTCGTGTACGACTGTGACGGTATTATCCTAACGCATTACGTTCCTCCACGGCAGACCGTCAATGCACAGTACTACTGTTCGTTTTTGAAGCATCACCTGCGACCAGCTTTGCGAAAGAAGCGGCGACACTTTCTGCGCAACCCACCCATCATTTTGCACGACAATGCGCGGGCGCATACAGCGCAAGCTGTGGCTGCTCTGTTCGGTCGATGGGACTGGGAAGTTCAAAAATGGACCTGAGCACTATGGGACTTAACTTCTGAGGACATCAGTCCCCTAGAACTTAGAACTACTTAAATCTAACTAACCTAAGGACATCACACACTTCCACGCCCGAGGCAGGATTCGAACCTGCGACCGTAGCGGGGACTGAGTAGTACTGTACCATCCACCTTAATTAAGTCCTTGTGGCTTTGATTTGATTCCGAAGATGAAGGAAGCATTCGCTTCAGAACTGATCCAGAGATTCGACAGGCAAGTAGACCGCTGCATTCGCACTATCAACAGAACAACCTCTGCTAACGGTATACTACGCCTTCCGCATCGCTGCCAATGGGTTCTACACAACGCTGGTGAATAGCGTGGAGGGTAAAAATCGTAGAGGGAGACCATGACATGAATACACTAAGCAGGTTCAGAAGGATGTAGGTGGCAGTAGAGATGAAAGGCTTGCATGGGATAGGGTAGCATGGAGAGATGCATCAAACCAATCTGTGGACTGAAGACCACAACAACAACAGGTATTCTTTTTTCCAGTTGCATTTTGTAACCATTTTCTCTAGATAACTTGTGCATGTCAAACTTTCTGGGACGGTATTGGTTATTTTTTTTTTTCTAAATATTGGTGTAACGTTGAGTTTAATGATAGATTGAGGTATGAATGTAAACAGGCGCTTTTGCACCGAGTATCTCCATTGCAGAGTTCCTTGTTGTAGCGACGTGATAGTCATTTAATTTAATTTTATGGAATCTTGTACACTTACTGGCTGCCCTGTCTCCCGTATGAAAACACTGCGCCAGCCGGTGTGGCCGAGCGGTTCTAGGCGCTTCAGTCTGGAACCGCGCGAGTGGTACGGTCGCAGGTTCGAATCCTGCCTCGGGCATGGATGTGTGTGATGTTCTTAGGTTAGTTAGGTTTAAGTAGTTCTAAGTTCTAGGGGACTGATGACCTCAGATGTTAAGTCCCATAGTGCTCAGAACCATTTGAACCATTTTTTTTTTAAACAGCTCATACAATTTCAATATTATTGTCTGCATTATTTGTAACTGCCAGGACATGCTTACTCCTAGGAATTTTAGTGACACTCCTTAAAACGGAACGGTATTTTTAGGTATGCAAGTGATATGTCGGATCTTGACTTACTTTGGCCTTCCTATTAATTTATCTCTTCCACTTAAATGAGGTTTTAAACCCCTTACTTATCCACGGCTTTCTTAAAAACAACTTTCAAATATTAACACAAATCTACTATCGAATTTGACGTTAGCATCTCTTTCTACATGATCTAATCCCGTACGAGCCCTTTTAACTTAGTCTTAAGCGGTTAAAATGTTTGGGCTCTTTAGTGTGTACAGATATTTGTAATAATATTTTTCTTTTCAACGTGGTAAATAAATATCTGCGTCTTCTGTGTACACGACTGTTGTATTGTCTGTATGGATCACAGTGTTGATACTTGAAACGTGAGCGACAGTTATTTTTTCTTCAAGTGATGTGTAGTTTCGTGTTTTGAACGGAGAATTTCGTGCAGTCCACAATTATTATTTGACTTGGATTTGCTTCGTCGTCGAGACAAAACTGAGAGCTAGGAGAATAAGCAACCGGTGAGTTCAGCTTGCCTCGTCTAGTCTCACTGTTAACAACTGCACGTTTCTGCTGTACATCCGTGCTTTCGTCCTTTTCCTTCGTTCGTTACGCACGTCAGTACGTGACTCAACACCGAACAAGTCAATAGCGGCCGTTCCGCGCTGCCTGGACGGACGCTTCCGCCACCGACCTCACGGCGTGTGGCAGCTGGGCGACGCTGCCCGAGGCTGGCCGGAGCCGTCGCGTCGCAGCGGCAGCCGCGTGCGAGTCGCGCCCTGCGGCTGGAGGACACTCTCGCGTTATCGGCGGCGCGACAACAGCGGCGGCAGCAGCGGCAGCTGCTGCTGCTGGGCCGGAAGTGTCTGCAGAAGTGAAGGGAGGAAGCGAGGGCGGGGCAGGCGGCGGAGGGCGCGGCGGAGGGAGAGGGCCGGGGGCCAAGGGCCGAGGGCGTGGCCGCCGCAGCCGCCGCCGCAGCCGACGTCTCCGTCCACGTGGCCAAGACGGCGGCTCGTTCGGGGCCGGGCCGACAGCAGCCGGGAATCGCGGGTGTGGGGTCGCCGTTCTGCAGTCACAAGCCTACCTGCAGTGGCGGGAAGCTCGGGGAATCACCACAGTGACTCACTTTTGTACTGGATAGGACGGCGTGAAAATTGGCGCAGAGAAAAGAGAAGGAGAATACCGCACAAGCTGAAATAGCTGGCAACAAAAACAGATAGCTCCGGTACAAGCTACAGAATAGCAGTGGTGGAGAGAGCGAATAAAGCTTTGCTTGGGATAATATGGAATAATGATATTCGGTACGACTCTAAGAAAAGATTTTTTCACAGCCTGGCGACCAGATATTTCTGTACAGAGCTGATATGTGGCCTCAAACTACTAAAGTTAAGTACGAAATTACGGCAGCACTATGTAAAAAGATGCCTGCACTTCACGAGCCAAGACAAGATACTAAATGAGGAGGTATGCAGGCGAATGGAGACAAACGTGCTCCATCACAAAAACTTTGACGATTAGAGCACAGCCACAGACTGCGAGCCGTGTGGAAGGTGGTGGAGCGCAGGGCCAGCGTTGAAACGGAAGAAATACGTGGACGTCTGGGACGGATGAGTTGAACGAAAGAGAACTCTAGAGGTCGAAGACGGCTAACTCCTAAAGCGAAACGCCGAACGAAGGAATAAAGTGAGCTCGTGATTATTATGGAATTACTCGTGTAATACAGAGTAAATATAATTTATATGAAACATTTTAAAAATCAGCTAGGTATATGTGTAAACATAAAGTAACAAATGATACAGTATGTGGAAGACACCTTCTCAGAATTTTATTTTGACAAGTTAGTTTCAAATACCGCCGACAGGGCGCCGACGACCGCAGCCTCTGAAAATGATGGCAGTCCAGGCAGAGAAACCATATTATGTGGTCCACCTCGTCCGTTGCATATTGGTAGCGAGTGTGGAAAGTTTTTGGTATCAAGTTTTACAAGACACCGCCTGTTTCCAACGACATTGTGAAGTGGTACAAGAAATTCAGCAGGATGGTTGGTTCTGCGATGCAAGACGTTCGGGACGGCTGGGCATGTCCGGACGGACAGCAGGTGGTCTGAGGGACGTGGTGGTGTCGATGTCGCCGTTTCCCGCACAGCCCACGCGTCAAACTAGTGCACAATTGCACGTCACTCGGCCAGCAGCGTGGAAAATCCCTAATAAGAGATCGAGAGTCAAGCCGTACAAATTGCGGTTCCTGCAACTTGTAGGCCATAACGACTAATTACGCAGCATGCAATTTTGCATTGACGTACGGAAGCACCTTGAAACTCACGATTTCGGCAGGAAATTAGTCTCCAGTGACGAATCCATTTTTCATGTTATGGGAAAGGTCAACTGAAACAACATACACGAGTGGGAAAGAGAGAGATTCCATGTGCAAGTGTAGGACACGTCCGGCATTCCGTAAAAGTTGTCGAGCCCTGTGCCGTCTCCAGCAAGACAGTCTGCGGCTCCTTCTTCTGCGCCGAGAGGACTGTCAGTGGCATCCCCCACCTCGACGTGCTACGTCTGCGACCGGTGCCACAGCTGGAAACGGTGTGGCGCCCCTGCACGAAGCACCGCCGCGTGTGCGACTCTCTGGCGCTAGTCGCGTGGCAAACGGCGGCCGCCGCGCCCGGCGCCCTGCCGTGTTTCTCTCCCGGGAGCAGTGCCCGTGTTCCTCCTCTGTGGCAAAACTTGCCGCACTGTGCTGTCATACCGCCTGTCCTGATACGCTGCGTCGGGTATGGGCAGAACAGCAGCACCGATCACACGTGTGTCGGGTAGCGAACGATGGACACGCAGAACACTCATTAACAATGTACAAAAAAAAAAAAAAAAAAACTTGAGGACTTTGTCTTGCACTTATTGTATCATGTGTTACCTTGTTCTTACCCGTTTATTTGTGCACATCTTTGAACTGTTTCACAGACTTTATAATTTATATAGCGTAGAATGAGAAAACAAATATTTGGAAAGAAAAACTAAAAAAGAAAAGACACGCCACTGCCACTATACATAAATCCGCATTTGTTTTGAAAATTTCTGCTGTCGTTTACGAGTTTGGTTGTTTGTTATTTTAGAATAATTATTTGTGAAGTTAGCCAACGCCCTTGCCGCAGTGGTAACACCGGTTCCCCGTCAGATCACCGAATTTAAGCGCTGTCGGGCTGAGCTAGCACTCGGATGGGTGACCGTACGGTCTGCCGAGCGCTGTTGGCAAGCGGCGTGCACTCAGCCTTTGTGAGGCAAACAGAGGAGCTACTTGATTGAGAAGCAGCGGCTCCGGTCTCGCAAACTGACACGTGCCCCTCCGTATCCGCATCCAGTGACGCCTGTGGGTTAGGATGACACGGCGGCCGTTCGGTACCGTTGGGCCTTCGTGGCCTGTTCCAGAGGAGTTTAGTATTTTTTTTTAATTTTTGAAATTATTTCCCGAATTATGACACATTTCTGAAGTTATTTCTTTCACAGCCTTGCCACAAGTGCACTCATAGAAATGGGAAGTCGTTTCAACACATCACTTAAATGACCATTCTGCCATCGGAACGCCCGTCTGAACAACACAGCCAATTACGTACAGCATGCAACACCCGCCCCTAAAACTTTCAACGTTTCTGGCTCCCTAACTGAAATTGGCAGAAATGTAATTTAAATTGATTTGTACACTTTACTTTTTACTTTACACGTGGCTAAGGCCTTATCGACCATACACCTGCTCTACGAGCCTCTTCCAATTATTTCTATCCAGGGAAATTGTTGTCCAATCAGAGTTGATGCCCATCCTAGCTGCATCTTCCCGGATATTCTCCATCCACCTAATTCGTGGTCTTCCTCTTCTTCTCTTTCCTTCTAATTTCTTAGTGGATGCTATTTTGGGTAGTCTGTTCTCCGGCATCCTTGCTACATGACCAGCCCAGTTCAGTCTTCTCTTCTTCAACATTTCCACACTGGTACTATGTTTGTACAGCTCCCGTAGTTCTTCATTTTTCCTTATCCTCCACTCCATGACATTTTCATCGAAGATTGGTCCAAATATTTTTCTTAGTATTTTTCTTTCAAATATCAACAGTTTTTCTTCATCTTTTTTCCTGAATGTAATAGCTTCACATCCATATAATGCTACTGGTACAATAGTTGACTGATAAAAACGGATTTTGAATTCAGTACTAAGTGATCTCATCCTTAAAATTTTGATACAGCTGTAAAAAAGTTCTATTAGCTGCTGCTAGACGGGCGTCTATTTCTATTTCTGCTCTATTGTCTCTGCTAAAGAGACTCCCTAAGTACTTGAAGTGGTCAACTGCCTTGAAAGTGAGACCATTTACGGTCAGTGGTGTATTCTTTTGGAGTTTTTTACTTATGACTAGATGTTCTGTCTTTTCTTCATTCACATGAAGTCCAGCTTTCTTAGCTATTTTGTAATAATTTTGCATCATCCTGATTAATTCAGCTTTTGAAGTGCTTATTAAGGCTACATCATCTGCATAAGCAAGTCTAGTAATGTTCTGTCCCTGCAGTTGGATCCCTTGTGGATTAGTTTTGGTGAATTCTCTATCAATCTTCTCTAAGATAATATTAAATAGAATAGGTGAGATGGCATCCCCTTGTCTCAGTCCAGTGTACACCTTAAAATTTTCAGTCTCTCCTGCAGGTGTCTTAACTTTGCATATGGTTTCTTCCAAACACATTTTAACTAATTTGATTAATTTTAATGGTATTTCAAATTCTTTCATGGTGTTTAAGAGTGTCTGTCGGTGTATGCTATCATAGGCCTTCTTGAAGTCTATAAATAGAATATGGATATCTACATTAAATTCCCATGCCTTCTCAGTTATTTGTCTCAATGTGAATAAGTGATCCAAAGTGGATCTGTTAGTGCGGAAACCACATTGGTAGTCCCCAATCAGTTCTTCGGTTATGGGAATCAGTCTGTGTAGTATACACATCGACATTGATTTGTACACAGAGGGTTTAAATATATCTGCTACATTACGGGAATAATAATAATCTATTTAAATAATGAAAAATCAAGAGTCCGATAATGACACTATGTGAAAGCGATAGATACATACTCACCATACAGCGCAGATGTCGAGCCTTTTTGACCGAAAGCTTAGTAGTTTGACAGTGTTTCTGTTGATCTATACGTTCAGTAACACTCAATCCTTTTCATAGTATGCTGCTTAAGAAGTTAAGAAGTGTACGTCGTTGCTGTATCTCTGTGGAAAATAATTAAATAGACGATGATCATCATTTCGCAGCAATCGTAACGTTTCATACATTAACATATCTGAATAAATATTCCTTTTACTTATTTTTTGTAAATTGTAAAGGAAAACACCTCATGTTGGTTCAAATGGCTCTGAGCACTATGGGACTTAACTGCTACGGTCATCAGTCCCCACACCTCATGTGAAAGACTTTATAGCGACCAGACTACGCTAGGGCGTATAATCAGTTAATGTAGCAAGGAGAAATATTGCCACGTACCGACTATAGCAGGAGATGGATTGAAGAAATAAGATCAGAACAACGCTAGTAATGTAAAATTTGGTGACAGCCATTCCTATATGGCTTTGTATTTAAATGTGGAAGATTAAGAAAACACAATTAAATTGTACTTAATGGAAGAAATAAGAGATGACTATGAGTTTGACTTGGATATGATGTGACAGTTCTTGCCTTTATACCTTCTATGTGTTTGGTATAGATCTTTTACATATGTTGTCTTGACTGTAGTAATACTTCATTCATAATACATTGATTAATTAGGTTACAGTCTGTTTCCGAACTTCAAGGTAACAGTGGAGATTGGGAGTTGATTTAATATGTCATAATCAGGTGCAAGGACTTCGAGCCAGTCACACTTGGTGCAGCGAAAGAAGAAAAAATGTCTCACCTTCAGATAGTATACATGTTATGAAATGCTGTAAGAACCAGCTACATAGATAGTTACATTTTCAGATTGATTGGATTAGGTGTTGGAAAATCTTAGCTTACGTTTACCATGTTTGTATCTTGTCTTCACTTCCTGTGTGTGATACAGCATCTGATTCAGTGTGTGTGTTTATACCTGTGTCGTTTACCATGTACTGCTCATCCGTCAGATGAGGAGGCTGTTTTATTCTAGCGTATGGTTTCTCCTGTTTGTATGCCGCATGTAGTGCTCGTGATACTTGATCTGTAATGTTGTTTATATATTAACTGTCCTATGTCTTGGCTCCCCAAATTCTGTCGTGGTTCATGTACACCCGCCTTCCCTTATCAGTTGTGTCCCATCCTGTCTTCCACGCGTCAGTTCTCCCTGTTTAATCTCCGTATGTCGGTTATGTCTCGTCCAGTTATTTGTGTTATTTTGCCGCGTCTTCTCCTCTTCGACCAGTAGGCCGCTGCTGTGTGAGGAATTGTAATATCTATAGGGGGAACTCTCAGTACCACACACAGTGGTCGTGCCGAAAGCGCCGAATTCTACGTAGAGCACTCCGCTGGCCGCACCTCACAACGGTTTTACGCATACCTAAGCGTTGTGGATGTGCCCAAGCACTAGCCGCGAAACAACGTATTGAGTCAAAAAATTCTGTGCGATGTGTCCTCACTTTCTGTACGGGTAGTTTGTACCTTATAGTGTTCAGTCATGAGTTTCGTCTTTTGTTAATTTTTAGTCTGGCATGTTCGTCAAAGTGTAAATGTTCGTCAGTATAATTGCCGAGGTATGTTGTCGTAGCTTTCTTTTTTGTAGATACGTTGTTTAACGTTACAATTGGATTTCTTTTCAATAGGAAAATAATTTTGTTAGTTACTGTTGTGAGTTTGTTGCTCGTGCACCATTCACCGATGAACGCGAGCGGCCGCGTGATTTTGCTGTTTAATTGGGGCCTGGAGTTTGCAGATACCGTGACCTGAGCACAAGGCGATCAGCGTACGCAACCACACCGTTTGCCACGTCGTTGTCTTCTAGTCCATTGACTAGTGGCTCTATGGCATGTTCCAGAAAATCGGTCCACATATGGATCCTGGCGGGCAACCGCTGGTTATCCTCTTTATAATCTTCCGGCGACCGGTTTTCCACTTAAGTATCGTGTTTTTACAATAATCTCCAAAACTGTTGTATAGAGCCAGCGGAATACTCATCTCACTGCCTTGCAAACAGAGGCGGCCACGAAACGTTGTCGTAAGTAATTAGGATTGCTACTATTTATTTGTCATGTATTGTCTGTGACATTTCTACGGCCCTGTTTACTGCATCGTCGATTGATGTATGTGGTCCAAAGCCGAACTGATGTGGGCTAATACCGGAGAGAGCTGAAGTCTGTCGCGCAGCATTTCTCCTGTACCTTTGCCAGAATGTTAATGAGGCGTATGTCTTAGGGGCAGCCAGGTCTTTGTCCTCTGCTTTCTCGATTATAACTACATTTACCGTCTTCCATGTACGGTACGATAAGTGGAACAGCTTGTATGACGGAACCGGGTTGGATGCCATACGGGCCCGGAGCCTCTTTGTTGTTTATTTTTTGCATTGCCAATGCAACTTCCTCTCTAACAAAGGGGACGGTGATACCTTCGTTTTCGTAACTGTCATCAAGTAGTCTGCGACGGTCGGTGTGAGGCTGTGGTTGTCCCAAGTGAGAGAAGAGAAGGTGCGTGTTTGACGACGTGTCGGTCGCAAGGCAGGCCTCCTGGTAGGTGCTGTAGCTGGTGTCGTCTGCAAGGAGGCCGAACCTGCCTCGTGTCGCAGGCTGGGGCTGGGAGCGAGCAGTCTGGCAGTCGCGTTGTGTCCCGCTAGTGGATGCTGCTGGCGGCTCTGGGGGGCCGTCCGGAGGAGACACGGCTGTGTTTGCAGACCCAGTCTGGTCCACTCGCAGGCCACACGCCTCCCCTTTCGTGACTGAGTGATATCGCCCCGCCCCTGGGTAGCCTTGATGTGTTCTGCCAGTTCAGGAGTTGTTAAACAGAGTGGGTAAACTACCGAGCACATTGCTTCCTATTCTCGTCCCGGGTCTCCCTGGTCATCTATCACGACCGCAGATAATCAGAACTGAATAACGACATTCCAGGCAAACCATTCGCAATAGTTTTGTGCCTGTATTGAGTCTCGCCAGTCGAGGGTCATAAGTTTTTCGTAGTAGGAGGAACCCCAGTTTGGTCGTGCCGGCGTCCAGGGCTGCTTTCTCTGCGAGCTTTCGCCTCCCAGTGCACGCGCAGAGTACCTACCGGAACACGGCAGACTCCTCACAATTTACTGCAGAACAAAGGGACGTGTACAGGTCGTGACCATCGATTACGGGGTCCGTGCCACTTGAGTCGGAGCTGACACTGTGTGTTCCGTGTGGCTTCCCCGTACGTTTTCATACTCCTCCGAACGGGAAACACAGTCGCTGCAGCACTCTTATACGACTGAATGCTATTATTTATACTTACAACCCAACCGTAGCTGACGTTTGCTTCACCAGACACAGGGGAAATTAGAATGGTATTTTTTTTATTTTTTTTTCACAGCCCTACAGTGTTTCAGAAATGACGACGTGTTCTGCACTGGCTGCTACGTTATATCGCAGCCGCGCGTGCGGCTCTGTCATGTGACAACTCAACATGGAGTAGGGCTGTACGTATTCTTCAATGTTAAAAGAGAACGCTGTCCTCAAGTCCAGGTATATCGATATTCCAGACGACGGCGAGGAGCCCGATCACGCTGCTGCCGTGTCGATGTACGAGAGAGGCACCCTTATACCAGTAGTCACTGCGTGACTCTGACTTCCGTAACACGAATCTTTTACCTTTCTGTCAACAGAAAAAAATCAGAATAACCTATACGTATCCAGAACGAGATTTTCACTCTGCAGCGGAGTGTGCGCTGATATGAAACTTCCTAGCAGATTAATACTGTGTGCCGGTCCGATACCCGAAATCGGGACTGTGAGGACGGGGCGTGAGTCGTGCTTGGGTAGCTCAGTTGGTAGAGCACTTGCCCGCGAAAGGCAAAGGTCCCGAGTTCGAGTCTCAGTCCGGCACACAGTTTTAATCTACCAGGAAGTTTCAACCTATACATAGTTACTAATGTCACTACACCACCAAAAGATGAATATGTGCATGATTTTTAACAATTTGCATTTCGTCTAATGGAAATTTCTTTCTGTCTTTGACTAGGTAAGACGTCTCATTCGCACTCTGGGGGCTTTCTGACTGAAACAAGACGAAAAAACCGTTCCCACTACATATGTGAGTAAACCTAGACTTACACTAAGATTCTGTTAGAAATTACTTGCTTACGTAAAGGATAACGAGGATAATGGAATGTGGTCGAATTAAGTCGGGTGATGCTGAGGGAGTTAGATTAGGAAATGAGACACTTAAAGTAGTAAAGGAGTTTTGCTACTTGGGGAGCAAAATACCTGATGATGGTCGAAGTAGAGAGGATATAAAATGTAGACTGGCAATGGCAAGGAAAGCGTTTCTGAAGAAGAGAAATTTGTTAACATCGAGTATAGATTTAAGTGTCAGGAAGTCGTTTCTGAAACTATATGTATGGAGTGTAGCCATGTATGGAAGTGAAACATGGACGATAACTAGTTTGGACAAGAAGAGAAGAGAAGCTTTCGAAATGTGGTGCTACAGAAGAATGCCGAAGATTAGATGGGTAGATCACATAACTAATGAGGAGATAATGAATAGGATTGGGAAGAAGAGGAGTTTGTTGCACAACTTGACCAGAAGAAGGGATCGGTTGGTAGGACATGTTCTGAGGCATCGAGGGATCACCAATTTAGTATTGGAGGGCAGCGTGGAGGGTAAAAATCGTAGAGGGAGACCAAGAGATGAATACACTAAGCAGATTCAGAAGGATGTATGCTGCAGTAGGTACTGGGAGATGAAGCAGCTTGCACAGTATAGAGTAGCATGGAGAGCTACGTCAAACCAGTAAACGACCACAGTAAACGACCACAACAACAACACGTAAAGGTATCTTATTTTTCTCCTCTGAAGATTTTTATATTGTTATTTCATTTCTAAAAAGCCCTTCATATACTCCACTTCGTTCTTACTGAAATATACAGTTTTTTTCCAAATAGTTTTCAATCTCTACCCATACACACTGAGCTGGAATAGCGACTCCAGATACCTAACGCAGAGGGAGTCCCGGCTGGGAACCTCTGATGGGCGATCATCATCTCCGGCTTTTGCGTCAGAAGCAGGTTGAAACTGACGAAAATCTCGCTTAGAAACAGGGGAATGGCTATTCTTAGTTTTTCTTGATTTACTATGCCAATTCATTTGCTTGTGTAGGGAACAGAGATAGGGGAGTAACTCGCTCGACACGGGCAGTGCAGAACCCGCGCGAGACAACGTGGCACGTGCGCGGCAACGCAGAAGGGCTGTCAGTGCAGGCCGGTTCCCCGCCCTCCCCACCGTGTCCGTCCACTTGCCTCGTTCCTCTTGCACCTCGTAGCCTCATTCGTGAGCTTCATCGTGAACTGCCTTCCTTGTCATTAGTGGTCATAGTTATCCTCATACTCCCACGTAAACTAAGGTATTGCCCAAAATTCGAAGGGGTCGCAGTGAAAAACAGCGGTCGCCAATAGTTTGCGTTTCGTGCAAGCAAGGTCATTCATTCCTGCACACAAAATCTATCCAACATGGAATTCTTCTAATTCTTCTTTAAACTTGAGACGAGATCTGTACATATATCTCAAGTCTCGAGAAAATGGATTTTACAGGGTGACAATTAATGAAGTATCTGAAAAAAAACTTAGACTAGTTACAAACTACGGCGTGCACATACTTTATTAAACATGTAGACGTCACTACAGATATTCGGATTTAGGTTATGACTTGTTCATTATGCCTGCCATCATTGGTGATGATCTGGCGCAGGCGAATAGCGAAATTCTGCACGACCCGCTGAAGTGTCAGGGTACTGATGCTGTCGATGACCTCCTGAATGGCGATTTTCAGCTCAGCAATGTTTTTGGGGTTATTACTGTACACATTGTCTTTAATATAGCCCCACAAAAAGGAGTCGCAAGTCTTCGGATGCCGAGAATATGGCGACGAATCGAGGCCCATGCCAGTGGCCTCTGGGTACGAGAGTCAGAACGCGGTCCCCAAAGTGCTCCTCCAGGACATCAAACACTCTCCTGCTTCGATGGAATCGAGCTCCGTCTTGCAGGAACCACATCTTGTCGAAATCAGGGTCACTTTGGATAAAGGGGATGAAATCATCTTGCAAAATTTTCACGTACCGTTCGGTAGTCACCGTGCCATCGAGGAATATCGCACCGATTATTCCGTGACTGGACATTACACACCACACAGTCACCCGTTGAGGGTGAAGATACTTCTCGATCTCGAAATGCGGATTCTCATTCCCGCAAATGGGCCAGTTTTGGTTATTGACGAACCCATCCAAATGAATGTGGGCTTCGTCGCTAAACCAAACCGAACTGCGGATACCGATTCCCATCGTGTCCCGCGGCCAAACGTGCAGGTTGAAGGCCTTTCAGAAGTATGAAGATTTTATTTCCTGTTGTTCAATAATTGTCAACCTGTGTATAGCGCAATCACTGCCGATGGCGCACGCAAACGATACAGTTTAAGTGAAGCATTTGTAATATCCGTCATATATCATAAACGGTTTGAGTTACGTAAATGAGTTTTTGGCGGATGGTAGTAGACAACGCGAGAAGTGTTTTGCCTTACAGTGAACATACCAAACGTTCTTATTTACGTTGACCTACGAGTAAGTACAATTTTCTTCCAATGGAATATTGTAGTTATTTAAAAGGCATAGATTACTGCTGAGATGAGAATTAGTACAGATTTCTAACAACATAATTATGTGAACGAACTAAAAATTTATTTTTACACTGAGTATGAACTTTTCGTAAATTATTGACCTGATTATTCCTCAATTGTCTGTTTAATAATAGACTGTTATTCCTCTTACACGTTTTCTTCCTGCAACTGCATCTGTATCTTATTGAAGTGCATGTCTTAAAACTAATCAGTATTTTCAGAACTCCTTCGTTGAAGTGGTTAGAAAAGTGTAATCCAGAAGCCATATTTTCTACAAGTTTTTATTCCTAATAGCTTTTGGTAAAAGATAGCATTCATATGAATTAAATTTACATTGTTTAAGAATGCGGCAGCAACGTGCCTGGACCCCCATAAGTCCATCTAAAATAAAGTCTGTTGTTGAAATACATGAATGCTAGTTAAAAATATTTCCGCTACCAGTTGTATAGACCCAACCAGGTCAGTCAACAGTACGACTAGTGACGTCGGCTATAAATTTGAGCAACTACTGACATTTAAAAAATAATGACTAGGGCTACGCAGTTCATCCTTCGTGCGGTTCTCTAAGTCGGAATATGATATGCATTATTTCTCCTTTATTGAAGTATTCATGTAGCCTAATTATACAGAATATGCACTATGGGACTTAACTTCTGAGGTCATCAGTCCCCTAGAACTTATAACTACTTAAACCTAACTAACCTAAGGACATCTCACACATCCATGCCCGAGGCAGGATTCGAACCTGCGGCCGTAGCGGTCGCGCGGTTCCAGACTGTAGCGCCTAGAACCGCTCGGCCACTCCGGCCGGCGGAAATGCTGTGAAGGGATCTGAATGGACGGGAATCGTCCCCGTAACATGAATTCGTTTCTTCGTTCACATTCCTGAAAGGTGACTCCCGTTCTGGTGACACATAATCAGAAGCGAAGCCAGGCCCTGCAACGCCTTCCCATGCCCCAAGAAAATCAGAACGTCAGAGCTCAGCAACATCATATTCATCGTTTTCTTCCGTTTTGCCAAACCCAACGAAAGCCACAGGTACTACACGTGCGAGAAGAGAGAAAAATTCAGCTCACGCTCTACTTCACCAGTTCAACTAAGTCTTGGAAGAGAAATTTTCGTTTTGACAGCTCCCACTAATTTCTAGATTCTAATATGGCACATTAGTGCAGTAGATTTAAGCAATTAATATACGATCTGAAAGTATAATCCTAAGATTTATTTTCTTATTCGCAACTGGTGAATGCACTGGATGTTAAAGTGGAAGCTTTGTCGTCACCAGAAGCTGAGTCAGGAGAGCAAAACGTATCCTGTGGTTTCTGCAACTTTAGATACTACATTCCTAGATCTGTAAGGAAAGGGGAATGGATCAAGTGCGTGTAACAACTACTGGAACAGTTGAAAAGTGTAATCTCTTATATTATGTGTAATTGAATGACAGTTTACAATGATTAACGTAGCCGCATTTGAGTTAAGTAGCCCCACAATTTTTCAATTTCTAACAACTACTGGAACAACTGAAAAGTGTAATCTCCTATATTGTGTATAATTTTTATTTTCATTTACGCGTCAAGTTCCGTAGGACTAAATTGAGGAGCAAATCTCTGTCATGGAACGTGTCAGTACATGAAACTACAACATAAAAGTAATAACAGATAAAAATAAATGGTTTATGAACCCGAAAAAAGTAAATCCATAAGTTTAAGTAAACGCTATCAACAATATAAGGAACTCCTCG
Source organism: Schistocerca cancellata (assembly GCF_023864275.1). Classification (NCBI taxonomy): domain Eukaryota; kingdom Metazoa; phylum Arthropoda; class Insecta; order Orthoptera; family Acrididae; genus Schistocerca; species Schistocerca cancellata. Next base: position 828,720,771 of record NC_064630.1, on the reverse strand, counting down.
AGAAAATAGGAGTGACCCATAAGGAAACTCTTCAGTTTCGATTTGAAAGCGCGTGGATTATTGCTAAGATTTTTGAATTCGAGTGAAAGCTTATTGAAAATGGATGCAGCAGTATACTGCACACCTTTCTGCACAAGAGTTAAGGAAGTACAATCCAAATGCAGGTTTGAGTTCAACCGAGTATTAAGTGAGTGAAAGCCGGTTATTCTTGGCAATAAGCTGATATTGTTCACAAGAAATGACAGTAAGGAATATATATATATATATATATATATATATATATATATATATATATATATATATATATATATATATTGAGAGGCCAATGTCAAAATACCCCGACTCGTGAGCAGGGGTCGACAAGAGGTTCGTGAACTTACACCACTTATTACCCGAACCGCCCGTTTCTGCGCTAAAAATATCCTTTCAGAATGGAAAAAGCTACCCCAAAAGTAATACCTTACGACATAAGCGAATGAAACTAAGCAAAGTAGACTAATTTTCGCGTCGAACGACCACTCACTGCAGTAAAAATTGCAGCATTAAGTCTTTGAACAAGATCCTGAACGTGGGCTTTCCACGACAGTTTACTATCTATCTGAACACCTAGAAATTTGAACTGTTTCACTAATCATATGCCCATTCTGTGAAATTAAAACGTCAGGTTTTGTTGAATTGTGTGTTAGAAACTGTAAAACCTGAGTCTTACTGTGATTTAGCGTTAGTTTATTTTCTACAAGCCATGAAGTTATGTCGTGAACTGCACTATTTGAAACCGAACCAATGTTGCACACAACATCCTTTACTACCAAGCTAGTGTCATCAGCAAACAGAAATACACTCCTGGAAATTGAAATAAGAACACCGTGAATTCATTGTCCCAGGAAGGGGAAACTTTATTGACACATTCCTGGGGTCAGATACATCACATGATCACACTGACAGAACCACAGGCACATAGACACAGGCAACAGAGCATGCACAATGTCGGCACTAGTACAGTGTATATCCACCTTTCGCAGCAATGCAGGCTGCTATTCTCCCATGGAGACGATCGTAGAGATGCTGGATGTAGTCCTGTGGAACGGCTTGCCATGCCATTTCCACCTGGCGCCTCAGTTGGACCAGCGTTCGTGCTGGACGTGCAGACCGCGTGAGACGACGCTTCATCCAGTCCCAAACATACTCAATGGGTGACAGATCCGGAGATCTTGCTGGCCAGGGTAGTTGACTTACACCTTCTAGAGCACGTTGGGTGGCACGGGATACATGCGGACGTGCATTGTCCTGTTGGAACAGCAAGTTCCCTTGCCGGTCTAGGAATGGTAGAACGATGACGGTTTGGATGTACCGTGCACTATTCAGTGTCCCCTCGACGATCACCAGTGGTGTACGGCCAGTGTAGGAGATCGCTCCCCACACCATGATGCCGGGTGTTGGCCCTGTGTGCCTCGGTCGTATGCAGTCCTGCTTGTGGCGCTCACCTGCACGGCGCCAAACACGCATACGACCATCATTGGCACCAAGGCAGAAGCGACTCTCATCGCTGAAGACGACACGTCTCCATTCGTCCCTCCATTCACGCCTGTCGCGACACCACTGAAGGCGGGCTGCACGATGTTGGGGCGTGAGCGGAAGACGGCCTAACGGTGTGCGGGACCGTAGCCCAGCTTCATGGAGACGGTTGCGAATGGTCCTCGCCGATACCCCAGGAGCAACAGTGTCCCTAATTTGCTGGGAAGTGGCGGTGCGGTCCCCTACGGCACTGCGTAGGATCCTACGGTCTTGGCGTGCATCCGTGCGTCGCTGCGGTCCGGTCCCAGGTCGACGGGCACGTGCACCTTCCGCCGACCACTGGCGACAACATCGATGTACTGTGGAGACCTCACGCCCCACGTGTTGAGCAATTCGGCGGTACGTCCACCCGGCCTCCCGCATGCCCACTATACGCCCTCGCTCAAAGTCCGTCAACTGCACATACGGTTCACGTCCACGCTGTCGCGGCATGCTACCAGTGTTAAAGACTGCGATGGAGCTCCGTATGCCACGGCAAACTGGCTGACACTGACGGCGGCGGTGCACAAATGCTGCGCAGCTAGCGCCATTCGACGGCCAACACCGCGGTTCCTGGTGTGTCCGCTGTGCCGTGCGTATGATCATTGCTTGTACAGCCCTCTCGCAGTGTCCGGAGCAAGTATGGTGGGTCTGACACACCGGTGTCAATGTGTTCTTTTTTCCATTTCCAGGAGTGTATTTTAGAATTACTCGTAACACTAGAGGGCATATATTTATATAAATAAGGAACAGGAGTGGCCCCAACACTGATCCCTGGGGCACCCCCCACTTACCGTACCCCACTCAGACCCTACATCATAGCCATTCTCAACATCATGAGTAATGACCTTTTGCTGTCGGTTGCTAAAGTAAGAGGTGAACCAAATGTGAGCTAATCCCCGTATTTTGTAATGGTCCAACTTCTGGAACAATATTTTGTGATCAACACAATCAAATGCCTTAGTTAAATAAAAAAATATGCCTATCATTCGAAAACTTTTGTTTAACCCATCCACTACCTCACAGAGAAAAGAGTATATAGAATTTCCAGTTGGTAAACGGTTTCTAAATACGAACTATACATTTGATAACAAATCGTGTGATATAAAATGATCAATTTATCCTTTCATATACAGCCTTTTCAATAACTTTAGCAAAAACTGATGGCATGGAAATAGGCCTAAAATTATCTGCATTATCCCTTTCTCCCTTTTTATAAAGCGTTTTTACTACTGAGTACTTTAATCGTTCTGGAAACTGACCATTCCTAAAGGAAAAAATTACAAATATGGCTAAATACAGGGCTAACATGTGCAGCACAGTACTTTAATATTCTGCTAGGCACTCCATCATAACCATGAGAGTCCTTAGTCTTCAGTGATTTAATTATTGACTCAATCTCCCCCTTGCCTGTATCACAGAGGAGTATTTCAGACGTCAATCTCGGCAAGGCATTTGCAAGAAAGTTATATGATTCCCTGCAGAAACTGAATTTTTATTTAATTCACCAGCAGTGCTCAGAAAATGATTGTTAAATACTGTACATATATCTGATTTATCAGTAACAGAAATATTTTTACTACGAACTGACTTTACGTCGTCGATCTTGTGCTGCTGACCAGACACTTCCTTCACAACTGACCGTATGGTTTTAATTTTATCATATTTGCTATTCTGTTTGCATACCACATACTCTTTGCCTTCCTAATAACATTTTAAGCACCTTGCAGTACTGTCTGTAATGGGCTACAGTAGCTTCACTGTGAGTACTTCTAACATTTTGGTACAGTTCCCGCTTTGTTCTACATGATGTTCTTATCCCACTAGTCAGCAACACGGGCTGGCTGCTACTGCTGGTACCCCGTTGAGAACGTTTTAATGGAAATAAACCCTCAAAGAGCATGAGAAATGTGTTAAGGAAAACATTATATGTTATCGCCTCTATAAACATCCTACCACTCTTCTTCCTTGACAAGGTTTCAAAAACTCTCTGTTGCTGTTGGATTAACTTACATAGTTTGTAACTATATGTGACGTTTGTTTGACTACAAAAGCCTTTTAGTGTTAAAATTTGTGCATTATGATCAGAAAGGTCATTCACCCTTTTAGTAACAGGATATCCATCTAGTAATGAAGAATGAATAAAAATGTTGTCTATGGGTGTGCACCCTAGTTGGAAAAAACACAGTCTGCATCAGATTGTATGAATTTAGGAGATCTACCAACATTCTTTTTCTTGCACCATCATACACAAAATTGTGAAGTCACCGCATATAACTAATTTCTGGCACTTCTTACAAAGTGAATCTAGCTTGAGCAGAAATGCTCTTAAGTCAGAGTTAGGGGACCTATAAACAACAACAATTAGAAGTTTTGTTTCATTAAATTCAACTGCCCCTGCACAAGATTCAAATATCTGTTCAGTGCAGTGCCGTGATACGTCTATGGACACAAATGGAATATTGTTTTTTACGTACATAGCCACTTCCCCACCCCGCAAGGAACTCCTTGAAAAACGGGCGGCTAGTCTGTACTCTGAAAATGAATGACAGTTGGTGGTGATTGAATGACAGTTTACAATGATTAACGTAGCCGCATTTATGATTCAAATTGCCCCACAAGTTTTCAATTTTCGGTTGTTTCCTCATTTTAAATTTTGATATGTACGTCGAAGGAGAATAGATCTTGAAGCTAATGTGGCTTTACCAAGCAAAATTTATGAGGACTATTTATTCACCAATTTAACATGAGTAGTAAAATATTTACATTTACATCAACCAACACATATACTCGACAAGCCACCGTATGCTGCGTGGCGGAGGGCATTCTGCACCACTAATCGTCACTTTCTTTCCTGTTCCACTTGCAGACAGAGCGAGGGAAAAACGACTGCCGATACGCCTCCGTATGAGCCCTAATTTCTTGCATCTTCGTGGTCCTTACGCGAGACATACACTCGAGGCAGTAGGATCGCTCTGGAGACACCTTCAAATGCTCGTTCTCTAAATTTTGTCAGTAATGTTCGTCGAAAAGAATGTCGCCTTCCTCCCAGGGATTCCCATTTCAATTATCGAAGCATCGCCGCAACACTTGAGTGTTATTGGAACCTACCGGTAACAGGTCTGGCTGCTGTGATGTCTTCCGTGAATCCAACCTGGGGCGAATCCGAAACACCCGAGCAGTACTCAAGTATCGTCCTTACAGATGACCCACACTTACCTAAAATTCTCCCAGTAAACCGAAGTCGACCGTTCGCCTTCCCTACCACAGTTCTCACTTACTCGTTCCGCCTCATATCGCATTGCAACGATATGCCCAGGGATCAAACTCCCAGATATTTACACGCTTGGACACTAGTAATGCTGTACCCGAACATCGCGGGTTTGTTCTTGCTACTCATATGCATTAACTTACATTTCTCTACATTTAGATCCAGCTGCCATTCATCGTGCGAACTACAAATGTTGTCTAAGCCATCTCGTATCCTCCTACAGTCACTCACCTTCGACACCGTCCAGCAGACCACGTCATCATCAGCAGACTGCTGCTCATCCCGTCCTCGACATCATTTGTGTGTACAGAGGACAACAGCACTGGTGCACTCCCGACAGTACGGGATTCTGTCACTTACGAACTCTTCCAGCCACTCACATACCTGGGAACCTATTCCGTATGCTCGGACCTCCATTAACAGCCTGCAGTGGGGCACCGTCTCAGATGCTTTCCGGAAATCTAGGAATATGGAGTCTGCCTCATGTTCTTCATCCATATTTCTGAGTATATTGTGTGAGAAAAGGGCTAGCTGAGATCCACACGAGCGATGCTAAAACCTTGCCGATTCGTGGACATAAGGTTTTCGGTCTGTAGAAAATTTTTTTACATTCCAAGTCGGAACACATTTCAGAATTCTGCTGCAAACTGATGTTAAGCGTAAATGGTCTGTAATGTTGCGGGCTCGTTCTTTTATCCTTTTTATGTACAGGAGTCGCCAACACTCTTTCCTGTCGCTTGGTATTTTGCGCTGGGCATAAAAGCAACCTAAGTAAGAACCGAATGGGGATTCCATGTGGACCTGGCGACTTACTTGTGTTCAGCTCTTTCACTTGTTTCTCTACGCCACGGATGCTTGTTACTCTGTCGTCCACACGGGACTCTGTGCAACGGTTGAACGACTGTATGTGTGCAGTATTCTCCTGCATGAATGATATCTTCAATGCGGAATTTTAAAACTTCCGCTTTCCTTTTGCTATCTTCAACTGCCACAGCACACTGATCAACGAGTGACTGGATGGAACCCGTAAACTTGCTTAGCGATTATACTACACTCCTGGAAATTGAAATAAGAACACCGTGAATTCATTGTCCCAGGAAGGGGAAACTTTATTGACACATTCCTGGGGTCAGATACATCACATGATCACACTGACAGAACCACAGGCACATAGACACAGGCAACAGAGCATGCACAATGTCGGCACTAGTACAGTGTATATCCACCTTTCGCAGCAATGCAGGCTGCTATTCTCCCATGGAGACGATCGTAGAGATGCTGGATGTAGTCCTGTGGAACGGCTTGCCATGCCATTTCCACCTGGCGCCTCAGTTGGACCAGCGTTCGTGCTGGACGTGCAGACCGCGTGAGACGACGCTTCATCCAGTCCCAAACATGCTCAATGGGGGACAGATCCGGAGATCTTGCTGGCCAGGGTAGTTGACTTACACCTTCTAGAGCACGTTGGGTGGCACGGGGATATATGCGGACGTGCATTGTCCTGTTGGAACAGCAAGTTCCCTTGCCGGTCTAGGAATGGCAGAACGATGGCTTCGATGACGGTTTGGATGTACCGTGCACTATTCAGTGTCCCCTCGACGATCACCAGTGGTGTACGGCCAGTGTAGGAGATCGCTCCCCACACCATGATGCCGGGTGTTGGCCCTGTGTGCCTCGGTCGTATGCAGTCCTGATTGTGGCGCTCACCTGCACGGCGCCAAACACGCATACGACCATCATTGGAACCAAGGCAGAAGCGACTCTCATCGCTGAAGACGACACGTCTCCATTCGTCCCTCCATTCACGCCTGTCGCGACACCACTGGAGGCGGGCTGCACGATGTTGGGGCGTGTGCGGAAGACGGCCTAACGGTGTGCGGGACCGTAGCCCAGCTTCATGGAGACGGTTGCGAATGGTCCTCGCCGATACCCCAGGAGCAACAGTGTCCCTAATTTGCTGGGAAGTGGCGGTGCGGTCCCCTACGGCACTGCGTAGGATCCTACGGTCTTGGCGTGCATCCGTGCGTCGCTGCGGTCCGGTCCCAGGTCGACGGGCACGTGCACCTTCCGCCGACCACTGGCGACAACATCGATGTACTGTGGAGACCTCACGCCCCACGTGTTGAGCAATTCGGCGGTACGTCCACCCGGCCTCCCGCATGCCCACTATACGCCCTCGCTCAAAGTCCGTCAACTGCACATACGGTTCACGTCCACGCTGTCGCGGCATGCTACCAGTGTTAAAGACTGCGATGGAGCTCCGTATGCCACGGCAAACTGGCTGACACTGACGGCGGCGGTGCACAAATGCTGCGCAGCTAGCGCCATTCGACGGCCAACGCCGCGGTTCCTGGTGTGTCCGCTGCGCCGTGCGTGTGATCATTGCTTGTACAGCCCTCTCGCAGTGTCCGGAGCAAGTATGGTGGGTCTGACACACCGGTGTCAATGTGTTCTTTTTTCCATTTCCAGGAGTGTAGTTTTCTGGAGCCCAAAAAGTCGAAATGATTCATTTAGCTCCATCTTACCCAACCAAAAGAGCATTCTACAGACGTCCTTCCAATAGCTAATGTGTAATTAAATGTGCACCTTTCATCAGTTAATTGTTCACACGGATCTGTCGTCTTTATGTCTTTTGTGAGAGGAAAAGCTTCACACCCAAAAAATTAATAAGTAAATTCGCAGTCTTTCGGCGGCGAAGGTGTACAATCGGCAAGCGGGAGCTCGCCTCTAAACAACGCCTCAGCGAAAGAAGTGCTGTCGGTGCGGAGAACTTGGCGCACCAGTTGACATGTTCCAGGCAGACATGGCATGGCGTAATACTTTTAAGAATCTGATGTGGGATCATGTTTTCACGAAATTTTTTGTATTGTGTAGTTAAATAAAGCGCGCATCTGGACAACTGATTTGACATGTTGTCCGCAGTGGTATCTGAATACCGACGTATCGTTACGGAAATCGCTAGGGGACTCACTACTCCGAGATGCACAGTGTCAAGAGTGTCCGTCACCTCTCACCACGGACAACGCAGTGGTCGACGATCTTCACTTAACGACCGAGAGCAGCGCCGTTTGCGTCGAGTTCTCAGTGCTAACAGACAAGCAACACTGAGTGAGATAGCAGCAGAAATCAATGTGGGACTTACGACGAACGTACCCGTTAGGACAGAGCGGAGAAATGTAGCGTTACTGGTTGAAGAATGGTTCAAATGGCTCTACGCACTACAGTGCAGGGTCCAGGCCACAGTTACTGGATCTGCCCTCGATGTAGGGACGTATGGCCAGCCCCCGTCGTTTCTCCTCTCCCGTTCCTTCCCTTGTAAACACGTTTCTCTGTTTGTTCCTCTTTGGTTACTGCTAATCAAATTATATACAGATAAAAATGTAACCACATGATCCCAGGTTGAAAAGAAGTGGTAAGGAACAAATAGAAAAAAGAGTTAGTTAATTGCTGATGTTGGGTGACAGAACTGCCGACGTTACGGCTAAGTAAGTAAATAAAGAGAGGTCAGTTAGATGCAGTTATACGATGACAGTGACGGAACTTGCCGCCGAGTAGCAGCGTGGAACGGAGTCTACGTTAAACTCAACGAAAGAAGGGAACTACCTTCAGAAATTATTCAGCTGTTAAAATTAAAAGACTTAAATGTCAAACACCAAATTATACCCTCCATATCGTCAACCAATTACTTGCCGTGAGACATCAGGGAAGTCGCCAGTCACATCTAATGCTAAATTTTTCATCTCGTTTCTGTCTACAGGATAGGTAGAGCATTTTCGCTGAAAATAGTTGACCAAAGAGCTTTTCTCGAATACTAGTTTCAAGTGACCATACTGATAATATTTGCAAATGGTTCTTTAAATCGTTAGTAAAATGCAAAGTTTTGCTAACATTACTCATTTTCAACACATTTTAAAATTTGCAGTACTTTCAGTACAATTTCCAAATGATGATGAATACTGGATTTAACAATTCCATTTTCGAGTAAAATGGGATGAAGGTATAATTAAATCTACGTCTATACTTTGCAAACCACCGTGAAGTCCATGGGAGGGTTACGTCCCATTGTACCAGTTATTAGGGTTTCTTCCTCTTCCATTGACGTATGGAGCGCAGAAAGTATTATTATTTGAATGCCTTTGTACGTACTGTAATTATTCTAATCTTGTCTTCAGGACCCTTAGTGAGTGATACGTAGGGGATTGTAGTATATCTATTCATTATCATTCAAAGTCGGTTCTTGAAACTTTGTTAGTACGTTTTCTCGGGATAGTTTACGTCTATGTTCAAGACTCTACTAAATCAGTTTCTCCAGTTTCTCTGCCACACTCTCCCACGGATCAAACAAATCTGTGACTATCTGAGCCGGTCTCTGTGGCCGAGCGGTTCTAGGCGCTTCAGTCCGGAGCCGCGCTGCTGCTGCGCTCGCAGGTCCGAATCCTGCCTCGGGCATGGACGTGTGTGATGTCCGTAGGTTAGTTAGGTTTAAATAGTTCTAAGTCTAGGGGACTGATGACCTAAGATGCTAAGTCCCATAGTGCTCAGAGTCATTTGAACCATTTGACTATCTGAAAAGTAATCTATAGCATGCTATACCCTCCTACATCTATATTTCGTGTGTCAGGGCAGACTACTTTTCTTACATACTTGTCATTAGTCATGCCCTAAGCTTGTAGCACCGTGATAAGTAATGTTAACAAAATTTGCATTTTACTGATGTGATGTGTGTAAGTGGTCGACAACATGAAACATATGCTTTGCCGTTAGACATTTCAGTCTTTAATTCTAACAACTAAATTTTTTATGGAGGTAATTCCCTACTGAGTTTAATGTGGACTCCGTACCACACTGCTACTTGCAATTTTGGCATAAAAAAAGTTTTCCCTCAGTAGTTTCGAACAGGAGACTTCTGTCACCATATAACTGCGTTTCACTGACTGAGCCACTGTGACCTTGATTCTTTGACTTCCAAATTTAATATTCACAGTCGTACTGTGAGCTCTTTTTTTTCCGATGTTGGCATCTTCACACTTTTAAAGAAAATAAAGACATGAATAGCTTCCAAAATTGCAGTGAAAATGCCAATTGAAGCTGCTCCTTTGATTCGTCTTTAAAACTGGCTACCACAGTTGAGTAAGAACAAGTTGTTCCAAATTTTGCCACTACGTATAAAAATCGATAGCTAACAAAAAGTTGCGCTTCTTTATATATTGCAGTGATGTCAACAAAAGAAAGCAGAACTTCACACATCGAAAACATTACGGAAAAATGGATTAGTTACAAGTACACACTTGTAAATGGGAATTATTTCGCGGAAAGCGTCATGTAGAACATTAAAAAAATGTCGTGAACTGGTAGCCGAAGTTATTTATAAACAAGTTATTTATAAACAAACCCATTGTTTCCACAGTCTCAGGCTCTCAAAGAAGGACCATTTATTATGAACAAAATCAGACACAATTTGGCGTTTCGAACGATCACAAAAGTCGGTAGGCGACCTCTATCGTCTTCGATACAGCGTGTATACGTCATAGTGACGTCACGCGTGCCTTGACCAGCGCGCGGTAAGACTCAACCGTGTTAGCCTCGCGGCAGGCCCACTCGCCAATCGACGCGCAACGGCCGCGTGTTGCGCGGGCCTCGCTGCGCTGGCGCGTGACGCGACTCCGGATGCGTGACTCCGCGTGCGCGTGCGTGCGAAGCGCGTGGTGGATAGCCAAACGGTTGCAGGGCTGTGCTGGGTGCTGCTGATAGAGGACCGTATCTATAGTATCAGAGATAAACTTTGACTCGTGTGCTGCTGTTACACTTTACGTTATGCTAATTACTCGCCCCGAAATGGCGATTCTCAGATACGTACATAAATCCGGTGAGATTGCAAGCGCATTGTGTTGTTCTTTCTGAAAAACGTGCAGAACCGTAATTTAAAATTTTTTGGAACATTGTTCCAGGTGAAATAGAGATTTGTTAATGTTATAACTTATTTCAATACATACAGTACTGGTCGCATTATAGTTGTTTATTTTTATTTTTAGATGACTGGTTTGAATTTTCCAAGAGATCATCTTCAGATCTACTTCTGCACCTACATCTACACAGATAGCCCGCAAGCCACCGTAAGGTGCATGGCGGAGGGTAACCTGTGCCATTACTTGTCATTTCCTGTTCCACTCGGAAATAGAGCTACGGAAAAACGACTATCTGTACGCGTCCGTATGAGCCCCAATTTCTCGTATCTTATCTTCGTTGCCCTTACCCGCGATGTATGTTGACGGCAGCAGCATGGTTCGGCAGTCAGCTTCAAATGCTGGTTGTCTAAATATTATCTGTCGAGAATATTTAGACCACCTTCCCTCCAAGGATTCGCACTTGAGTTCGCGAACCATTCCCGCAACACTTACGTTTTGTTCGAACCTACCGGTAACAAATCTAGCAATCCTCCTCTGAATTGCTTCTTTGTCGTCCTTCAATCTGTCCTGGTACGGATCCGAAACAGTCGAGCAGTACTCAAGAATAGGTCGCGCCATCTTCCTACATGCGGTCTGCTTTACAGGTGAACCACTCTTTCCTGAAATTCTTCCAATAAACCGAAGTCGACCATTTGCCTCCCCTACAACAGTTTTCACATACTCGTTGTACCTCATATCGCTTTGCAACGTTACGCCCAGATATTTAAAACGACTTGAGTGTGTCAGGCTGGACAGTACTAATGCTGTATCCGAACATTGCAGGTTTATTCTTCCTACTCATCCGCATTAACTTGCACTTTTCCACATTTAGAGGTAGCTGCCATCCATCACAAAAACTGGAAATTTTGTGTAAGTCGTCTTGTATATTCCCCAAAATTCGACACCTGACCGTACACGAGGTTCCCACCCACACTGTCCGCCAAATCGTTTATGTATTCAGAGAGCAACAGCGGTCCTCTCACACTTCCCTGGGGCACTCCTTGTCTCCGATGAACACTCGCCGTCGAGTACGACATACTGGGCTGTATTATTTAAGAAGTCTTCGAGCCACTCAAATATATGTGAACTTATTGCACCTTCGTTAACAGCCCGCAGTGGGACACCGTGTCAGGTCTTACTGAGACAGTAGTAACCGTTGACATGGAGAACACTGGAGAAGTCTTCTCCACGCTTGCACAGATGGACCTGCTCCACGCCAACGGGCATCAAAGAATGTAAGATCGGAAGATGACGTCTTGGAAGATCGGAGCCGGCCATCTGAAAATAAAAGGAAACAACTTAAGTGCTAGCACGGTTGTGGCATTCAAATAACTTATAACGGAATTGTGCCGCATTACCTTGTGACGAATCCTAGTCGATTTTCGAGACTCTGTACACGGCGGATGTCAACCTCTCGAACTCGTATGGGACATCGTGCAGCACACCAGGCTACAACCAGTGTACAACTGATATGAAGTTAGCCAGACAGACACGTTCTAACGTCGGCTACCGACTGTTGGTACAGTTACACCACAGGCCATTAAAACTGCTACACCAAGAAGAAATGCAGATGATAAACGGGCATTCATTGGACAAATATATTATACTAGAACTGACATGTAATTACATTTTCACGCAATTTGGGAGAATAAATCCTGAGATATAGGTACCCGGAACAACCACCTCTGGCCGTAATAACGGCCTTGATACGCCTGGGCATTGAGTCAAACAGAGCTTGGATGGCGTGTACAGGTACAGCTGCCAATGCAGCTTCAACACGATGCCACAGTTCATCAAGAGTAGTGACTGGCGTATTGTGACGAGTCAGTTGCTCCGCCACCATTGACCAGACGTTTTCAACTGGTGAGAGATCTGGAGAATGTGCTGGCCAGGGCAGCAGTCGAACATTTTCTGTATCCAGAAAGGCCGCTACAGGAACTGCAACATGCGGTCGTGTAATATCCTGCTGAAATGTAGGGTTCCGCAGGGATCGAATGAAGGGTAGAGCCACGGGTCGTAACACATCTGAAATGTAACGTCCACTGTTCGAAGTGTCGTCAATGCGAACAAGAGGTGACCGAGACGTGTAACCAATGGCACCCCATACCATCACGCCAGATGATACGCCAGTACGGCGATGACGAATACACGCTTCCAATGTGCGTTCACCGCGATGTCGCCAAACACGGATGCGACGATCATGATGCTGTAAACAGAACCTGGATTCATCCGAAAAAATGACGTTTTGCCATTCGTGCACCCAGGTTCGTCGTTGAGTACACCATCGCAGGCGCTACTGTCTGTGATGCAGCGTGAAGGATAATCGCAGCCACGGCGGATAGTCCATGCTGCTACAAACGTCGTCGAACTGTTCGTGCAGATGGTTGTTGTCTTGCAAACGTCCCCATCTGTCGACTCAGGGATCTAGACGTGGCTGCACGATCCGTTACAGCCATGCGGATAAGATGCCTGTCATCTCGTGTGCTAGAGATACGAGGCCGTTGGGATCCAGCACGGCGTTCCGTATTACCCTCACCGATTCCATGTTCTGGTAACAGTCATTGTATCTCGAGCAACGCGAGCAGCAATGCCGCGATACGATAAACCGCAATCGCGATAGGCTACAAGCCGACCTTTATCAAAGTCGGAAACGTGATTGTACGCATTTCTCCTCCTTACACGAGCATGACAACAACGTTTCACCAGGCAACGCCGGTCAACTGCTGATTTTGTATGAGAAATCGGTTGGAAACTCTCCTCATGTCAGCACGTTTTAGGTGTCGCCACCGGCGCCAACCTTGTGTGAATGCTCTGAAAAGCTAATCGTTTGCATATCACAGCATCTTCTTCCTGTCGGTTAAATTTCTGGTCTATAGCACGTCATATTCGTGGTGTAGCAATTTTCATGGCCAGTAGTGTAGTTATTCGACGACCAGCTACCGGCTCTTCCTGCGCCAGACTTGAGCCGGGCTCTCATTAGTTAGCTCCTCGTCATTTTGTGGCCCACCACTGTACGCCTCTGCCGTCCGCAGTTTTCGACCTGCTTCTCCCGCGTTCCCCGATCGGCGTTCGGCACTCTCTTTTGCGTTATCTCAATTCCGTTAGAACTGCGATAAGGCCGCAGAGCAAAGAGCAGCTTTCTGAGTAAAGTGCGAGGCTGTATTCTGGCAGAACGCGGGTGTTTCCAGAAGAAAATACGACGTGAGCAGGTGCGCCGCAGCTCCGGACAGAGAAGCGCGCGCGCGCACACACACACACACACACACACACACACACACACACACACACACACACACTGCAACCTGCTGGATGTTTAGGGCAGAGGAAGCGGCGGCGTGATAAGAGACCGTTTACTTGACGGTGTGCGTTCGACTCCAAGAATTTATATTGTTATAATTTTTCTTCTCCTTTCGTGTAAATACTATCTCCAATATTTGTAACAAGATTATAACTATTCAAACTTTCTGTAAGTAAGAATAATCAAAATGTTTCGTTGGTTAGTTTTACTTCATTTCCCGAAAGTTCTGTTGTAGAGTATTTCTTTTTATTAGTGGTAAACACCTTATTTTTAACTTCCATTTACAGGGAAAAAAATTTATTAGGTTTGTGAAAAAGTAGTTAGAATTGGAGATGCAAAATTATTAATAAAATACGCAAAATGTAGTTGTTTTCAAAAAGTAGTTCAAACGGGTTAGTTGAAAGTAAAGTGAAGTGATTTTGGTACGTATATCACTCGTAGAAAGAATATTGCATCTTCACAGAAAACAACTCTGAAATTTTTTGGAACTTTTAATGAAAAAATTCCTGTAGATTCTTTACCATACGTAACGATGTATGGTAATAAAGATCTAACTTATGATGCACATCACAGAAAACTTACTAAAAATTTTTAAGTATAAATGAATAAAAAATTAGAAAAAGTTAAAGAAAACTTTACTGATTGTTTGCATGTCATTTTGAAATATTTTCAGAAAGAAAGAGAAAATAATAACTGAAAAATTTTCTCTTTTTCGGAATGAAATTTTATTTTCCTATTACATTTTACAATCTTTAAATGGACAGTATCAAACAGTGGCTACCTAGAGAAAAGCAACATTAACGAATTTCATAAAGATAAATACCGAAAAGATGGATTTTGTTGGATCGAGACATCAGAAAATTAAAGTTACATGTGAACGTGGTAAAACCGGAATCTCAAAAAACAGTTACAAACAACAGGTCATAAAAATCTTGTGGCTGGGAAATTACATTCACCATAATTCATTTTATTTATTTTCTTACATTCACTTTTATAAAACAATATTACATTTTATTTTCTTATACTCACCTTTCGTATGAAAAAAATAATTATATTTGAAAATTGGTGAATGTGATACGAAAAAAATATTCATTGTTATTAATTTTTCTAAGTAATTCAAATCAAAGTGAGTGAGTTAGACCTGAGGAGTTGATTATAGTAGATCCATTTAGTAGTGTGCAGGTAAGTTTTCAATTTCTACTGAAAAGAACGAGTGAAACGAGTGATTTTCAGCAGAAAATAAAAATTGAGCTACAACCTACGAAATGTATCTACTTCCAAGTAGCGAATAAGGCTCGCGAGTGCAGCTCCAACGGATAAAAAGGAAAAAAATACGGGAACGGTTTTACAATACGCACGTGTGTCTCTTCTGCCACCAATCGAGGTCATTGTTTTTTTTTAGCCCTAAATTTGTGTAGAGTCGACGTTTATAGGTTAACGTGCCTGTAGGCCAGAGAAGCGCGAGTCGCCGAAGAAGGAGCACCGCGTGGGCCTGGGGTAGCGGAGGGGGCGCCCTCCACTGGCCGGCCGGCCGGGCCGACACGGCGGGCGGCGGCCGGACCCGTCAAGTACCACCGATGTTCTTAGTGGCCTTGATGATTATCCGTGCCACCAAAACACCTAGTTAATTATTCGAGGAGCAGCTCATCCACGTGAAACATAATGTTCACCAAATATTTGCAAGCTGTGCAGCATCACCTGCATAACATTTACCATATAAAGTGGAAACCCCTTGTACCTAGTAAAATACTTTAGACATCTGAAGGTTTTTGCCGCTCTGTGACAGGATCCTACAAGAACGACTAATTCCCTATGTAGTCAACGCTCATAATTAATTAATCTACCACAATTTTTTTAAATGTTCTTGTTAAGGAATTATATATTTTAAACGGAACTCGATGGATACTGAACAAATTAGTGCTTCTAAAAGTTCACGGTGAAACTTTTCGAAAAAAAGGCTAATCAGCTAAATATGACAACACAGCATATTTCACTCCCTATTAAATTGTCTTCACTTGTCAGTGGTGTCGGCACTATTTTTTCACTTCGTCAGCTTCTCATTTGTACACACTTGTTCCAAATTGCACGGGAACTAAAGAATGAACTATTTACATCACTATAATTCCCATGAAAATGGTCAACTTTCATAATGAATGGTAATTACACATGTCTCGCATATGCAGGTGATATGGCTGGCGCTGCTAAGTCAGTCAGATCGTGGCTCGAAAGAAACGTAGCAGAAAATGGACAACTACGCGAGAATGTTGGGCTAAAGATGATTCGAGACAAAACGGAATTGACACAACTAGGATCAAGATAAGATCAACACCAGAGATACGTTCAAGAGAGTTCACCACATTAAATACTTGGGATCTTGGTTTACGAGCAACATAAGTACAGAAATGGATATCGAGAAAAGAATAGCAGTGGGAACAAAACTTGTGTATTCCCTCGAGGAGACACTCTACTTAAAAACAATATCAGCGATTATTAAGATGAACATACATAACACAGTGGTATGCCCAGCAGCCATGTACAATTCAGAAACCTGGAGGACGACTACACGAGAAAAGGAAAAACTATTAATATTTCAAAGAAGACTAATGATGAAGATTTGGGGGCATATCTTATAGATAAACGAGAATGAAGGAGGAGGAAGAATGAGTAACTCTATCTCTTGATGCAACTACCAACAATCCTACAGAAGCTGAAGAGCAAAGCGATCTAGTGGGCAGTGAGGCGGCATGCAGGAAGAGAGACAGATGAATAAAGAACCTGAGGACGAAACGAAACACCAGACGCCCCATAGGTCGACCAAGGCAGCACTGCATGGACGATGTGGACGTCAGTATTGTGGCAAAGCCTGTACGAGACCATTCTGCATTGTTGCCAGATGTATCCAAGACGGCGGCGATGACATCATGCAAGATGGTAGTTTGTAGACTTGGCAACTGCACACGACATCATCCAAGATGGCGGCCATGACGTCAACTGATGACGCAAGTACTGTTATCCAAGATGGCGGCTTGCAGGTCTGTACTGAAATTATTTCGGAAAATTAGTTGTTTACGTGTCTGCAGACTGTTTATTGTGACCCCAAGCACATGAGGACGAGTGTTTTGTGTCAATCACTAAATAAAATGTTCCAAAAGAAATAGAGTACACTCATTCCTTATTCTCCCCCACAGCATGCGTCATGTTGGCGCCATTTTCCCCCTACAGACCACCATCTGGGATTAGGTCACAGGAGGGATGACAGAACGCTCTGGTGGCAGTAATGTTTACTAGGTCAGTTGGAGTCTAGATCTCATGGTGGAGTCATTGCTTGCAAAATAGAAACTTACATCCATCATAGGCAGAGTCATTTCCCCACCATTTCCCACCACCATGTTGGATGATGTCTTGCGCTGTGCAGATTAGTACACGTTTGTACACGTTACTACACTTTAGTGCACATTAGCCCGACAACATGGGTTGGTAAGGGGATGTGGCGGTCGGTTGAGGAGTGTGGTGGAGACTTTAACTATTTTCTTCCAAGTCCAGGTGGGTGTGGCTTTGGTGAAAATTTATTCCAAGTCCACAGTAGAGCTCTATGGTGGTGTCAGTATGTACTAGGCCTCATGGTGAACACAATGTATGCCGCCGTCTTGAATAACGATAGTCACATCATCAGATGACATCACACAGGACAGCGTCCTCTAGTGCTGGTACTGTGTACTAAGTCAGTTGGAGCCTGGAGCTCTTGGTGAACACAGTGCATGCCGCCATCTTGGATTACGGCTTTTTACCTCATGGCGAACACACTTGCATCAAAATGATTAAATAAATACTTATGTCCAGGTCGTTTCCCTTCGAATCTTTACGAGGAGGTGGCAATCAGATGACAGGTTAGTACAAGCGTCCTTTCTTTCGCGCCATTTTCTTAGCTTAGTAGAGATATGTGAATTGACCTTATTTACCGCCAAAATTCAGATTTGGCGCCAGTTCATAGGAAGAAGTGGTGGTTGGGTGACTTAGGTTAGTGGAGGTACGCCAAGTGAGCTATCTTTCCACGATTTCCTTAGCTTAGTAGAGATAACTGTGATGTGATGCATTACCCTGTTGGAATTTGAACTTACCACCATTTTTCTGGGGGAGGTGGCGGTTGGGAGACTGAGGTTAGTACCAGTGACCTATATTCCCTCGATTTTCTTAGCTTAGTACCGAAACCCCAAGTGACCTTTTACTGCCAAAATTCCATCTTGGTACCAGTTCATAGGAGGAAGTGGCAGTCGGGTGTCTTAGGGTAGTGGAGGTAGTCCAAGTGAGCTATCTTCCTGCAATTTTCTTTACTTACTAGAGATAACTGTGTGTGATGCATTACCCTGTTGGAATTTGAACTTCCCACTATTATTCTGGATGAGGGGATCTGGCAATTCCCGCCAGACCCGCCATCTTGGATAACGGTACTTGTGTCATCAGCTGTTGTCATGGCCACCATCTTGTATGACGTCATAAGTTGTTGCCAAGTCTATACGCCGTCATATTGGATGACGTCATCGTAGCCATCTTGGATAATCTGGCAACAATGCAGATTGGCGTCTTATTGGCTTTGCCCCAATACTGACGTCCTCCAAAAACAGGGCACAAAACAGAAAGGAATGGAGGCAGTTTGTGGAAGCAGTGCATGGTGTGCAGGGCCTGTGATCGCTGGAGACTTACATGTGGTCAACATTGGTCAGAAACACTCTGTCTCAGGTCAAGAGACTGTCGGGGCAGTTTAGAGAAGTAAATGAAATCGAATGCTAGGTGTCTACATATTCGGTTGCACGGGCGCGCATATCCAGAATGGTAACACTTCCTTTACTTAGAAATTTACCTTTTGACATTGCCTCAAAACAATGTGAATCACTTGTGCTGAATACGGAAACGAGGAGTTCAGATGACGTATCCGTTGGCATTCTCCGATGCGTCCACGCCACACGACGACTATTGTGAACTCGTGCCGGACTTGAATTCGAAATCGGATTCGCTGCCTGCCTAGTCTCACTGCGCGCGAGCATCCGCCCTCCACTAAAAACAAGTGACAGCAGCTGTGATGGCGGGCAGGAGAGGATCGAGCATCGGATTCCCGTGTTACGCAAACTGTCATTCCACACCTGTTTTTCATTACGTTGCTGATTATGTGTCTCTGAACGAATTTCACTGTCAACAGGTCGTGTCATTGAATGTCACTGATTTTAACCTCATTTGGTATCTTCATTTCATAT
Source organism: Schistocerca cancellata (assembly GCF_023864275.1). Taxonomy (NCBI): domain Eukaryota; kingdom Metazoa; phylum Arthropoda; class Insecta; order Orthoptera; family Acrididae; genus Schistocerca; species Schistocerca cancellata. Next base: position 828,701,454 of record NC_064630.1, on the reverse strand, counting down.
CGGTGAATTTACTGCAATTGTAACAAGATTTTTTTAAAATTTATTTTTACATTTTAATTTCTTTTTTAGATAGATAATATTCTGTATGAAGTTCCAGTAAGTTAATCGCGAGTGTGTCACTCAACATTTCTGCCCTTTAGTTGCTGGAAAAAGTACACTTGTAACAGCAATTTCTTGTTCAAAAGACTGGCGCCGAACGACTGTTCTCAGACACTGCAGCAATGGAATATAAGCTATTTGCTGGAAAAACAATTCCGTATAACAGTGGTTGTGGGGCGGGCAGTGGGACGGGGATTTGAGCCGCGCTGCCCCCAAGAGGTTTTGGAGTGGGGTGAACCAAAAGTAGGTCTGTTGTAGCAGATCGCTGCATGTAGCCAGTTACATTCTTCTGGGATGGATCGATGATATTTTACCGTAAATTCTTACTACCGATGCTAGTCTTGGGTCTATGAGTGAGGATGAACGAGAAGACGTTTACAGATAGGCTCTACAACTATTCCTGATCGGCCCAGGTGCATCTTGACTCATAAATACTTGATACAAACGCAACCTTGCCACATTCCAGTTTCCCCCTGAGTTGTGTGCCACTTCGTGTCCTCCTGCAATTTCTCATTATATTCCTGGCTACTGTGGTGTCTTGCGAGAGCTGGCCAGGGTGGCCGAGCGGTTCTACGCGCTACAGTCTGGAACCCCGCGACCGCTACGGCCGCAGGTTCGAATCCTGCCTCGGGCATGGATATGTGTGATGTCCTTAGGTTAGTTAGGTTTAACTAGTTGTAAGTTCTAGGGGACTGATGATCTCAGATGTTAAGTCCCATAGTGCTCAGAGCCATTTGAACCACATTGACCTCTAGGCTACTGGTAAACTACCAGCGTCTTTGGAAACACGTATCCACTTGCCAACGTAACGGGTGGGATGGTGTAAGAATGAGTTATTGCATGATCAGTCCTCACCGAACTTCTTAACGACTTCAATCCTCTGAAATGCAGAGTTCTTTCCATATACCATTTTGATCGGTATCATAAATCTGTGTTCTTTGCATGGTGTTTCTCAATGACTTTACCTCCTTGTGAAACTTGTCACATCTTCCATTCGTGTCATCATCAGTAGTCCAGGCTTTAGTGGTTCCACCTTTCGGTATTGCCTGTGAATCTAGACAGTGTCTCCATTTCAACCTTGCAACCCACCGATGGATAGACCAGTGAATTGAGTCAGTCCTATTTCTCGGTACTTTTCCAAACCTCAAGAACGAATATCCCTGTCGTGAACATTAGCGCCTAGAACAATTCCCGCCAGCTACTTAACCGTCCAGCACGTGAAGTTCTGAGCACTGGCCTTCCTCCCCTTTCTCTACCACGTGGCGTAAATATCTGAGATGATATATGTCTTCCGCCATGCGATTCCGTTTCTGTACCGTATTGAAGCTTAATCTTTTAGTTTTCCCAGAATCCTGGAATGCCGGTATCTCTTTGCCTTTTCAGAGACCCCACTTCTTCCTCTTCGGTGGGCTTGGCAGATTAGCAGGCGACTCGCTTCGGTCACTTCGTAAAGGCTTTTCGTCACTATCAGCTTCTCTATCATCTATAAGTTTCTTACAGTCAGATAAGTGTTCATCTGCACATCAGTTTCTTCAGTATAGCGTATTGTATTTTCGTGATCTACGTTATTGGCATTGCTTGCTACTGTTTCATGGTTAACACTCGTGCTCACTATGTTTGCAGGATTCATTATCACAAGATTATGCTGACAGTGACAGTAGCGTGACGCGCTAGGAAATCGATAAAACCACATTCGATAAGGCGCGTTGTATATCGACCATAGCACACACTGCAAATAACTGCGTTAGCTAAGGGAATACTGTTTACAGTGACTACTGTCACATATGATGTTAGATGTGGTCCACTGTGATCGGAATATCGCATCTTCATAGCTTACAGTGTAAGTCGCGATGGCAGTTAGTTTATACATTTTTGTAATCAGCACCTCAAACATATTCATAAAAACCTCAAGTCAACTGCAATTGCGGTTGCAACTTGCTGTAACTTCCTTGTCGGTGTTACGTCCAAATTTCGGCATTCTTGTCCCGCTCTGACGTAATGTTCCTCCAGTTTGTACCATATCAGTATCTCTACCCCCTATTTTGTAAAGAATCGCAGTCCGATGCACAAAATAGATTAAAACAGCATAATTGATGCTTATAGTCTGGGTAATCTGCGCTCCATTTGTAAGAAAATTAATTTTTTCACGCGTATCAATATTTATGACGCCACATTTCCTGAACTGTGTGTCGTACAGTGATATAATTTTGCTGGTACATTCGGTGGTATAAGTGGATATTGTCTACAAAATGTGTTGTCAATAGAGTTAATAGTAAAGCAGTTATGAATTAAAACATTGTGCCTGATGTTCAAGCTGGACTACATGCATTGTTTTCTGTGAGGTGTCACCGAGAAAAATTTAGTAGAGATTTGAAATTATATCCGAAGCTCATTGCAAGTCAGTAGTATTTTAATCCGTCGATTCTAAAGGGATTTAAATTTTTAAATTTTGTCAGTAATTATATGAAGTACTGTAATTGAAATTATTGTTACCCCTGGAGACCATTAGATGGGCGACCGATTTAGGCGTTTAGTTTTTTTCGGGACGACAGCCGATTTCTTTCGGCCTTCACGAATTTCGGCCAGTCGGAACAGTCTTTTCTGCTAGTGATTGACTACAGAAAGTAGGAAAGAGCGATTGGAAGGACTGCTGTTGAATTAGGACTTTGTAAACATCCTTAAAAATGATCCAGTGAAAAGTCTCACGTGGAATTTCTGCTTTTCTCATTGTTTGAACGCTCGCTGTAAACGATTAATCTGTCAAATTCCAGAGCCAGATCTGTTTTGACAATAAGAAATGACAAAATTTTAAGGTTTTGTAACGTCGTAGCATCTCAGTAGCGCCGTTAGTGCATATTTGTATAAAGTTGAGAGACAACTGTAGTTCGACATCGGCGTCTTGGGGTGCCTTTCTTGTGAGTGAATGGTGCAGTGTGTTCAGCTCGCCGCGGCTTTCCCGGTCGCTGTACGCAGCACAGCGGGGCAGCTGTTGTTCCTGTCGCTACAGCTGTGGTGTGGTATCTGCAGCCGTGCAGCCAGCCTGCCGGCCAGCCCGCAGCGCAGATTAGATAGCCAGGGCCGCTGCCGCAAAGCCAAGCTGCAGTGCACACGCGGCCGCACCGATATTACTACGTTTCTCAGCAGAGAAACGCCGCATTGTTCTAAGGCCAAAACAGACGACAGAGGAGAAATTTTCGTAACATTTTGAAGTATTTTATGATTGGTACAGGCATCAAACAAGGTGACGGACATTCTCCGTTACTTTTCAACCTTAAAACTGATCCACTAGTTGCGACAACTAAAATCGGAGCTTAACATTTAACTTTTACTTGTTTTTGTGGGCTTTTAACCTGTCTTGTATTCGGGCTCCGCGATTTCGTTTTATTTGACTTCGCGGCCGGATGCCCTCTGTATCACTTCAGGTACCCGTGGCGTGGCCGCGACATGTTAACCTCGTCGACCATCGAATGTGGTCTCCCGCAGGCGATTTTTTTCTTTTTCTTTCCTTTATTGAATTTCGCCCTAAGGGAGCGGGCTGGCAGCAGCTTAGTACGCTGCTCTGCAGCCTACAGACTTTTTAAAACGTAAGACGAAGATAAGAAACAATAAAAGCAGGCGATAAAACGGTGACTTAAATTGTAAAACGGCGGAAAATAGTGGATAAAAAAAAATGGCTCTGAGCACTATGGGACTTAACATCTATGGTCATCAGTCCCCTAGAACTTAGAACTACTTAAACCTAAGTAACCTAAGGACATAAAACAACACCCAGTCATCACGAGGCAGAGAAAATCCCCGACCCCGCCGGGAATCGAACCCGGGAACCCGGGCGCGGAAAGCGAGAACGCTGCCGCACGATCACGAGCTGCGGACAAGAGATATAAAAATCACACCCAGCGACAGTATGATTTCCGTTCGCAAAACTTCGGAAAAGACACACAACACTGAACACTCACTGTAAACACTCACTACACGAAAACATCGGCACAAAGAAGACACACCATAGCCAAGGGCAGATGAGGGGGGGGGGGGGGGGACACCTGGACAGTTGAGGGGGAAAACAAGGAGGGAGGAGAGGAAAAACGAAAGAGGGGGGCCGAAGGAGGTGGAGGACTCATAAGGGGCGGGGGGAGACCTAAGGCGATCTTTGGAGTGTGCTTTAATAGGCTCTACGACTGTATGGAAGTTGTCCTATATTGTGGGTATTGGTGTAATAAAGAGAATCTTATCTCGTGTCGGGACGGTTGAGTTGCCACTATGTATCTAAGGGAGGGAAATCCTTCGTGCCCTGTGTCAGGGAACTATGTAAACTTTGTTCGGCGTGTGGCCGTGTTTTAGCTGTTTGCGTAACTCAGTGTCTGAGGTGGAAAGTTGGGACGAGCCCGGCGGCGGGTCGTCCAGCTTGCCTCACCGTCCGACAGGCCAGAGCGACGAGCGTCGCGCCACACGGCACGGCCAGGTGCAGCTTGGAACGGGGCAGTCGCTCACATCAGCGAGAACTAACATGAGTACACAGCACTTAGTTCTGGCAGACGACCTGCCGATTCCGTGTCGGGACTTTCAAACAGTGCAAACACGAATAGAAATCCGTAAAGGAATCGTACAAAGAACAAAAAACAGGTACATTTCGAGCGACAATGTGGCATCCAAAATTCTAGAAAATTAATAACGAAAAATCGAGAGAGCTGTTCATTTCAGATACTGCTGAAGAGAACTCGGAAAGATCTTCTGCGCCTTCAAAAGACATTCATAACAAAAAATGCGTATAAAAATAAGGAAAACGGAGGGAATTATATACGTTCGTCAAAACAGATTGTCTTTATGGAACTGGAATAAGTCTATAGGACGTAGAGTTTATGGACCGAAGCTCCAAACATGTCTCCGGAAATTTACATCAAGTGTGTATAACGTTTGCCATGATTTGTGGACAAACATGTATGTATGTATACATATTACATAAAAGTGTCCCTGACAATGATATTTTGTTTACATATTTGAATTTCCCGTGCTAAACTGGCTTAGAAGCACACACTTTAATATCAGAAACAGAACCCTTGTCGAACAGTGTAATCGAGCAATACTCCAGAATGGGCCGCACAAGTGTTGTGGCGGCAGTTTTACAGAAACTGTACAAATTGGGACTGAAAGTATAGTTTCGCGTGTGCTTCGCAAGTGGTAAGTTGACACGGTATTTCCATGTGTATTTTAACTTTTCCTATCGTTTATCTGCCTTTCATTTATCGACAGAATACGCTGTAGGTATTTGCTCTGTAGACTGCTGCAGCGTCTCCGTCCATTGTCCACGCTATCGGCAGATACAGCTAATTAAGCACGACCTACCATTCGCGGCGTAAATTTGCACAGCAAACACCACCTGCCCACGTCCAGCACATCCGCTCAGCGGCCGGCGCTGCCGCTAATTAGGGCGAGAGTGGCTGTTCCGAGAGACAACAGGTCCGGCGCGTTCAGGCACTGTCCGTCACACGAGCACAACAAGCTGGCCGGCAACAGCTGACGAGGCGGCGGCGGCCAAGGCCCGCACGGCGGGCGGTCCGCGTCTGCCGCTCACCCTGTCGCCTATCGGACACACTTCTCCCCCCCCCCCCTCCCCCCACCTCCCGCACTTACGTAAGCACCAAGAACAGCACAATACATTTGACGGGCTGTTGGAGACCGGTTGTTCCATTTGGCGCAGTTCCCACACTTGTAATTGCACGTCCGCAGCTGGTGTTACTTAGCATCAAATTTTGCTAGGCGCGCTGCAGGGTGTAATTTCCATAATTTGCACGCGGAAGATGGCGTAAGCAGGGGAGGCGCGGCGCAGAAGAGTTGGCCGCTGTGCGAGCTGAGGTGCAGACAGTCGCTCGGCCAGCAGGGTCGCCCCCCCCCCCCCCACCCTAACCCACTCCATCTCACCCTGCCCTACCCTCGCTGACGTCATCGCGCTGTTTACTGTGTCCGCAGCGTCTTGTCTTTCCCGCTCCCTGTCGCTTCCCTCGAGCCCATCGCTGATGACTCAGATCTCAGCTCCGGAGGAGTTATACGGATGGACAACGGAATGAGGGTTCTGTACTCTTGGGGGCATTTCTTTATCTTATAGCGACAATGCAACTGATTGTCGTGTGTGCTGAGTCGAGATTTGGCAACAACAACGGCCGACTTTTCAAACGTGCAAGTTCCCTTTGTACTTGTAACTCGCGTCTCACTTGATTTTACAATCGTGGCTCTGTTCGTCCTTGAGAGCCAGGGTGTTCCTCGACTTTCGGAAAGCTTTCGAACAGTTGTGTCGGGATTCAGAACTTCCTTGCGGAAACAACACTTCCTTCTGAACGGGATGCACTCCACAGAAGTAAAGTTAATGTCGAGAGTTACACAAGAGAGTGGTACGGGAGTGTTGCTGTTTTCTGTTTATTATATAGGATATCGCAGGAGGAAGGTCAATATTCAAGGGTATGACAGGAACGATCGTTCGAAGCAAAAAAGTCTGGTCAACAAGGGCTGTAAACTACGTATATATAGAGCTATGGGCACTTCATCTCCCATTCTACGAAACTCATCTCTTCCACTGGAAGCGTTGTGCTTTGCATATTTTAAGAGGAGGTAGTATAGACCAAAATGTCAAGTAATTGTCTGGTAAATAGAGGCTCTAAAAAGCACACTTTAGCAGCAATGAGCGCTTGTTCAGCAGAAGGCATTTGTTTTACAGCAGCGAAGATGAACAATTGATCGTAGCTGTTACGATATGCACTTTAAATCTCATCTTTATTGGACATTTTTTTCTTATTTTGTTCCATACTCCGTCCAACATATGGAAAACAAAGAGGTTGCTGCACAAGATATTCGTGTCACAGTATCGAAGATGAAATGCTTATAGCCCTTATAGTATGCGCTTTACATCCCATTTTTACCAGGCTTTTTTGCTTCAGGTGATCTTCCTGACATCTGATTTATTGCACGTAAGCAGGCGATAAATGAGTTACAGTTCGGCCGCGCTCCCGGCGGTTGCTCGGTGGAAATAGCAACTACCGTGAGATGCCCAGGGGCGACGGAAAGTGGACTCAGCCCTGTAAACTACCGACTAATTTCAGAGTCAACCCCGTACCTGTGTCATTCACATTACACATCACGTGTTTTACAGGGACAGTTGAGTCATCTAGAAATAGAAACAAGTTAAGCAATTTTTGATATTTTGTTGCAGTAAAATGATATGTTCACCGAAGTTCGTTGCCCGTAGAGAAATCATTACATGCATCATTTAACACTGAGTGATTCTGCTCCTAGACTCGATAACCCCCTGGACTCTGTTAGGAAGTGAGTCCACAAGATACGTCGCTTCCAGGTTAAGCCACTCGCTGTGGATTTGATCGCGTAATTCCCACAAACTGTAGGGATGCTGATGGCCTCGTTTTACGTTCAAGCCACCTGGTTTTGTTCGCCAGCCGAGATGGGTTGGGGGAGTGTTCAGAAAACCAAATTCTTGCAGCCCGATGAGCTCAGCCGTCGTCGTCTTTTAGGCGCCAGTGCGAGCAGCGGCCTCCTGCCAGCTGACCAACTGCACCCAGTTTGCGTTGCAGTGTTACCTCGCAATTACAGACCGGAGTGCGCCTTCGTTCGTTGCCTGCAGCAGCTGCTGTCGGATTCGCAAGCGATTTTGACGTGGAACGCGTCTTCGGTCCCTCTCAGACCACAATCCTGACGTCGTTTTTCCTGCTTGCAAATACGTCGAGCAGCCCGCCGCGAAACAACAACAGATCCAGCAACTTGACACACGGTACGGCCGTGGGCACGGCCAGACGCGATCACCGCTTTTTGCCAACCCGTCACGTCCTTACATTTACCAATGTTTACGTACAATGTCCGCTTGAAACATAAATGTCTCACTGATCGCTACTGCCTTATGCTCACGTAGTTAAACTTCTCAGTCCAATTACGTCGATTCAAAGAGGGATATTCGAGTCGTTGCTTTTGGTACGTTTTCTTCAATTACCTATCTATCGAATATTGAAAGACTATCGCTGGTAGACACCTGGCTGGGATAACTGATCAAGTGATAATTGATCAGTTATCGACTGGGATTAAAAATTACTAAATTACTAAAATCGCTATTAAAAATAGGGATTGGTGGTAGAAGAGTGAAAATTTAGGTTTGTGTGTATTTTTTAATGCCACATCATAAAAAATAATAATAAAAAGTTCTGTCCAAAAAATAAGAAAAAAATTTGTGGGGTGGACCACCCGTATCACTTAGGGGTATGAAAAATAGATTACGACCGAGTCTCAGACCTACCGAATATACATGTAGAATTTCATCAGAATCGTTCGAGCTGTTTCGGAGGAGTATGGCAACTAACACTGTGACACGATAATTTTATACATAAGGATCTGGCTGGGGCGGCGTGAGGGAGTCGCAAGCACTGCTTACATACCACGTTCCTTAGACGAATCACCTTCAGAATTCAGCGATTTTATCACGAGGTTGCCTCATGGGCTACACGTAACCGGACTGCTGGGCTGATAATACACACTCCTACCATCACCGTCTCAGTGTTTGTCCGGAAAAACCAATTCATTCAGAGGTAATGCCGTACCATGACTTATAAAGACAGTATAGCTTTTAACGTGGATACTTGTGTACATCTGTAGAACCTAGACTGCTTGTGACAGTAGTTGTTACGATCGGTTTTCTTAACATTGGGCGGTTTGTAAGACGATTATGCCTCTCTTTCTAGGACAGAGTGGTATCACTCGCAAGAAAACTTCTTAGAAATGTCCACCCATCGTTGATTTTCTCTCAGTATTATTTTGTATCGTCTGCAGTCATTTATTTGCGAAGTATTATACTTAGTAGTAGTAGGGGATGTGTGATAGGACCACCTTCAGCATGAGGCTTATAAAGTATGTGTTTGTGTTCCAAAATATGCAAAGGAAAGAGTATATAAAGTGATAACGATGGTACAGATATTTCTACTTCCAGAGCCACTGCCCTCAGCAGGGTGTATTTCCGATACTTCGTTCATTGTCGAATGTCATTCGATTGAGACCGCAATCCTAACTTTTCGTTGTAAATACAGGCATAAAATATATTTGAGGGTGGTTTCTTAGGATGATGATTCTGTCTCTTGCCCGAATGATTCACGTTTACTGTTAACGGTAGGAGCCGTGTGAATGTAGGTGACTTAACTGTGTTAACCTCTACACGATCGAATAGCGAACTAATAGCTAGAAGGTGTTGGATAGCTTTAGTGATGGCATGGAAATTTGATAAGATTGAATATGGGGGTCTGTTTGCGCTGGACCGTTACTCCTACCCATGCAAATTGTTCGGTTGTCTGCTTCCGCACATGTCGCACATTTATTTAGTTGAGAGAAGATCGATTGTGTTGTGTGCATCTAGCAGGTGGAAGACACGTTTGCTGGTTCTCTAGACATGAGAAACACCTTAGTTGGGTTTGTAAATTATAGGGATGATTTGGAATATGTTATATCACCGACATCGGTATTGGAAAGTGGAAATATCATTTTCCTCTATTTGTTTCGGGCTATCACGTAAAGGTCTTCACAGATGGGGCAAGTTTCTAGTTACTCATTGTTCTAGAGCACGCTCCACCTAGCTAAAGTTTCGGGTTTGTAGAGTAACAATTCCCAGTCTATATCTTCAGAATTATGTTTCGCGAGCGATCGGTAGGATACTGCTGTCTGAAAACCATGAGAAAATATAATTGATCTTATAATCCCAGAGTCTGGAGATGGGTGTAGAAATAAGCAAGCAGGAGAGCAGAAACAGTAACGCGTTTGTGTCGAGGGAGAACGAGCCCGAATTTGTAGAACAGTTCAGAGAGTGACTTGGATCTGCTGAGGGCGCTCTGGTCACCCGCTGGAGTGGATGACTGCCGACCTCGCAGGGGGGGTACCTAGCGCTGCGAGGAGTGTGTACGATGCTGTCTGGCTTTGTGGTATATGTGTGAATGATGTAAAAGGTGCTATTGTGTACGTTTGCTACTTCGAGTCGGTACATGGTGATATATTGCTGGGTTGGAGATTGGTTTCATGCTGTAATATTAAGACTCCTGTCCTCAGTGCGAGAGCAGTGCAATTTAGTAATAGTCTTTTTATATTTGACGATATGTATGGGAATTCGCAGGGTTTAATTACCGGTACAATATGGTGATCTCTACAATATGCAGTCATCCTTTCTGCCACGATGTAGGAGCATGTACAAACTGATTCGAAGAAGATGGATGCAATGTATGTACGGAACGTTCTGAGAAGGCAAGTGTTCAAAGACAGGATGAAGCAGACCATCCATCTCTGGCGGGGATGCCGTCACTCATCCGCCACTGTACTATTAGGACATCTCCAGACCTGTTGCTGTAGGGTGCCGAAAATTCAGGACATTTTTCTCTTCTGTATGACAGTGCTTCGTATTCTGTTTACGTAATTGTTCTGAATTGCCCCTGTCTGTGCTGTGATCTGTTTCCAAACAAAGAGAATTCTTTTATGATTAAGGGTGTTTTTGCAAGCATGCACAGGCTTTTAGCTGTGTGAACTTTTAACGTTTCTGAGAGTTATATTGACAGCAAGATGAACATTTTGCTGCGAAGTGTGAGCCATGCTGGGTGCGCAAGCACGGCTAGACACAGCTCGAATGTTCTGTGAGGAACGCGAGGAACAATGGACCCTGTGATATTCTGGAAACGATTTCTGCTGTGTCTGCGAGGGTGAGTCGCTCGGCAGTTAGGTCTTCGCTGGACCACAGGTAGAGAGAGGGTTCATACCAGCAGCGGCGAACACACGCCCAAGGGATGACTTGGCGCTTATCTACACAGACAGACATGTGGCGTCAGTATAACACTCAAAGAAGTTTCACGCACTGTCGGCATTGGTCCTGCACTGGCTTGCCCTGGTAGCTGCAGTTCATGATAGTTCGGAAGAGTTTTTTTACATGCTCTGAGTGTTTGTGCATTGGATTCTTTCCCTGTTGTTTAAGCACTGTAAGCATTAGACATGCAATATGGTTTGAGGATTTAGTAGTTGTTTTGATGTTTGTTGCAATATTTTGTGAACGGGTGTGCAGTACATGATTTCGAAAGTTAACGATTAGTTAGCGTGTTTGGGGAGTCTTTTAGATGGAATCGATGCGGGGGTGCCCTTGGAGCATCTGCACTCTGCAAATAAGTCTTCACTCATGTGAGGTGTCTAGGTGATCATGTGTTTCGAGAGGAATTTCTGAGGTGTTAAGTACGCAAGGGGTGCCACCACCTCACGCTTGCAGCACCTGTGCGTCACATCACGGAGGCTGCTGGTGCAGCTCGTCTTCTGGGAGTGTGTACTGTCCAGTGGAAAGGGGGCAGCGGGCGGTGCTTGTGCGTGTCTGATGCATTACTTTGCGAGCAGGTCTGTAGGCTGCGCTATGCGTTATGTGGACAGTTTACGAGTACTGAGTGTGCGTACACATCAGTGTACTGCTTTATTTAGGAGCAGTTTGCAGGTCTGTGAGGTGTGTACTGAAAATATTTCGATAATTTAGGAGTTGTTTGTAGTGCGTTATTTAGGAATAGTTTACTGGTCTATAGGCTGTGTGGCATGTCGGAGCAGGTGTTTTGTATCAGTGTGATAAATATACTAGATCGGTAAATAAATTGTTCCAAAATAAATAAAGTACATCCTCCCTCTCTCCAGCAGCCCAGTATGCACTTACAATCTGTGACGTCGCACATGTCGTAAGTGGTGGAACAGTATGATCTATGACGTCACTATGTGCGTCACACACATGTTGCGATCGGTGGAACAGTTTTTCCAGAGGAGCATCTGTGACAACAGTATGCGCGTCTGACGACCAAAGCACCCTCTGGTGGCTATACTGTATACTAGGTCAGTTGGACTCCAGACCCCCATAACGAGATGACTACACTTGATGATGGTACTGCCTCTAATTGTTTAAATAAATAGTGTCCAGCACAGGTCGAGTCCTCTTCCTGCCAACACCTAGGCAGAGATGGGGGTTGGATGACTTATGTTAGTGTCCTTTCTTTCCTGCCATTTTCTTAGGTGTGTAGAGACAGCCCAAGTGACCTTCCTGTTTCCCACCATTTTGCCCACCATCTTGGATTACATCATGGAACAGACGACAATGAGCTCTGGTGATGGTACTGTGTACTAGGTCCAGACATCGTGGTAAACACACTGCTTTCCACCATCTTGGGTAATGGTACTTGCGTCATGGCAGCCATCTTGGATTACATCATGGGTGAGAGCACCCTCTGGTGGCAGTACTATGTACTAGGTCAGTTGGAGTCTGGACCTTGTGGTGAACACACTGGATGGCTGTACTGCATCAAATTGTTTAAATAAAGACTTATGTCCAACACATGTTGAGTCCTCCCCTGCCAATCCCTAGGATGAGGTGGCGGTTGGGTGACTTAAGTTAGTGGAGGTAGCCCATTTCTTTCCCGCCATTTTCTTTGGTTAGTAGAAATAGCTCAAGTGACCTTTCTCTATCACCAAAGTTCAAACTTTGTGCTAATGCCTAGGAAGAGGTGGCAGTCAGATAACTTGGGTTAGTGGAGGTAGCCCAACTGCTCTTTCTTTCCAGCCATTTTTCTTACATTAGTAGAGGCTGCATTATCCTGATGGAATTTGAACTTCCTGCGATTTTCTGGGGGAAGGGGGTTAGGTTATTGGAGGTAGCCCAATTGACCTACCTTCCTGCCAAAATTGAAACTTGACGAAAAAATCCGCCACCTTGGATGACGTCACGGCCGCCATATTGGACGACGTCACCGTCGCCATCTTGGATGGCGGTACTTTGGGGTAGCACCCCTCTCGTTCCAGTACTATGGGGTTCTGTCAGTGTCTCCAGATTTAAACAAATGCGGGCATTGACAAGCCCGATTTTATATGAATGAGTTGTGTCTGTTCTTTCGAACATCTCTGAAAGAACAGACACTACACAGTCATATAATTGCTTCGCCTAGATGGGCAATGAATCCACCTTATTCAGTGGGGATGCAGAAGTACGTCTGACCTCCTGTGGGAATCTCAGAGTAGCGAGCATGAAGGATATGGACAGGGACTGCGGACACGTGGCGCCGCTCGGTGCGAGTGTGGTCGGCCGTGAGGCGTGCCGAGGTGGTCCGCGCAGTTGCAGTAACCCTGTCTTCTGGATGACGCAATGGTTAACGCACCTGCCTTGTAAGCAGTAGATCCCAGACTCGAATCCAGGTGGCCGGCCGCGGTGGTCTCGCAGGTTCGAATCCTGCCTCGGGCATGGATGCGTGTGATGTCCTTAGGCTAGTTAGGTTTAAGTAGTTCTAAGTTCTAGGGGACTGATGACCACAGATGTTAAGTCCCATAGTGCTCAGAGCCATTTTTTTTCGAACGCAGGTCCTGTACAGATTTTCGCTCCTCGCCACTGATTCATTGTAATTTCCCGATGCAGCTGACGTCAGTAACCGCTTTCCTTTCGTTTCTCTTCCTCCCCCCCTCCCCCCCCCCCCACCTTCAATTTACGTATAAAGGCTGGTTTTAACTCGCTGGGCATCTTTCAGTGTTCACACAATCTTTGCAAATGGCGGCCGAGTTAATTGTGGTTGCCGCAAGGAGCGCTCCAGCTCCTGGTTGGCCACTACGTGGACTTTTAAGTCGTCGGAAGAGACGCAGGCCGGCGCCCTCTTGCGCCGCTATCGCAGGTCGGGGCCGCGTCGTGTCGCGAGCGACTGCAGAGTGCGCGGGGGGGAGTGTCGGGAGGCGCAGAAGGGGGTTGTCTGCGGCGTGCTGCGCGCTTCACACCGCCACTGGCACGCGTCTGTCTGAGGTTGAAACTTTCATCCAACACGTATTGGCCCTGTTATTACTCGTTTTCTGCCAGTAACGGCAATGCTGAACAATGCGGACGCAAATCGAAATACGTCAGAGGAAGAAATCAAACAACGGAAAATCCAGGATGGAATGTAACAATACCAGAGAAGGAAAGTTGCTACTCACCATATAGCGGAGATGCTGAGTATATCCGACGCGGATGGGAATCGAATGCGGCACCCCAGGATCTAGAGGCATTACACTACAAGCTGCGCACGGCAAACATGGAGACACTTTGTAATAAAGAATAATAATACCGTAGATATAATGTAAGTGCCTGTATGGCCATGTATTTTCCAAAAAAAAAAAAAAATCAGGTAAAATCATTTGTATGGGAGCGTGCTTCCAGTCAGTCCATTGGACGTAGATCTGCATGCGCTTAATGCTGTAGTCACGAACAGGTAAGATTTGTGTGCGGCACTCTGAGCCATATCGTGCATATGATTCTAACTCCCAAACCATTGCACTTACTTTAAAGTAGGTACGGGGTAGTTATAATTAAGGTACACCTACTCACAGAGGTCCGAACGGCGGATTTAATTACCGTATGGCAGCGAAACGGGGTAGACTTTCTAATACGTTAATGCGGAACCGATTTGAGCTAGGAAAAAAATTGCAAGTTTGGCCATCAGGCGTAAATCTGGCGCCGTGAAACAATAGAAATGTTTCCATATCGGATGGATTAGGAACAGGACGTGGGCAGAAAAGTTCAAACGAGTGACGAAGGCATAATGATGAAGCTATTATTAACCGCTGCTTACACAATCTGTTCAATATCAGCACCGGAGACGTCAACGAGAAGACGTCAACGAGATGCTGTACAATACCACATTTGCTCCTGGTGACAACGATTGGAACTATTTTTTTTTTCAAGCGTAAATCGGTTCTGCATTAGAATACTTTCGCTGCCACAGGATAATTACCGTCCACACTGGACCTCTGACAGTAGCTGCATTTTTCGTTATATCACCTGGACAAGAGGAATCTATAAGACCTCGAGAATGATTAAGTACAGTTAGTAATTACGTTCTCTGAGCATGAATGAAGATGAGAGATTCAGTTTATTAAAATAAAAACTACAGAATTTATTCCTCAAAAATACTTCAATGTGTGATCGAAACACTTCACAGAAGAACATTTATTCTGTTCTTTGAATTTCTTGCGTAACATTTATTCTGTAGAGACAGAAAGTAGGGCAAATAAAGTCAGTAAAATGCAAAATAATATTGCCGATCAATCTTTTACAGAAAGGAAAATCGACAGCAGTAATCGACAGACACAAATCGTTAATTTGCTACGTGTGATACACTCAAATTCCATTTGCTCGGCCCATTTCGCTTCGTCACACTAGGAAGCCATTTCCCAATGCCGACGCAGCGTAACGCATTGGAACAGGGACTCGGGAAGTACGGGCAGAAGTGCGGCGTCCATTCTTCTATTCTTGTGCTCCCGAGACGTGACACTTGTGGCGAACAAGCGCAGCGCCGTCTCTGCTATCTCTTCGAGGCCTCCACGTGCGGCTGACGCAGGTTCAAATGGTTCAAATGGCTCTGAGCACTATGGGACTTAACACCTGAGGTCATCAGTCCCCTAGAACTTAGAACTACTTAAACCTAACTAACCAAGGACATCACACACATCCATGTCCGAGGCAGGATTCGAACGTGCGACCGCAGCAGTCGCGCGGTTCCGGACTGAGCGCCTAGAACCGCTAGACCACCGCGGCCGGCTGACGCAGGCCTTCACCCGAGGCACTGCAGGGAACGCCTTCCTCCACTTGAGTCTTCCCTGGCGGCCAAGCAGTTTCCCAAGTCCAGGAAACCTAAGAAAACGTTCGAACAAGAGCTAGACGATTAACGAAGTGTAATAAGCTACAAAAATAAGCTAAAAATAGTACTATCGTTTTAATAATATTCGTACGTCTTTCCAAACGGAAGCATAAAGTAAGAACTACTACTCACATTAACATGTTCACCGTCTCTAGCAATTTTCTTAATTATTATGTATTTTATCATTTTAAAGGCATGTATAAATTTCCGAAAATGCCGAACAAAAATTCAGTTTAATTTTTCAGAGAAATCGGTGATCTTTTTCTGCTTTGGTGACCTCCGACGTGGTGAACCTCATTTTCTGTCGTGGCCGAAGTCCACAGCACGTTACCGTCTACTGCCGTTCTGAAGGTGTAGATGCGTAACGTTGTCAACAGAAGCTTCGCTTCTTCTCCAGTTACAGATAGACGCGGCTCTCCTTGTTCTTTTTCTTCTTGTTGTTTAGTTTCGTTCACGGCTTCGTTCTTGTCGCTCGGAACAGCCAAACTTTCAGTTAGGAGCCCCAGATTTCCACCTGGCCGTCTAAATCCGTCGCTGCCAGAATTTTTATGTTGAACCCCTGATCTCTTCGACACTATCTCACAGCGTCGCCACAACCCACTTGCAGCACGTTTTGGATCTCTGAATTATTTCCCAGCAAGGTGGTTGTAATTCCGAAGTACTGTAGCAAAGAAAACACGAGTTCCGGACTATCTAAGGGTGATGTATTACTGTTAGGTGCGTTATAGTTTTTAAAAAAATAGAATTTTTTGTTTCTGTTTTTTCGTGTGCTTGTCTAGTCTCAAGAGCCACTCATCGCAAAGATTGTGTTGTAACAGACGCTTTGTCGCAGAAAAGATAAAACACAGGAAATGAATTGATGCACCTGAAACATCTCGGAATACAGCTTTCAGTTTCTGAGAGCCAGTCACTTTCATTGAGCTAGCAACAACGTTACTCTTTCTTTGTTGCAACCCCCCCCCCCCTCCTCCGCACATTTTCCGTCTTTAAAAGTCAGTGTCCGATCGGTAACTTACATAAAAAAGTCTCCTATTTCATCAGTACTGAAGATGTTACGTTTATGGTAATTTGCCAGCAGCATTTCTAACTCTTTTATCCATGAGGAAGGAACTGTGTTATCAATGTTGGCTCTTTCACCACAAATCTTCGAGAAAACGATTGTGTCTTTTCTTAATAATAGTGAACCACTGTCAATAGCGGTGAAGCCTGCGATGCCCCGTGTAACGGCGAGTGATTTAGCCTTTTCTCTGAGCGCGTACCCTCAGACTGCAACGTTCTGCCCCTACATTCACTCACTGTGAGCCGTTGAAATAAGCACTCCTCAGGGCGAGGGACCTCACCTTTCCCTCCAAGTGACAGCTTTGCAGCAGGCCGATCTTTCTGATACAGTATTATCGGTAGCGTGGACGGCGCACTGCGCACAATTTTCGCCACGTCCTCTCTTTTCCACTCCAAAGTCCACGGCGTCAGTATCCTGCTCCTTTTCTGCAAGAGTCAAACACTGATTTTTAAAATTGATTTATGTACTGCGGTATATCATGCATTGTCCAGTAAAAAAAGAAATGACCCAAAGAGTTGAAATGACGAAAGTATTGACGTAATAGAATTGCCTAGAGAATCGCTTCGATTTAGCAATCTGTCGAGGTGTTCCAAACGGACTGGACAGCTAGTTCTATTTATCAATAAGTATGATTTATCGACGTTGCGAATTAGCAAGAGTTGTTGGTATACTTGGAAAAGGGAGGAGGTGTACGTTTCTCCTCTCTTACCCTGAAGTTGCTCAGTCTCTCGGAGCGTCTGGGGATGCGCTACCGATCAGCAGGCGGCAATGTTTCCCACTGAGTGAAAGCCCACCGAATCTTCTGCTGGTTCCGCTAAGACTGTCATCGCCCAACATACGTGAGATCCCCTCGCGGGCGTATACGCTACACTGCAGAGGACACTGAGAAGAAAGGATGAGGTTAGACAGTTGCAAGCCCTGTGGGGGATGAGCCTCCTCAGGATGGTGTCTGGGTTCAGACCTTCTGTCCAGTGTAGACACAGTATTTTTGTGTGTATTTACGTTAGACGAAAGGCTCGCAAATATGAGTACGTAAGACCAAAGCAGTGCTCCAGTTACCCACCTATCTGCACCAGGTAAAGATTGGCATTTAGAGGAAGAAATGCGCAGGCCTCGGCATTCCTACGTCTCGTGATATCGTTTTAAACCAGTTGTCAGTTTCGACGTGCCGCTTTCCGGTGTCTTCCTCCTTGGATGACAAATGCAGGCGAGCTCCTACTCGATCGAAAAGTAAACTAGTCGCAAAATTTGAAGTTATTGTTCAGTTTCTCCCGGTGTATACGTTTGATCGAAGAGCCCACGGATGTGCTTCCAATTCATGGTGTCCAACGGACAGAGATTTATTTTTCTGTAGGGCGCCGCCAGAGCAGGTGCAACGCGTCGAAAGCCGTCGGAAAGAAGTCTCTTAAGCAATCAACTGCTGCCTGGCGTTGTCCACTTCGCCTGACGTTATTTCAAAACCGTGTAATTCTTTGCGTGTATTTTCTTTGCGAAAAAATAATTCACTGTCCTTACGTGTTGCTAGCCAATGAAAAGGGCTTTTTTCGCTTTACGTTATGCAGCTAATAAGAATTCGTTCGGCAAAATTTATAACAAATACTTGGAACCTTTTAGACTGAGCAACGTTTTGAAAAGAAGTAGAATGATGGCATCATCATAAATGGAAATAGCTTATTATTGAGGCATGTCGAAAATGTAAATACCTGGGCGTTATAATCTCGGATCAGGGTTCCGTGAACAAGAAATAAGACAGAGGACAGATAAAACTAAGAAAAAGACGAAAAGACGAAAGAAGTTGTGCGTACTAATACAACAAAGCATTTGTTTGTATGGAGCAGAATCCTAGGAAATGACAAAACAAGCCGTGCAAATCGATTTTCTGAGAAGAAGTTGTAAAGTTTCAAGGCGAGAGAAGATCGTAAATAAGGAAATGAGAAAGCTAATGAAAACTTCCAAGTATATCAACGAAGTGGTGAAAAAAAGGCGTTTAAAATGGAATGGGCGCGTGATGAGGTCAGGGGATGAACGGAGGTAGAAGAAAAGTACTTTGTTGACAGTCTCTATCCAAGAAAAAACGAGAAAGACCCTGGGCAGAATGGAAAAAATCAAGTAAATGAGGATTTGCAAGGACGAAATTTGAAAGAAGATTTGTTCAAGGATCGTGAGACTTTGTTACGAGGTTGCGAGAAACGTCCGCAAGAGACGTAAACAACTCCGAAATATATGGCGTCTTGATATATGGCCGTCGGCGTTTTACGAGGGCCTTACGGCGCACAAGCGCAAGTTTCTTTGACGCTGGCTATCCGCGAACGCCGCTAAGACGCCGCTAAGATAGCTTTCGCTTCCTTGAATGGGTATTTATACCTGTTCAAAATGGACAAATCGATTGATTTTTCTCAAATACGGCTATTACTCCTTTCTTAAATGTAAGAGCATGAAATGTGCCGAAATTCATCGGCAGTTTGGTACAGAAAACTGTACGACTGCCGTAGTGATTAGAAAATAGTGTAGAGAATATAAAGATGGTCGCACAGTTGTGCACGATGAGAAAGGAAGTGGGCGGCCACCCGTTATTATTGAGAAGACAGACATTACACGAATTCATCATTATCGCATGCCTTTCCCGCCGTTTCAGTAAGTGTTGTGTGTGAAATTATGACAAAATGGAGTAACGGAACTTGTGCGCAAGCTGATTACCAAAAACTCTAATGACTGAGCTGACAAGAGCACTCGTTTAGACAGTGCAACGAGTTTCCTCCAGAGGTGCTCTTTCGATGAGAATGAGTTCCGCTTGTCGACTTTTTGCCTCGGAGCAGCAGCACAGTGGGGGCGGCTGTCGTGAAGTTTTACAGCAACTGCGCGGTGCTTCGCCAGAGGAGAGGGGCGGCTGGCACCGCGCACCAGAGGCACCGTTTTGCCGCCCCGCCGCCCCCCGGCGGTTCACTGCTCTCCAGAGACCATCGCGTCGTACGGTTGAGGACACTTTGGTTCCGCTCCGTATAGCCCTGACGTGGCACCTAGTGACTGTCGTTTGTCCTTAATGAAGCACCTTGCCAGTCGCACTGCGAGGAAGATGGCGATGTCAAAAACGTCAGCACAGGACTGGCTAAACATCCGGGCGGCAGACTTGCACGAGCACGCATTTGAGAAGCTTCTCACGCAGTGCGTTAAGCCGTCTTGTCACGGTAGTGAAAACGCACTCGGAGGATGAGCTGGTGACGTCATAGCCACATCCCACTTCACTACGTTGCGTGAAATGAAGAATCTGGCGTGGCAAGTTTTGGCCTTGTGGACAGGAACGTTGCCAATGAGATGAAACATCGTTTTTGTGTCACAATCCGAATTTAAGAGCCATCACATTGTATGAAGTTGAAGTTTATACACTCCTGGAAATGGAAAAAAAGAACACATTGACACCGGTGTGTCAGACCCACCATACTTGCTCCGGACACTGCGAGAGGGCTGTACAAGCAATGATCACACGCACGGCACAGCGGACACACCAGGAACCGCGGTGTTGGCCTCGAATGGCGCTAGCTGCGCAGCATTTGTGCACCGCCGCCGTCAGTGTCAGCCAGTTTGCCGTGGCATATGGAGCTCCATCGCAGTCTTTATCACTGGTAGCATGCCGCGACAGCGTGGACGTGAACCGTATGTGCAGTTGACGGACTTTGAGCGAGGGCGTATAGTGGGCATGCGGGAGGCCGGGTGGACGTACCGCCGAATTGCTCAACACGTGGGGTGTGAGGTCTCCACAGTACATCGATGTTGTCGCCAGTGGTCGGCGGAAGGTGCACGTGCCCGTCGACCTGGGACCGGACCGCAGCGACGCACGGATGCACGCCAAGACCGTAGGATCCTACGCAGTGCCGTAGGGGACCGCACCGCCACTTCCCAGCAAATTAGGGACACTGTTGCTCCTGGGGTATCGGCGAGGACCATTCGCAACCGTCTCCATGAAGCTGGGCTACGGTCCCGCACACCGTTAGGCCGTCTTCCGCTCACGCCCCAACATCGTGCAGCCCGCCTCCAGTGGTGTCGCGACAGGCGTGAATGGAGGGACGAATGGAGACGTGTCGTCTTCAGCGATGAGAGTCGCTTCTGCCTTGGTGCCAATGATGGTCGTATGCGTGTTTGGCGCCGTGCAGGTGAGCGCCACAATCAGGACTGCATACGACCGAGGCACACAGGGCCAACACCCGGCATCATGGTGTGGGGAGCGATCTCCTACACTGGCCGTACACCACTGGTGATCGTCGAGGGGACACTGAATAGTGCACGGTACATCCAAACCGTCATCGAACCCATCGTTCTACCATTCCTAGACCGGCAAGGGAACTTGCTGTTCCAACAGGACAATGCACGTCCGCATGTATCCCGTGCCACCCAACGTGCTCTAGAAGGTGTAAGTCAACTACCCTGGCCAGCAAGATCTCCGGATCTGTCCCCCATTGAGCATGTTTGGGACTGGATGAAGCGTCGTCTCACGCGGTCTGCACGTCCAGCACGAACGCTGGTCCAACTGAGGCGCCAGGTGGAAATGGCATGGCAAGCCGTTCCACAGGACTACATCCAGCATCTCTACGATCGTCTCCATGGGAGAATAGCAGCCTGCATTGCTGCGAAAGGTGGATATACACTGTACTAGTGCCGACATTGTGCATGCTCTGTTGCCTGTGTCTATGTGCCTGTGGTTCTGTCAGTGTGATCATGTGATGTATCTGACCCCAGGAATGTGTCAATAAAGTTTCCCCTTCCTGGGACAATGAATTCACGGTGTTCTTATTTCAATTTGCAGGAGTGTATTTAGTAGCTTTTCTTGATTATTATGTACGTGGTATAAATATAACCTGTTTCAAAATATCGGGAATCTAAGGACCTCTGGAGAACGCGTCATTTGATATACGATTCGTTATAATAAAATGACAAGACACTACATGTCAGTAGTTAAGGCTTCCGTATGTTTGGTGTTTGTAATGTTGTAACTTGTGTGCTAAGAAAGTATGCCGTTTTAATACTACGACACAATGATGATGTATCAAATCTGCGTCGCCTTGGTACAATGTGCCACAGTCAAATATCAAATAATGCCACCTGTGGACTTCAGACAGTGAACGATTACAGCCCCCACAGACGCTTGGCTTCGATGTAGTTGCTGTAGTGTAGACGATAGCGTCGTTAGATGTGAATAGGAGGGAAAAGTAGGAGGCACACGTCCACCTCCGAAATGTTCACCGAGATGGCTGAGTGGCTAGCACACTGGACTCGCATTCGGGACAACGACGGTTCAATCCCGCGTCCGGCCATCGCTATTTAGGTTTTCTGTTCAGATGGTTCAAATGGCTCTGAGCACTATGGGTCTTAACTACTGAGGTCATCAGTCCCCTAGAATTTAGAACTACTTAAACCTAACTAACCTAAGGACATCACACACATCCATTCCCGACGCAGGATTCGAACCTGCAACCGTAGCAGACGCCTAGAACCGCTCGGAAGCCACGGCCGGCTAGGTTTTCTGTGATTTCCCTAAATCGCTCCAAACAAATGGTTCCTTTGAAAGGGGACGGCCGACTTCCTTGCTCGTCCTTCCCTATTCGGATGAGACCGATGACCTCGCTGTCTGGTCTTCCCCAAACAACCCAACCCAACCCAACCGCGCAACTCGCAATGTTTTTCACTTTTTGCTTTCTAAAAGATTCTGAATCTCTTAGAATCTGAACTGATACAAGTATTGTCTGGAATCGTCGATTTATTTGTTAAAAGTAATGTATTTGTTGCAATTCTTGTTGCATAAGGCAACGACTGGAATGTTTCCACAGGGGCCACAAATCGTAACGTGACTTCAACTCTGTATCAGAAAGTAAACACAAGTTTCACACGGGAAGTTTCTGCTATTATATATCTTTGTGTGAAATATGTGTATACCTCTCTCTTGGTTTTGTGGACTGCATCATGTTCGTATCTTACCCGGAAATATCATTGTCGGTTATTGTGAACACCTTCGAAAGAATCTCTGCTTCCATTGAAATCTAATGTGATGAAGTAGGTTACTTGAGAGCGTTGGTAGTTTATGCAAAATGGAAAACAGAGATGTTATGGATGCGGAAACTGACGTTGGGCGCTATAGCTTAACTATACTCAATTTAAAACCGACAATGGGATGAAAATTCAGTTGAAGTAACGAATAACTTGTACTGGTATGTATCTGAAATCGTTTTACAGTATTATGCACTGTTCTTCTACCAGCAATTCGCTATTAAGCCCCTCGACGAGTCCGTAATCTTCTTCTCCATTTTTCCGACAGTCACTAACAGTGCTAATGTAGGTATTTTATGTGCTTCGAATTCTGTAAAGCACCTGTGATTTACGCGCCAGATGCAGCCGGAAACTGCCTTTGCAGAGAGGAAAGGTCGACAGTCGCGATGAGGAGCACACGTTAAGTTCTGTGAGGTGCAGGCAGGTCGCTTCAGAGCGAGCAGCGGCGACGGCGGACGCAGACACCTGGCGGTGGCAGACAAACGCGTGCCCTGTGGTGACGGGCATTCGGGAGGACGACGGTTCAATCCCGCGTCCGGCCATCCTGATTTAGGTTTTCCGTGATTTCCCTAAATCACTCCAGGCAAATGCCGGGATGGTTCCTCTGAAAGGGCACGGCCGACTTCCTTCACCATCCTTCCCTAATCCGATGAGACCGATGACCACGCTGTCTGGTCTCCTTCCCCAAACCAACCAACTGTGGTGACGGCGGCGGCTTTGGTACAGGCGGAAGTTACCTCGAATAGCAGAGTGAGATCTGGGTTTTCATGTTGTGGCAATACTGTTTGTATTTTTTTATTTTATTCTGAAACGGTACTTACTTTAAAAACGCGCCTCGTATAGCAGGCAAATTAATCTTAATGCTTACAACCAGCCACTGTAAACTCACTGTAGGAAATAAGTTTAATATAGCGCCGCTCCAAACCACTTGTGTAGGCCATTGTAATACTAAGATTTCTCTGCCCTGTACCCTCGATTCACCGGTCGTATGTCGTTTTGAGCGGGGATCTGCAGCTTACTTTGTTCATCTGAAATCGATCCACTCCAACATACCGTTGCGATGGCGTTTAGGAACACGGCGCTTGGAAAGCTAGTCTAGACATAAAGAAATGGAAGGACGCTTCTTCGCATTAGGTGGCATATCTACGCAATTCTACGAGGACGCTAGCAAACTTCGTCCCGAAGATGAAACACTGGTGATGAGATAATGCGGCAGATGAAAGTATCTGCTGTCGGTACTTACGGCTCTGTGAGGCTTAAATGTGGAACGTGTTGGGTCACCTATTTTCTAATTGAGTATATACAGATGACGTCAGAGTGGCAGCGACGAGAGGGAAGGGTGCTGTCTGCTGTCTGCTGCTGCTGACGAGGAGGAGGAGGAGGAGGAGGAGGAGGAGAGGAAGAAGAAGAGAAAAGAGGGCACGAGCAGCAGGCCGCGCCTTTTTTGTCCGCCGTTGCGTAAGAGAGACAGTGGGGGGGGGGGGGAGGAGAGGGGAGGGAGAGAGCGAGCTCGTGGCGTGGCGAGGAGGAGCCGGCCTGCTCCCACACGGTGTCCTCGCAGCAGACATTACGGCCTCAGTTGGAGCAGGCGGCTGCTGTGTCACCTGTGTGTGTATTTAGACAGACACTGCGACTCTGATAGGCGGATTTTATTTGACTTTATTTATTATTTTATACGCATGGCACAGATGTAGCCAGACCACATGTGGTGCTGGAGGGAATGGTTAGGAAACGAGGGAAGTACTACGCGAGTTTTGGACAGCAGAACAACTGGCGATATAGGAAGTAAAGAGGATACAAAATGCAGACTCGCAATAGGAAAACAAAAACTCGTCAAAATGTGATATAAATTAAATGTTAGGCATTCTTCTCTGAAACATACACGAACTCCTTGATTCAAACAGTATAACTAAAAACAGTACATACCAAAAATTAGAAACGCCTAGGAAACATCAGGAACGGAAGTTTATACACAACGCGGTACTGTCTACAAAACATGTCCAGGCAGACTGGAATTTCTTTGGCGGCGTATATGTTTTTCCAAATTTGAAAATCAAGAAAGCAAATGCACTTTTGAAAAATCGAGAAGAGTAATACGTTCTCGACCACAGCTTCTGCTAATAACCCTAACAAGATAGCTAAAGGAAAAATCTGTTGGAATTGCACTCCATAGAATTCGGATCTGCGAACGAATCCTAGGCGGAAGTGAGCAGGCAACTGGCATTGTGGGGGTGTCACGTGATTGCCTGCGTGCAGGCCTCTAGGACTACTTCGCAGGTTTTTGTGCGAAGCTCTCAATAAATATGGATAGGTGCCAGCCAGATTATTGCTGAACTGGCACGTCTTAGAGCGACCGTTTGCCATTGCATTCACGAATGTGTCAATGTGGTACCCCTCCGTGGTCAAGTCGCGGTCGCGAAATGGGAGGGCAAAAAAAAGGAAAACAACCTTTGCTGCTTCGGACCACGCTTCAAATTCGTCGAATGGTTTTGCATTCTCTCTATCGTCTCCAGTCTGTACACGGGAGCACTGTGGTCGCACTGCACTTCAAAGGGGTGCGACGCCGTTCATTAGGGATGCAGCCCCACAGCGTCGTTTTTGAAACGTCGGGGGTGCCAGCAGCGTGAAAGGCTGTCATGCACGCCCTGTTGCCCGCCAAACTGCGAACTGTTGGTTTCGACAGCGAAATGTGCGGGAATCCACGCCCCAACGAAAGGTGTTATTTCGTTGACGCCCCTTATGCTATTCCCTTGAGGCGTTTCGCGTCGATTTTGAGCGATGGTTTGTCTGAAATCCTTTCCTCGGCCACCGTAAGGAAACCAGGCGATTTCCGCGATGAGTGTCACCGTCCTGACCTCCATCGCAGAGGTGTCAAAAGAAGGGGGGCAATCTGGGTAAGAGGGGTGTGTGACGACTTTCCCAGCGTGTAAACGACTACGGTGGCGACACGCAGAACAGGGCGAAATTTGGTGCGAGTGTAGCATCATTAAGCCACCTTCCACGTCACACGACCGTCTGAGACGTGGCGTTTCCTTCGCGTGCGTCGACGCCCCGCCGATTGAAGCGTAGCGGAGCCAGAGCTTTCCCACCGCACAGGAAGGCTGCAGGCACCTTTGAGGAAAATTTCAAACTTATCCGTCGCAGTGCGGGTCAGTTACGGCGTTTCGAAAAAATGGTCGTTTAATTGCGTTGCACGGTGTATATACATATTCCGGAAACCAGGGCACTATGAAAGAGGGTTGTCGGAAAAAAAATAGTACAGGAGCTTTTGAAGACAAAAAGAACGAAATAAAAAGACAATGTTTATTGAAACGTACCTTAGAAGGGTTGATGAAACGAAAGAGAAGAAGGAAAAGATAGACAGGGCGAAAGTGAAAAACTGTAATGTAATGACATTAAGGATCCGCACAAAGCAGAGAAAGAAGGAGAGCCAATATTTGATAGAGACCTGCCCAGCGGCAGGGACCGCAGCCTAAGGCATGCAGAGAGCACCTCCCGCTGTGGCCAAACGGTTCTAGGCGCTTCAGTCCAGAATCGCGTGACTGCTACGGTCGCAGGTTAGAATCCTGTCTTGGGAATGGATGTGTGTGATGTCCTTAGGTTAGTTAGGTTTAGGTAGTTCAAGTTCTAGGGGGACTGATGACCTCAGATGTTAAGTCCCATAGTCCTCGGAGCCATTTGAACCATACAGAGAGCACCCGACGGCGGACAGGTAGCTCTGCTGACGTCACGAAGCCAGTGAGTGCTGCGCCAGGGCGAGTCCCACGCGTAACCTTGGAAAGCCCGTGGGTTGACACCGTGGTCCGTTGCAAGAACCGGTACTCGGTTTGCTCATTTTAGTATTCATGGCTTGACAACATTTGTCAAGTTCCTGGTGCACTAGAAAAGTTGACCACTACCTGTACAATCCTCTAAATATACAGCAAAACTTAAACGTCATACTTTTTTTCTCTGGTACGAACTGGAGAGTGAATATTTTGTCCCTAAGGGACGGCATTATGAGACCTGCGACTATTGATCAATACAAATAAAAAAGTTTGTGTATCAGTCACTTGTTTCTTTTACCACTACGTGTTTCGATGGTTCACACCATCATCTTGAAGTGCAGAATTGTTTACTTACTTCGTTGGTGTTGGTGAACTGTACGGAAGATAACGAATACGTCTCCCAGATTTACGGGAAATCAACCACCACATGCATAAACATACAGGTTTCCTCCTACCACCCCAACATGCGCAAACTAGCAGCTTAGCGCTCAATGATCCAGAAAGCGTTAAAAATCCCACTGTTATCAGAGCGTCCAGAATGAAATAAAAATCGTAAGCCGGCCGAAGTGGCCGTATGGTTCTAGGCGCTGCAGTCTGGAACCGCGAGACCGCTACGGTCGCAGGTTCGAATCCTGCCTCCGGCATGGATGTGTGTGATGTCCTTAGGTTAGTTACGTTTAACTAGTTCTAAGTTTTAGGGGACTAATGACCTCAGAAGTTGAGTCCCATAGTGCTCAGAGCCATTTGAACCATTTTTTTTGAAAAATCGTAAAGCAAATAATTGTAGCTGATGGGTATAAACCCACACTAACCGACAACTTAGATAAAAAATAAAAAATAAAATGAACAAAATAACCATCAAGAACTAAGAAAGTACGCTAACAACAAGCATCCTCTTCCTGGGTAACACCTTCCAGAAACTGTCAATATCTTCAAGCGACATAAAATAAGATCTACATCCAAACAAACAAAAGATATGCCAAAGACTTTCTCATAAATTAAAAAGCAGCCAAGATAAATTTTCATCCTCAGACATGTAGATTTCTGTGTAACGACGTCCCTTTTCTTTACCAGTGTTTCTTCCTGAATGATTCCTTTTATGTGCCAAGTGATGAAAAGCCTGTATTTCTCACAATGGAGCAAGCTCCATGGCTGCAATATTCACAAAAAATGGTTCAAATGGCTCTGAGCACTATGCGACTTAACTTCGGAGGTCATCAGTCGCCTAGAACTTAGAACTAATTAAACCTAACTAACCTAATGACGTCACACACATCCATGCCCGAGGCAGGATTCGAACCTGCGACCATAGCGGCCGCTCGGTTCCAGACTGTAGCTCCTAGAACCGCACTGCCACTCCGGCCGGCTATTCACAAAAGTTCGGAAACTAAGGAAGTAACCGGCCTGTAGACACGCCGTGTTAAAGTAGTACTGGTGATCACTGTTTGCGGTTTTAATTCGCCCTCCTCAGTTCTTCTGCAGCGACATGTAATATCCACGAAGTGCACGATGTATGACGGTCTACACTGGAATTTTATACTGGAGACTGCGCCGTAGGTTGCCTGCAGTTCCGGGGCTCGGTCGCGCCTGCCGCACCTGTGCCTGGAGCTCCTATTGTGGTGGGCTGAATCGCCACAACTCCGACGACTCGGCCATGTTTACCTTGTGGGTGGTTAACCTGTTTACCAACTTTTAACAATAGTTGTTATAAAATATTTGATAATCCATCTATGTAGTGTCTGTACTAGTAATTACTGTCTATACAGATATTTAGAATGCTCTTTTCGAATAACAGATAAATGTAAATGTTACATTACACGGCTATAGAAATACAGCCTCGAAACATGTTTGGCAATTTGTAAATATTAAATGTAATGAGTTAAGAAATCGCTACCAATACCTTCAAATATGGGTGTTACGCAGTAACAACCTCTGCTTACTTATTAGTTTTTGCCTATATACAGACACTTTAAAAGTGGTCTTTATTTTTTAATCATAAGTAGGTACTATAAAAGAAATTTCGGGTCACTGTTCCATTCGCGACCATGTTGCAGCGTGTGAGATTTGTTGCTTGTTGAGTTGTGGTACAAGCTTTATTCTTCGAAGGTTATGCACTTGTGCAGGTTCCCTCATAATAACCAAACCACTACAAAAATATCTTAATTCTTACTCATCATACTGTGCCTACATAAGAAATGGACTTAAGTGTTATTCTGTATGTACGTTTATGATAAAGACGTATAAATACATTACAAATATTTGTCTCCAGTTTGACAATCGTGAAAATATCACAGGAATCCAAAAATTTTGGGACGAACTGCTTCAGTTAAAGTTTCGACTGGTGAAAGAAACGCAATTGTATGCAATTGCTTTAACTACTTTTATTTACGTGTAATTACAGTAGCCGGTCTTTTTTGGCCGAGCGGTTCTATTCGCTTGAGTCCGGAACCGCGCGACCAGCACGGTCGCAGGTTCGAATCCTGCCTCGGGCCTGGATGTGTGTGATGTCCTTAGGTTAGTTTGGTTTAATTAGTTCAAAGTTCTAGGGGACTGGTGACCTCAGATGTTAAGTCCCATAGTGCTCAGTGCCATTTGAACGCTATAGATACAGCAATAAGGAATAGCGCAGTAGGCAGTACAGTTGAAGGGCAAATGGCTCTGAGCACTATGGGACTCAACTGCTGAGGTCATTAGTCCCCTAGAACTTAGAACTAGATAAACCTAACTGACCTAAGAACATCACAAACATCCATGCCCGAGGCAGGATTCGAACCTGCGACCGTAGCGGTCTTGCGGTTCCAGACTGCAGCGCCTTTAACCGCACGGCCACTTCGGCCGGCACAGTTGAAGGGGAATGGACATCTCTAAAAAGGGCCATCACAGAAGTTGGGAAGGAAAACATAGGTACAAAGAAGGTAGCTGCGAAGAAACCATGGGTAACAGATGAAATACTTCAGTTGATTGATGAAAGGAGGAAGTACAAACATGTTCCGGGAAAATCAGGAATACAGAAATACAAGTCGCTGAGAAATGAACTAAATAGGAAGTGCAGGGGAGCTAAGACGAAATGGCTGCAGGAAAAATGTGAAGGCATCGAAAAAGATATGATTGTCGGAAGGACAGACTCAGCATACAGGAAAGTCAGAACAACCTTTTGTGACATTAAAAGCAACGGTGGTAACATTAAGAGTGCTACGGGAATTCCACTGTTAAATGCAGAGGAGAGAGCAGATGGGTGGAAAGAATACATTGAAAGCTTCTATGAGGGTGAAGATTTGTCTGATGTGATAGAAGAAGAAACAGGAGTCGATTTAGAAGACATTAGGGGATCCAGTATTAGAATCGGAATTTAAAAGAGCTTTGGAGGACTTACGGTCAAATAAGGCAGAAGGGATAGATAACATTCCATCAGAATTTCTAAAATCATTGGGGGAAGTGGCAACAAAACGACTATTCATGTTGGTGTGTAGAATATATGAGTTTGGCGATATACCATCTAACTTTCGGAAAAGCATCATCCACACAATTCCGATGACGGCAAGAGCTGACAAGTGCGAGAATTATCGCACAATCATCTTAACAGCTCATGCATCGAAGCTGCTTACAAGAATAATATACAGAAGAATGGAAAATAAAATTTAGAATGCACTAGGTGACGATCAGTTTCGCTTCAGCAAAAGTAAAGGGACGAGAGAGGCAATTCTGACGTTACGGCTAATAATGGAAGTAAGGCTAAAGAAAGATCAAGACACTTTTATAGGATTTGTGGACCTGGAAAAAGCGTTCGACAATATAAAATGGTGCAAGCTGTTCGAGATCCTGAAAAAAGTAGGGGTAAGCTATAGGGAGAGACGGGTCATATACAATATGTACAACAACCAAGAGGGAATAATAAGAGTGGACGATCAAGAACGAAGTGCTCGTATTAAGAAGGGTGTAAGACAAGGCTGTAGCCTTTCGCCCCTACTCTTCAATCTGTACATCGAGGAAGCAATGATGGAAATAAAAGAAAGGTTCAGGAGTGGAATTAAAATACAAGGTGAAAGGATATCAATGATACGATTCGCTGATGACATTGCTATCCTGAGTGAAAGTGAAGAAGAATTAAATGATCTGCTGAACGGAATGAACAGTCTAATGAGTACACAGTATGGTTTGAGAGTAAATCGGAGAAAGACGAAGGTAATGAGAAGTAGTAGAAATGAGAACAGCGAGAAACTTAACATCAGGATTGATGGTCACGAAGTCAATGAAGTTAAGGAATTCTGCTACCTAGGCAGTAAAATAACCAATGACGGACGGAGCAAGGAGGACATCAAAAGCAGACTCGCTATGGCAAAAAAGGCATTTCTAGCCAAGAGAAGTCTACCAATATCAAATACCGGCCTTAATTTGAGGAAGAAATTTCTGACGATGTACGTCTGGAGTACAGCATTGTATGGTAGTGAAACATGGACTGTGGGAAAACCGGAACAGAAGACAATCGAAGCATTTGAGATGTGGTGCTATAGAAGAATGTTGAAAATTAGGTGGACTGATAAGGTAAGGAATGAGGAGATTCTACGCAGAATCGGAGAGGAAAGGAATATGTGGAAAACACTGATAAGGAGAAGCGACAGGATGATAGGACATCTGCTAAGACATGAGGGAATGACTTCCATGGTACTAGAGGGAGCTGTAGAGGGCAAAAACTGTAGAGGAAGACAGAGATTGGAATACGTCAAGCAAAAAATTGAGGACGTAGGTTGCAAGTGCTACTCTGAGATGAAGAGGTTAGCACAGGAAAGGAATTCGTGGCGGGCCGCATCAAACCAGTCAGTAGACTGATGACAAAAAAAAAAGTGCGGTTCATAGCTGAGAGGCCAGCGACACTTACGATGAATTCTTCGGTAGACGTAACTGGAAATCTCCGCTCGCATCGTGACTCGTATGTAAACGAGCGTGGATATCCTACACTTTGGAGAAAACATGGCGGACAGTTCAGTTCAGGTCAACTCGGGTTGTGACGTCACTAGAGGCAGTCCGGGGCCAGCGAGGTAGGCGGGCCCTGCGGCCTGCGGCGTGCGCCACACACACACGCGCACGCACACACACACTCACACACGCACACACACACACACACACACACACACACACACACTCACACACACGCAGCCCGCCGCTCTGCCGTCCTGGCGTGTGCCGGTGGCCGACTCCGGCGGGGAGCGAGATGGTATTTCGGACCAGTTTAATAATTCCTGACTGCGGTGACAAAGTCATGACCTTCAGCGTGTACGCTATCACTGATTTCCTATGGGCCCCGAACAGAGTCGAGCGTTTACGGTTATGTCGGGCAAGGTTCAGATGGTTCAAATGGCTCTAAGCACTATGGGACTAAACATCTGAGGTCATCAGTCCCCTAGACTTACAACTACTTAAACCTAACTAACATCACACACATACAGGCCCGAGGCAGGATTCGAACCTGCGACCGTAGCAGCAGCGCGGTTCCGGGCTGAAGCGCCTACCGCCCGGTCACAACGGCCGGCTCGGGCAAGGCAGCTACTGTAACGGCACAAGAGGGGAGGGGGGGGGGGCGTACTTCTCGTTGGTTCCGAGACAGTCGCAAGCCTCAGGAGAACACCAGAACAAAAACGAACCGACTGGGACAGCAAGTCGGAACATTGGCGCGTCGCCGGTAGGTGAGCCTGCTCCGTCTTCCCTTCCACATTGGAGGTTCGGCGGTGTGCGTGACACGAGTGTGTGTGTGTGTCAGCGAGGGCAACGCGTGTTTCTGAATGGAGTAGTCGGGAGATGTCGACTGCCTACAGACGGGCCACGTTGGCGCGTCCTGAGGGCCTGTGAGACGCTTTTGTAGACCAAGGCGGTGAATGGGTGAGAGCACGTAAGAAAGTGAATCATCATCATCAGTTATCTGCTATATTAGCAGGTCCTTTGCCTCTCCATTTTCTGCGATCCATTGCGTCCTTCT
Organism: Schistocerca cancellata; assembly: GCF_023864275.1. Classification (NCBI taxonomy): domain Eukaryota; kingdom Metazoa; phylum Arthropoda; class Insecta; order Orthoptera; family Acrididae; genus Schistocerca; species Schistocerca cancellata. The sequence goes on along the minus strand of NC_064630.1, from coordinate 828,668,835 downwards.
TAAGGCTGCTGTATGTTGTACCGTCCATCACGTCATCCAGTATCTGAAATCTCTTCCTTCCTCGCTACCTTTTCCCTTCTACATAACCTTCTAAAACTATTTTTATCAGTCCGTCATTCTTTCTTAATATATGGTTCAAATGGCTCTGAGCACTATGGGACTCAACTGCTGAGGTCATTAGTCCCCTAGAACTTAGAACTAGTTAAACCTAACTAACCTAAGGACATCACAAACATCCATGCCCGAGGCAGGATTCGAACCTGCGACCGTAGCGGTCTTGCGGTTCCAGACTGCAGCGCCTTTAACCGCACGGCCACTTCGGCCGGCTCTTAATATACGCCCTGTCCAGTTTCTTTTTCTTCTATTTATTACATCTAGTAACTGTCTTTTCTCTCCCACTCTTCTCAGTTCCTCCTCATTTTTCACTTTGTCCATCCAGCTTATTCTTTCCATCCTCCGCCATGTCCACATCACAAAAGTCTCCAGCCTTTCTCTGTCTTTCTTCCTCAAAGTCCATGTTTCAGCGCCACATAGAAGAACACTCCATACAAGACATTTTATGAGTCTCTTCCTGAGTTCTCTGCCAGACCGCTGCAGAAAATTCTAATTTTCTTATAAAATGCCTCTTTTGCCAATGCTATACTTGTTTTAATTTCTGTGCTGCATTACCAGTCGGTGTCTATCCCGCTTCCAAGATACTTAAAATTTTGCGCCTGTTCTAGTATTTCTCCATTCAACATAATTTTTATTTCTTTATTTGCTCCTAGTGCCAATATTTTTGTTTTTTGTGTTAATTTTCATTCCATAATTTTTTCCGTTAGCTTCAATGGTGTCCTCGAAATCCTGTAATTCTTTTTCCCCTGTGGCTAGAAGAACCATGACATCAGCAAAGCCGGCCATGGTGGCCGAGCGGTTCTAGGCGCTACAGTCTGGGACCGCGCGACCGCTACGGTCGCAGGTTCGAATCCTGCCTCGAGCATGGATGAGTGTGATGTTTAGTTAGGTTTAAGTAGTCCTAAGTTCTAGGGGACTGATTACCTCAGAAATTAAGTCCCATAGTGCTCAGAGCCATTTGAACCATTTCATCAGCAAACGTCAAACACCTTACACTTCTTCCTCCAATTTCTACTACCCTGTCATCTAATGAGCATCATATTTTCCAAGTAGATGTTGAAAAGAGTAGGTGATGGACAGCATCCTTGTCACACTCCTTTTCCTAGTCCGATTCAGTTTGTACTTTGTCCTCTCACTGAACTGAGGCTTTTTGATTAGGATATAATGCGTTTACAAGTCTCCTGGTTTTCCAGTCCACTCTTTTTTCCCTCGTTATAGTCGCCAGCTTGTCCCAAACCACATTGTCAAATGCCTTTTCTAGATCGATGAAGCACGTATATAGGTCTCTTCCTTTTTCAGTAAACCTTTCTCCCAAGATTCGTTGGAGCTATATTGTATCTCTGGTGCCCGTATTCCGTCTAAAGCCAAACTGCTCCAAACTGCTCCTCGCCAAGATTCCCCTCCATTATTTTTTCAAGACTTTTATTAATTATTCTTAACATCACTTTGGCTTCATGGGAAATGAGGCTGATTGTCCTGTGCTCGCTGCATTTCTTGGTTCCTTGTTTTTTTCGGTAATGGAATCATTACTGTTGTCAGAAAGTCCTCTGGCCATTCACCACTGTCATATATTTTATTACATAACCTCAATATTTCTCTTATTCCATCTCGGTCCAAGCATTTTAATATTTCTCCCGGTATCGTATCTGTACCTACCGCTTTGCCAATTTTCATTGCAGTTATGGCAGACTTTACTTCTTCCATTATGATGGTTGGTCCTTTCTCGTCATCACTTACACTGTTGTGTGATTCAAGTTCCAGAGTTTCTGGTTTGCGATTTGTGTCATATAGCTCTTTTAGATATTCTTCTCATCTCTGGAGGACATCGTCACGATCTTTGTACACTACCTCTTCATCTTTACTTTAAAAAAAAAAGTTATAACCGTGGTTAAAATGACGCGGGAAAGGATTAGAAACTGAGGAAGTCGTATCGATGATAATTAAAAAAGAAGCATGTTTTCGGATTCGAACCTATCACCCCCAGCACACGAGTGGTGTACACTAACCACTGGGCTGCACCGCCACGCGGAATCTCGAGTATGAGGCGAATCCTTTTTCGTCGACTACACGTAAACATTGGCCCACTAGGGTGAATGGCTTCAGGATGTTACGTACACATTGTCTGCCACACAGGTGGTTTAAAAAGTCGATCCCACCACTGGAGACGTGTCCTTAATTCACACCACCTGGAGCAAACGTGACGTCATTTCGATCGAGCAAATGCTGCGATGTTTCTGTTGAAAGGCCGCGCGCGATGTCTTTCCGCAGTCTTGAAACACTTGGAGTTTGTGCTCCGCATCCAATGACCCCGATGTCTGTACTCTCCCTTACTTCCCCTGACGACGTACGCTGTATCGAAAAAGACAGGAGCTGTGTATCGACTTGATCGTTCGTGACTTGGAAGGCACCACATTGAATTTCGTCATTTTTAGTTGTTTGGGTGAGGGGTATTTGGTGATTCTCGGACAGGACTTCCTTGACAAACATTGTGCGAAGATAGATCTTTGGCAACGAACAGTAGAACCTAGTGGAACAATGTTTTGCATGGGGGAAACGGCTGCAAATGGACGAATGTCGCAAGCCGCACTTAACCCGAATGTGACGCCAGCTAAACTGCGAACGGATTCATTAAAGATCGATCAACAGGATAACATACCGGCAGGTACAGGGAAGGTAGTCTGGGCTTCGATAAATACGGACTTACCAAAGGAGTCGTTGTACATGGTGGAGCCACTCTCGAGTAATGAAGAGTTGGAAAAAGCGCACTGTTTTGTGCGGAGGAGTTTAGCTCACACAAGTTATGTGGAAGGAGATTATAGGCTTCCTGTAAGTATAGATAACTTCCGCAGAGCGGATTTTAGCTCGTCAAAAGGGTTGGTATTGGCCACACTGGGGTTTTTTGATGAAGATGGCCTCGATAGGGAGGGTTTAGAGGCGAGCCATAAGCAAAATTACAGCATTTGCAGGAAGACGACAGGATCACGTTGGAGGAATTGTTATTGACATTTAGCGCTTTATTCGGAACGGAGGGTAAGTGACCGGCAACACCGGTTACGAAGCATCACATACCAACGGAGGATAATACACCAGTGTTTAGGAAACCATATAGGATAGCACGTCATATGCAACCGCTGCTAGAGGAGTTTATAGAACAACAACTACGGGATGGAATCATAGAGCATAGCGATAGTCCATATTTAGTTGGTTGGTTTGTGGGATTGAAGGGACCAGACTACTAGGGCCATCGGCCCCATTTTCCATGAACTTGAAACACTGACAAGGAATAAAAACAAACAATGGAGACGACAAGAGACGACAGAGGACAAGAAAGACACAGACAGAGACCAGACAAAAGGAATTAAAATCAGTGTGACAGTGGTTGGCCGCACATAGAAACAAAAAATAAGGAAAAGCCAACCACCAAGAAACGCACTAAAAACCCCACTCTAACGTCGTTTTTAGTTGAAACTCGTATTTGATGGGATTTACACAGTAACGTACGTCCTGCGACCAAAAGTGGTTTCGAAACACCAGGACATTGAGGATTTCTTGAAAACGCGTCAGTATTGGGACAATCTGTCGTAATAAGGAGACGACAAACGTCATATTGTTGGCTGAAGAATTTTCGTGTTAGGTTGTTTTCGTATTATAAAATGCGTGTTATGAAAGGAAGCAGCACCTTGCAGATCTATCAAAAACATATCGTTCTTGGTATAATTTGTTATAATTAAATGTCAGGTAATTACACATCGGCGGTGAAGGCCTTCGTGGATCCAAGCTAAAGGACACGGTCAAAAGTTGTCGCCTTTCACTGTGGTGCAGGGCATAAAAGCGTGGAGTTAACGAAGTGTATAGCACCTGCTTCGCGTCCTGCTCCTTCTAAACTCTTTTTTTTTCTCTCTTTTATTCACCGAAGAGTTTCTAAACGCCACACATTCGTGATCCCTCATTTCACAACGCGTGAGCGGACGCGAGGTTCAAAACAATAACATTTGCTTCAGAGTTTTCGATACCGCAGGGTAGTGAACCTATGCTGTTTATTAGAGTGCTTATCTGTGCATTCAAGTGGACATAGCTGTGGAAAAGGTTTATTAAATCTTCTCTCTCTGCATGTATAAATCGAAGTCCCACTCTCGCTTCCTTTTGTGTGTCCGGGCTGGTTTGAGGAAGTGCTCTAGTGAACTTGGCACGGGCTTGGTAATCCCGGGACCGACAGCTTGCCAGTGTCGGTATCAATAAGCGGCGAAAATCGAGATTTTCGATTCTCAGGAAGGATGAGCCATATTTAAACACAATTAATTTTGCACGGAACCCTCCTACTCACACCTGGTCAGCACTTTTTCCCCAACTACGCCCTCATCAGTCCTGAAAGTGAGACATCTTTCTTGAGAACTTTTAACATTGCAGCGCGTCAGCAATCGTGAGTAATTTAATGATTATAAAAAAATGCGCCTCGATTGTAAATGGAAACCGGATGTTGACCTAGGTTTCGGCGCGGATAACCACCCCTTCTTCGGAACACAAAAACTAGAAACTGCCTAAAGAGGCGTGGTCCAACCATGCCTCTTTAAGCAGTTTGTAGTTTTAGTGTGTTCCGAAGAAGGCGTGGTTATCCGCGCCGAAACGTAATTCAACATCCGGTTTCTATTTGCAGTCGAGGCGGATTCTTTATAATCATTAGACATCTTTTGTACAAACATTAAACAAGCTGAAGCCAACCAGCACTGAATGCAACAACATATACAGGGCGAACCACGTAAAACTTGCGCCGCAAATACTGCGGAAATGGAAAGTGCTACTGCTGTGCGATTTTCACAGAATGGGTTAATAGTCGGAGGCTCGTATCGATAGCCAGCCGCCGGCCTCTGTGATCGAGCGGTTCTAGGCGCTCCAGTCCGGAACCGCGCTGCTGCTACGGTCGCAGGTTCGAATCCTGCCTCGGGCACGGATGTGTGTGATGTCCTTAGGTTAGTTAGGTTTCTAAGTCTAGGGGGCTGATGACGTCAGATGTTAAGTCCCATAGTACTTAGAGCCATTTGAACCATTTTGTTAGCAGGCCAACAAATTGTAACAATACTTAGAAACTGTATTTTTGTGCAAACTGGAACTTTTTAAATGGGACACTGCTTATTGACGCAAACAAACAAAAAGTCGGGTAAAATAGAATGTTAGCGATTTTTGTTTCAGGGTTCTAGCGCGAGTCTTTTACGAGGTATCGTATCTTGAGAACTTCGCACAGTGACGCCTGTACAATACCTGTGGCAGCACTCACTGAGGAACAACACAAGTGCACGCACTGGTTATGTGGACTCCGACCAGTAACGAGACAGCTGACCGTCACATGTTGTGTCCAAAGTGATCACCGGCAGCGGCAGTACACGCTGCCAGTCTGGTACGGACCGATTGCTGCACACATGGTAGCATTTCAGCGGGGATGTCCAAGCAGGCTGCGGTAAGACGTCGTTGCATATCGTCGGGTGTATGTCCTTGAAGGGAGCGTCTTCCAGCTTTCCCCACAGAAAAAAGTTAGATCCAGGGAACGGGCTGGACAACGTACAGGTCCCGTCTGTCCAGTCCAACGATTTGGAAACAATGCGTGAAGACGTGCTCTAGTACTTGGTGCACTTTGGGCTGGGCAGCCATCACGTCGGTACCACAGGTTACTCCTGATCTGCAGGGGAACGTCCTCCAGCTTCCGTGGAAGATGGTCTGTTAGGCGGCTGCGATACTTGTGCGCGTTCAGTGATTCGTCTGTGGAAAGCGGGCGTATGTTACTCCATGGACGATGACGTTCCACTTGACGAAGCGAACGGGGATTCTCAACAGACGGCCGTTTACCTGGCGTGATTGGTAAGTGAACAAGGTACATGACACATCTGGGGTATCCTGTCTTAACGCCCATGTACAGAAGTTAACACGATTCTCATAATCGTTCCCATGCAGTTCTTGATGGTGAGAGATGTGACTGGGATGGAACATATGTCGATGGAGAGTGCGTAGGACACTTGCCGGACGCGTGCCACTTCCTCCTGTCGTCACTTTGTTTCCTTCTGTTACGCTGTCTGGATGCTAGACTACCACTTTCGCGTAACTGATTGAAGAGGCTGATAAATAATTCCCGAGATGGTTGACGTGATTTGGGATATCTTCTCTCGAGCACCGTACAAAACGAAGTACATACTTGCTATACTCACGATGGGTCATGAGCAAGTCTGCTTTTTCTGCCTCGGTAAATCCCGTCGTCCACTCGCCACCTACTGCTTGGACTGTCGCACACTAGCTGAGTAGCAAGACGCAACACACGCAGGGAACACCAAGCACACTGTAAGCAAACATAACTACATCGTGTCTAGCAATTACGCAGGTCATGTCACCAACAAGTGTCGGTGAGGAAACTTTTGAAAATACGATACCTCGTAAACGACTAGCACTAGAATCCTGTAACAAACACCAACGACATTCTAATTTACCCTATTTCTCGTTAGTTAAAGATAGTAGTCATTGTTCCATTGAAAAAAAGGCATGTTTCCGCAAAAACTACACTTTCTCAGTATTATTATCATCATTAAGTTTAGTGGCTAACAATACGAGCCCCTGACTACCAGTCCCCTCTGCTGAAACCAGAAATCGATAGCTCTTACCATTCTGCGATATTTGCGATTTAAGTTTTACGCGTTTCACCCTGTATATTCAATTATGTTCATTGAGGGGTCTCACGTTATAAGTTTATTTATACGAAAACCAAAAAATTAATTTCCCGTGTTGGTCTATAATCAGAAAAAGATGGACTTTTATGTCTCTGTACTCCAGTACGGGGTGAGGGAGTTACCTGTGCAACGTCTTCTATTGTTGTGAGTGCCGACTTGAGTTCCAGTGTTAGTGAGTGTCACGCCTCAGACGGAAAAGTGAGAAAGAGTGCCTCGCGTCAGTGCGGACAGTAACAGCGGAATCTCGGAAGTGACAGCTCGTCCCGCGGTCTTCGATACAGCGAGTGACGCCAGAACGACGCGATATTTGCCTCAGGTGTTGTGGACCGCGTGTGGCGCCAGTGGCCAGTGGGTGCGGTGCGTAGCGTCCCTGGGAGGCGCCAGCGTTGCGGGCCGGTCGCTGGCTACTGGCCGCTGGCCAGCGGGGCCAAACACCCAGCACGTGCCGGCGGCCGCGACCCCTGTCCTCCAGCCGGCCGCGGCTGGAGCAGTCCGGAGGCGGCCGCGTGGGCTACGCGAGGAATGCGGCGCCGCTCCGGCCCACTGCCAGCCAGCCAGCCCCCTGTCCTGGACGCGGCCTCCGCTTCCGAAAGCGGCCGACCCACGCACGATTCGCGCTGCGCGTCAGCCGTGTCGTAATGTGGCGGCTGGTTTACTCCACACCCGACACCCGGCGAATAACGCCGCGTTGCCCAATACTGAAGCCTGAATGCGAGGTTTTGCACTAAAAGTTGGCATTCCGTCTAGGCAGTAGGTAAATAGCTACATTTATTAACAGCTGAAATCTGATTTTGTCCATTATAAAAGGTTTTCTTGAAAGCCCACGACTGTGAAAACAATGGTTTTATTTATAAATATCTTCCTGCTACCAGTAACGATTTTCTTGTATTTTTGTTTTACACGACGCGTTTCGAGAAATTGTTCCCATTTTCAAGTGTGCATTTCTTCGTTCTATTCCATTTTTTCGTAATGTTTTCGATGTGTGAGGTTCTGCTTTCTTTTGTTGACTTTACTGTAATATACAGGGTGAGTCACTACCTATTCCCACCAAGAATAACTCCGAAAGTAAGATAGGAGCTGATAAGTTTGTGCAACAAAAGTTGCCTGGGACAACGGGGGCCATAATATGACGTTGGTTTTTTGTTGCTAGGAGGGGTCGCTTCATAGATATGAAGGTGAACTTTGTTTTCTTAAATGGGTGCTGTAGTGTGGTACTTATTTTCTGATAGCGGCCATCGAGACGAATCCCATGATGTGTAACAGTAAGGTCTTTGAATGTCAACGAAGGTCAAAAAGGTAGCATGAACGACCGTTTACAGAAGGTGTTCGGAGTGACGACCAATGGTATCAGTGCAGTGTTGAAATCTTCTTATCATGGATTGAGAGGTATTTCTCATCACTTCGCACTTATCGAAGCACATACTCTGGCAATTCTCTCTCGTATATCGTGCAAATAGTAAATATTTGCCGAATACGGCGTATCCATCTAACGTGCCATACATCAAAACACCATTCGACGTTTTCGCAATACAATTCTAATAGTTCAAATGGTTCAAATGGCTCTGAGCACTATGGGACTTAACATCTATGGTCATCAGTCTCCTAGAACTTAGAGCTACTTAAACCTAACTAACCTAAGGACACCACACAACACCCAGTCATCACGAGGCAGAGAAAATCCCTGACCCCGCCGGGAATCGAACCCGGGCGTGGGAAGCGAGAACGCTACCGCACGACCACGAGCTGTGGACAAACACTAATAGGAACGGTAAGACTAGTATCGTCGAATCAAGCGAATGTGAATGATGTATTCCTTCGAAGAGCAAGTTGAAACGCTTCTCATTTACGGAGAATGCCAACGAAATTCAGTGAGAGCTAGAGACTTACACGATCAAAGATATCCTCAACGTACTCACCTTACACGTCGTACATTTAAATATGTGTATGATAAATTGAGAACAACTGGATCTTTAATGCATCGGAAACATATCCGACAAAGGAAACTTACTAACGGAAACTCGTACTCTTGCCACTGTGGTTCGAGATCGTTGTGTTAGTTCGCGTCAAATCGTAAGGTGATCTGACATGAGCATGGTTCGTGTTCTGCATCGCCATAAATATTATCCTTACCATACCATCCTTACCACCAAGAATTAACTGGTACGGTTTGTATGCGTCACATTGAATTCTGCCGATGGGCTCAATTTAAGATTCAGAAGGATGACACATTTATTAATTTGATTTTATTTACTAACCAGGCTACATTCACAAACCATGTAAATGTTAATTTGCATAACATGCATTACTGGGCAACTCTAAATCCATGTTGGCTGCGGCAAGTTGCACACCAGAAGCCGTGGTCGGTGAATGTATGGTGTCGGATTCTGGAGGACAGAATTATAGGCCCCTATTTCATCGTAGGAAATCTTAATAGTAGGAAGTACACCACATTCTTGCAAGAAATATTAGATCTTTTCTTAGCAGAAATACCTTTAGGAACAAGGAACAGAATATGGTATCAACACGATGGGTGTCCAGCACATTTTTCGCTGTTGCCTAGAAACGAGTTGCAGAGACAGTTCCGAAACCGTTGGATTGGACGCGGAGGAGATGTGTCGTGGCCGGCTCGTTCACCAGACCTGACGCCTCTGGACTTTATCTTAAGGCAAATCGTATAAGATATTGTTTATAAAGACGTTCCAACTACACCTGAGAATTTTCTGAGCACGTGATTCGACAACTGCCGAAGAGATAAGGAATACCACTCAATCCATGATAAGAAGGTTTCAGCACTGCATTGATACCAATGGTCATCACTTAGAACACCTGCTGTAAACGGACGTTCATGCCACCTTTTTGACCTTCGTTGACCATCAAAGACCTTACTGTTACACATCATTGGATTCATCTCGATAGCCGCTATCAGAAAATAAGTACCAAACTACAGCATCCCATTTAAAAAAAAAAAGTTGACCTTCATATCTATGAAGCGACCCCTCCTAGCAACAAAAAACCAACGTCATAGTATGGCCCGCGCAACTTTTGTTGCACAAACTTTTCAGCTCCTATCATACTTTCGGAGTTATTCTTGGTGGGAATAGGAAGTGACACACCCTGTATATTGCAGTAAAGTCAACAAAAGAAAGCAGAACCTCACACATCGAAAACATTACGGAAAAATGGAATAGAACTAAGAAATGCACACTTGAAAATGGGAATAATTTCCCGAAACGCGTCGTGTAAAACAAAAATAAAAGAAAATCGTTACTGGTAGCAGGAAGATATTTATAAACAAATCGAACAGGCGAAATAAACTAATGACGCCACACACTCGAGTGGTTACGATGCGATAGTAATACGTAGCATTAAGTACGAAAAGTAATTAATACAAACAAATTATGATAAGTTATCAAGTACAAAAGGAGTACACCCACCTTATGTATGCCCTGAAGGTGACTGAGAGACGACAGTTACGTAATTATGTTCCATGTGTAGGCCCATAGACGAATTTCTCTGATTCTTACCAATAATAATGAATAAGTTGTAAAGTTTGTACATGACCTTGGCAATTTCTTTCTGATTCGCTATAAACGGCTATAGAAAAATCAGTGCTGAAGACACAATGATCAAAGACAACCCTCCCCAGATCTTCTTCCGGAAAACTGAATTTTCTAGGAACGTTAGGTCAGCACCCAGAGTAGTGCAGGTGGAGAAAGGGGAAATCGAACTGGCCGAAAAATTTAAATCTCTAGGAGAGTGCATAGAGCCAAACACCTCTGAGAACAGAAGCTTTCGCTCACAGATCACTGAAAGGGAAACAGCATACCAATTAACGATAAGTGTTTACAAGAAGAAATGGATATCAGTTAATGCCAAGATACGACATTGCGGCACAGTAAAACGACCGGTGCTACTACATGTTGCAGAATGTGTTGCTATGAATGGTAAAAATCTCATAGAGAAATTAAAAGAAAGAGAGATTCTGAGGAAATATTAGGCCCAGTGAAAACACAGTCGATTCAAGAGACGAGACAACCGCCAATCACAAATCACACACAATTCCTAGGAGGACTGATTTCTGTGGCCACATTGCCCGTATGAGTCCTACAAGGTTGAGCGCTAGGATCCTCCACTACTTTCCCCACAAGAAAACCAAGGTGGTTCACCAAGGTAGAAAAATAGCTGCAAGAACAGGGGACCACACAGGACGATATCCATAACCGCATTCCCATCAGTAAGAAACTCCAAAAGCCGCTTTATTTCCACAAAACGTGGACTGAAGCAAGGAAGGAAGATCATAGGACACGTGCGCGGGAAAACTTAAGTCCCAGATACAAGGAAAAGGAGAAGTGGAGCTGAAATGTCGTGCTTCATAGATGGCCTTAAGGCCTACGGAAAGAGGAAACCTAGAACTCCCTAGAGCCTGTCAACCTTATATACCACAGTGATTCTTCCATAACTTGCTGAAAAACACCCATTTCTGTTGGTCATAAACACTAGTGTCACACCGGACAGTCAACTGTTTCTCTGTGGGCAGGAGATTGTACTTTACGAGGAACTGAGCACATGGTCAAACTATTCAGGCGCCATGTTGGTAGATGGTTACCCGAGTAACAAGGCGTCAGAAGCGTAAGGAAGGCTATCGTTCCGACGTGCAATTATTTCAGTACTGCTATTACTGGTGGAGTCGCGACAACTCGCTGGATACGTCAACGATGGTAGTACGAATGTGATACCGTCAGGAGATGGTCTTTTCTCTCTCAGGAGACATTAAGTGTGCCAAATGGTTCAAATGGCTCTGAACACTATGCGACTTAACGTCTGAGGTCATCAGTCGCCTAGAACTTAGAACTAAGTAAACCTAACTAACCTAAGGACATCACACACATCCATGCCCGAGGCAGGATTCGAACCAGCGGCCGTAGCGGTCGCTCGGTTCCAGACTGTAGCGCCTAGAACCACACGGCCTAAGTGTGCCACTGCCGTTGTACGAGGGCTATTCGAAAAGTGAGGAACAATAGGTCGCGAAATGGAAACCATAGTGAAAATCAAAACTGTTTTATTTTCAACGGTTAGAGCTACACCTTCCAGCTACTTCTCTATACTGTCACCGCTCATACTTAGACATCTGTTGTAGCTTTCTACCAACTTTTCAGTTCCCTCGTGACAGAAGACAGCCGCCAGTGGCTTTTGACAATTTTCTACTCTGGACTGCAGCTCGTTGTCTGTGTCAAAATACTGTGTTCGTAGCCAGCAGTTCATTTGAGCACAGATGAACCTCAGGTGTAGCCAGTTAAGGTCTGTATTGTGGGTGATCAAACACTTCCCATCGAAAACACTGCACGAGCATCTTCATTGCCCCTGCAGAGTGAGGTCGAGAATTGTAGTGTAGAACGAACCGCATGACAATTATATTATGATGATTGCATAGCTTCAGGCGAAATCTTTCTCCAGGCCCTCATACTTGGCGGGAGACACTAATTTCTAGCCATATTAACGCTCTCACTGTGAGCTCAGAACTGAAAAGAGCGACACGATGCGATCGACGGGCGTACTAGACACAGTGCCCAACGTATCTGTGCAGAGCTTCATCAGACTGTCACTGTATTTTCCATTCTGCGACCGATCGCTCCTTACTTTTCGAGTAACCCTCGTATAATTTCTTGGCGATATAACCTCCTCCCCCGCCTCATTATGCGCCTGCGATTTCCCTTATCCAGTTGATGTACATTATCCAGTTATCCGAGCAGCGTTAACCGGATTGATTCTTGTACTCAAGTTTTGTGAAGGAGGAACTCTTTGCTACAGATTTCAGTGTAATTACTTGTTCTACCGGTGCGATTTATTTGTGTGTGCTTTAGAGATCACAGTATATCCGTTTTATTCACTTATAAGTACGGCTCTTGACGCCAGTAGTGTTCTAAGCTCCTATCCTGTCTTACAATTCCAAGTGTGGCATTAATCATGTCACTTGAGATTAAGCACGATGCCTAGGAATAATTTCACACTTTGGATAGGAAACTGAAATTCGGTGCTTCGTATCGCGGACAGGACAAGAAGCACATTCCCATTTTTAGCAGAACTTAAAGTTATCGAAGCACAGGGAAGAGAAATCGCGTGTACCCCGACCAAGCGCAGACTTCTGTTTTACGTTATACTCTCCAGTTATTTGTAGTGTCAACGGTGAACCGTTTAATATTATACACTGACGGAAAAAAATCGCAACACTAAAAAATAATTAATGTAAAGTAATGAAGTATCGGGAGTATATTTGTCTAGATAACATATTTAAGTAACCAACATTGCAAGATCACAGATTAATGTAAAGCGCGAGATAAGCCATCGCAAATGTGAAATACTGATACGTTAATAACCGATGTGATCGTCAGAATAATGAATGCAAACCTGCAGACGTTCATGCATTGTTTTGCACACGTGCCGGATGTCAGTTTATGGGACGGAGTTCCACGCCTGTTGCATTTGGTTGATCAGTACAGGGACGATCAGTGCTATTTGTGGATGAAAAAAATGTTCAGATGTGTGTGAAATCTTATGGGACTTAACTGCTAAGGGCATCAGTCCCTAAGCTTCACACTACTAAACCTAAATTATCCTAAGGACAAACACACACACACCCATGCCCGAGGGAGGGCTCGAACCTCCGCCGGGACCAACCGCACAGTCCATGACTGCAGCGCCTTAGACCGCTCGGCATTTGTAGATGACGCTGGAGTTGTCGACCGATGATGTCCCATATGTGATCGACTGTAGACAGTTTGTGATCGAGCAGGCCAAGGCAACATGTCCAGTCTCTGTAGAGCGTTTTGCGTCATAACAGCGGTATGTGTGCGCACGTCGTGGTCGTGCGGTAGCGTTCTCGCTTCCCGCGCCCGGGTTCCCGGGTTCGATTCCCGGCGGGGTCAGGGATTTTCTGTGCCTCGTGATGACTGGGTGTTGTGTGATGTCCTTAGGTTAGTTAGGTTTAATTAGTTCTAAGTTCTAGGGGACTGATGACCATAGATGTTAAGTCCCATAGTGGTCAGAGCCATTTGAACCATTTGAACCAGAGGTATGTGGCCGTGCGTTATCCTGTTGGAAAATACCTCTTCCCTTGAATCCTCTCCATGAATGGCAACACAACAGCTCGAATCGCACCGAGCGAGGTGGCGCAGTGGTTAGCACACTGGACTCGCATTCGGGAGGACGACGGTTCAATCCCGCGTCCGGCCATCCTGATTTAGGTTTTCCGTGATTTCGCTAAATTACTCCAGGCAAATGCCGGGATGGTTCCTATGAAAGGGCACGGCCGACTTCCTTCCCCGTCCTTCCCTAACCCGATGTCACCGATGACCTCGCTGTTTCGTCTCCCCCCCCCCCCCCAAAAAAAAAGAAAACAAAAGCTCGAATCGCGTGACTGACGTATGATTTTGCAATCAGGGTGCGTGGGATAGCCAGGAGAGCGCACCCCAGACGATAACTCGAGGTGCAGGTCCAGTGTGTCCAGCAGGCAGACAGGCTGGCTGCAGGGACTCAGCTGCCCCCCTCCTACCCGGCACACGGCCACCACTGGCACCGAGACTGCCCTCCAGTGGGGTCTCGCGTGACAGCACTGACGTCGCAAATGGCGGTGGTTTGGGGTCAGTGGAATGCGCGCTACGTGGCGCCCTCGAAGTAACACTTGGGTAACTGTTCATCGTGCCGCTGTGGCGCCAACTGCTGCTCAGATTGCCGCTGGAGATGCGTTGCTGTGAGCCAGCGCCATACGCCGAACACGACGGCCTTCCCTCTCGGTAACGTACGTTCTCGTAACCTCCGCTGCCGGCAGTCACGTACAGTGGCTGTATTCCCGCTAGTCTTTCTGCAGTATCGCACGAGGAACACGCAGCTTCTCGTAGCCCTATTACACTATCCCGGTCAAACTTAGTGAGGGGTTGATAATTGCGTCTTTGTCGCCTAACAGGCATTCTTGACTGATACAACTCACCAAGACTAGTCTCACAGGTAACAAAGCTCACGACCGTTACAGCGAGTATTTAAAGCTGACCTGACTTGCCTCCTCATAGCGGCACTACTAGAGCCACTCTTACGTCACTGGTGCGAAACCTGAACAGACGTCATCTTTCAGATGTGGAAACACGCCTGCAAACTTTCGTTTTTGTCGCTCAATTCCTTATTGGTGTTCCGATTTCTTCCCGTTAGTATATAAAGAAAAGACTGATCATTGTAGTGAAGAAATGCTCTGAAAAGGGAGTATGTATCTTTCAGCAATCGTTTACTCTGCCCACGCAAATTTACAGGATGTTTGCACATCATTTTCCAAAGAGAGATGGTTCAAATGGCTCTCAGCACTATGGGACTCAACTGCTGTGGTCATAAGTCCCCTAGAACTTAGAACTACTTATACCTCACTAACCTAAGGACATGACACACATCCATGCCCGAGGCAGGATTCGAACCTGCGACCGTAGTGGTCGTGCGGTTCCAGACTGTAACGCCTTTAACGGCTCGGCCACTCCGGCCGGCCCAGAGAGAGAATTGCAGCTACTGCTAGCATAGTTAGTGGAACTGGCCACTACAGAGATCGTTCAGACAGGGGGAGAAAAGGGAATCGGGCGGGAGAGTGGGAGCCCGAATAGCCAAGTGTCGACCACGGCGCTTGAGCGTGGTAACGCCAAAATGTCGATGAACAGTGGAATGTATTCTGAGTAAACATCCTTGTTCTGTTTTGTGGATGCAGTCAAAATAATAATTGTAACACTGTAGAGAGAGCGAACACGCAAAGCTGCCTGTCTTAACGAATCGTATGGGTGTTTACGCTAATTATGTCGTCTACTTCAGTGTGATGCGTTTTCAAGTGATAAATCAATTAGAAGCGCGTCAGTACATATTGTTTAATGTGAAGAAGACATTGCCCTCATCTCTGTTTATTTTCATGTTTCACTTGATCTGCACATAAATTCTACAATTATGACTGCTCAAAGTACGGAAATTGTCTCGCGGCCATAATACGCCACGACAGCGCACAGCCTCACAACTATTGTATCGGCGTATGACGGATGATGTATGACGCTGACTTATATACCGTGCGCCTTTCGTGAGGCTTGCGTCATTATCAAAAGGCGAAATAACCACTCCTTAATCTATTATGCAATAGCAGTTGTGTGATAATGAATATTTTCGTGATAGTGAAAAACTTGTCTTTCTTCTCACGGAAGTTTATTTCTTTCTTTAACCAGGTAAGACTCGTGGCAGTGCCTGCTTCCTTGCTGATACCGAAAAAAACTGTTGCCACCAAATGAGTAAGTAAATCCAGACTTTGTCTTAAAATTGCCTTACTGACAAGAAGGTACCCATTATTTCACAACTGGTTTTTTTTTACTGTGGTGGTATTTTTGACTGTTGCATTGTTACTGTTTCATTAGAAGAAACTCGTGTCGAGACGCTGAGCTTTCCACGGACTTGTTTGCGGGCTCTGCCGCACCTGCAGGCTGCAGCTCGCGTACTGCCCCCCCCCCCCCCCCCCCGTGTCACGACCTGCGCCACTCTGTGGACACGGGGGGATGGCGCGGCAGCCCGCCTGCCACACGCAGGGCGTTGGTTCGAAACCACGTCCGAGTGTCCGCGTTAACATCTTCCCCTGGTTCCCTAAATCCTTTCACGAATGTGCCGCGATGTTTGTCTTGGAAAGCACGGGGCCGATTTTTTGCCCCATCCTTCCCCACTTTCAGCTTATGCTTCGACCTACACCACACGTGTTCATTTACAAAAACACTACGCAAGCAACTGTGCGCTTCCAGACGTCCGTTGCTCCCGGCTTTTACAATGTTTAAATAAGTTACGGAAAAGCAGATGGGTGACGTCGGTTGTCGACTGCGTCACCCGGCTGCATTCCCGCAAATTATTTGAAACCTACACACAGCATGGTGGAAGGTACCTCAAGCCAGTACAGGCTATTCCCTGCGCCATTACACTCTCGTATACGCCGCTGTACGCACCCTGAACTCCCTCGCCGTATTCCCATTCCCCTGGGTGAGACGGATGACGCAGATAGCACAGTGTTCGCACAGTCTTCCACACACACGATTTCCGAGGACTGCGCCCCCTTCTTCCAGTGGTACCAATTTCCTCGGGCATTTAAGTTACATTTCCATATGGGCTACACCTATACTTTAAGATCCTAGCAGCGCGACTTTGAATTCATTCCATTTCTATCGCCATGCGTAACTGATCAGGACTCCAAACACTAGACGGACACTCTAGAAGTGCCGCCTTGCATGCGATTTCTTCACATTTGCACTGCACATTCTCAAAACTCTTCCAACAAATCAAGTCTTCCGTTTGTCTTCCCTTCTTCTGACTTTACTTTTTTATCCCATTCCTTAGAGCTTCAAAGTAGTACTCCGAAATATCTATTTTCGATCTGACGCATTCCCTGTCTACGTTATTAACCTTGTAATCAGTCGCTTTCGCAATCTTTTACTTTGCTACAGGCGATGTCCTGTGTTAATCCACATTTAAAAAGAGCTAGGATTCATTGCACCATCTGGGAATTTTCGTCCACGTCTGTCTGTACTTTCTTACCAACTATAAAAATGTAAATGTCGTGTGACTAGGGCCTCCCGTCGGATAGACCGTTCGCCGGGTGCAACTCTTTCGATTTGACGCCACTTCAGCGACTTGCGCGTCGATGGGGATGAAATAATGATGATTAGGGCAACACAACACCCAGACTCCGAGCGGAGAAAATCTCCTAACCAGCCGGAAATCGAATCCGGGCCCTCAGTACTGACATTCTGTCGCGTTGATCACTTTTCTTTTCCTTTTGTTTTTGTTTTTAAATCTCATTCTCTTCGTTTTTGTTTGTTGGATCTGCTCGTGGTGGACGTCGTAAGACACCCGTTTCAGTTCGTCGTTGATCCATTAACTGAGTTTTTTTTTTATTACAGAGGGCTGCTAACCCTCCGACCGAACACGCTGAGCTACCGTGCCGGCCACTACTCAGCTACCGGGAGCGGACCTTACAATCGATCGCACACGACGATACTTACCTGTAGACAACGCCATCTTGAGTGAAGGATGTCGTGTGGCTGATGCTGTGTGATAAATCACCTCTGTGTGTTGAGGAGATCAGGGACCCCATTATGATTCCTTCGGACACACGCACGATCAGTGTCACCTTTCTTTCTATAAGCACCGTTCAATAAGCACCGTTAGTCCTATTTGGTGTGGGTGCCACACACCTCAGCAATGTCCTCTGCAGACAAGTTGCATATTGCCAGCGTGCAGCAAATAAACCCAAGTTCGACACCTACGTGACTCCCGACGGAGACTAAGTGAACTTTCCACTTCGAATTCTTAAATATTGCTACAAGTCGAGTATTTGTATGACTCGGTTGATTTGAATTGCGACTGACACCACTTTTCTGCAATTTGTGACGTACACATTTTAAACTTATTGAACTTTTAAAGAGAGCTGACCGTATTTGAACGGTTTTTAAATCTTGTCAAGGTCATTCTGAATATTGCGCAGCATTTTTCGGACGTTATTTAACTTCAGACAAGAGCGACATCCGAGAAAGGGCTGAGGTGGTTCGTTGTATCGTCGTCTTGCAAGTGATTAATATACAATACTGTCAGCACCTCTACACAAATACTCCAGTTCCAGACGATCTATTCTATGACACGCACAGTGACAACACACGGTCTGAAAATTTCAGTCCAGGACCAATTTTCGTCTGCTTTCACTACGTAAAAGATATATCAGTAGAGATGTGTTTAATCAACAGGCTCTGGAGAAGCCATAGTTGAGAGAGAAACGTACTAGCACTAGTTTACTTTACTACGTAGCATTCATTTCAATTTGGAATCAACTTTGTGTTACATGGGTCAGGTTCGAAAATTCCGGCTCTCGGATCAGAGCCTTGTCGAGTACCAAAAAAAAAAAAAAAAAAAAAAAATGGTTCAAGTGGCTCTGACCACTATGGACTATGGGACTTGACATCTGAGGTCATCAGTCCCCTAGAACTATTGAAACCTAACTAACTAACGACATCGCCCACATCCATGCCTGAGGCAGGATTCGAATCTGCGACCGTAGCGGTCGCACGGTTCGAGACTGAAGCGCCTAGAACCGCTCGGCCACAGCGGCCGGCTGCGGAGTACCCCTCGCAGTCAGTCGAATATGCGACGAAGTTGTTACCTGATAGCAAATTAAAGAAATTAATGCTTAGGAAACTACCTAGTTAATTTAACTGTCTTTCTGCTGAATCAGTCTATCTTCTTCGCATTATCTAAACCCAAATTTTGCACAGTTAGAATGTACATAGAAAAGAGTAACAATATTGTTTGAGAGCGTGATTTACACTTTTCGCTTTTTACTTTATGTATAAACAGCTCCCATTTAACTGATGCTGTAATTTGAAAATACTAACCATCTGCTCACAGGAAATGTCTATAATCCAGTTTTTCTAATATCAAAGAAATTTTGATTTAAAGTTTAGCAGGAAGCTGTAAACAATTATTGAAGTAATGACTATTGAAACTGTCAAAAACTTCGTCAATCACTTTTTAACACACGAACAAAAAATACGTAATTCGCCATATCTTCGATTCAGCAAAGAAGACTTCAGTCACAACAAAAGCTTACAATGTTCCACTCGCGATATTTTTGAAATGTTACAGACTATACTGGAACACTTTTCAAGATTCTTAATTGCCACAATATTCTGAGAATATTATTCGGCTTAATATAAGTGGTAAAGAATATTTGAACGAAACAACCTTCAATACAAAAGAAACAACTTCGTCAACGAACACAAAAAGCAACGTAGTTGCAGAACATATTTAAAAATATACTCACCTATCTTGAATATTTCTTTTTTTTCAGATATGTGCTTGCATTTATATCTCAAAGTACGAGGCAGGCGCGATTCTGAAAAGAAATTCAGCACTTTTGTCGCTTACAAAACCAAACAAACACTGTCTCTCACGACAAACTGCCTATTGGCTTCTGGCTCCGGTTCTTCGGCCGACGTCCATCTAATGATTTTACTGACGTTTCGCCAGCACGAGTGGCTGGCATTGTCAAAGCTTGGCTTGATGAGAAAAAGCATTTCAATTGTGGCGTTTACTGTTGTGGGTTGGCAGGAGAGCCAACACCGGGTATGAGAGGAAGCCGAAAGGCACGCGTTTTAGGTCTGGAACAGGACAAGGAATTTAGACTTTAGAAAAACGGACGTAGCAGGTGGAATACTTAACTTTAATCCATTAATGATGAGCGTCGCTTTTGACGGTACATGATTACAGTATCAATAGTAACTGGTACTGGCGCCTTGCTAGGTCGTAGCAAATGACGTAGCTGAAGGATATGCTAACTATCGTCTCGGCAAATGAGAGCGTATTTTGTCAGTGAACCATCGCTAGCAAAGTCGGTTGTACAACTGGGGCGAGTGCTAGGAAGTCTCTCTAGACCTGCCGTGTGGCGGCGCTCGGTCTGCAATCACTGATAGTGGCGACACGCGGGTCCGACGTATACTAACGGACCGCGGCCAATTTAAAGGCTACCACCTAGCAAGTGTGGTGTCTGGCGGTGACACCACATTCACATTATCAGCATTAATAAACTAATTATACAACTGGCTACACAAATGAACAAAATGGTCGGTATTATTACGAAAGTAGGAATATCCTAAAAGAGTGTCATGATTAGATATATTTAATTTGTTGAAATGTACTGCTGACAAAGGCAGATCTACTTTCATGACAACGTTTTTCGAACTCCAACTCACAACGCAGACATGGCTAGCGTGTGCATTCCATCGTGCGGATTATCCTCCGCTGCTGACAATACACTGACCATTGTGTTGTGCGACAGATCAATTGTTTATTTTTCTCAGTAACAACTATTTTATTCGCGATCACGCATTGTCAGTTTGGCAAGCCGGAAGTTCACTGGGGTTTTTTGCAGATGATGCTGTGGTGTATCGAGAGGTTGTAACAATGGAAAATTGTACTGAAATGCAGGAGGATCTGCAGCGAATTGACGCATGGTGCAGGGAATGGCAATTGAATCTCAATGTAGACAAGTGTAATGTGCTGCGAATACACAGAAAGATAGATCCTTTATCATTTAGCTACAAAATAGCAGGTCAGCAACTGGAAGCAGTTAATACCATAAATTATCTGGGAGTACGCATTAGGAGTGATTTAAAATGGAATGATCATATAAAGTTGATTGTCGGTAAAGCAGATGCCAGACTGAGATTCATTGGAAGAATCCTAAGGAAATGCAATCCGAAAACAAAGGAAGTAGGTTACAGTACGCTTGTTCGCCCACTGCTTGAATACTGCTCAGCAGTGTGGGATCCGTACCAGATAGGGTTGATACAAGACATAGAGAAGATCCAACGGAGAGCAGCGCGCTTCGTTACGGGATCATTTAGTAATCGCGAAAGCGTTACGGAGATGATAGATAAACTCCAGTGGAAGACTCTGCAGGACAGACGCTCAGTAGCTCGGTACGGGCTTTTGTCAAAGTTTCAAGAACATACCTTCACCGAAGAGTCAAGCAGTATATTGCTCCCTCCTACGTATATCTCGCGAAGAGACCATGAGTATAAAATCAGAGAGATTAGAGCCCACACAGAGGCATACCGACAATCCTTCTTTCCAAGAGCAATACGAGACTGGAATAGAAGGGAGAACCGATAGTGGTACTGAAGGTACCCTCCGCCACACACCGTCAGGTGGCTTGCGGAGTATGGATGTAGATGTAGATGTAGATGTAGATAACTAGTATCTGGCATGTGCCTATCATTCCGCCTGAAGGAACGCTCGTCATTATTTTAATACTGCTCAGATCAAGAGAAGGAATAAAATCCTTTTTTACGTTTCTATTCCAGTCGCTCTGTTTTAAAAATACGATGGGTTACGAGGATTGCACCAAAATTCCAACGGAAATGGCAATCTATTTTTGTGTGAGTTGTTAACCTTTTCTCATTCGAAGAAGCATCACCGTTTGTGAGTAAAGACCACATTTCTCTTGGTGAATGGTTTAATTGTACTTCCTTTGTCACAGAGTAATTTGCCAAACTCATCTCACAGCAGCTTTTGCACCAGAATTTCGAAACGTAGTGCCTCATTAAACAAGTAATTGGCAACCACAGAGCTCAATAGCTTACGAAAAACCTCATAGGGACTGTTTGTACTAACATAAAAGAAGAAATGTCATGTTTATTTTCATACCAGGAAGCTCTTGTTTCGCTACCTGTCGATAACACTTAAAAAATTACAGTCGCTGGAGTGAAATAAATAAAAAGGGAATATAAGTACAGATATATCGACATAGATAAGAAAGTTATGTGTGTTTAAGAATTGGCAAAACACTCTCTTCCTTGTGTGCTATCATTCGCCAAACTTTCGTTTCGATGTCTCGAGCAGTTTAGGAGATATGAGAAATGTTACGAATATTTCATTCTCGCGGGCGTGAGATCGGAAGTGAGCGCGCTACATAGGATCCATTTTCTCGAGATCGGAGGCAGATAGAGACCTCCTCCCAAGTCTAAACAGAAATTCAGTATGTTAGCTAAATTTCACACGCAGCAAGATGTGGTGTAATACGCAACAAACGGAAAATCATAGCGACCCCTAATTTACGTTGTAAACTTTTTGTATTTTGAGTAGTGTTTTACTAAAATGTGTACATCACAATTAGAATGGCCATTAGCAAGATGTGCACTTCGCCACGAAGCTGACATATAACGCTACAAGTATGGCAAAAATCAAATATTTTCAGTGAACAGTTTGTGTAAAACCGTTTGAGAAAGATAACAGGGTGTGCGCGCTTCGGTTGTGTCAGCGCAGAGCGTCGCCAATCGGCGCGTGCGAAGTACGGTGTACGCGTCGCAATATGCGCTGCACCCGCGCGACTCGTGCGGCACGTGCGTGTCGCGCTGTAGTGTCGTGTCACGTCACACGTGCTGTACGCGTCTCAATTTGCGCCTAGCCTCACAGGGGCTCCAGACAGACTCAGCAGCTTCCGTGAGCGGGGAAGGCGGCACCACAGCGCCTGTCGAGGGCGGAGTGCGGCGCGGGGGCGGCGCGGGGGCGGCACAGGGGGCGGCAAGGTCGCGGGCGGTGCGCGACCCGCCACTGCCGCTGCCGCTGCCACCTGCCAAACAACGCCGCGGCCACAGGCGTTGCCAGGCTTTGCTTCCGCTGCGCCGCCTGCGGCGAGGCGCTCGTGGCCGACTTTTTCGGGTGGCCGACCTTACTGCACCGATAACGGAAACTGGCAGCGTGTTGCGGCACCTGTTGGCGCCCTCGCCCGAACTGGTCGTGTGCGAGACGTGCACGGTGGACAAGACTGCCACTTAACGGCTGCAAGTCTCTTAAATGTCGTGTTCCAGATGCAACTGGCCGATAAGGTCAATTGGTGAGCGAAATATCCGATACCGCATTCGTATAGAAACAGTCACATGGACTAGTGAAGTAAGTGATACTTTTCGATTCTTACAATGGTGGTGTACATCTACAATCATGTTTTTGTCTGTCATGTTTATTAGCCGCTATTAACATGATGTGAAGTGATTTAATGACGTGCAGGAGACAGAACCCATCGTCTTATTTCTTATGCGAAATTACGATTCACTACAAAGTTAAATTCCTTGTAAACTTTATTCTCTTCAGTGAGCCCAATAGTTTCAAATCCAGGAAGGCAGAAATTCGTTCACATAATGCAATTAGTTGTATGAAATACGTAGAATCTTCAAATAAAACTTTCTGGAAAACTTTTAACTGTCGTAGTCAGTCGTCCTAAATATAAGTACATTAAATTTTTCTTAACCTTGAACACAGCTTTAAAGACACTTTTATGACCTGTAGATTAAAACTAAAGAAACTACAAAAAGGTGGGAATTTAAGGAGATGGGACCTGGATAAACTGAAAAAAACAGAGGTTGTAGAGAGTTTCAGGGAGAGAACAAGGGAACAATTGACAGGAATGGGGGAAAGAAATACAGTAGAAGAAGAGTGGGTAGCTTTGAGGGATGAAGTAGTGAAGGCAGCAGAGGATCAAGTAGGTAAAAAGACGAGGGCTAATAGAAATCCTTCGGTAACAGAAGAAATATTGAATTTAATTGATGAAAGGAGAAAATATAAAAATGCAGTAAATGAAGCAGGCAAAAACGAATACAAACGTCTCAAAAATGAGATCGACAGGAAGTGCAAAATGGCTAAGCAGGGATGGCTAGAGGACAAATGTAAGGATGTAGAGGCTTATCTCACTAGGGGTAAGATAGATACTGCCTACAGGAAAATTAAAGAGACTTTTGGAGATAAGAGAACCACTTGTATGAACATCAAGAGCTCAGATGGAAACCCAGTTCTAAGTAAAGAAGGGAAAGCAGAAAGGTGGAAGGAGTATATAGAGGGTCTATACAAGGGCGATGCACTTGAGGACAATATTATGGAAATGGAAGAGGATGTAGATGAAGATGAAATGGGAGATACGATACTGCCTGAAGAGTTTGACAGAGCACTGAAAGGCCTGAGTCGAAACAAGGCCCCCGGAGTAGACAACATTCCATTGGAACTACTGACGGCCTTGGGAGAGCCAGTCCTGACAAAACTCTACCATCTGGTGAGCAAGATGTATGAGACAGGCGAAATACCCTCAGACTTCAAGAAGAATATAATAATTCCAATCCCAAAGAAAGCAGGTGTTGACAGATGTGAAAATTACCGAACTATCAGTTTAATAAGTCACAGCTGCAAAATACTAACACGAATTCTCTGCAGACGAATGGAAAAACTAGTAGAAGCTGACCTCGGGGAAGATCAGTTTGGATTCCGTAGAAATACTGGAACACGTGAGGCAATACTGACCTTACGACTTATCTTAGAAGAAAGATTAAGGAAAGGCATACCTACGTTTCTAGCATTTGTAGACTTAGAGAAAGCTTTTGACAATGTAGACTGGAATACTCTCTTTCAAATTCTAAAGGTGGCAGGGGTAAAATACAGGGAGCGAAAGGCTATTTACAATTTGTACAGAAACCAGATGGCAGTTATAAGAGTCGATGGACATGAAAGGGAAGCAGTGGCTGGGAAGGGAGTAAGACAGGGTTGTAGCCTCTTCCCGATGTTATTGAGCAAGCAGTAAAAGAAACAAAAGAAAAATTCGGGGTAGGTATTAAAATCCATGGAGAAGAAATAAAAGCTTTGAGGTTCGCCGATGACATTGTAATTCTGTCAGAGACAGCAAAGGACTTGCAAGAGCAGTTGAACGGAATGGATGGTGTCTTGAAGGCAGGATATAAGATGAACATCAACAAAAGCAAAACGAGCATAATGGAATGTAGTCGAATTAAGTCGGGTGATGTTGAGGGTATTAGATTAGGAAATGAGACACTTAAAGTAGTAAAGGAGTTTTGCTATTTGGGGAGCAAAATAACTGATGATGGTCGAAGTAGAGAAGATATAAAATGTAGACTGGCAATTGCAAGGAAAGCGTTTCTGAAGAAGAGAAATTTGTTAACATCGAGTATAGATTTAAGTGTCAGGAAGTCGCTTCTGAAAGTATTTGTGTGGAGTGTAGCCATGTATGGAAGTGAAACATGGACGATAAATAGTTTGGACAAGAAGAGAATAGCTTTCAAAATGTAGTGCTACAGAAGAATGCTGAAGATTAGATGGGTAGATCACATAACTAATGAGGAAGTATTGAATAGGATTGGGGAGAAGAGAAGTTTGTGGCGCAACTTGACCAGAAGAAGGGATCGGTTGGTAGGACATGTTCTGAGGCATCAAGGGATCACCAATTTAGTATTGGAGGGCAGCGTGGAGGGTAAAAATCGTAGGGGGAGACCCAGAGATGAATACACTAAGCAGATTCAGAAGGATGTAGGTTGCAGTAGGTACTGGGAGATGAAGAAGCTTGCACAGGATAGAGTAGCATGGAGAGCTGCATCAAACCAGTCTCAGGACTGAAGACCACAACAACAACAACGACGTATAAACCAATAGTATTTTGAAAATGAAACATCTGTAAATATAGTAACAAAATGTATTAATTTCTTCACAATTTGTATATTCTTGTATCATGGTTAAAGATTAAATCTTACTAAATGTTGTGTAGGAAAGTTTTCTGATAGCAAAAACTTTTGACTTAGATGTGTCATTTCTTTAAACAGAAATTGTTGTCATTCTTACAACTTTGTGAACGTTCAGTTTCTCATTCAAAATCAATGTAAAATAAAATTGTAATAAAATGAAACTCATTGATAATTGTTACGTATATGTAAATTCAACGTGAAGGGGGGAGAAACGAAGGAGAGCGAAGGGATTATTGAAGTCATCTGCATCCGGACTTTATGAGGAATTAGGGGCGACGAGTCAAAATGCGCTGTGTGGGAATGTGCATCTGCACTGGAAAACGTGGATTGGTTTCCCATCAAGGCAATGAATCTGTTCTTTCGGTCACGATTATGTCTGACCTCCGGTGGCAGTCCCAAAGTAGCGAGCGTGGGGAACACGGCTGTGTGTCTCTGTACCCCGGCACTCTGTTCTGTGGGCTCCTTTCATTTGCCCCACCATGTATCTTCGTGATATACATTTTACCTATTTATTGTACCAAGATACATTCAAAGTCTATAATAAGCAGTAGTAAACTTTGTATAAACTGAAAATTAGCAATAACACGTTGTTTACAATTCCGTTCGATGTCTGGAATATGTTTGGAGCAGCAAAACTAAGACAGTCTCTCTAGGTTTCCGTAGCTATAAAAAAATTCAGAACGTCGAAAAGAGAACTTTTGACGACAAGAAAGGTTCTCCTCTGTGAAAGCCCTACAAGGTCCTACGATAACAGCTGAAGGAAGTGGATTGCAAATATACAGGGTGCGTCAAAAAAATGTATACATACTTTGAAGCGTCATAGAAAATTTATTTCCCGATCTACAATGTTAAATTTCTGGAAATGGAAAGCTTAAAGTTCAATTGGAAAAATAAATGTACTTTGCAAATGTGATTAATGTTCAAACTGGTGGCCTACAGCATCAATACATTTCTGAATACGAGTCACCATTGATTCCGTACATCGTACCAAAGTGTCTAATGAGATTTCTGCGCACACCGCCTGAATCTCATTCCAATGTGAATCCAGGTTACGTGGTTTACGTTTGTACACCTCATCTTTTACTGTGCCCCATAAGAAGAAATCGAGCGGCGTGAGGTCTGGAGAGCGTGGAGGAAGATTGGTCCCCTGCGTCCTATCCACTGGCCTGGCACATTGTGATCCAGGTATGCTCGTACGTCCGTACGATAGTGCGGCGGGGCGTCATCTTGTTGGAAGTAAAACTCATCATTACCGTATAATGCACGAATGGCAGGGAATATGGAGTCACCAAGCATTGTTAGGTACGTTTCTGCAGTAACAGTACCTTCAAAGCGGAAAGGCCCAATGAGTCCCCTTGCAGACAAACCACACCGCGCATTTACACCAGGCAAATTCACAGCCTTTTGAACTGTAATGTGAGGATTATCTTCAACCCAGTAAACACAATTGTTCCTATTGACAGTTCCATTGAGTTTGAATTCGGCTTCATCCGACGAAATTATGCTACCCATAAATCCCGGTTCACGTCTCAACATCTCCTGATCCCATTCACAACATTCTAACCTTCGATCTGGATCCTCGTCACTTAGCTGTTGCACCAGCGTCGGAATGTACACACGAAACTTGCCTTTCTTCAGAATGCGTAGTACACTACGAGCACTTACATTACTCTCACGTGCCGCTTGCTTTGAAGATTTTTGAGGCGAACGCTGAAACAGTTCCAAGACCGCAGTTCTGGAATCATCAATTCTAGCTGTACGAGGTCGCCCTGATCGACCTTTATGCACGTCACTCACTGTTCCACGAATTTCGAATTTGTCTCGTAGACGTGTAATTGTGAACCTTGAAGGTGGTTCTGTACGATACTCACTTCTCCACTGTCTTCGAACCGCAGCCACATTCTCAAACGTGCAGTACCACTTAATTATCTGCTTCCGCTCTTCAAAGCTCAAACGCACGTCCGCCATGTTGCAGTTACTTCCTTGCCACTGCTGCCACCTGTTGAAGGAACATAACATTACTTTCTCACTGATATTTAACCTTGTAGAAAGGGAAATAAATTGTCTATGACAGTTAAAAGTGTGTGTACATTTTTTGACGCACCCTGTAGTAATGCAGTAAAGCGGGCCAGACTCCGGAAACTGTCTCTGACAGGGTTAAGGCGCATACAGGGTACTGTGGGCGCCCCTAGGGGGCAGCACCGAGCTGGCAGTGAAGGCGGAAAAGGTCTTCGGCAATCACCAGCCAGGTGGCCCGGCCCGCCACGGTGGACTGAGCCAGACGACCGCGTCGATCATTCCGCACCACGGCTGCCACCATCCGTATCACTTACGACGCGTACTTGCCCCCGCAGCGACGGTTTTGTCTCCGGTTCGTTTCGTCGCACTGGTGACCACGGTGCCAGTACTACGTACTACGACGTATTTGGCAGTAGACTATCGCAAGTATGTGAGACCGAGAGAGAGACAGAGTGTCAGGGGTGTGGGTTGGCGGTGAAGCTGCGCGGCCTCGTGCTGAGCCGCAGCAGGGCGGGCCCCTGGGAGCGCAGCCCGCGCAGTGCGGGGGCCCGGGTCCCGGCCAGCCCTGAGAAGCCGCGCCGCCGGCCTTCCCAGCCACTTGTCGGCCGGCCGGCTCATCAGGCGCGCACCACGCACGCACACGGTCGCAGAGACCCCGCCGCGCCATCTCGCCCTGTCTGTGTGTGGCACGCGGACAACTCTCCTCTCGCTACAGGCTCTGTCGCCTGTTAACTCAAAGGCAGAAGGAAAATTGAACAACTTGATGTTACCGTTAAGACGATCGTGTGGAACCCAGCTCGCGCTGTTCGTTCACGAGAATCAGATAGCCATAGACTCGGTTTCCCAGGTAGATGCCATGTTTCTTGACTGCTGGGGGGGGGGGGGGGGGGGGGAGGGGAGGAGGAGTATTGTAAACAACATACCAAAAATCCTGACCGGTGGGGTGTGAGCGTTGGAATGGGGGCGGGGGGAGCACATTTGTAGGTCACATTTTTGTGTTTTTCTTGAAGAATTCGAAAACCGCAGTTTCTAGCGAAAATGATCCCCAGTACTAAAAGTACATTAAATTTCCTAGAAAAAAGTTCCTGTTCATTTTTTGTCTAGGACTAATAGTTCCTGCTTTGCTTGGCACGGAAAAATGGCAGATAATTAAAAACAATGTTCTGATGGTATAAAATTAATGTTTACTGTTAAATGAAGTAGGGTAAGAACAAATATAGAATGTAAACGCAAGCTCGAACAGGTGATTCCCCACTCCATCTAGCCCAATACGTCACAACAGCAAGTACACTGTTTTTCACAGTTATTCCAACCCTGGAATGAGGGGAAAATGATTTTTAGTTGTCCTGGACGGGTGTTTATGTAATGGAGCTATTTTCAGTTTCTGAAGTCAGCGTTTATGTGCAGCTGTTACGTGGGCTATTATGTACAATTCTCAACAGCTGCAGCTACCAATTGTCTACCACACAGAGGTGCCTGCCCCAAGTGTAATACGCTGCCGGTATGTGTTGGACAATGTTGTTGTGTCCACTCTGACTGGCTGGTATATTTTTCACCCCAGCCTCAGTTCCCTCCCAACACCTGAACACGCCTAGGGGCTTAAACTGGCTCGCTCTGTAACATAACTAGGTTACCCAGGTGCTGTGGAAGGAGAGATATTTCGACATATGTCAAACAATGTACTACAGCAGGCTACTGTCGTAGATTGAAACATGATAAGTCCTAGAGTCCATCAGACATATTGATACCCACATTGCACGCTATACTGTGGGGGCGTGGTAAATGGCTCCAGGCGGTGCAGCCAACTCTACAAGAGCCAGCCGTTCTTGAATTCAAGAGATTTATGCAGTTAATACAGTTAATGGTGTGAGAACTGCAGTAGCTTTCTGGTCATTGATTGATTCATCACAATGTGACTACAGCACAATCACAGTCCTTTACAATATGCTTTCGGTAATAGCAGCAACGTACCCCATTTCCCCATCCAGTCCCTTCCTCATCAACACTTCGTAAGTCACCGACAACATCACTCAAACTAAGAACGTCTCAGCCATTGTTTACGGGAATGCATTGTATATAAAAGCTCAATAAGTCCTCATTCAATTAACTGAAAATAGCTCCACTATATAAAGATGATCTGAGTGCAGCTATTTCTGTCTGCCCAGAGAAGAGAAGTGAACAGCGAATGCTCGGATGGTGTAGTCTGTCTGTAAATAGAAAAGCGAGCAGTGGCCGTTGTGGGGGAAGAACACTACAGCTGCCGTACAGGATCAGTAAGAATCAGTTTCCCACCTGGCGGTATAGAAATTTACGTAGCTTCTGCCTATACGCGTTTCGTGGTTTAGAATCATTAGCAACTCACTTCTGCACTCGATGTAGTGTAGACGCATTTTGCGGAATAGACAGAGCACCGCTGGGGAATACGTGCGTGCGTGTGTGCGCACCGCACCGCCAGTGATTCACGAGGTGCGCTGCTGAGGGCCGGAGTAACTCTGGGCTTGTTGCGATGTAGTGCGGTAGACAGAGTGCGAAGTCACCTGTTCCCTTTTGAGTTTACATTTAACATTTGTTCTTGAGCCACTTCATTTTGTAATAGATACTGATTTTATACCATTAAAACACTATTTTAATAATCTGGAATCTTTTCATTCCCTGGAACGCGGAAAATAGTAGTGCCAGAGGAAAAATGTATGGGCGTTTTTTTAGGAAATTTAACGTAGTTTGATTTTGTATCGGGAAACATTTTGGCTAGACTTTAAAAAATGACCTTAACACACCGACGAGCCCCCCTCCCCCCGACTTCCCTTCCCAACCTGAGACCATAACGGTCAGGATTCCTAGTTCGAGTATGTTGTGTTGTTCATGGCACTTTCTATTACAACTGTAAAAACAAAACAAAAAAGAAACAAAATTGGTGACTACACTAATTCCTTTCCCTGATCGACCTCGTTTGGTTTCCGTTGAGTAAGCTGCATTCGGTGGACAGATTACCGTCAGTTCGACGAGACACTGTCGAAACGTTTGGTGTTTAATGCAGGACACTGGCAGAAAGGTCAGTGAGTAGAGAGTGTACGACACTATATCTCCTTCTCTACCGGGAAAATACTAGTCTCCCCGCTTCGATCTAGCTATTTCCCAGTGGTTGAAACCAATTTTCTGACTAATGGTGACTACAACAACGTTAGTTCATCGTCATAGGTGGAATGGGGCTGTTTTTTTCCCTTTACGCAATAGTTTAGCTTTATTTGTAGGTTGCGTTTTATTTGCAGCAGACTTTGATGTTAGACTACAGCATCTTGAGGCCTCTTCTGAGACGCACTGGTTGCCGGAGCTGCACAAGCAGTGCGTTTAAGAAGGCGCCTCGAGATGCCGTAGTGGGAAGCCAGAGACTATTGCAAATAATTGTAAAACGGCCGTTGGTGTAGTCAGTAGTACAAAAAGATACAGCAGCAGATGTCCGTGCCACGATGGGTGTACGGAGTTTGTTTTGATGTCGGGTGATGCCCCTGACGGCTGACGGTGAGAGATAGTGGACGCCGGGTTTGTCACGGCGCGATGCAGCAGGGCGGAGCGCGCGTGTCGGTGGCGTGTAGAGCCTCAACAGCAGGTGGGTAGCGGCCGCGAGCTGGACACGTCCGCGATTAGACGCCGCGGAGGACTCGGCAGGTCTGGCCGATAGCGCAGGTGGCGGCTGCACGGGCGGCCTCCACAGCAGAGCAGGGCAGGGCAGGGCAGGGCACGCCCAGGCACGGCAATGGCATGGCACGCGCTGCTGGCAGGCGGCCCGGCCACGGCGCGTGCGCGGGAATGCGGCAGCGGCACGGGCAGGGACGTGCAGCGTGCTGCCGTGCAGCGCGGCGCGGCGACGCCGCGGCGCCAGACACCTGGCAGGCGGCGGCCGCCGCTGCAGGAGGCGCTCGGCTGCGTCCACGTGCTGCAGTCGGCGTCACACTCCCTACCTGGCTGCTTCGTCAGCATTAACCAGTAGACTTCCTGGCGGTAACTTTAAGAACCACTGTGAACTCGTCTCTATGCGTGGAAAAGGAAATACAGATCCAACAGTTTTCTTTTGTTTTCATTTTCATCCTGCATCTTACACGCTTATTTAAGTACAAAAGCCGGCCGCGGTGGCCGTGCGGTTCTAGGCGCTCCAGTCCGGAGCCGCGCTGTTGCTACGGTCGCAGGTTCGAATCCTGCCTCGGGCATGGGTGTATTTGATGTCCTTAGTTAGGTTTAAGTAGTTCTAAGTTCTAGGGGACTGATGACCACAGCAGTTCAGTCCCATTGTGCTCAGAGCCATTTGAGCCATTTAAGTACAAAAATTATTCCGCGCCTGCAGTGATTAACGCCTGTCAGCGTCCGCAGACGAAAGTGTAAACCGTAAACGTTATCGGATGAGCGTGGTAGCAAGAGGAGTGTCTAATGGTTCGGATCCATTCGGACTCTAATGAGTGAGGTCAGCTGCTAGAGAAACACCAGTTATTCGTATTAGGAGAATATCCAGAAATCGAAGTACAGTGAGTTGTCGTTTAGCGTACGTGGCGCGCAGCCGCGGGCTCTGGGCGGCCGCCCTTCGTGTGGGAAAACTTAGCGACGAAAGCGATACCAGAAGGCAGCAGATCGACTAGGTGCATAGCGTAGGGCGCAATGGGAATTCCACTGTTAAATGCAGAGGAGGGCGCGAATAGATGCAAAGACCACACTCAAGGCCTTTGTGAGGGGGAGGACTTGTTTGATGGTGTGATGGAAGGAGAAACAGGAGTCGACAGGGATGGACTTGAGAGCAAACAAGGCAGAAGGGATAAATGACCTTCCACCAAAATGTCCTAAATCACTGGGCGAAGTGGCAACAAGTGACTACTCACGTCAGTGTGTCGAATATATGAGACTGGCGATATACCACCAGACTTTCTGAAAAACATCATTCATACAATTCCGAAGATAGCGAGAGCCGACAAGTACCAGAAATGTCAGGAAATTGAAGATCTCTTAGATGACGATCAGTTCGGCTTTAGATAAGGTAAAGGTACCAGAGAGGCAATTCTCATGTTACGGGCGATAATGGAAATAAGACTAGAGAAAAATGAAGACACGTTCATGGGGTTTTCCGACCTGGAAAAAGCGTTCCACAGTGTAAATTGGTGCAAGATGTTCGAAATTCTGAGGAAAATGGTAACCTGTAGGGAAAGACGGGTAAAATACAATACGTCAAAGAATCAAGAGAGAACAATAAGACTGGAAGACCAAGAACGAAATGCTCGGATTAAACAGTGTGTAACACAGCGATGTAGTCTTTCGCCTTATTTGTACTTCGAAGAAGCGGTGACGTAAATAAAAGAAAAGCTCAGAAGTGGAATTAAAATTCGGATGATAGTATATCAATGATAAGATTCGCTGATGACATCCTCAGTGAAAGTGATGAAGAGTTACAGGAACTGTCGACTGGAAAGAGCAGTCTAATAAGTACAGAATGCGAATTGAGACTAAATCGAAGAAAGACGAAAGAAATGAGAAGCTGGTGAAATGAGACCACCGAGAAACTTAACTTCAGAACTGGGGATCACGAAATAAACGAAGTAAAGGAATTCTGCTAAGTAGGCAGCAAAATAGCCCCAGATGGACGGAGCAAGCAGGAGACAGAAAGTGAATTACCACCAGCAAAGAGGGCATTCTTGGTCAGGATATATCTACGCCGGCCGGAGTGGCCGTGCGGTTTTAGGCGCTGCAGTCTAGAGCCGAGCGACCGCTACGGACGCTGGTTCGAATCCTGCCTCGGGCATGGATGTGTGTGCTGTCCTTAGGTTAGTTAGGTTTAATTAGTTCTAAGTTCTAGGCGACTGATGACCTCAGAAGTTAAGTCGCATAGTGCTCAGAGCCATTTGAACCATTTGATAAATCTACTAGTATCAAACATAGGTCTTAACTGGAAGAAGGAATTTCTGAGAATGCGCGTTTGTGTGGTAGTGAAACATGGACTCTGGGGAAATCGATATAGAAGAAATTCGAAGCGCTTGAGATGTGATGGTGCAGAGGAATGTTGAAAATTATGTGGCCTGGTAAGGTCAGGAATGGGGAGGCTCTGCGCAGAATCGGCGAGGAAAGGAGTATATGGAAAACACTGACAAGACGAAGGAACAGAGTGTAGGATATCATTTAAGACATCAGGGAATAATTTCCATGGTACTAGAGGGAGCTGTAAAGTTTGGAAACTGTAAAAGAAGACAGAGCCTGGAGTACATCCAGCTAATGACTGAGGATGTATGTCGGAACTGCTGCTCTGACGTGGAAAGGTTGGCGGAGGAGGGTAGGCCATGGGCGGGCCGCACCAAACCACTCAGAAGGCTGGTGCCACAGAAGAAATAGCTGACCTCTCCATCCTGAGTTCAGTCTGTTCCCTTCTGGCTGGCCGATCGGACAGTAATAAAGAGTCTTTGGATTTGAACTTGACTCTGGTTTCGACGGGATGGTGTTATCGAACCATCAGTTTAATAACTCATTGTCGCACGATACTGACACGAATTATATGCAGAAGAATAAAAAAGATAACCTCGAGGAAGGTTAGTTTGGATTCGGGAAAAAAGTAGTAACATGCGAGGCAATACTGACCTTACGACTTATCTTAGAAGATAGGTAGTCAGTCTGTTCATATAGCAAGCAGGAAAGGAAACCAAAGAAAATTTCGGAGAAGCAATTAAAGCTCAGAGAGAAGAAATAAAAACTTCGCTGTTTGCGGATGACGCTGAAATTCTGTCAGAGACAGCAGAGGATTTGAAAGTGGAATTGAACGGAATAGACAGTGTCTTGAAAGGAGGATATAAGATGCTGTGGTAATTGTATTAGGAAATCAGACAGTGCTAGACGAGTATTGCTGTTTTGGCAGTAGAATAAATGATGATGGTCGACCTAGAGAGGATATAAAATATAGACTGGCAATGTTAAGAGAAGCGTTGTTGAAGACGAGGCATTTTTAAGAGCGAATACAAAATTAATTGTTAGAAAGCCTTTACTGGAAGCATTTGCCTGGAGTGTGGCCCTGTACGAAAGTGGCACGCGGGCACGATAACCATTTCAGACGGGAATAGAGTGGAAGCTTTTCAGATGTGACGCGAAAGAATGCTAAACGTCAGACGGATAGATCGGGCTGCTAATGAGGAGCTACTGAGTAGAACTGGAGTGGAAAGAAATTTGTGGCATAATTTCAGTAAAAGAAGAGCTAGGCTGACAAGTCACATTCTGAGAAACCAAAGAATCATCAGTTTGGCATTCCCAAAAGACATTAATAATTTTTAAAACATGTGGTGTTGGACGGAAGTGCAAGAAGTAAAAACTGCAGAGAGAGA
Source organism: Schistocerca cancellata (assembly GCF_023864275.1). Taxonomy (NCBI): domain Eukaryota; kingdom Metazoa; phylum Arthropoda; class Insecta; order Orthoptera; family Acrididae; genus Schistocerca; species Schistocerca cancellata. The sequence continues at coordinate 828,633,543 of NC_064630.1, read as the reverse complement.
TGAATAGAGGAAGCAGATTCAGAAGGGTGTAGGTTGGAGTAGTTTTTCGGAGATGAAGAGACTAGCACAGGACAGAACTAGAATGGAGAGCTGCATCAAAGTACGACCTCTCGCTGGAGACCATAACAACAACGAATGATCTGGTGATAGCTGCTAAAGATTAATATTTATCAGAGCGTATAAAATAATGTACTTAATATGTGTATAGATTCGAATGGAATACTGCACAAGAGTGAATGCAATCGACTGGCAAATTTGCGGTAGTCGATAAGGTAAAAAATCGATTCTGAGTTGTGGTTCCTGAGAGATATGTGTTATTGTGCTGCAACTTAATGTGCAAAAGTGCAAAAGAGGTAGTAACGGTTTTTATGAAACATTGTCGTACTTCATTTCTTTATGAAAAGAAATATAAAAATTCGAGTGTTAAGAATAAATATTGGGACTACTACTTGTTTTCAGGGATAACGTTAAGTGGGAACCTTCGGTAAATGGGTGTGAAAATATCCGTACCCTAGAAAGACAATAAAATACATTTGATAATAGAAATACGACTGGTTGGTGCTAAATTTTTCCACAGTAATGTACGATAAAGTCGCAGCATTGCGTCTTCCACAGTGGAAAAAAATCATCTAATTTCATTAATTTCCATTGTCTTGTACTCATTCTGAGGGTTCTCCTAGGCTCTGTAAATATGAGTTATCTTCCTTATAAGGGTTGAGTGATCTTTATGCTTCTTTCCATGCGAAGCCGGCGTCGGAATTAATTATTGTGAGATTGATGTCTGTTACGACAGTCAAGGGAAAGCTTGTCATTTATATGGGTAAGCAAATCAGAAGCGGTGGCCTGTTTCCCAACAGACTGCGCCTTTCTCTGTCCGCCATCATGTTTCAAGGCGACACTGATTCACGGCGCGACGCTGGGCGCAAAAAGGTTTTTCGGGAGTGGCAGCCGCTGTTAATTAAGACGTAGGCCCGGCAGACTGGTGTGAGTAATGATGGCTGGACGGAGGCGGGCACGCAGCTGGTGGCTACTGGCTAGCTAGCGGGCGCCCGTCCTCCTCTCGGTCGCACCAGGGAGTCTCGCCAGTTTCTGACGGTCCAGAGGCGGCTCTGGAACAGAAGCACAATTGGGACACGCTTGTTCCTGGCCTTCTAATGGCACCTGCAGCATGACTGCACTTCCACTTGAAAGTTCCGTCTGTACTGCCTCATTTGTTGTGGCATACGGGCACTGAAGTTCATGCTGATACTCACTCTCAAAGCGTTATGCAGGAATTACGAGATCGAAAACCCGACAAGCAGACTAATATATGTGTTTTGGGTGTATTGGACAAATAACAACAACAACAAAAAAGAAAAAAAATAGACGTCCACCTGACATGGATGAAACGACATCATAGAATTTTCCACAACGAACTAGTTACTGAAGGAGGATTCCACGTGACGCCAAAGCGTCGTGCTGATCTCAAACCTGCGATCAGTGAAGCCGCTTACCACGACTGGCACGGTGAACGGCGCGTATCCCGGCAGGGCAGGGCAGGGCAGGGCAGGGCGGCCACACAGCGGGACATCCCTCCTCGACCGTGGTTCGACGGTGTCGACCTTAGTACATGTAATGTGCCATCCGTCAGTCGAATGAGGCCGGCCGGAGTGGCCGAGCGGTTCTAGGCGCTGTAGTCCGCAACCGAGCGACTGCTACGGCCGCAGGTTCGAATTCTGCCTCGGGCATGGATGTGTGTGATGTCCTTAGGTTAGTTAGGTTCAAGTAGTTCCATGTCTAGGGGACTGATGACCTCAGCAGTTGAGTCCCATAGTGCTCAGAGCCATTTGAACCATTTGAACTCGAATGAGGTCGGGAAGCGCATGTTACACCGATTAAAATTCTGATTTCTGGGCACTGCATTGAGGATCAAATTCCCGAGGCGGATTTGAATCACTTAACACTCGCGTGCAGTAAATAGAGAGGCGTCCAACAAATATTGGTCGCAAGGTGTTTTCCCACAACCACAAGCATTTCCTCCTTATTCTACCGATTCAGTGCAAATAATGACAGTTTGATAGCGAAATATTTAAAGCTACCTGATATATACATCTGAACTATAGCTTTTTGTGACCCAAGTACTCTTATGAAACCAGCTCACGGAGGAACAAAGGGTTGTAACTTTCTGAACTTACTTTAAATCAAGAACTTACATTTGTAGGTAAAAATTCAATTTAGTGTTCCACTGCTGAATCTGAATTTACATCAGCTTTGTACTGTTGTAACTAGTTGGTCAATGGTGCCTTAAGTCAGGAACGCCAAATAGAATTTTTTCATAATTTCTTTAAATTGTTTCTCACGGTGATCGTTGGAGCGTCAGAAAAAAGCAGCCATTTTACACGTCTTCGTCTGTGTCGCACAGGTTCTCTTACGGAGTGTGGCGGAGGTTACTTCTGGTACCATAGCATTTTTTGGACGAATTACCGTTCCTTAACAGTCTATCAGTCCGGCATCGGCTTTTCCTATTGTTTATTTTATGCTGTTCGGTCCGGACGGGTCCTCCTGTGTATTTTACGGTGCTTGCTGTTGCCAGTGAATTATGGCCAACAATGTAATGGAACGGTGATTTATGCACAGTAGATGAAATAGATAAAAATTAATTTACGTTCAGGGCCAGCTGCCAGACTCTGCAGCAGCCACCGATGCCATGTACGTCCTTCATGTAGCGTCGCAACTTTCCTGTAGACAGCACCATCTGTCAACAGACTGACTGGATAGTTCATCAATATTGTGAACAGTAGTGGTCCTGAAACGCTCCCTGTGGGGTACTGCGAGTTCCCTGTACGAGGAAGCCGTGACCCCAGTGACTAACCGTGTCAGGTACTGCGTGTGCTCGTATTTCTTACTCTCTGAACGAGAGTGCGGAACTTTATCGAATGCCTGCAGTCAAAGAACGCGGCAGCATCCTAGGCGCAGGTGTCCACGGCGCTCTGTATCTCATGCGCGAACAGAGGGAGGTGTGAAACTTCCTGGCAGATTAAAACTGTGTGCCCGACCGAGACTCGAACTCGGGACCTTTGCCTTTCGCGGGCAAGTGCTCTACCATCTGAGCTACCGAAGCACGACTCACGCCCGGTACTCACAGCTTTACTTCTGCCAGTATCTCGTCTCCTACGTTCCAAACTTTACAGAAGCTCTCCTGCGAACCTTGCAGAACTAGCACTCCTGAAAGAAAGGATATAGCGGAGACATGGCTTAGCCACAACCTGCTGTGAGTACCGGGCGTGAGTCGTGCTTCGGTAGCTCAGATGGTAGAGCACTTGCCCGCGAAAGGCAAAGGTCCCGGGTTCGAGTCACGGTCGGGCACACAGTTATAATCTGCCAGGAAGTTTCATATCAGCGCACACTCCGCTGCAGAGAGAAAATCTCATTCTGGAAACATCCCCCAGGCTGTGGCTAAGCCATGTCTCCGCAATATCCTTTCTTTCAGGAGTGCTAGTTCTGCAGGTTCGCAGGAGAGCTTCTGTAAAGTTTGGAACGTAGGAGACGAGGTACTGGCAGAAGTAAAGCTGTGAGTACCGGGCGTGAGTCGTGCTTCGGTAGCTCACATGGTAGAGCACTTGCCCGCGAAAGGCCAAGGTCCCGAGTTCGAGTCTCGGTCTGGCACACAGTTTTAATCTGCCAGGAAGTTTCATATCAGCGCACACTCCGCTGCAAAGTGAAAATCTCATTCTGGAGAGGGAGGTGTATTTCGCGGGATCTCCGTTCGTATAATCCATGCTGATTTTTATATGGGTTTATTTCGTTCTTTAGACACGACATAATAGGTGAGCATAAAACATGTTCGACAATTCTCCATTTTTTTTTCATGTTAGCATCTTTCGTTGGTGTCAACGATATCGACTGTGGGACGACGATGGCTGACGGTAGCTGGGGAAAAAAAGCTGAGCTATTTAATCCTTAATAAATATGACTGACACTAGGCTTCACCACTTTCAATTTTTAGGTATCTTGCTTGCATTTTCGATGTCGCGACGTCTATCGAAGTGGAAAGCCGGATCATCATGCAGCAACATAGTGGACAGCAATAGTACATAATGAGTAGGCAGTGGCGATTTGAACAGTAAACAGAGCGTGTGGCAATCGAAATTGGGTCAGCCGCCGAAAACAACCGCAAATTAACCAGTGCGACTTAGACTGTAAATGTGGTATCGAAGGTCATCGATACCGGCAGAGACGGCGCTTTGAACATCGCCGCCAGTGAAGAACCTCGAGGCCGCAGACCTAGGAGTACCGCCGGGCCTGTGCCTCTGTCATGAAGGGGCGGGCGGCCACCTGGGCACCGCTTCTGGTGGGAGCTGCGCGCTGCTAGCTGCTGCCGAACATTACACCAACTTGTTCCTAAGTTAGCTCCACCGTCAGGCATTCAGCATGTAGAGGCAGGCCCCTGTCAGACATCTGCTTATTGTTAGCCACGCCTGTAACAAGTTTCCAAGAGTCTAGCATTTAACAAGTTTGTTTGCGTGGCCATGCTCCGCAGCAAATAAAACCGCCTTTTCCTGCTGCCGCTTAATTGATCCCGGACGCGTTTCGCGTTTTTCTTGTTCTAAGGCATCCAGCGGGTTCTTTAACGATACAGTTTGGTTAGTTTTAGATTATTAAACAATTCACGTCGCGATTTTTATGTAAAAAAGTAATTATTTACGATTTGCTGATCTTTGTTTCTTCTCATGTGGTCTGGAGGTCGCTCGATATAACTATTTCGTCGCACACTGCTTTTCACATTGTAAATATTGCAACTCCATTACGTGTTTCCTCTTCTTTGGCATGTTTACCTACTTGTTGCCAACCTAACGAAGCATATGTTCAAGGCCGGACGCGGTGGCCGCGCGGTTCTAGGCGCTACAGTCCGGAACCGCACGCCTGCTACGGTCGCAGGTTCGAATCCTGCCCCGGGCGTGGATGTGTGTGATGTCCTTAGGCTAGTTAGGTTCAAGTAGTTCTAAGTTCTGGGAGACTGACGACCTCAGATGTTAAGTCCCATAGTGGTCAGAGCCATTTGAACTATTTTATATGTTCATGATGTTTATACCTTGTGTGTGTACGAGAGAGAGAGAGAGAGAGAGAGAGCTGAAGAATGTTTTCAAAAAATGGTTCAAATGGCAACATCTGAGCTCATCAGTCCCCTAGGACTTAGAACTACTTAAACCTAACTAACCTAAGGACATCACACACATCCATGCCCGAGGCAGGATTCGAACCTGCGACCGTAGCGGTCGCGCAGTTCCAGACTGACGCGCCTAGAACCGCTCGGCCACACCGGCCGGCCGAAGAATGTTTTCTTTGCTCAGTTAGAGAAATACTGGCGGGGAAGCCTGTTTCGTAACAAGTGTCCACATCCACGTCTACATCTACATACATACTGGGCAAGCCACCTTAACGGCGCGTGGCGGATCGTACCCTCTTCCGGCACTACTAGTCACTTCCTTTCCTGTTCCACTCGCAAGCAGAGCGACGGAAAAAAGAGAACATTGTCTATATGTGTCCTTAAGAGCCCTAGTCTCTCTTACCTTATCTTCGTAGTCGTTGTGCGAAATGTACGGTCGCAGGAGCAAAATCGTTCTGCAGTCAGCCTCCAATGCCGGTTGTCTTAATGTTAACTTATCTAATAAATTCTATCGTTATCACATTTAAGATATTAATTTTTATTTTTTAGGTGACTGGTTTCGATTTTCTAAGAGATCATCATCAGATCTTCATTCATTGACGGCTTTAGAAATCGGTGTCGCGGATCAGGTTTGGAGAACGTTGCTAAAAGTGTTCTCCACGCCTGTACGGACCGACACGCGCCACGCCACCGATCTTCATAGATCGAAACCAGTCACCTAAAAAATAAAAATTAACAGCTTAAATGAGGTCACGACTGCGTTTATATTATATAGGTAATAATGTTAATAAAACACGAAGCCACCAAGAGACAAACCCGTGAGGCGTTGTCGCAGACCGCACAACAAAGTGTGCAGTGCTGTCAATAATTGGCATCCCTGTCTAACGGAGTGGCGAATGCTGAAGATGTCTGACAGTCTACCGTTGACTAGCAGTCTCGATCTATTAGCGATCGGTGACATTAATACGTAATATAAATAGATAAATACATAATTCGTAATAATTAAGGCACTGCACTGTCGCATTTATCCGCCGACATCGGGTAAGCGACTTTCGAGAAAAATGTCTCACCTGTATGGGAATATACATAATGGATGTACGGGTACAGGTTGTAGACAACATGGGTGACGACATGAAGTTTAGGGCTTATCGTAAGTCGTGCACGGATAGCCGAAACAGCGGTAAGCGGGAAATCCGGGTTCGATTCTCGGCCCAGCACAAATTCTCATTGTCGTCTTTCCATTCTACAGTTCATCTTTGTCCATATTCGCAAGTGCGAATACATTTAATGTATAACTAGAAACTTCATCTAAGTCATACCTACAGTAAGTCAACGCGGACGCCTTCCCACACTGCAGAGCATCATATATATATATATGGCAACGCACTGGGTTCCGTTACTTAAGAAGTCTTCCTGGGAGCCTATTCGGTGTGCTAGTAGCTTCGGTAACAATCGGATGTGTGCCACCGTGTCAAACGCTTTACGGAAATCGCCGCGGACAGACGGCTTTGTTTTCTGAGATGCAGCTGCAGCTAACAGTCGGGATGCACTGAGAATTGCTTCAGCTACCTTCAAAAACGGGTTGTCACAATTAAGCATTAAAAATTTTCTCATTAACTTATTAGTTCCTAGTTTAAGAAAACATCTAGAAGTACTAAATATTATTTACCTGTTATTTTAAAAATAAAAGTGCTCGAAGAACTTTTTTTACATTCAAAGGTTTAATTAGATGTTGATTTTCTGAAAGTAGTGGGCCGGGGGGGGGGAGGGGGGTACCCCCTTCCACTGGGGGGGGGGGGTAGTGGTCTTAAGAAAGGTTGGGAACCAGTGCGACTAAAGGAAGGGAGTGGAAGACTTTCAGTATTGACGGACACAGCGTCCATCACCCGCGAGAACCCACTGATGCCACGCAAAAATCACTGCGTACGTGTTTTTGTGTCGCCAGGGGGCAGACATAGAGCAATTACTGATGACTTCGTCTTCTCGATAGTGCGTCATCTTCTTTTGTCGCCGTTATATTCTTTCGCTCTGCTGCAGCCTTTGTTCCTCGCTGAAGGTTCGTCTAAGGAAAGTGGCACTTTTTTACATTTTGTTTCGCAAGGTTACTGGAGTTTCCCACGAATTTACTTGTTACTTTTTTTCAGTTTGTGGCAGAAGGTTAATGGAGTTTCCCACGAATTTACTTGTTACTACTTAGTACTTATTTCTATCGCATGACTCACTGCCCCAGAAATTTTCGAGAATTTTTTCTCTGTTTTGTTTTCATTCCATTTCTCCTGCTATGAGAAAAGCAACGCATTCTTCTGTGGAGACTGCTATAGGTCTTATTACACTGGAATAATGTTGAATTTCTGCGTTTGTGGAGAGTAATTTATGTTGTAGGTGATCTTGGAAAAATTCTCTGCTGTCTCAATCTTTCTTGATCTTAAGTCAGTTGCTTCTTTATTTAATCCATTGATTTATAATAATTACTACGGTATATTTGAATTTTTGAACTTCCTTGATCTTTCCAACTTCTCTTTCTAATGTTTCTGGAGCGCTCAGGATGTTAGTCACATCGCTGGAGCAATTATGTTATGTTTATGTTTTTTCATAATTATTGCCTGATAATGACCTTTCTCATCTTGTAACGTTCTTCATTAACGAATAAAGAAGCAGGATACGTACAAATCATTCTTCCGGTAAAACCTATGTTTAATTTTGACAAAGTAGCCATGGTCCAAAAGTTACCAATGCGGCTCTTTCTGTACGAGAGCAGGAGGGTGACAGTATAGAAGTACTAACAGTGAGGGCGGCTTCTGAATCGTGACCTGTCTAGGTAGGTACATCGGTAAGAGCATTGCGTCCAAAAGGGAAGGTCGTGGGTTCAAGCCCCGGTCCGGCAAACACTTTCTAACCCGCAAGGACTTTCACTGCGCGTGATCCAAATCCGTTCCCATTTCTGCAATGCTTCCTTGGCTGGCACAGTTTGTTTTTACTTGTGTTGAGAATACTACCTCGACAGAAAAAAGACCTGCCCGCTTTAGTAAGGAATTATTTGACGTGGACTATTAACGCGCTACTGTTTTTCGTCCGCAGAATAGCTTTAGATTCGACGTAAGTGTGATTCATTACGAAAGAGTGCCTTACGCTCTTGACCCTCGATACACTTTCGTTTTTCAGTTGAAAACCGACACGGTGCTCTAAAGAAGATCACAGCTAATGTCCTTGCGAAGTCTTGTGCGCCAGCTGCGTGACTGATAACGTTATATGGAAGGCCCGAGAAGACGAGAGGGGACGTCTCTGCCTCGTCGGCTAGCTTTCTTACTTCCGATCGTGTTTCCGCTTCACTTGCGTTCGCATCGACCGTCATCATGTGGGACTCAACCCGGGTATTGCCCGGCAGAGCCAACTCGAGACCTGCCCAGGGTGGCAGCACCGCCGTGTTTGGGCCGGAGCAGCAGGGAGGCCGAGGCGGAGGCGGAGCGCTTAACTGCAGTGCTTGTGAGAGTGGAGCCTTGTCACGGGCCGGTGCCATCACAGTACTGCTCGCACTATTTGACGACATATATTTCCAGTGTGAAGCACATGAATCCACGTTTCGTATTCGTAGATCACCAATCGATTTAATTCATATGCCTCACTTTTTAGTAAAAAGTTCATGTACAGCACTTCTGAAAGTCAGTTACATATTAAACGCTAAGCCAAGCAACTTTTACTGGACGCTGCAGGGTGCCATATTTTCCGGCAGAGACATAAGTCGACGCTCTGGACGTTCTAGCAGTCGTTCAGTTCCCTGACCACAGAAACCCGCTCACTGCTCGTAGAGCCTGTGTGAACGACCCCATAACCTCTTCCCTCCCCTCCCCCCCCCCCTCCTCTCCCCACACAGACATATATTCTTTTGGCTTACTGAAAAGATGAATACTGCACCATGCAAGAACTGCACTCGCCCGTCAGCGACGGCGGTGAAAGTGCTGGCAGCATTTCGCCTTCCTGCTGAACGCGACACCGCATCGTGTCCTGAATAATGCCAGAATTTCACGGTGAATCTGCGCCCAAAAGAATCGTACTGTCCGCCGTACCTCATCCCTGGAGTACTCCACGTTTCCGGCGGCCGCGCTGTGCAGTCCCGCGCTGCGCTGCACCTGTTGCCCGCTCCGCGGCAGAACCCTGTCAGCCAGGATCGTGTACCCCGTTCTGACAGTGTGCCGCTCTAATTGCTCTCAGCGTGGGACGGCGTGTGTAACAGACAGTCTCAATTCCCTACACACGATCTCTTTTGTAGACAATGTCGCCTCGTCCACATAGACGAAGGTTCGTTTATTCCGACATCTAAAATGTAGCCCCACAGATAGAAAATTTTTTGTCGAGGCCTCCTTACTATCCTTGCAGACCAGTTCCCTGCAACGGAAGGAGATGTGGCTCCGCAAGGTCTGTATTTCCTTGTATCCTCCACGACGTCACAGACATTGCTGCGAGTTTCTCGCAGAACATATGCGCGTGTCGCCAGTGTGCAATATTTACCGTGTGCTCTGCACTTTGGATCGCATCTCGCTGAGCGTCGGTTCCCCCGTTCCTGTTCCCCCGCCGCTGTTATCTGCACACACACGCAAACACAAACACACGCACGCACATGTAGCAGCTGCTGCCATTGCTCCTGTGCGTTTCCTCTCCGTCCCTGAAGTTGGGTGCCGTTGTCGAACCATTCCGACAACACTCACAGGGAGAACGCTGGTCCCGGCAGATGGATGCGCTCAGGTGCAAATACGCTGATTGTTCTGGAATTTCTGGTAGCTGCGAACCGCAGTTAAAAGACGACACAGTGTTTAGTACGTGCGAAACATCAGCAAACTTCAGGGAAGTGTTTTGAAACATTCCCGCAGTGTCCCGTTTAGAGCGAGAGAGAGAAACGAGCTTGTCGAATATTGTAACACATTTGCGACTGGATTCAGGACTTCCTTGCAGACTGAAGTCCACATATCGCTCTTAATGCAACAAAATCCACGAATGTGAAGCTTATTTCCGAAGTACTCCAAAGAAGTGTGATTAGATCGTTATCGTTTACAGTACATAGAAATGTTCTAGTAGAAAGCGTCGGATGCTCTTTAGCGACTGTTCGCAGATGCTGTGGTTGTCTGTTATAAAGAAGGGAGGCCGCAAGACAGCACCGATCTGCAGAATCACATGCAGTGGGTTGACGAATGCTGCAGGCTCTGACAGTTGACCCTGAAATTAGATAAATGTAACATCTTGGGCACATATAGCAAAACAAGGCCACTCTAGTGCAACTACTCAGTTGACGAGAAGTTGCTGAAAACAGTAAAACATCTAGAAGTAACTATTCAGAGCGATCTTAAATGGAATGATCAGGGAAAGCCGACCGGAGTCGCTGAGCGGTTCTATGCGCTACAGTCTGGAACCGCGCGACCGCTACGATCGCAGGTTCGAATCCTACCTCGGGCATGGATGTGTGTGACGTCCTTGGGTTAGTTAGGTTTAAGTAGTTCTAAGTTCTAGGGGGCTGACGACCTCAGATGTTAAGTCCCATAGTGCTCAGAGCCCCATTTGATCGGGGAAAACAAGTAGTAGGAAAAGCAGACAGCCTGAGATTCGTAGGAAGAATGGTAAGGAAATGTAACTCATCGACAAAGGAGGTGTCTCATAAGTGGCATGTTCGACCGATTCTTGAGTACTGTTCATCAGGATGGGATCCTTACCACGCAGGACTGAGAGAAGAGAGAGAGAGACAGAGAGAGAAGATACAACGAAGAGCGGCGCGTTTCATGACCGGTTCGTTTGGTCGGCGCGAGAACGTTACAGAGACGTTCGACAAACTCCGATGGCAGACGCTACACGACAGGCATTGTGCATCGCGGACAGATTCACTACTGAATTTCGAGAGTGCCTTTTGCGGGAAGAGTCGGACAGCATAAAATTCCTTCCTACCACCTGCATCTCCCGTAATGACGACGGAGACAAAATTCGAGAAATTAGAGCTAACACATTAGCTTAGCGGCAGTCATTCTTCCCACGAGCCATTCGCTAGTGGAGCGGGTTATGCGGGGATGAGTTAGGTGTATCAGACGTACGCTCCACCACGGACCATTAGGTGGTTTGCGGAGTGTGATGTAGATGCAGACGAATGAATACAAACGTAATCACACACAACATCCAGCGCTCGTTAGATGCACGTGTGAGTCTCACTGTTGCAGACGTCGTAATCTGAAGTACAGTGAGTCAAGTGACCGAGTAAGTTTTCGCTACGCAACGTTTTATCGAGTATACGCGGGAAAAAAGACCGGAAGTGCATTTGGCCGAGGTGCGGTAAAAGCCCAGAGCGATACGCAGCTAAGTGGCTAAAAAGCAAAGCAGTGGTGCTGCAGACTGTTCCATTTCCCCCCCGGGAACCGAGGCGACAGGAGGCGGCTGCGGGCCACGCACAACGCGCCGTTTGTGCGTGCGGCCGCGCACGCAGCCACAGACGCACGCCACGCGGGCCGGCTGCTATCTGGCGGATGTTTGTGGCTCCAGCAGCAGCGCCCCCTAGCGCCGATAACGCCCTGCCCTGCCTGCTGCCGCCCATTTGCTGCCTGCAGCCTCTCTCTGTGTGTGTGTACGTGTGCTGTCTGTGTGTTTGTTAACACTCTGAGTGGGTTGCGAGCGTCTGCGTTGCCGTAAATATTTCCTTCCGAGGAGGGCGGATATCCAGGCTTCTCGTTTGGACCAGGTCGTTAACGGCGGCCATTCACGGCAGCAGCAGACGGGCGAGACCATCTGCAACGTTACTCCTTACTCTGGCCCGTTCTGGTGGTACAGTGGAGAGTGAAAACTCGTTCTGGTGTTGTCATATGCACGGATAGGGCCTCTGGCTGTTTAAAGGGACAAAACTGTCCTCAGTGAAATTGTGCACCTATTGCAGGGAAACTGATTAGCTCCGTCCATCTCCCATAGGAAAGGTATCGGAGCACATCTCCTACGGTTAGGAATGAGTGTTTCAAATACACGGACAGTAAAGGCCAGCAGCATTACGAATAAGCACAGGGCAGCTTCGAAGAGTTGTTTGTAAAAAGAAAAAACATATACTTAGTTTCTTTTATTAACACTCCGAGGCTGACACCCTTAAAATCACACCGATGCTGTGACATCCATTCATTCAAATTATCAATACTTAAAAAATACCACGTGTGGATGAGCTCCAGGATCGTGTGAGGTACTATATTTAGTTTCAATAATTTTATTAGGCAGTTATCTCATAAACATACAACATAGAAATAAGGAACTACGCTTGGAAAAATGTAATAGTCAAGAAATGTTTTACATGGTATGTACGGCATACAAAGTGGTGAAAAGTAACTTACAACTGAAAATATTACAAATAAGGGACGTTTTCAAGTTTCTTCTAGAGGAGCACCTTCACGGCAAACAAAATCACAGTGTCGAAGACACAGGTATTGTCCGCACGATTTACACGGCTGTTTCGTCGTTCGTCTTGTACTAGTTGTGAGGCAGGGTTTGCAACGCTTCCTTCTTCCTCGATTGGTGTCGGCACTGTCGGCTCTCTCTCTCTGATAAGACCTCAAGGTCGGAGACCTTGCGGCAGAATTTCAGTAATGCGCGCAGTCAGGGTCCGAGGTGACCGGAAAGCGTGCCTCGTTTTACCAATTGTTCTTCCAAGAGTTTCCATCCGAGCTGACAAAGAAACAGCCGTCGGCGGAGACTTTCGTTGCTGGGAACTTTTTCCAGCAGCATTCAGTATCCAATAAAATACGACCATGGGCCATCGTCGTGTAACCCTCTGAACGTTCTAGGCACAGCACAATTTGTCAACCGTATCAACTCCAATTTTGTGTGTTATGATTTTATCATAATGGGTTTCCTTTTATCTCCTGCGTTTTAGTCAATTTCACCTTCATAATGCATACTTGAGATCAATAAAACATGTTTTTGTTATTTTATTTTTTGGGACGTAAGGAACGATCGTACCTTCTCTTCTGCAAGCAAATATGCTAGAACTTGCAGCCCTCGTTTTCACGTCCTTCATTTCTTTCTGGATCTGCCGTTTTTTTTCAGTGTTCCAACATATGACAGCCGGCGCCTCTCTGACAAATCACAGAGCTGATTTACATCGCTGAACCAGTCGTCAGCACAGACATTGTGTCCTGAATTAGTGAGAGGGGCCACCAAACGTTCAGCCACGTCACTTCTTTTATTACTGAGCTGAAAAGGGCCATCTGGCTGTCTGCCTGCATAGATGTCCATGCTTCAGGTGTAAAACAGTTTGGAATCACTGTAGCAAATATTTTTATTCCATATTTCGCCGGCTTCGGCGGTATGTATTGGCTAAAAGAGCAACGTCCTCTGAATGCCTCGAGTTTCTCGTCAATAGTGACGTTTTGGCCTACAACGTAACAATACTGGCATTTCTTCATAAACTTTTGAAATAAATGTAGAATTGGCGCCAGGCGGTCCACTACTCTGCGTTCACTACATGCTCTAATCGCAGAGCTTGTAACAGAAAACGAAACCTGTACTCACTCATGGTCAACCGAAATACAGAGTGGAGCACATAAAACCGGCCCGAACCGGACTGCGAACGCGCGTGAGTAGCATTACTAGCTTTCAGCTTCTTTGCCACCTTCCAACAGCAGTAGCGTGTGAGAACTTCATGCGGAAAGCAGTCGTTATAAACCGTGTACTTCATTGTCATGCCTTACTCCATTGAAGAACGTGTGTTCATTGTTGAAGAATATGTGCGGTCTGAATCCATTAAAATTGTTCGTGACATTTTTCATGAAATGTTTCCTGAAAGTAATATTCCTGCAAAATCGACGAAGAAAGTGGCGTTCGACAGGCAGTATTATTAATTCAAAGAGAATTAAGGCACCGACTGTACGTATACATGAAGTTGTAGCAACTTGACGGCAGACACTGAAAGAATTCTCTACAAGTCAACACGACGATTATCACAGCAATGTGGAATATCTCGCAGGTCGTGTCATGGCTTAAAAATGAAACCTTACCGTGTGAGTGTTGTTCAGCAAATAAAAGAAGCGGACAAGGGTAAGCGTACACATTACTGTAACTGTAATTGGTTGCTGGAAAATGTCTCTGGGAGACATTTTGATCCGTTCCTCCTTTTTTCGACAGATGAAGCTTGGTTTCATCTGTCGGATTACGTTAATTCACAAAACATAAGACACTGGGCTACAGAGAATCCCCATGGCATACTGCAAAAGCGGTTACACGATTTAAAAATTGGTTATGGTGTACTGTATCTGGTAACAGAATTATCGGGCCGTTGTTCTTCTACGAAACTGTCAACACACACGTTTACTTGTAACTCTACAATGAATTTTGGACTCTTGTTAACTCCAAACGAAAAATGTTGTGCATATTTCCAGCAAGATGGGGCAACTTATATGTCAAATTTGTCCGTAACTCGTATATGGCTCAAATGGTTCAAATGGATCTGAACACTATGGGACTTAACATCTACGGTCATCAGTCCCCTAGAACTTAGAACTACTTAAACCTAACTAACCTAAGGATAGCACACAACACCCAGCCATCACGAGGCAGAGAAAATCCCTGACCCCGCCGGGAATCGAACCCTGGAACCCGGGCGTGGGAAGCGAGAACGCTACCGCACGACCAAAACTCGTATACATACTGATTTTACAAAAGACAGGAACATTAGTAGGGGCTTGTTGCCACCCGCTCTCCCGACTTTTACCTCTGGGTATAGTCTACCGCAACAATCCCAGAGCACTTAAAACATTAAAAAACAACATATGTGAAGAAATTTCGGAGATTCCTCAAAGAGTACTGAAAAGTGTTTTCCTTAACAAGCTTCACGTGCACAACTTTGCTTGGATGTTGCTGGAGAACATTCAAGAGAGACTTTAAATTCCTTTCTATAATATGCTTATTAAACTAATAAAAGTAAATCTGTTAGTTAAACTGCTAATTACATAGTTAATAACGAAACTGTACAATAAAACTGTAAGAAAGCGATGATATACGTTGATTTTCTTCATTCATATTCCTGTCAGCGCAGGGGCCGGTTTTATTTGCGCCACTCTGTATCTCGGTTCCGAACCCCTTGGAATCCCACAAATCTTGAACTTTCCTTCCCGCCTTGTGCATTCCAGCTGTGTATAGAAGTCCAATGAAGGCTTTTATCTCGACTATGTCCATAGAGTGAGCGTTTCGTTGTCACTGGCAATTGCTCCGGATAATTTCAATGTATTGGTTCGTGTACTGTACAATGATTTCCAGCATTTCCTGGTCAAATGAGCATTCCCATTTTTTTAAATTCCTTTAGTATTTTTTGCTTCCCCAGTGACACCAGTCAGCCCTATGCAGAGAATGTTGTCTTCTTAGGTTTTCCTGCAGTTTGTGTATGGTGCCTTTTTCCAATCGAATGATTTGATTATTTTCTTTCCCTTCTTCCTATGCCGGCCGAGGTGGCCGAGCGGTTCTAGGCGCTACAGTCTGGAACCGCGCGACCGCTACGGTCACAGATTCGAATCCTGCCTCGGGCATGGATGTGTGTGATGTCCTTAGGTTAGTTAGGTTTAAGTAGTTCTACGTTCTAGGGGACTGATGACCACTGCAGTTGAGTCCCATAGTGCTCAGAGCCATTTGAACCATTTATGTACACAGAAAAAACAACGATAGACATCGCCATCTTCCTCACCTTAACTTAGGTCTGTGTCACTCTGTTCGGTCTCAGAGTCGTCTCTTTCTTCTATGCTTTCTGAGGTATCAGCGCCGATCTCTTCGTCTCCCAGATCGAGAATAGGAGTCCTGAGCGCAGCATGTTGCCCTTCCTCATCGCTGTCATCAGACAAAACCGGTTCAAAATCTGTAAATTCTGGTTTGTGTGTATCCCGAATTTCATAACAGCCCGTGTCCAGACAAACAACAGACCTGTAAACAATGTTAACATTCTGTAGTTACGAAACAAAATACAAATAAAAAGAGTTGTTGAGACCATTGTACAGGAACGAGGTAAACTAGAGCGTAAATGCTGGCGCTGGATCGAAGATATTCAGTACCAGTTTCTATTATATAAGTGCACAATGATAATTTCCACTTCACATACAGAATGTTTGAAAGTAAAACACAAAAAGACATTACACTGAGGAAAATTCATTGATCGAGAATACTTACGGGGACGCTGGCGTGGTGTTTGTGGGAAGCGTCGCTGCTCTGTAGCTAAGGAAGTAAACTCACTGTTCCCTGCTGTGAACGCCCGAGTCGTGGGGATAGGCGAGAGGGAGTAGCAGTACCTCAGGCGCAGGCACAGAAACATTACCTAGTGGATCTGTGCGATCGAGCGCCAACATCGGAGTGTTGAATGGCAGAAAGGCACAGTTCCGCTTCGAGCGACGAGGGGGAAGGTTCTTGTTTACTTCACTTGCCGCGGCGTCGCTTGTGTGGCGTTTTCCTCGTTAATGTTAGTTCTGTCGTAGCGCCTCCGCTCCGCCTTACTTTCTGTTTGTGTTCGTGTTCTTGCTGTGGTGTCGGCCGCTCCGCTATGACTGCCGTGGTTCAAATGGCTCTGACCACTATGGGACTCAACTTCTGAGGTCATCAGTCCCCTAGAACTTAGAACTACTTAAACCTAACTAACCTAAGGACATCACACACATCCATGCCCGAGGCAGGATTCGAACCTGCGACCGTAGCGGTCTCGCGGTTCCAGAGTGTAGCGTCCAGAACCGCTCGGGCACTCCGGCCGGCGAAATGTAAGTACTTGTATTGTTAGTCAGTAATTACACTTTTTTATATAACAATTTTTTCTTCCCATAAATTCTTAATTATTTTATAGACAACTTTAAATGTCTAAATTCTGATGAAGACACTCTTAGAAAGGTTGAAACGTAGTAAATAAGACTACAAAATTGTGACAGAGGACTCATTTGTTTCAATTTTAAGTCAGACAGAATATTTGTACAGTGTTTCACATTTTTCAGTTTGCTCTCGTCTCGCCTAATCTGCGTTGTCTTCACTCTTCGATGGCTTTTTGGCAAGAAGTAATCCGTGTCACGCGTATTTTCTGTCGAACTAGAACTGGGATCTACTCACCATTGCCCCAGATGGAGACACGAAGGCAGTACCAATTTGAACGACACTCTCGACCGCGGCATTAAACTCTCCAACCTGTCGTCCGCCGCCGCCCTCGCCCAGACGGGCCAGTAGTGGTCAGTGCAGGGGGAGGGGGAGGGGGAGGGGCCCACAAAGGCGGCGCCGTGCAGGCAGGCCCTGACCTCGGCGGAAGTCCGTCGGCGATCGACCGCGCGCTGCTGGGGCGGGGGGCGGGGGCGGGGGCAGCCGGTGAGTCACGGCGGCTCACCAGCTGCCCGCTGCTGACGGTGCGCTCTTGTCCGAAACGCGATCGTCTCACAGGCACTCGGGCGGAATTTTCTTTGCGTGTTTATTTACTTGTGTCTTCTTTAATAACATTAATTACGTTTCCTGAAACTTAGTTCAGAAGTTCACTCGTAGAGAGTATCACCACATGGCGCTCTCAAATAAATTGATGTTCCTTGAGATTAATTTTCGAGGAATAAGTTGTCGCGTCTTCGGACTGGAAAACATCAGAAATGAAAGAATACTACGGGAAATTATAGCAGAAAATCCTATTGTCGATGCCACAGGTGCTATAATATTAGCGTCGTATGGCCACCTCCAACGAATTGCTGAGAACCAATGTCCAAAAGGAATCAAAAAATGTTCAAACGTGTGTGAAATCTTATGGGACTGAACTGCTAATGTCATCACTCACTAAGCTTGCACACTACTTAACCTAAATTATCCTACGGACAAACACACACACACACCCATGCCCGAGGGAGGATTCGAACCTCCGCCGGGACCAGCCTCACAGTCCGTGACTGCAGCGCTCTAGACCGCTCGGCTAATCGCGCGCGGTCGAAAGGAATTTGCGAGTGGACGCTTTCGTAGCCAAGAAAATGTGCAAGACCGCCTAGGACACGTATGGAAGGTGTCAAAAGATGCGACGAATTCCAGGGTCCTTTATCAGTAAGAGAATTGGACAGCCAGGAAACGTATCAAGCGGAAGACGACGCCCGTCGTAGGGTTTTCGTGTACAAGAGCAGACACTGTGATCATTGGAACATTAATATGTAGCCACTTCAGTGTGTTAATTGCGTTTTATCAGTTTCGTAACACTCTTCCCGCCAACACGTCACACGATGTACCGCCTAATGTTTTCTGGACGTCCGTAACTGCACCGCCAAGTAGAGTACGCTTGTCGGTGTGGACTCACCGTGTTGCGTCCACGCGTCTACACTTCACCGCCTGGCCCGCTTGCTCTTGCCACACTTACTTGGAGGCACTAACCGACCAAACAACGTATCGCTCCTAACAACTGTAATTATTATTCTGGAGACGAAGTAAATACTTGTGTGAAGTTGTTGAGTACGCAGTTCTTCGTCCGCTGTGCTACGCTTAAAACAACGAACAACGTTATTTAAGAGGGCGTTTATACTAGCAACGTTGTGGCGGGAAACAGATTTGCGGGAAGCTGAAGTGTAAAGGCCATATTACGTCGAATTTAGCGTGACTCCGCTCATCACACGATTACCCGTCTGTTCAAACATAAACCAAATGAACGATCAGCGATTTATACAAATTAAACCTCTCTCTCTCTCTCTCTCTCTCTCTCTCTCTCTCTCTCTCTCTCTCGGTATGTGTCTGGGTGTGCGTATATTACTGTGCCTGCGAGGCTTTTAGAAGTATTGGTGATAACGCAGACAATATGAATAGCTGTAATAAACAGAAAGGACTTGCTTCAGTTGATCCAGAGACAGAGAAATGTCGTTGGAAAACTTACAGTTAAAGTGTACACCCTCGACTAATAATTTATGAAGTGTGCAAACAGCAAGAATTAGGCTCAAAGGATCATGTTTTCCTCCTTCAAATTTCGTTGTAAGTTTTATCCTAGCGCTCTCGTATGAAGCTGTCCCTGCACTGCAAACAGGAAGCGACGTTAGGGGGGGGGGGGGGTTCCACCGTTCTATTAGCGGGTGATGCGTGCGAAGGTGGTCTTCCGTGTCGGTCGTGCGACCTGCTGTGACTTCTGCCAGTTTGTCGCCGCGGCCGTTTCGCGAGACTGACGTGGCGGAGACTGATTTTTCTGGATGCTCTTCCTGGAACCTACGCTCGCGGAGTTACCGACAGTAAACTCCAGCGTCGTATACGAGGCTCTGTTGTAGCGTCTGCTGCGCAGGTTGCTCTGCCTCTCTGCAAAGCACTCTCGCCTGCTGAACCATCTCGCGACGAAGCACACCGCTCATCCTCGGACCGGGTCCTTCACTAATGTAACCCGGTAGTGGTCACAGAGCGGTGAGCAATATGCATAAATCGATCGAACGAGTGTTTTGCGCGAATGTGTTGGGCCATTTGATCACCAGCCTGTGTGCTACCTAGTAATTTGTTTCGCGTTTCTGCCTCGGTGTATGGCGACCGTGATAGAGCGTGCAGAGCTCTTACAAGAGTGCGGGCCTTTCATCGGAGTCAAGATCTAATGAAGAAGCGTATTGAGCCGTGGTAAAATTTGCTGTTTTGAAAAGCGCGCCGCAGCGCGTAGTGTAAAGCAGTCGCCTTCCGTTTCTGGCGGTGGCGCCGCTGTGGCAATCGTAGATTCGGTGTCTCCCTCTGGTGGGAAAGGGGAAAAGTTGCCTGTTCACATGCATTTAAGGGGCGCTATGAGCTCGGCAGGCTGTGAGTCTCGGCGAATCTGGTCAGTTGGTCAGCCGTGTCAGTGTGGGGCAGTCAGTGTCTGTCTCTGTCTGTCGTCCGGAGTGCTAGTATGTGTCAGGGCGCCAGTCTGCTCGTGTTGGTTCAGGCAATGGTCATTGGCGGTTGGATCGATCGGTTGGTCGGTCGCGCACTGGGACACAAGATGACTTGTCCGTCTTGAGCGTCGGCGCATGTGAGGTCGCCACGTCAGTCCAGTGAGCCGCGCCGTATAGCGAGGGGTAGTGGCTTCGCGGCCGACACGAGAGCAACAGGAGTCAACCCGCGACATCGGTCTGGCCGGTGCGAGCTGCGACGCCGTGAGACAGGAGATGGACGCGCCTTCCTGCGTCCGTTGAAGCGGCTGGCAGCGGACGGTTCGGGAGAGCGATTTGGGGGTGCTGCGGCAGGTCTTCGCCAGAAATCGCAGTTTATTAGAAGTTAAGTGATTGGTGATATCTTGTTTGATTTACTCTTGTTAAATTCTACTTGTTTTCTTGGCGAGGTCACCAGCCGTTTTGGTTTGGGGTTATCCCACCATTGTTCTCCGTTAGCCCACCCGCAGGAAGGTGGTTGTTTGATGATCTGTTTTTCCCTTGTGGAGTAGGGGCGGGTTAGGGCAACCTGCGGTTCGGGTTGTTCGGTAATGTCCCTATCAATCTAGCTGCCTATGTCATGTTTGTCGGATTTGGTGTGTTAACGAATTTATTGCTTGGAGTGTAACGGCCTAAAACCTGAAATATGTTTTGATCTTTGGAAACTTAGATATTATTGCCTATGATCTTGATAGGCGGTATATGTGTACTGTAGAGCATCTTTATTATTGTTTGGCCAACCTTGTAGAATTTTATATAGGATTGAATTTCATGGACTTTTATTTAAATGATCATTTTAGTATATAAAGTTGCCACTCTTTCACCGTAAGACTTTTCTTAGAAGTTAAAATCAAGTTGCACTTTCGGTGGCAAGGTTGATATTTTAGTTGTTAGTGTTTTGTACCATTTCCATCCCTCCTATAGGGGGGAGGGGTGCATAGTTTGTGTGCTTGTGTACATTGTTAAAACTCTTAGTTTAAAGTTATGTAATGTGTTGCAGATGTGCACCAGTGTAGTCTTTCAGAGGCTGTTGTGAGCGGTCGTAACTACGGCTGTGTCAAAAGGGAGTGGCAAGGTTCTCTGCCCGAAAGCTCATACAGTCAAAACTTGTTTCTTTCTGCCTCTGAATAAATAGTAACTTAGATATTTAGAGGGTGCTTTCTGATTATAATTTTAAATCTGTTTGTTTAAAAAAAGATTTTAGGCACTATTAAAGTGAATAAAATTCCCATGTGTTAAAAGGAATTTGGTTAAGATTTCATCAGTTACTCCCTGGCAACTACTTCCATGTTTACATAGTGTGATTAAATGTGTTAATGTTCTTGATGAATCGCTAGTAAATAAAATAAATTCTTAAGAATATTCTTTGAAAATAAATCACGGTTCAGTAACCGCAAACATTTGATGGTACGGCAACAAGTCAACCGAATTCTCCAACAGAACACACGCCTGGTGTGTCAGACACGGCGTTAGTCACAGTACGTGTGTCGCATGAGAGGAGTCCCCTACCGACGCACGTACTTTGTACGCCTCGCAAGTGAGTGAGATACGCCTCCATGTCCGTTTTAGATTTTCGTACCAATGTGAATGTGATCACGCCCAAGGAAAAGGTGCAAACATAATACTTCGTCACAAGAGGTGCAAGAAATCAGCGTAACAGTTTCGCAATCACACAGTTTCTCCGTGCTTTGTCAAAATGTATGCTTTTAACGTTTTTGATGTTGCGTTCCGTTTTCGACGTTGAATTCCTTCGTTGTAACTTAGGTATCTGTTCACGCTTTGTCTTCATTTCGGTGAGACGTCTCGCCTGCTCTCGCTGTTCGTGACGTGGACTTACCACGGTGACGCATTCTTCCCATACGTCTGGACTGTGCAACTCACTCTAACTGCCAGTTAGCGGCAGCTTCCAAACGGGGCACGTCAGACTGTCCAGTATAGTCTGCTCCTGTCGGGAGACTTTCCAACGACGTACGTGCATTAGTGGATCTGCCAGGTCCTGTGAGATTAGCCGCCGTTGTAGCCCCGAGACCCCGTAGAGGACGGGCGTGTGTGTCTCTCGGCTAAGCCAGGAGCCGCAGTGGTCGCGCTGCCTGTGCACGTTGTACACTTTATTAGAGTTAACACTTGTTCACATTCGTTCCGTCCAGTTACTGTGAGTGGAAATAAGGGGAGGACAGTGAGTCCTCTCGCACTATACACTCAAATGCAGTGTACCACCACGGGAAGATGAATGTTCAAATTAGTGTGTGAAATCTTATGGGACTTAACTGCTAAGGTCATCGGTCCCTAAGCGTACACACTACTTAATCTAAATTATCGTAAGGACAAACACACACAACCATGCCCGAGGGAGGACTGGAACGTCCGCTGGGACCAGCCGCACAGTCCATGACTGCAGCGCCTGAGACCGCTCGGCTAATCCAGCGCGGCACGGTAAGAAGAGCCCGTGCGTACAACATATGACTCATATTTAATAACCGTTGTATAGTATAAAAACAGTCAAGACTACAGAAAGAGAACAAAGATTTCAATGACGAGACGGAGAAAAAATAATAAGAAATGGGCAGGAGGGGGTTTTGAACACGGCAGTCCAACGACGCCGCTGCAGTTCCTCTTCAGTCAGCATTGCACTTCCTAAGCTTGCACCGTTCACTGCCTCTACCTTCTTGAACATACAGACAACGATCATATTTATGTAACAGACGATGGAAACAGTAGCAGATAAACAGCATCAAACCACCTGTAAGATTGATCATAAGGTTTTTAATGGCTTTAGTCTGACAGTCCTCAGTTGCTGTTAATACAATATTAACGGTCTGTAGGTTAGAACACCCTGTATGCAACTGACAAAACCGATATTTGTTTTTACAGCTTTTGAAAGAACTAAAAATTTTGTATATAGTACGGTACTTGTTACACTTTCCAGTCCCTGCCAAGATGAGTATCAATCTGTAATAGTGGTGAGATACGAGTCAACCCTAAGTTTTTTTGACTCACTTAAATTATTTAATGAAGTAATATATTTTCATGTACAAACCTCATCTTCAAGCAACGAGGGGAATGAAAAAGAAATATAAAAAAGACATTCGGCAGAAGTACAGATAGACGTAAAAGTGTTCTTTACAGTCTTGACATACGTGGTGTTCATGCTGCGGAGGAAGGGGATTACTCAGTGCGACTGAATCTTCAGTTCGTTTGTCATCGTGCTGCTCGCACAGAACACTGGCCGCGCGCCCCTGGCCGGCCTGACTCATCGAAGGCAGCGGGGGGGGGATCGAAGGCAGCGGAGCCGCCCGCCCCCACCTGTTGCGCGCCAGCTGGTGGCCCCAGCCGTGACGCCGCCGGCCATCCCTCCCAGGCTACAGACCACCCACCTCGTAGCGGCACCGCCGCCCGCGCACACCAAAGTCGGTGGCGCTCCTGTCGTTCTGCCGTCGGAAGTAGCTCCTGTGTATCGCGCGGTGCGCTGGTCTCCAACAGGAGAGTTGCACGGTGTGGCAGTCGCGCGCCGCCGTCCAGGACGAGCCTTGCCCTCAGGCAAGAGGCAGAGCGAAGACGCAGCGGCCAGAGAGGGGCCCGAGTAATTACTTTACAGAGGTACAAAAAGTAGGCATGAAGCACCGGGTGATCACAAAAGTCAGTATAAACTTGAAAACTGAATAAATCGCGGAATAATGTAGATAGAGAGGTAAAAATTGACACACATGGTTGGAATGACACGGGGTTTTATTAGAACAAAAAAAAAAAAAAGTACAAAACTTCAAAAAATGTCGAGCAGATGGCGCTTCATCTGATCGGAATAGCAATAATTAGCGTAACAAAGTAAGACAAAGCAAAGATGATGTTCTTTACAGGAAATGCTCAATATGTCCACCGTCATTCCTCAACAATAGCTGTAGTCGAGGAATAATGTTGTTAATAGCACTGTAAAGCATGTCCGGAGTTATGATGAGGCATTGGCGTCGCATGTTGTCTTTCGGCATCCCTAGAGATGTCGGTCGATCACGATACACTCACGACTTCAGGTAACCCCAAAGCCAATAATCGCACGGACTGAGGTCTGGGGACCTGGTAGGCCAAGTATGACCAAAGTGGGGGCCGAGCACACGATCATCACCAAACGACGCGCGCAAGAGATCTTTCACGCGTCTAGCAATACTTTGGTGTTTTTTTTTCTTTGTTCTAATAAAACCCCATGTCATTCCAAGCATGTGTATCAATTTTTAACTCTCTATCTACATTATTCCGTGGTTTGTTAAGTTTTCAAATTTATACTGACTTTCTGATCACCCGGTATTTGTGCTGTATGAAAACTTCATCGCATCTTTATATAGCCCGGTTCAAGTACACTCATGCTCATAAATTAAGGATAATACTGATACACGGTGAAACAACGCTCTGGTGGGCGGTTTGCGGGATTCAATCACCTCGGGGTATGACCATGCGGTGCATTTGACCTCCGGTCGTCGCACGGTAGCGCTGGCAGCAGTCCACATACGCAGAGGTGTGTTGGTGCACGTCAGAGTACGGTGCAGCGAGTAAGTGTCCAGACGTTTTCAGACGTGACTGTGTGTTGCAAATGGTTCAAAGAACACACATTGATGACGTTATGAGGGGTAGAATACTACGGCGACTGGAGGCTGGTCAAACACAACAGGTCGTAGCACGGGTCCTCCCTATGTCATAAAGTGTGATTACAACATTATGGTAACATTCCAGCAGACAGGAAACGTATCTAGGCGCTACACTACGGTAAGTCCAAAGCGTACAAAACCACATGAAGACCGATATCTCACCATCAGTGTCCACAGACGGCCATGGATTACGGCAGGTAGCCTTGCTCGGGACCTTACCGCAGCCACTGGGACAGTTGTCTCCAGACACACAGTCTACAGATGACTGAACAGATATGGTTTATTCGCCCGGAGACCTGCAAGGTGCATTCCACTGACCCCTGGTCACAGGAGAGCCCGTAAAGCCTGGTGTCAAGAAGACAGTACATGGTCACTGGAACAGTGGTCCCAGGTTATGTTCACGGACGAGTCCAGGTATAGTCTGAACAGTGATTCTCGCCAGGTTTTCATCTGGCGTGAACTAGGAACCACATACCAACCCATTAATGTCCTTGAAAGGGACATGTATGGAGATTGTGGTTTGATGGTGCGAGGTGGAATTATGATTGGTGCACGTACACCCCACCCCTGCATGACTTTGACAGAGGAACTGTAACACCGGGACTTCATTTTGTACCAGTATGTCCGCCTTTTCAGCGGTGCAATCGGTCTCACCTTCCTCCTGATGGATGATAACGCACGGCGCCACCGAGCTGCCGTCGTGGAGGAGTACCTTGAAACAGAAGACACCAGGCGAATGGAGTGGCCTGCCTGTTCTCCAGACCTAAACCCCATCGAGCACGCAGGGAATGCTCTCGGTCGACGTATCGCAGCACGTCTTCACACCCCTACTGCACTTCAGGAGCTCCGACAGGCACTGGTGTAAGAATGGGAGGCCATACCCCAGCAGCAGCTCGAACACCTAATCCAGAGTATGCCAGTCCGTTTTGCGGCCTGTGTAAGTGTGCATGGTGATCATATCCGATGTTGATGTCGAGGTACATGCACAGGAAACAGTGGCGTTTTGTAGCACATATGTTTCGGGACGGTTTTTCTCAACTTATCACCAATACCGTGGACTTACAGATCTGTGTCGTGTGTGTTCCCTGTGTGCCTATGCTATTAGCGCCAGTTTTGTGTAGTGCCACGTTGCGTGACACCACATTCTGCAATTATCCTTAATTTATGAGCATTATTGTATAATCACGAAGCAAGTTTTTTCTTTTTTTTTTCTTTACTAACAGTACACTCTTAAGGTATATTTCTATACAGAGAGTGATCGATTGTCCCATAATATGTAGTTTTCAGTGGAAAGTGGCTAAGAAGGTGCAGGCCATTAGTGACTTCACTAAACACGGCATTAATACGGTTTATCCACCAAAGGATTGAGTCCAGATTTGCATCTAGCAATATAAAGCTAGTTGCATTTGCCACCATTATACGATATACGTCGTTTGTACGTGAGTGCTGCTACCTTACACTTGGAAATATTGGCATGTGGGATTTACTTGTATTTACCTGCAGACCTCGAGGAAGGAGTGGTGACCGTGGTGATAACTTCTGTGGGACCAAACTGCTGACGTCATTGGTCGCTGGGCTTACACACAACTTAATCTATACCTTATGGTGAGGACAACACACACACACACACACACACACACACACACACACACACACACACATGCCCGAGTGAGGTCTCGAACCTCCGACGGGAGGAGCCACGCGAACCATGCCAAGGCGCCATAGACCGCGCAGCTACCCCGAGTGGCTACTCTGAGGAAGGAAAGATCTTGTTAATTCTAATAACCCATTAGTCGCTGAAAATTGCACTTCCTCACAGACTCTGCTGAGTGAAATTGAGGTGTCATCACCATAACTTGCAGTTTGTCAGTTTATAGGATGCACAGTGTCATTAACATACGCAGGAAAAGGAAAGGCCCAAGAATTGACCGTTAAGGGACTCGTTGTATCACTATTTCGCGCGTAGATTTTAAAGGTAAAACCTTATAAGCAAATTGATGTGTAAGTCTGGTGCACTGTTTCCGATAAATCACGTACGTGGCTAGAAATGTCAGTGACATCAGTAATTTCGTGTGTCTGCAGTTTTTTTTTTGTTTTTTTTTGTTTTTTTTTTTTTTTTTTTTTTTTGTGGGAGAGGCCTATTCGAGTGAGTGAGGGCTAGAAATATGCCAGCAATGTGTACACCCAGCTCAGTGTTACTGTAAACTTCATGAAAGAAACTGATAACAACAGTGGCGGTGCTTGGATATTTACTAAATGCTGTTAGTATTTCTTGAGAAGAAAGCTGTGTGTTGGGATAGCCTAACTTACTCTCCCTGCCAGTAACTTTTTTCTCCCTCTCTAATGACAACATTACGCACTAAACGTTGACTTAAACGCCCTTTTTCTGCTCTTACGTATTCATCGTTTCCTTAACATTGATCTCACGTGGCTTTTACTGGCACAATTGCAGGTGTTCCCAGTGTTTGTGACTAAGGAGTCGACGAAAATACAGCTAAACCTCATCCACAAAGTGTTTGATAACTAGACATTGCAAGAAAGCCTGGTATGAGACATGCTCGGATAGCGTTCCCCCCTCCACACACAATGGCTCTTCGCAGGCGGCGTACGAGCTGTGCCTCTCATCAGTGATATATACGAAAGAGTTAGGTGGCCAGATTTCTCTGAAACTGTCGCCCAACAAATTTCAGGATATCTTATGCTCGTTTCCCTCGATCAAGTAGTCGATTTCTGATGCTCCATAGTAAATGCAATAGAGATTCAGTACAGTGACTGTTCCGTTTTATTATTTTTTGTTGAGTTCCTTTTCTCTTTTCTTTTAGTATGGTGAAGGAACTGCGCAGTTTTGAAGCCTACGAGCTGGTAAGCAGTTGCTAAGGATCCTCGGGCAGTCAACGCTCTCCAGGCAGGGCATGGGACGGCCGCCTTCTGTCGAAAAAACACAGCTTTGTTGGTAGGAGCCTTTTGTAAAGATGAGACATCTCTAGCCAGGTATCGCTTCCCTGACTTTAGCGAGTGAAACTTCGTTCCCTCACGGACGACGCCACGAAATAAAGCTCGGTTCGATTTTTAGATTCCTGCATTCAGGTTGGTTCTTACTGTTATTTTTCGTAGTGTACACAGCTACTTAGCGGTGCTTACGTTCAGCTTTCTCATAGGCTCCTTTCAAAACTGTACAATGTAGTGTGAGATATTTTCTGTCTTCCCCTCCACCTCGGAACACTATTGATTGGAAACATCAAAAATCCTCAAGAGTGGGAGATGGTTTAACGTATTTACTACAGATTTACTGGATGGAATTTGCACCACCGGCCAGCGAGTTCCTGCCCTGGCGAGAAACAGCCAGAGAGAGAACACGTGCCACTGTGCGGCGGGAGAGTGTGGCGACATCACGGGACAGTACTGGCAGAGGCTGCTGGGCGACTGGCGAAGCGAGGTCTGCGGCTGCAGAGCGGGATGGCGAGCGGAGGAGGAGCCGCATTAAGCGCAGAGCGTGCCGACTGACGTCTGTCTCTACTGAGACCGGCGGTGTCAGTCTGCCCACTCCAGTGGGGAGCCAGTTGTTCCACTAACACTTCGCAGCCAGCTAGTCTGCTCTCAGTACGTGCTCTGGCGATCTCAGTGGTGCTCGATGCTATTTTTCCGTCTCCTTCCTGTAATTTACTAACCACGCTTACAGTAACTGGTTGTATTTGCGTATTATCCGCTTAACTTTGCATTTATTGTGCCCACCGACCTGTGCCAAGGTTACAGTTTCCGATTAGAACCCCTTGTGTGAGTGTTTAATGTTCAGTTGTGTTCATTGTTCAGTGGCAAACTCCTGTGTTTTAAAAATGGGATGAGAAGTTCCGCCTTATGCAAGACACCTTTTTTCTTTTGTTTCACCCTTACATGTTTCAGCACTTTTGTGCTATCATCAGTGGGTTCTATTCATATTTTTAACTGTAAATTTGTTGTTAACATATTAACATTTTCGTCGTTTACAACATTATGTAAAAGTTGCATTTATAACTTAATTGGCGAAAAGTAACATACCTTACATTATATTATTGTCCTCTTGTTTTGGTAGCTGTTATGCTACACAATATACAACATGTGATCTGCAAACAGCAAAACGTAATTTATTTTCTATTTGTTATGTATTTATGAACGGAAATAAGACTGTATCACGTTTTCTTTCTGTAACTTACAGTTTTGAAGTTGTGGTACGTTTTCCTGTTTTGTTGGCGAAGTAAATGGGCTTACTTTTTGCCTGTGTTCGTGTGGCAATGCAGTTTATCGATTATTCAAAACATAGGCGGAGTTTTCGCTGCCATTACGTGTTGTTGTGGTTGTGTGGCGTTCATTTGTTTCGTAGCGTGTTCTGTTGGGTGAGGCGCGCGAGTTTGAATTGTGTTTGGTGTTAGTTGTGTGTGGTTTATGTGGGTTTGTCTGTGTGTGATGAGTGCTGGGGCAGAGAGGGAGTGTGTGTGTGTGTGTGTGTGTGTGAGAGAGAGAGAGAGAGAGAGAGAGACTGAAAGAAAGAAAGAAAGAAAGAAAGAAAGAAAAGACAGAGGATTTATGTGTGTGTGTGTGTGTGTGTTTTACTTGTATAGTTCTTCTATTGTTCTATAGTTCTTCTATTGTGTTCGCCACAATAGAAGAACTATACAAGTAAAACACACACACACACACATAAATCCTCTGTCTTTTCTTTCTTTCTTTCAGTCTCTCTCTCTCTCTCTCTCTCTCTCACACACACACACACACACACACACACACTCCCTCTCTGCCCCAGCACTCATCACACACAGACAAACCCACATAAACCACACACAACTAACACCAAACACAATTCAAACTCGCGCGCCTCACCCAACAGAACACGCTACGAAACAAATGAACGCCACACAACCACAACAACACGTAATGGCAGCGAAAACTCCGCCTATGTTTTGAATAATCGATAAACTGCATTGCCACACGAACACAGGCAAAAAGTAAGCCCATTTACTTCGCCAACAAAACAGGAAAACGTACCACAACTTCAAAACTGTAAGTTACAGAAAGAAAACGTGATACAGTCTTATTTCCGTTCATAAATACATAACAAATAGAAAATAAATTACGTTTTGCTGTTTGCAGATCACATGTTGTATATTGTGTAGCATAACAGCTACCAAAACAAGAGGACAATAATATAATGTAAGGTATGTTACTTTTCGCCAATTAAGTTATAAATGCAACTTTTACATAATGTTGTAAACGACGAAAATGTTAATATGTTAACAACAAATTTACAGTTAAAAATATAAATAGAAGCCACTGGTGATAGCACAAAAGTGCTGAAACATGTATGGGTGAAACAAAAGAAAAAAAGTGTCTTGCATAAGGCGGAACTTCTCATCCCATTTTCTTAGCAAGCACGGAGACAACAAGAAGAACTGCACCACAAGATGATTATCCTGTGTTTTACTTTGCGATAATAAGTCTCCTTGTTATGGCAACCACTTGTTTCTGTTATACACTGGTGTCCACAATTAAAGCAACAAACCGCTATTTCCCCATCCTACGGATAATGCACTATCTACATCTACATCTACATCTATACTCCGCGAGCCACCTTACGGTGTGTGGCGGAGGGTACTTATTGTACCACTATCTGATCCCCCCTTCCCTGTTCCATTCACGAATTGTAGTTATTCAAACTGTCAACAGATGTCCGTACGATATTTTTCTGCACGCAAGATCTTATTCCGGTCAACGGACAACCACGCCAACAATGACGTCAGAGCACCCACAAACAGGTTATTGTTTGCTGGGTAGCGCCTCATGCACAATCGCTGTGCACACAGTCGCAGACGGTGCAGTATGCTACACAGAAGATGCCTGTTGTGGAGGGCCATAGGAGACTGATGTGACCCGATCATGGCTTAATGTGAATCGTTCTGTTGCTTCTCGGATGTGGTGACAGTTTACAGAGACGGAAACTATTCCGGAGACCAGGGCAGGGCCGACCACGTGTTGCATCAGAAAGAGAGAACAGTTACTTGGCTGTAGGGGCACGACAGTACCGCCTTAGTACTGCACTGCAGCTGGCATCTGACGTCGCAGCGTCATACAGGAAATGTTGTACCGAGGCATACGATGTAACCTTCGGCAGAGCGTGTAGAGCGGAACCGTCAACAAGTCACCCGGACGGTCAAACGGTGGGCCAATGTTCGTTTCACAGATAAGTCCGGGTTTGGTCTGGAGAGTGGTTCTCGACGGATTCGCATTTGAAGGGAAGGCGGGACACGATTTCGGGACCCAAACACTGTGGGAAGAGACCGATACGCAGGAGGATCCATAGTACTGTTGGCAGGGATTATGTTGACCACATGAACTTGTACGGGTGAATCGGCAAGGTCTAACTGCTGTCACGTATCGTCACGAGGGCTTGGAACCTCATCTACGGTTGCTCAGTTGCTGCGATGTGCCGTGGGCCCATACTTCGTATTGTCAGATTGATGGTCGACGATGCTCGATCTCATAGACCACTAGTGTTTTTTTTAAAGAAAGATTTGCACGCATGGCGTAGCCTCCTCGCTCTCCCGATTTGAATCCCATACAGCAAGTCTGGGATGTACGAGGGACACGGGTCGCGTGACGTCAGCATCCACCAACCACTGTCCAAGACTTGCGAGCAGCTCTGCAGGAAGGAGGGGCGTCGTTGCATCGACATATGATCGATGACATCATCCACAGCATCCCCGTCGTTGTCAGGCCTGTCTTGCTGCTAGAGCTGGTCGCACTCCATACTGAGCACGTAACCAGATACCGGAATGTGTGTGCAAATCCGTTCAGTTGAGAAAAAAAGGATATTTTTGGGCATCTTCGTGTTTTCGCGGCGTAGAGACTGTTTCATAAGTTTTGGGCGTGCAGCCGCATAAATTCAGCTTCTTCTTCTAATATTTCGGCTGAATACCGTTCAGCCATGTTCAGAGTGAGCCGAAGTGACTGACGTTCCAGCACGTGGTCCGTCCTTTTAAACCCGAGGACCGAACCATTGCATGTGCGGCCGAAGATACACAATTTCTGCAATTAAATCACAAAGACGTCGCGACGGTGCAGTTCTGCGTGATACATCGATATCACCGTGTGTAACGACTGCGCAGCCATAGATTTAATTTCCATGTATATGTTACGCCTCTTTGCCGCCTATCAACATCTCTGGCGCCTTGTGTATCTTTGACCTCGTACACAGTGGTTCGGTCCTCGGGTTTAAAAGGACGGACCGAGTGCTGGAGCGTTAGTGACCTAGGCTCACTCTGAAGATGGCTGGACGGTATGCAGCCGAAATATTAGAAGAAGAAGCTGAATTTATGCGGCTTCACGCCCAAAACTTTATGGAAAAAGGACATATTTGTCTGCCACTATGAATGTTACAGTTGTTTACGTTATGTACTGTTTACATTGTTTCTACTTTACTAATGCCTGTTTTGTGGTAAAATAAACGGAACCTTGCAAAATTTCCGTTTGTTGCTTTAATTTTGGGCACCAGTGTAGATGAGGTGAGATGGTGTGCTACCCATATTGTCATGTTTGGTTGGGCCACCCCTATTATCATTGAGGAACACCTTTCCATTGTCTGACGTTATTATTTCTTTTAACTAAGTTGCATTGTCATATGGAGCGCTTCCCTTCTCTGGAGGTCGCCAGGGATAGCACTCGGGATCATAGAGGCATGCAAAACAGCACAGCAGACACCCGACAGTATCAAAAAAAATGGCTCTGAGCACTATGGGACTTAACTACTGAGGTCATCAGTCCCCTAGAACTTAGAACTACTTAAACCTAACTAACCTAAGGACATCACACACATCCATGCCCGAGGCAGGATACGAACCTGCGACCGTAGCGGTCACGCGGTTGCAAACTGATGCGCTTAGAACCGCACGGCCACACCGGCCGACCCCACAGTATCCTAGAGCGATCCATCCCCGTGTTTAGCTGAAGAGCACGGCTTATCCATGAAAATGAGTTAAGTCTCACAATGATTCGAACTCCGGTCCTTTGGGTCGCAGTACGACTCTCATAAACGTTGTGATCATTATCTCATTCCGGCTGACGGTCGTTCTACCTGTACGATGCTACAGATTGCCTTTCTGAACAGTATTTGCCTACTAGTGCGGGAAGATGGACAGTGACGGTGACACGGGTACGTAGCCGTGCGTCGGTCCTCAACTGAAACACCTGCCACCACTTATACACGAAATGTGGACAGCCGTCAGGTGTATAACGGAACGGCGACAATGAAAATTTTTGCCGGACCGGAACTTGAACCCGCATTTGCCGCTAATTGCGAGCCGTCGACTTACCACTTTCTTTTTCTTTTCTTTTTTGTTTACAAATCTCATTTTGTTCGTTACATCTGTTCGAGGCGGGGGTCCCATGACTCCCTGTGAATTTCATCGTTCATCCATTCACTCATTTTTTTTTTTTAATTACAGAGGGCAGCTAATCTTATGATGGAACCCCCTGAGGTACCGTCCCGGCAGCCACTTGGCTATCCGACCACAACTCACGGCCACATCCAAACTTCCATACGTCGTCAAACATGTGACCAGTAAAAATTTTCTTTGCCGATATTCCATTAAACAGCTGATCGCTGTCCATATTCGCAACTGAGAATACATTTCACGTATTTCGTTATGCTATAGTTGCCAGAGTGCCGTTCCGGAACATTGCATCGTAATTCGGAGTCAGATGGCTCAAATGGCTCTGAGCACTATGGGTCTTAACTTATGAGGTCATCAGTCTCCTAGAACTTATAACTAACCTAAGGACATCACACACATCCATGCCCGAGGCAGGATTCGAACCTGCGACCGTAGCGGTTCCAGACTGTAGCGGCTAGAACCGCTCGGCCAACCCGGCCGGCAATTCGGAGTCACACAGCGTACCTGTTACTTACTCTCTGCCACGTGAGTATAACCTTTAATGCGAATATGTGGATGCTCTGAGTACGAGTTCTGTAACTGGCACACACAGACTCGAGAAACCTACTGTAGTTTCCCTTCTCACGGTCGACGGTTTTCACTTCTTTTATGAACAGTGGTGCACAGTACAGATGGTGCACGTACTATTAACACAGCGAGCGTTGTCACCGACAAAGAAAAGCGAGAGGCTGGCGTGGGCGGCGTCGCTGCGACCTTCTCGTACAGCAGACGCGGCAGGGAGGGTTGCCGCGTAGAGGCCCGCCGGTGACTCTGCGGATCTCGCAGGAGAAAACGACGAGGGCGAGAGCGGGAGAGCGGGACTCGGCGGCCGGTTTTTGTGTCGCAGACCAGCAGCGACACACAGACACACACACACACACACGGCTGTCGCTTTCTCTCCACAGCTCCCACCACGGCGCCTTCTCTCCACTGGCAGCGGGGGGGAAAAACGTGTCAGGCAGAGCTGCAATTTGAAATGATGTCGTAACCTTAGAGGCCATCTCTTCTTTCGCTGCCCGAAGGAGGGAAGTCGGTGTAAACATTAAGTGCTCAGCAGCGAAAGCTGACGTCATCGGAGCGAACGCTAGTCTCGCTGTCGGCTAGTGTAGTGAATGGCTGTTGGACGGCAGCTGCGGCTGACATCTGAACGACGCCCTAGTCACTCTAGTGCTTCGTCCAATCCTTTGTTACTTATTCACCGTATATCAGCAAGTCAGATTATGCAACGCAACAAACTAACGTTCAGTTATTACATCCTACTCTTATCAGTTAAATTTCGACGTTCAGTGTCGGTTGTTTCCTTTATTTATACTTTCACAAAACAGATAGAAAAGAAGCCGAGCGTCTTAGCGAGGAATGCTGAAAATTAAGTGAACTGATATGTTAAGAAGTGAAGAGGTTCTCAGCAGAACCGCGAGGAAAGGAGCGTATCGAAAATACTGAAAAGAAGAACTGTCGGGATGATGGGAAGCGTGTTAGCGCACCAGTGAGAAACTTCCATACTACGAGAGGGAGCTGTAGAGGTCGTGAGCGGTGGGGGAAGACGGAGACTGGAACACATCCAGCAAATGGCTGAGGACATTGGGGCAGTGTGCCACTGTGGCAAGAGATTAGCGCGTGGGAAGAAATTGTAACGGGTCAATGAGTTTTGCTATTTGGGGAGAAAAATAACTGATGATGGTCGAAGTAGAGAGGATAAAAAATGTAGACTGGCAATGCCAAGGAAAGAGTTTCTGAAGAAGAGAAATTTGTTAACATCGAGTATAGATTTAAATGTCAGGAAGTCGTTTCTGAAAGTATTTGTATGGAGTGTAGCCATGTATGGAAGTGAAACGTGGACGATAAATAGTTTAGACAAGAACAGAATAGAAGATTTCGAAATGTCGTGCTACAGAAGAATGCTGAAGATTAGATGGGTAGATCACATAACTGATGAGGAGGTACTGAACAGAATTGGGGAGAAGAGAAATTTGTGGCACAACTTGACTAGAAGAAGGGATCGGTTGGTAGGACATATTCTGAGGCATCAAGGTATCACTAATATAGTACTGGAGGGCAGCGTGGAGGGTAAAAATCGTAGAGGGAGACCAAGAGATGAATACATTAAGCAGATTCAGAAGGATGTAGGCTGCAGTAGGTACTGGGAGATAAAGAAGCTTGCACAGGATAGAGTAGCATGGAGAGCTGCATCAAACCAGACTCTGGACTGAAGACCACAACAAGAACACCGAACCAGTCACAAGACTGATGAGTGTTTAGTTTTCCATCAGTCTTCTGCGTGGTTTGAAGTTGTTGGATGCGTTGCATATATTCGTCTCCTCCTACACTCTTTACCGCACTCGTCTCCCCCACTATCGTGGACGTTATTCCCAGATGTTTCAACACACATCCTATCATCCTCCCTGTGGTATCGATAGCAGCGATGCCACAACGTAGGTCCGCTCTGCTAGTTTGCTACTACAAGAGACACCGACGATAGCGCCCTCTAGCAGGTACTGTCGAGGTCTGCGAGCTCCGCGACTGCTTCCGCCCATTTCATCAGGTGCAGCCAGCGATTCACCTCCATGCAATGCTGGGCTCCAAATATACATTGTGGGAAATTTCGTCCTCAAATTATGGCTGATGTTTAATATTAGTGGACTTCTTTTTCGAGCGAGGTTCTCTTTCCTTCTGACAGCCTACTTGTTATATCCTTCTTACTTCGTGCGTCTGCTTCCGATATGGCATATTCCTTTACTGGGCCAGTTGTGATGGTAAGTCTATTCCTAATATCACGTCTGCTACTCTTGATTACTTTAGTCTTTCTTCGGACTACTATGTCAGTATTTTGTTGTCATTAGTGTATTTTGCGTACCTTACATACAGACGTCTTATTGTGTTGTGAATCTTACAGTTCTTTTCGGACAGACTTGCAGAGCACGTGTCAAATGAAATTCCAGTTGACCGTATGACGGTGTCTTCCAGGTCCGCGAATGCCCTTCCACGAGAGTATTGGATCTGGAGAAAACTCCTCAGTTCCTTCACATGCAAAATCTCATTCAGGATGTTACGTACCCATTAATGTAAAGTGTTTTCAATGTTAACAACTTCACTTCTCTTAATGCGACAGCCATAATCCTGAATTCCATGTGCAGTGATCGTTTAAATTTGTTTATCCAGTAATACGTCGTGGTAAGATCCAATTGAGTAAATATATACACTGCATAGTCATGGGTGACTGGAATTCGTCAGTAGGAAAAGGGAGAGAAGGAAACATAGTAGGTGAATATGGATTGGGGGGAAGAAATGAAAGAGGAAGCCGCCTTGTAGAATTTTGCACAGAGCATAACTTAATCATAGCTAACACTTGGTTCAAGAATCATAAAAGAAGGTTGTATACCTGGAGATACTAAAAGATATCAGATAGATTATATAATGGTAAGACAGAGATTTAGGAACCAGGTTTTAAATTGTAAGACATTTCCAGGGGCAGATGTGGACTCTGACCACAATCTCTTGGTTATGAACTGCAGATTGAAACTGAAGAAACTGCAAAAAGGTGGGAATTTAAGGAGATGGGACCTGTATAAACTGAAAGAACGAGAGGTTGTAGAGAGTTTCAGGGAGAGCATAAGGGAACAATTGACAGGAATGGGGGAAAGAAATACAGTAGAAGAAGAATGGGTAGCTCTGAGGGATGAAGTAGTGAAAGCAGCAGACGATCAAGTAGGTAAAAAGACGAGGGCTAATAGAAATCCTAGGGTAACAGAAGAAATATTGAATTTAATTGATGAAAGGAGAAAATATAAAAATTGCAGTAAATGAAGCAGGCAAAAAGGAATACAAACATCTCAAAAATGATATCGACAGGAAGTGCAAAATGGCTAAGCAGGGATGGCTAGAGGACAAATGTAAGGATGTAGAGGCTTGTCTCACTAGGGGTAAGATAGATACTGCCTACAGGAAAATTAAAGAGACCTTTGGAGAGAAGAGAACCACTTCTATGAACACCAAGAGCTCAGATGGAAACCCAGTTCTAAGCAAAGAAGGGAAAGCAGAAAGGTGGAAGGAGTATATAGAGGGTCTATACAAGGGCGATGTACTTGAGGACAATATTATGGAAATGGAAAAGGATGTAGATGAAGATGAAATGGGAGATAAGATACTGCGTGAAGAGTTTGACAGAGCACTGAAAGACCTGAGTCGAAACAAGGCCCCGGGAGTAGACAACATTCCATTAGAACTAGTGACGGCCTTGGGAGAGCCAGTCCTGACAAAACTCTACCATCTGGTGAGCAAGATGTAAGAGACAGGTGAAATACCCTCAGACTTCAAGAAGAATATAATAATTCCAATCCCAAAGAAAGCAGGTGTTGACAGATGTGAAAATTACCGAACTATCAGTTTAATAAGTCACAGCTGCAAAATACTAACGCGAATTCTTTACAGACGAATGGAAAAACTGGTAGAAGCAGACCTCGGGGAAGATCAGTTTGGATTCCGTAGAAATGTTGGAACACGTGAGGCAATACTAACCTTACGACTTATCTTAGAAGAAAGATTAAGAAAAGGCAAACCTACGTTTCTAGCATTTGTAGACTTAGAGAAAGCTTTTGACAATGTTGACTGGAATACTCTCTTCCACATTCTAAAGGTGGCAAGGGTAAAATACAGGGAGCGAAAGGCTATTTACAATTTGTACAGAAACCAGATGGCAGTTATAAGAGTCGAGGGGCATGAAAGGGAAGCAGTGGTTGGGAAAGGAGTGAGACAGGGTTGTAGCCTATCACCGATGTTATTCAATCTGTATATTGAGCAAGCAGTAAAGGAAACAAAAGAAAAATTCGGAGTAGGTATTAAAATTCATGGAGAAGAAGTAAAAACTTTGAGGTTCGCCGATGACATTGTAATTCTGTCAGAGACAGCAAAGGACTTGGAAGAACAGTTGAATGGAATGGACAGTGTCTTGAAAGGAGGATATAAGATGAACATCAACAAAAGTGAAACAAGGATAATG
The DNA here is from genome assembly GCF_023864275.1 of Schistocerca cancellata. Classification (NCBI taxonomy): domain Eukaryota; kingdom Metazoa; phylum Arthropoda; class Insecta; order Orthoptera; family Acrididae; genus Schistocerca; species Schistocerca cancellata. The sequence goes on along the minus strand of NC_064630.1, from coordinate 828,595,462 downwards.
GAATGTAGTCGAATTAAGTCGGGTGATGCTGAGGGAATTAGATTAGGAAATGAGACACTTAAAGTAGTAAAGGAGTTTTGCTATTTAGGGAGTAAAATAACTGATGATGGTCGAAGTAGAGAGGATATAAAATGTAGACTGGCAATAGCAAGGAAATCGTTTCTGAAGAAGAGAAATTTATTAACATCAAGTATAGATTTAAGTGTCAGGAAGTCGTTTCTGAAAGTATTTGTATGGAGTGTAGCCATGTATGGAAGTGAAACATGGACGATAACTAGTATGGACAAGAAGAGAATAGAAGCTTTCGAAATGTGGTGCTACAGAAGAATGCTGAAGATAAGGTGAGTAGATCACGTAACTAATGAGGAGGTATTGAATAGGATTGGGGAGAAGAGAAGTTTGTGGCACAATTTGACTAGAAGAAGGGATCGGTTGGTAGGACATGTTTTGAGGCATCAAGGGACCACAAATTTAGCATTGGAGGGCAGCGTGGAGGATAAAAATCGTAGAGGGAGACCAAGAGATGAATACACTAAGCAGATTCAGAAGGATGTAGGTTGCAGTAGGTACTGGGAGATGAAGAAGCTTGCACAGGATAGAGTAGCATGGCGAGCTGCATCAAACCAGTCTCAGGACTGAAGACTACAACAACAACAACATACACTGCAAGATGCTATTAAATTCTTGGCGGACATTACTTTAAACTTATTCCATTGTTCAGGATGTTGCTTATTCCACTCGTGTGTAGAGCGAGAGAAAATTGATTGTAAATCTCCGTGCGTGCCGCAGTCCCCTTAACCGTACTCTGACGGTCCCTACGACAGACACTCCCGTCAGTCCGACATGTTTCGAGACTTTATTAATAAAAAGAGTAGAGAAAACTTGAGACGCTGATTTCAACGCTTCAGGTGTGGTACGTAGTCTCCCCTCCCCACTTGCATGTCAGTCCGAGTGTTCACCCTTCAGGTGATTTTCTGCACTTTTTCGTTCTGTGGTAGGTTCCTTAAGACCAAGTCTTGTCACTCGTGATGATGTTTTCCGAAGAACAACTGTCCGTGTTTTGCATTTCAGTCAAGCTGCGGCATGGCGCCCATGCTTTGTTGTTTTTGTTCGGCAGTCAAAGTGTATTTTATGGATTGGCGACTCCATGTTGTCTTGTGCACTACGACCAGATAACAGGTATACTTGAAAAAAAAAAGAGACAGCATTGGTCGTATATTTTTTACTATCGCAAAATCGATTTTCTGTCACTGAGTGACCATCTTCAGTGCTATATTGTATAACTTGAATTAGGGTGCACTGTTGTCACTAAGCTTACGGCAATCACATAGACAGGTCGCTGTTTACCTGCACTCGTTCAGCAGACCTCCCAGGTCTGCAGGTAAACAGCGACCTCAGCCTATGTGATTGCCGTAAGCTTAGTGACAACAGTGCACCCTAATTCAAGTTATACAATATAGCACTGAAGATGGTCACTCAGTGACAGAAAATCGATTTTGCGATAGTAAAAAATATACGACCAATGCTGTCTCTTTTTTCAAAGTGTATTTTGCACACATTTTTCTCTTGAAACCATTTTGGCTAATGTCTGGGACACTTGATTCAGGATGTTGCTCCATTGAGGTTTGTGACACAACGTTGACACACCACTTGACAGCGACTGCTCACGGCTGACTTACCGCCGGCACATCTGTTGCTTGCAGCTGTCGTTGCTTCATCTACATCATTTCTCTGCTATTCACAGTGAAGCGCCTGGAAGAGGGTTCATTGAACCACCTTCATGCTGTCTCTCTAACGTTCCACCCTCGAACGGCACGCGGGAAAAACGAGCACTTAAATTTTTCCGTGCGAACCCTGATTTCTCTTATTTTATCGTGATGATCTTTTCTCCCTATGTAGGTGGGTGCCAACAGAATATTTTCGCAATCGGAGAAGAAAACTGGTGATTGAAATTTCCTGAGAAGATCCCGTCGCAACGAAAACGTCTTTGTTTTATTGATTGCCACTCCAATTCACGTATCACGTCTGTGACATTATCTCCCCTATTTCGCGATAATACATAACGAGCTGCCCTTCTTTGTACTTTTTCGATGTCATCCGTCAGTCCCACCTGATGCGGATCCCACACCGCACAGCAATACTCCAGAGTAGGGCGGACAAGCGTAGTGTAAGCAGTCTCTTTGGTAGACCTGTTGCACCTTCTAAGTGTTCTGCCAATGAATCGCAGTCTTTGGTTTGCTCTACCCACAATATTATCTATGTGATCATTCCAATTTAGGTTATTTGTAATTGTAATACCTAAGTATTTAGTTGAATTTACAGCCCTCAGATTTGTGTGACTTATCGCGTAATCGAAATTTAGCTGATTTCTTGAATAACTTCGCACTTTTCTTCATTCAGGGTCAATTGCCACTTTTCGCACCATACAGATATCTAATCTAAATCATTTTGCAAATCGTTTTGATCATCTGATGACTTTACAAGACGGTAAATGACAGCATCATCTGCAAACAATCTGAGACGGCTACTCATATTGTCTCCTATGTCCTTTATATAGATCAGGAACAGTAGAGGGCCTATAACACTTCCTTGGGAAACGCCGGATATTCTTTGTTACTTTCCGTCTGTTACTACAAACTGTGACCTTTCTGACAGGAAATCACGAATCCAGTCGCACAAGTGAGGCGGTACTCCGTAGGCACGCAGTTTGATTAGAAGACGCTTGTGAGGAACGGTGTCGAAAGGCTTCTGGAAATCCAAAAATATGGAATCAATTTGACATCCCCTGTCGATAGCACTTATTAGTTCATGAGTATAAGGAGCTAGTTGTGTTTCACAACAACGATATTTTCTGAGTCCGTGCTTACTATGTGTCAATAAATTGTTTTCTTCGAGGTACTTCATAAAGTTCAAATATAGTATATGTTCCAAAACCCTACTGCAAATCGACGTTAGTAATTCAGCGGATTACTCTTACTTCGCTTTTTGGGTATTGGTGTGACCGAGCAATTTTCCAGTCTTCGGATCTTTCTGTGAGCGAGTGGTTGTATATAATTGCTAAATATGGAGCTATTTTATCAGCATACTTTGAGAGGAACCGGACTGGTATACAATCTGGACCGGAGGCATTGCCTTTATTAAGTGATTTAAGCTGTTTCGTTACTCCGAGGATATCTACTTCAATGTTTCTCATCTTGGCAGTTGTTCTTGATTGGAATTCAGGAATATTTACTTCGTCTTCGTTGGTGAAGGAGTTTCGGAAAGCCGGCAGGAGTGGCCGAGCGGATAAAGGCGCTACAGTCTGGAACCGCACGACCTCTACGGTCGCAGGTTCGAGTCCTGCCTCGGGCATGGATGTGTGTGATGTCCTTAGGTTAGTTAGGTTTAAGTAGTTCTAAGTTCTAGGGGACTTATGACCACAGCAGTTGAGTCCCATAGTGCTCAGAGCCATTTGAACCATTTTGAAGTTTCGGAAAACCGTATTTAATAACTCTGCTTTAGTGGCAGTGACTTCACCGTTGTTATCGCGCAGTGAAGGTATTGATTGATTTCTTCGAGCTCATACCGTAGTTACTGCGCTGTCGTCGGTTTTAGGGCGGGAGTAAAACCAGTTTCTGAACTTTTTGGACCACGGTGTATGCGACTGAGACAGCCGGATTGTCGATGTTTCCTCGAGTACCGATTTTCGAAATCTATCCAACAGAGTTCCACGAGCAAACGTCGCCTTCCTGCCGAAGGTTCCCGGAGGCTGTCCCCTGCAATCTGCCGCTGCCTCTGCCCGGGGCACCGCCAGCCACTCTGGACCCCGCAGCCACAAAACACGCGGACCCGCCGCACCTGAGTGCTGCCACCAGAAACCTCCCCCCGGCACCTCCACAGCGTCACCACCAGAAATGCTCCAACATCTAGAGCTGATTTATATATCGCGGCCTTTTCACGTGAGTGCTGTCGCAGTCGGTAAGGCACAAAGTTCACGTACGGAGTTCTCACTAGCATCGCCACTATTGGCGCTTAAGGAAATGCGACAACTTGCAGCATGTTCCGGGACTTTTTAAGAGACAGCAACGACAACACACAAGTGACGATAACAGTACGAAGAAATGGAGCAGAACATCTAGAAAAACAAGATACAAAAATACAAAGAAAAATACTGGGCCCTGAAAGAGATGGTGACAGACGGTTGGAAAGACCAAGGGCAGAAGTTTAGCGGAGCGTGAGGACAATATTAGGAGAAACAGATTTTAAAAGGGTAAAACCGATCAGGATGATTACGAATAGAATGGCGAAAAGGGTATGGAATGCACGATAAGGAAGGACACTGGAAAAGGACTGTCAGGCGTGGAGCAGGCTGCTAAGGCAGTAACGGAAGAAGAAGAAGAACTCGTTGCTTTCCCCACGGACATCTTCTGCGGCCCTCACAAGATGAGGTGTACGTAGCTACCACTGAACGTAACTCGGTGCTGCTGGCGTGGGGTGCACCACGAGCGGAAATAATAATGTGGTAAAATAAACAGGTGAAATAAATAGAAGGAAGTTTGAAGAAAGCCTTTAAATCAGCTGCATTTGCCAATGTAATTACTTAGAATAAACTACGGTGTTTTAGATCAGATAAACTGTGCGATAGCGACTTCACGACTGCCAGTATTCGCAGTGAGAGTGTGTTTCACCCGCAGCAGACGGACCGGACCGTCTTCGTTCTTGTTTCAGAGAGGAGGGCTTTCTTTGTCCAGATCTGAAAATCGCGTTCAGGTTTTCCTGGAAATTCAGCTTCCAGCCCATTCAATTCATCCCAACACTTCCTTGCTTTCTGAGTAATGCATAAATTGCTACAATATGTAAATCTTTTGAAAATGTGACTCTTTGCAGAAAAGAGGCTTCTTATCGAGGCAGCCATCGACTGTACCCGTTTCTTCCTCCGAGTAGCTATTCGGTGGAGAAACCAATCGCTCACTGTCGTGGAAGAGACAGCCGTTAAAGTTTAAAATGTAGACCTAGCTGAGGTGTCATTGCTGCTTCACGTGTTCATAGCTTTTTTCCAAGTGTTAAATGAGGATCAAGTGGCAGATCCGGTTTCTGGTTCTCCGTCATTTCCCAAAATCGCTTAAGGCGAATGGTTTCTTCGGAAGAGTGGTTTCATTGAAAGGACTCGGAATGTGGAAGTTAAATCGGCCAAGCTTGTGCTCCGTCTCTGATGACGTCGTGATCTACGGGTCGCTAAACACTAATGTTTCTTCATTTATCTTTAAAGACACTGTTTCCAGTGAGTGCTGTAGATTTGTGCACGTCGGCGCCAGGTGTCTGAAAGTTTCACAACCGTTACAATTGAACTGCCGGCTGGGCACCACGCATGCGCAAAGAGGTGTACAGCGCTACTACATATGCCTGCCTTCCATTTGCCACGTGTGTTCGTTGTGAGTACAGTACGGGTTCCATCATCCTTCGCGTTTTTCTGTTTTTGAATTACTATTGCGCAATGATTTGAGATTCAGATTATGGCACCTATTAGTATTTCAAAACTAAAAGGCAGAGAAGTGAACGGTGAGTATCGGGAGGCGGTGCATAACGTTTTGATGTTTGTAGAGGATAAGTCGCGGCAGGGAAGGAACTTTCCGGTCTCAGCTGGGGTCGAAGCAGCCACAGGCGTATCGCGTAGCACCGTCCAGGAGACTGAAAGCGAACGCAGGCTATCGGAATCTGGCGGAGGGAGGAAAGTTGTAAATAGAGATAAAAAACGTGAACCCGAAACAATTATAGACATTTATAGTCTTGATGAAGCCGTTGTTAGAATTGTTTACGATTTTTATTCGACCGAAAAACTAGTGCCTACAGCGGAAGGAACTAAACAGAACTTGAAAGAAACTGTAGACTAGAGAAGAGAAAAAGTATTGCATATTTGGAGCAATTTTTTTTTAAATATGCAGGAAACAGAGACATAGTAAACGTTGATGAAACTTTCATTTTATCATCACAAGTTAGTGGGACATCATGGAGTGATAATACAACTCACGGTGTACTCAGACCGGTATCAAAGGGACAACGCCCAATAGTAACTCGTGCAAGCGGTGAAAACGAGTTTATTCCTAATGCTCTTACCACGGGCTAATCATACGAATGAAGGAGAATCACCACAACCACATGAACCAACCTAACTAGGCACTAATTCTCGACTGTACTCCACATCACAACCTTAAAATAAACAAAGCTCCAAAGTCTAATCCCACTGAAGACGATATCAGAAAGTGTCGTATTCTCGGATGACATGCCAAAACCTGTTGTGTACGAGCTTGTTCGAAGAAACGAGCCAACGACCGTCGACTATTCCGTCGATAAGTTTGTACAAACAACTGCAGGTCACGTTGCTTTGCTCCTTCTTCCTTACCACCCAGAATTAAATAGAGTAGAGAATATTTGGTCTATTGTGAAAGGTTGCGTAGCTTCGAGGAACGTTCTCTCCAACGTAATATCTGTGAAACATTTGTGCTAGGAGAAATGTAATTCAGTGACTAAAGAAGACTGGATTCCGTTGTGTGAACACGCTAACAAAATGAGCGAGGGCAAGTGGAGCAAGGAATCTCCGTAGACGATGAAACACATAAAACAGTTATTCGTTTAGGTAGCGTTGACAGAGATAGGAAAAGCGACAGAGGCGTACCTCGCTGCGAACGTGATGGAGACCTGGGAGGAATAGCCGCACTGCCTGGGGGTGGCTACCCGCAGCCACGTCTTGCGTCCAGCGCGCACGTGCGACTCTGCCGAGGTTCGCGGCGGTCCTCTTCTCCAGGCTTCCACGTGTCTCGCGCGGAGTGCACAGCTGTTGGCGCTTCGCAGTTGAAAGCTGTCAAAGGCGGTGGGTGACTGGTGTCAGATATTTCCTTACTGTGTGGTAGTAGTCGTAGTAAAGAATAAATGAATCGAAACTTCACGCACGATGCGGCAATTTTTCGCGCATCTCAGTTTTTACATCACATCTCTTGAAATATGTGTCGTGCAATGATGCTTTCGTCTAATTACATTGAGCGGAATATGTGGATACCGTGTGCAATGTCTGTTGCGAATAGAGTTAGTAGGAAAGGAGTAATAAATTTAAACGTCAAGCATGATGCGGCATCTCAATGTATATGATGTGATGTCTTCTGAACTATGTTATGTGGATGGTCCTTACTCCCACAGTGATTGTTGCCTGGCAGTAGAGGATATGAGTAGCAAGTTTTATTGAAATCGCTCCAGTGGTTTAGGAGGTGATGTGGCACACACACACACACACACACACACACACACACCGCGCGCGCGGAATGAGATGCAGTGAACGGGAAACCTGGTGTGGTGGAAACAGTGCCACCAGCTCTAATTTGATTCAAGGAGTTGTTAGTTTGCGGTGTTTGGAGCGTGTTCCCACTAACAGCGTCTGAAACGCAGGACAAACACAGGCCGCCACGTATGGGCTCCTTGGTGACTTAGTACGGTGAAAACTTCGAGGTGCTTCCTGGGCCAGTTTTGATTGTTGGCATCGAGTTGGTAGTCCTCCCTCAACTGGCTTGACGCCACTAGCTGGATAACCTACCTTTCGCAGTTCCCACAAGCCGCGGTGTTTTCTCGCGAACCTGCCAGTCAACAAAAGAGGTTATGTCATGCCAACGAAAGGTTCGAGAGCGTCCCTGGATGCTGGCGTGCAGATCTGATTAGTCATTTTCCGCTTCTCTAGACAACTGTTGCCTTTTAATGAGGTGCAAGTGGCACATAGGAAGAGGCACCTTGTGTGACAGGTCGTGGAGCCAGTGGCCCTCTGGAGGCAGAGTTCACGGAACAAAACGGCCACGGCGAGCTTCAACTGGAACAAATAAATGCAGTTTGTTTGCGTGAAAGATTGGAATATCGTGTTTTGCCAGTGCTCGGACCTGTTGACGTCGAACCGTGTTGCTGTGTGGCGTCTGTGCGGCAGGTTGTCGGAAGCCAGCCACGCAGGTGCGGCGCGCCTGCCGCAGTGCCGCAGTCACATCCCGGAAGCCGTCAGACGCCTGCAGGCCGTCAGTTACTGGGCGCCTGCAGGCCGTCAGTTACTGTCTCGGCAGTGCTGAGAGGTTTGACCCCGTGTCGCGGGTCACAGCGAGGCTGGCGGCTCTCCTCTGGACTGATTGACTGGACGTACCGGCAGTGCGGTGCGGCGGTGCACGGAATTGATCCGGTTGCGCCAATAAAGCTCTCCGATTGGATGCGGGGAGCAGCGCGTGCCGCGATTCGCCTGGCCAGAACGACGGGCCGAGGACGCGACCAGCGCTCCAGGCAGGCGGCGCACGTCGAGTTCGGCCCCAGGTTGCTAAAGCCTCGTAAAATTTACGATTGCAGTGGGGTGTAAAACAGGACAGTTTGTACTTAAATTGGTACGTAACATACCATTGCAGATTTGATAATGGTAATCAACTGATGCATAACCTGTAAACTACATGTCCCTTTCGATACGGCTCATGGGATGTTCTGGAACGAGTACTAGTTAACAGGATCGGCCAGACAATACTCACGGCCATCCCAGTAGAACAAGCCGGCCTTAGTCCCAACCGCAGCTGTGCTGACCAAGTCCTGGCCCTTAAAACAGATATTGAAGCGGGATTCCAAAAGAAATTACAAACATCTGTGGCCTTCATTGACTTGACAGCAGCGTATGATACCGTCTGGAGACAAGGCCTATTCTATAAACTGATGAAAATAGTTCCCTGTCAAAAAGTGACAAAGCTTATTGATAACATGATTGCTAACAGAGAATTCCAGGTCGTCGTGGGAAACAAAGTGAGTAGCCAGAAATTCCTTCAAAATGGCTTACTTCAAGGCTCGGTATTAGCCCCCCTGCTTTTCAGCCTGACATGCCAGAAACAGCTTGTATGAAATTTTGACTACGCTTATGACAGGGCTATTGCAAGAAGGCACACAGATTTTGATACAATGGAAGAAACCCTGTCGTCCGATCTGTCTGCCCTGCCAGCATACTTCCGTAAATGGAGGCTTAGGCCTAACGCCACGAAGACAGAAGTAACTTGCTTCCACCTCAATAACAGAGAAACCGACAGGGCTCTGCAAGTATACCCTGACGACACGCTCAACCACAACAAGGAGCCAAGGCATCTAGGGGTCACGTTAAACAGAACCTTGTCATTTAAATCACACCTTACAAAAGCAGCTGCCAAGGTGAGAACAAGAAACAACCACATCCATAAACTCTGCGGAACCACCTGGGGATCGACGGCAACAACTCTGAGGACGTCTGCGCTGAGCCTGGTATACTCTGCGGCGGAGTACCGTGCACCAGCGTGGCTAAACAGTAGACATGTGAACAAAATCGATGTCGAACTTATCTACACCATGCGCATTATTTCAGGAACCGTTACGTCTACCCCTAACATACGGCTACCTGTCCTGAGTCATATACCACCCCCAAAAATACGACGAGAAGCAGCCTTGGTCAGCGAGTACAACAAGATCGAAGCAAACCCTGAACTGCCGGTACACATCGATATATCTGATCTGAGTAACAAGAGGCTTCGTTCGAGACATCCTCCTCTTGCTCTCGACAGCCTCACTGGGTCTGACATCAACTCTTGCAGAAGAGAATGGCTCCAGAATGCCGCAACAACTTGCCACCTAATCCCTTCTATTACCGAGGCAGTTCCTGGGTTTGATCAGCCCCGCAAGATTTGGCCAACTCTGAAGCCATTAAGAACTGGGCATGGAAGATGCGCTGACTCACTCTTCAAATGGGGACTGCTCTCTTCGCCAGCATGTGACTGTAGCGCGCCTAAGCAGACAATCCAACACATCAGAGAAGAATGCAGTGCTAGAGCGTCCATTCCTCGTGCCATCGCAAAAATCCATCGCATATATACAAGGACTAGATGTTTGCTGTGAATATATGTAATTTTATGCAATGTAGAATAACGTGATTCAACACTGAAATGCACTTAAGTTCCATAAGCTAAATAAAAATCTTTGAATAAAATGTTGAGCAGTAAACTTTACGATATAACATTTTCCCTCCTTTAGTATTCTAGAGTTAACCGTGCTGTGCTCTCAGCAGATAGATTGCTAGGCAGTTACGCCATTGCCGATACTTCAGCGCTACACCGGCAAAATGGGAGCAGTCTCTTCTTTTGTCCCGCAACACAGCACCATAAGCAACTATGCAGTAAATGTAAATGTCGTGTGACTAGGGCCTCCCATCGGGTAGAACGTTCCCCTGGAGCAAGTCTTTCGATTTGACGCCGCCAGTTCGGCGACTTGTTCGTCGGTGGGGATCAGATGAGGATGATTACGACAACACAACACCCAGTTCCTGAGCAGAGAAAATGTCCGACCCAGCCGGGAATCGAACCCGGGCCCTTAGGATTGACATTCTGTCGCGCTGACCATTCAGCTACCGGGGGCGGACAACTGTTTAGTGATTGGCAGGTTGTCCTCGTATCCAGACACACACTCATATAACCAGATAGCTACATTTTTTACCGGTGCTGCCGAAACTGATAAATTTGGTCTTTGTACAGCTCCTGGGAGAGAAATTGAGATACTTGCCCTCTTCTTTCCTGTATTCTTGTTACATGTGACCTGCTTAACAGCCGAGTTAGCCCACCTCGTCACTTCCGTCAGAACGGTTACAGTGAGAGACGGATGAGACGTGCGTTGCGCTGTCGACCAGCTGGGCGCCGGGCGACTGGTGGTAAGACCGAGGTGTGACCAAAGTGGCCGGCCTGGGTGGCGCTACAGTCTGGAACCGCGCGGCCGCTACAGTCGCAGGTTCGAATCCTGCCTCGGGCATGGATCTGTGTGATGTACTTAGGTTAGTTAGGTTTACGTAGTTCTGAGTTCTGGGGTACTGATGACCTCAGAAGTTAAGTCCCATAGTGCTCAGAGCCATTTTGTGACCTGCCATTCGCAGGGATTTGTCGTATTTTGTGGCAATATGATGTGAAACTGGTTTCTTCAAAATCTCAGATCTTCGAAAGTTAGTCGTTGTACTGTGTTCGTTCTCGACTGATCGGTATAAAATTGTATTAAAAACACACGTATGTAAAGAAACAGTTTTGCGGCTGCCGCATTCCGCGGAACGCGAATCTCGTTCGCCTGCCTGGACGTTCTCTACGGTCTACATGAGAGATTTTTTTTTTTTCTAAATGATAAATAAAAGTATTTTTTGCGCTTGTCGCCCTTCTTCCGTCATTTAGCAACAGTTTCATATTCATAATCCTGCCTTTACGTTTAAACAAACATTTTAGAGGAGAATAAAAAAATTAATCATATACACTTGATGTTCCTGAAACGGTTGCTTCAGCCTACGTCATTACCGTAACTAATGGAAATGCATGTTACTGAAGTGTTACAATGGCCGAGGCACCCAGGGGTCCTGAATGGAGAAGAACGGCGCGCCATAAATACGTTCTGCAACGGACTTCCAATTCTTCTAGTCCTTCACACATTCGAGAGCTAACTTCGTAGATCGCGAAGGATCACTAACTCAACACTAAAAACCGCCAGGTCCAACACTGTCCTGGCCGCAGTCCGAGCCCTCGACTTTGCGAGCTCCAGACCTCTTTCTTTCACGACGTTATTTAACGCCTAGCCCTTTGAGCCAGTGAACCTTAGGAACAAACTTCGAGCACTTCCGATGGCTGTTTTCTGCTCCCGCTACTACAACTTCCGTAGAAGGCGTTACTTCGTGCCACACCCTTCAGAAACTGATTTCGAGCGTGTATTAGAGAACGCCGCCCGTCACGGAAAACTCTCTCGCTCTTAACCAGCGTCGTATAGTAGTCCCGTTACACTACAGGGTTATTACAAATGATTGAAGCGATTTCACAGCTCTACAATAACTTTATTATTTAAGATATTTTCACAATGCTTTGTACACACATACAAAAACTCAAAAAGTTTTTTTAGGCATTCACAAATGTTCGATATGTGCCCCTTTAGTGATTCGGCAGACATCAAGCCGATAATCAAGTTCCTCTCACACTCGGCGCAGCATGTCCCCATCAATGAGTTCGAAAGCATTGTTGATGCGAGCTCGCAGTTCTGGCACGTTTCTTGGTAGAGGAGGTTTAAACACTGAATCTTTCACATCACTATGCGTGAAACTTGCCCGCACGCGTTCAACCGTTTCTTCGCTCACTGCAGACCGACCCGTTGATTTCCCCTTACAGAGGCATCCAGAAGCTTTAAACTGCGCATACCATCGCTGAATGGAGTTAGCAGTTGGTGGATCTTTGTTGAACTTCGTCCTGAAGTGTCGTTGCACTGTTATGACTGAGTGATGTGAGTGCATTTCAAGCACGACATACGCTTTCTCGGCTCCTGTCGCCATTTTGTCTCACTGTGCTCTCGAGCGCTCTGGCGGCAGAAACCTGAAGTGCGGCTTCAGTCGAACAAAACTTTATGAGTTTTTCTACGTATCTGTAGTGTCTCGTGACCATATGTCAATGAATGGAGCTACAGTGAATTTATGAAATCGCTTCAATCATTTGTAATAGCCCTGTATTGAGGAGAGACTGGGCTACGGTCACCGTGCCGCACTGTGCTCCCTTTGCCCCCAGCTGCCGGGAACTCGCCCTGGCGTCCACGTGGACGAGCACTGGGGCAGCACAGCACGCACTTGAGCGACAGGTATTCGCAAGTTTCAGGAGCAAGACTGCCGTTACTCTGTCCTACGAGTAACGGAGGTGCAAAGCTTCACTGAACGGAGAATCGGAGAAACAGCGCCACTTCATATGGACAAAGATACGAGAACAACGATTATTTTCAGGTGACCTACAGACAGTGTAAGCAGCATTTGCCAGGAAGAGGTGACTGGCGCTACTTTCACTCTTCCCGAACTCGAGACCCAGCGTGTAAGCGCAGATCTCGTCGCAACGTACGTTTTATCATATAGTATATGAAACCTCAAGCTGCTGTTAGTTGGCAAGCAGTCAAGATCGGTAGACCTACCCAACTCTCAAAGCGGTAGATGCTCGTGAAGCGTGGGAAATGCGTCTGAACAGAAGCAGTGTCGTGCTGAAGCGCGCGCGGCAAGCTGAGATTCACGTGGCAGCATTGGCAATAAGCGCAGAACTTTGTCTATATTCACTATTTAAACACTTATGCACACTTCCAACTATGCTGAAGTCCTTATCTACACTGATGACTGCCCGACTACGATTTCAATGACTCCAAGTTCAGGGTAAAATCCTAACTGATGATTTAGTTTAACGTTGTAAATCGCTGGCGTGCTGAACCGGCCAGGCGGGAAGCAGTCTGGCTGGCTCAGTGCGCAGACTGGCGTTCGAGTTTTCGCGGGCCGCATGCTCTAGCTACCAGTGATGGTGAAATTTTAAGACAGCCTCGGGAAACGTTTGTGTACGATCTCGTACAGAGGTCAATATCGCGTGGATACATTTTCGTGAGCCTTCATCCTACTACTATCAGAGTGGTGTGAACATATTTCTCTGAAGATTCGTGGTGCTGAATATATGACGAATAGAATCCGTGAATTATGATCCTAAGATTTGATCACACCATGTCTGTCAAATAATTTCTTGTTATACAGGTTCATACTCCTGATTTTGAAAGAAAGATAATAAAATCGGGTAGAATCCGTTCATTTCGAGGCTTTCACTGTAGCGACGTTGAGGTATTTCCACTTACCATTCTATTATTCACTGTTTACAGTCCACATATTACACTACTTGCCATTAAAATTGCTACACCAAGAAGAAATGCAGATGATAAACGGGTATTCATTGGACAAATATATTATACTAGAACTGACATGTGATTACATTTTTACGCAATTTGGGTGCATAGATCCTGAGAAATCAGTACCCAGAACAACCCCCTGTGGCCGCAATAAGGGCCTTGATACGCCTGGGCATTGAGTCAAAGAGAGCTTGGATGGCGTGTACAGGTACAGCTGCCCATGCAGCTTCAACACGATACCACAGTTCATCAAGAGTAGTGACTGGCGTAATGTAACGAGCCAGTTGCTCGGCCACCATTGACCAGACGTTTTCGATTGGTGAGAGATCTGGAGAATGTGCTGGCCAGGGCAGCAGTCGAACATTTTCTATATCCAGAAAGGCCCGTTCAGGACCTGCAACATGCGGTCGTGCATTATCCTGCTGAAAAGTAGGGTTTCGTAGGGATCGAATGAAGGGTAGAGCCACGGCTCGTAACGCATCTGAAATGTAAGGTCCACAGTTTAAAGAGCCGTCAATGCGAACAAGAGATGACGGAGACTTGTAACCAATGGCACCCCATACCATCACGCCGGGTGACACGTCAGTATGCCGATGACGAATACACGCTTCCAATATGCGTTCACCGCGATGTCGCGAAACACGGATGCGACCATCATGATGCTGTAAACAGAACCTGGATTCATCGGAAAAAAATGACGTTTTGCCATTCGTGCAGCCAGGTTCGTCGTCGAGTACACCATCGCAGGCGCTCCTGTCTGTGATGCAGCTTCAAGGGTAACCGCAGTCACGGTCTCCGAGCTGATAGTCCGTGCTGCTGCAAACGTCGTCGAACTGTTCGTGCAGATGGTTGTTGTCTTGCAAACGTCCCCATCTGTTGACTCAGGGATCGAGACGTGCCTGCACGATCCGTCACAGCCATGCGGATAAGATGCCTGCCAACTTGAGTGCTAGTGATACGAGACCGTTGGGATCCAGCACGGCGTTCCGTATTACCCTCCTGAACCCACCGATTCCATATTCTGCTAACAGTTATTGGATCTCGACCAACGCGAGCAGCAATGTCGCGATACGATAAAGCGCAATCGCAATAGGCTACAATCCGACGTTTATCAAAGTCGGAAACGTGATGGTACGCATTTCTCCTCCTTACATGAGGCATCACAACAACGTTTCACCAGGCAACGCCGGTCAACTGCTGTTTGTGTATGAGAAATCGGTTGGAAACTTTCCTCATGTGAGCACGTTGAGGTGTCGCCACCGGCGCCAACCTTGTGTGAATGCTCTGAAATGCTAATGATTTGCATATCACAGCATCTTCTTCCTGTCGGTGAAATTTCGGTCTTTAGCACGTCATCTTCGTTGTGTAGCAGTTTTAATGGCCAGTAGTGTAGCTTCTGTGGCCGTCGGAGAAGGAAGCCAGTGCGGACATTGAGACAGCTGTGAGAGACGCGAGGTAACGAAAGCTCCCCTTCTGTCCAGCTAGGGGACGAGCAAACGTGCTACACCTCTTCACTGTGAATCGGCCAGCGTAGTCCTCCACATGCAACGGTTCGCTTAAAACAGTTTGAGCTGTTAGCGTGTCCGACATAGTAATGTCACAGCAGGAACATTCCATACTTCAAGGTAATTATTTAGTCAGCGGTGTGAATGAACCGCTACGGTGTGTGCACTGCAGAACGACAAACGAAGTGCAGTTAAGAGTCAGCGCTGTGCCGCTAATAGACCAGACAGCTGTCTGCGGTCCGCCCCCCCTTCCCCCCTCCCTCCAGCCGTCTCCAGCAAGTCACGTCACGTCACGCCACGCCACGCCACGTCACGCGAGGCCCACGAGAAAGACAGGCCGCTGCGCGTACCGAACTCGCTCGCTCGCTCAGCTCAGCAGACAAAATGCGTTTCTAAACCTGTTAACTCGCAACTGGGCGTGTAAGTACTAACGAGAATTGCATCTTCCACTGGAATCTGATATTATGAAGTCTTAGTGATTAACAGTACTACAACAAAATTTAAGATCAATACTCGATATAAATGGCATAACGGCTTGTTTATAGCATTTAGTCTCGTCTGCTTAACAGTACTCATTACATAGTGGAAGTGGTGCCTTATGCAACTGATAATCATTTTAGCATGATTTTATATTTTATTGCACGCCAGTACAGCCGTAACAAATTATAAGTAGTCTCATGGACTTCCCATCATTATAGGACTGATAACAGTAAGATTCCATAATAGCGGATTCCAGTAGAAGATTCAGTTTTCGTTTGTACGGACACGCCTAGTTGCGATTAAGAGGTGTAGAAACGTAGTATGTCTGCTGATTTGAGCGACGTACGCGCCGCGGCCTGTCTTTCTCGTGGGCCTCGACGTCACGCCGCGCCAGGCTGCCACCTGACAGTGCGTCTGGCACACCCATCGAAGAGTGTCGCAGAACAGGCACAGTGCCAGGGCAGCCCACAGTTACACCTACACCCGTAAATCGGAAGGCACTTTTACATTCTGTGGTGAAAGAGTATTTGTGGTACTACTATCTTCACATAGGCCCTGCTGGTGGCAGGGAAGAACGACAGTTCGTAAGCCTCCTTTCCACCTCTCTAATTTGACTAATTTTTACGTCGTGGTCATTTCGTGACACATGTGTCGCACGTAGTAATAAACTGACGGAAAAAGATCCCAACACCAACAAGTAGTGGTGCGCCATAAATGAAAGTCAGTAGGCTTGTTTCTATATATCAAAGATGTTGTCAATCAAAGGTTCGCGCCAGTCGCATAAGAATGGCGATAGTTGGTTGCAAATCAGGTTTACTTTAAATACACACTCTAATGGTCGTGAGCGTTAGTTATCCTTCAGATTGGACACGGTGAGTTGATTAGTCACGAATGTGTTTGTAAGGCGAAAAAGACGGCATTTCACTGAGTATGAAAGAGGTGGTGCGATAGGGCTACGAGAATCTGGATATACCTTCTGCGATATTGCAGAATGACTTGCCAGGGGTGTCGCCACTGTACATTGTTGCTGGGGAATGTACGATCGCAGGAAGACCGGGCTGCGGACGACCACTGTGTTCGGCGTACGGTTTTGGTGCGCCGCACTGCACCTGCAGCAGCAGTTGGCGCCACAGGGACGCAACAAGCAGTTACAAATAGCTAACTTCGAGGACAGCTCCGAGCCACACACGCTGTAACGTGCTTTCCACTGACCCCAAACCACAGCCCCACTTCAGTGGTGCCAAGCGAGAGCCCATTGAAGGATTGGTTGGAGGTCTTTTGTGTTTTCGCAACAAAGCTCGTCATGCCTCGATGCCGGTGACGATCGCGTATTGGTTAAAAGTAGGTCACCTGAGAGCCTCCAGCCAACCTGTCTGCGTGCTAGACTCACTGATCCTTCACGTGGAGCTGTGTTCTGGGATGTAATTTCGTACGACACCAGGAACACTCGTCCTTCTCCCACCCACCCTGGTTACCATGTGTACGTCACTTGGTGGTTCGATCTATCGTGCTCCCATTCGTCGTCATCCCGCGCATGCTGACTGGAAATGTGTCCGGCACTCTTGTGATTTGACCTGTTGTATCGCCGTTCATGACCAACATTCCAGGGGGTGTTTCCCAACCGGATAGCGGTTGCCCACACTCATCAGTTATAACCCAACATGCTCTACAGAGTGTCAACATGTTGCCTTGACCCGCTCGAGCATCAGATCTGTGTCCAGTCGGGCACATTATCGGACGACAAACTCCAGCGTCATACACAGCCAGTATTAATCGTTCCCGTATTGACCGACCGAGTGCAACAGGCATGGAACTCCGTCCCACAAACCGACATCCGGCGCCCGTACAACACGGTGCATTCACGTTTGCGTGCTTGCATTTTGCATTCTGGCGGTTACACCGGTTATTAATGTGCCAGCATTTCACATTTTCAATGGCTAATCTCGCGCCCATATTAACCTGTGATCTTCGAGCGTTAATCACTTACGTATGCTACCTAGAGAAATGTATTCCCGAAGTTTCTTTATTATACATTAATTATTTTTTGGTGTTGCGACTTTTTTCTCCGTCAGTGTATATTGCCATACTCTTCTTGGTGTTTCAACAGTAAACTTGTTATTGATCCGAATCGGTTGTCTCGTAGCGTCTGGCGTTTGGTCAGCACCTCCACAACGCTTTTGCGCCGACTAGACAACGCTCTGAGGAAACGCGCCGCTCTTGACTGCATCTTCTGTATCTGTGCTATTAATCCAGCCATGTGACTGCTCCGACACTGATAAACGGTACTCAAGAATCAGTCTTTCGTGGATGAAGTGCGGCTACTATGGTGCAGATTCTGCAGATGAATCGTAGCCTAGCGTCTGCTTTTAATGCAACTGGTTTCACCTGGTCAACTACTTTACATCTTTCTGAAGAGTTTCTCCTATATATTTGACAGTTTCTAACGGTTTATCGCCGATATCATTATGGAGCAGTAAAGCATCGCGTCTTAACACGTTACTGGCAGTCCCTGCAGTTTTTCCTGCATACGGCTGCAGTCTCCCCTCACAGAAATTTTGTTGACTAACGTTACGGTCGCGTCGTGGATTAGGGTGGCGGTTGTCGCTGAAAAAACCGGTTTTCGGTTATACCGGTTTGTTTCGACTCCACTTTAACCCGACTGTTAAAACCGCTCGAAATAACCAGTTTCTGAAATAATCAATTTCAGTTTTTCATTGTTATTATTTCCGCTAATGAACGTAGACCCGATCAGAGATCGAAAATCTCTAATGTTGATGAAGCAAGAGATCTCGATCGATGATGGGTTGAGGGTGTTGTAGGAATCGATTTCGGTGTCTCCAGCAAACGTAGCTGAGGTGGAGCAGACCGGCGCCTCATCAGCGAGCACGAATGGTCGCAAATTGATGACCTCACTGCATCGTCACTTTTGGGTGGTATCAGTTTCTCACCGTGAAGCAACCTCAAAACTGAGGATTCAGTAATTATTCAAGTTTACAGTACTTCAGTAAAATTCTAGGTAGATCAAGCAAATTTACCTCCTCTTCGAAGGGACACTGTGGATGTTCTCTCCTAATACGACGTCCTAGGGTTGTTGTGCCTTCTCTCATTTTTAGTATTTTAAAGCAAATGGAGCATTGTATTTCATTTCTACCACACTTCAAAAGTGGGGATGATGCCATTCAGCAATACAGTCGAGATCCTAGGAGGACAATGAGAAACTAACATAGAAACGAGACAAGCGCAAGTCGCACGGTGCACGTACATGGAGTGCCACACAATGAGCCACACGTAAGGCACTGTGTCGGCACTGTTACTCGGGTCCGTCGGTGTTATTATTAAAACGGCGCTGGTCGCTTTTCTCACTTTTTATAATGACTCAGTATTTCAGTCTATGGAAATTTTACGAATATATATTACAGTATTCGTTTTTAATTAAAAAAAATTAAAAAAGAAATTTTAGCACTGCTCCTATGGCAAATTGATATCCCGTTTTTTAACCCAGTTATCAGTAAAAACCAAAAAGAACGTGTCATAACCGAGGCCAACCAGTACCGGGCTATTCATAACTAAAATACCGGTACCGGTTTTAGCCAGCGAGTTTTCCTCATCCCTATCGTGCAGACGCGGGCAGTGGCCGGTTCTCGCCGCGCCGCTGGCCGGAACAGCAGTGCAGAGGCCTGCGCCGCTCTGCGGACGTGGGGCCTCGAGTGCCCGGCGCCGCCCACGGCTGCCGCCGCCCACGGCTGCCGCCGCCCACACTTCGCGCCAGACCGCTCTCCGGCCGGGCCGCCTGCCGCCGCTTTATAAGGTGGCCCCACACGCCACTCCGTACCACAGCACAGCGCACCTGCGAGCGAGTGGGCCGCCACTCCAGCACACCTGTCCCGGAGCTGTCTCATCTCACGTGGCAAACACGCTGCAGCCAAATAAACATTAACATCCGTGCAAGCGTCTGTTCTACCACCCAAAACCGCGTTCGTGTACAATCGATGTCTCAAGGCTAACGAATGTGAAGACTACGTAAGCACAAGTCCTTGGAGAAGTAACACCTTGCAGCAGACACTTCTGGCCAGCAAAATGAGAGATAAATGAGGTATTGGCTAGTAAAATGGTGAATATTAGCTCGAAATCATATACAGGATTATTCGTAAATACAGGGATTTCACGAAAATATGGAAACACCGAGAGAAATACGTGCTTGAACGTAAATGCAGGTGCTAGCCGAGCCTGCAGATTGTGCTGTTGTTTTCGACCACGGACGGCACCTGTCCATTGTCCTCAATACACCGCGGTGTCAGTCGTGGTCAGAATACTGTGCCCTACGGGCACCGTACAGCAACGAAATTGCAGGTTTGTGTCTGATGCCGACAGCAGTCGCTTGGGATGTGGCGGAGCCAGTGGCGCGCGTCCGCTGAGGCACGCCTCCAGCGGCCCCGTACCTCCGCCGCCACGCTGGAGGACGGCCACACCGCCCACCCGCACTCGGAGCCCGGTCGTTACGCCACTGTCGTTCGTGCCTTCGTTCGGCGAGCCCCTCTTCCTAGTTGACACTGTGGTAGCTGGACTGTGTTCATCACTGCATTATTTGTAATCACACTTTGCTCGGTCTGAGGAATGCAAGTTAAGTAAATCTTCTGTTGCATTAATTTGTTTGCTGATCATTTCTGCTCCCGTCCAGCTTTCCTACGACGATAGTGACCTCAGTACTCTGTAGCCCACGTCTCCTTAATGTTGTGTACGAAGTCGTACACAGCATGCATTCCGAAGGTGGGCAAAAGTATTGCTGTTGTTATCAAGAGTGCTTCCATAATTAAGGTAACCATAGTATTTGGTGTTTCAAGAGGCACTATATCGATGATTTATGCAAGTCTCAACACAGACGAACGTGTACGTTGACTTATTCTGGCGGACGTTCAGTGAAGAGGACTGTGACGAAAAATAAGAGGACGACAGCTGCAAAAGCCACTGCAGAGTGGAGTGTCAGCAGCAGAGCAAGGCGAAGGGAGCCCCGTAAGCGGGGGATTGCAGGGTGAGCCACAATTCCAAAACCACTCACCAGTGGTGCAATTGCCCTTTGCAGAAAATGTGGCGCCAGAGCCATAAAACGTGCACTATGGAGCGATGGAAGAATTTCTGGCCGAGTTTACCCCCCCCCCCCCCCCCAAAAGAGAAACTTGGCAACCACATAGTGGTATTCCGTAGGCCGCATGTGTATTCTGCGGGTGTATATAACTGCCAAGGATTATGTGAGCAGTTTGGCTGATGCACTGTCGCCTCTTCTCTGGCAACAACAGTGACGAGATGTCGATTATCAACAACACTTTGTGGTCTACGTTGTGTGATCGCTATCCACTTCGATCGTCGTTACCTCAGCTTGCCACTGCTTTGCAGGAAGAGTGGTACAAGATTCCGCCCAAAACCGTACAAGAGCGGCATTCATGCATTCGGAGACGACTTGTAAGCTGTTCTGAATGGCAACGGTTTTTCCACATCGTATTAGGCATGGTAATGTATCGTGTTTTTCGGGTTTCCATGTCCATTCTCACACCTCCGTTGTTTCACAAGACGAATGTGCTAGAAGCACAAAACATACAGAAAAATGACTCGTATCTGCGGACAGAGCACCTCCGCAGGTTTCGCTTTGTTGAGACGCGCCGTGGTGCAGTTTCAAGGCTCGTCGCTAGTGGACAGGCGTGCCAGAACACGTAACCGTATCACCCGCTGCGCACTGCCGCATCGAATTAGTTGCGTCTATTTTGTGTATGTGACGTAGTTTTAACCAGCCTTTTTCCGAAACTCCAGAGGTTCTTATGAATAATCCTGTTTGTTAACATATATGGTACTCACGGACACAATTCTTGCAATCCAGAAGTTACCTTGTGGTCCGTTCTTTCCTTATTCGTCACCAAAATATAAATTTGGAGCTGCAATGGAGTGAATAAAAAGCAGCGGAATGGTGCAACTAGTGACAAAACATGTGGATAGTATGATCCCTGTAGCTTTTGACACTGGACCAGTGAAGGTCCGGTACACAGAAAATAGTGTGGAATGGCCATATTTTGCCCTCGTGAAGTGTGTATGTAGCTCCACTCGCAATGACGCACACTCGCGTCGCCTCGACGCTCCAGCGTTGTTCATCTGTTTGCGTCGAGAGCGGCCGGCCTGGTGGGACAGCAGCCAGAGGCGACGACAGCCGCCGCTTGCACACTGGGAGTGGTGGGCAGGGAGGATCCCGGAAGTGTCGTAGTGTGTACAGCAGCGGTCTTGGATCAACTCCAACCTCCCCACATTAAGTAGAATGGGAAAAAATTCACCTGTTGCAGTGGCTACAGATAAATGAACAGCAGCAGAACGCAAAATATAGATTGACAAAAGAGAGAAACTCTGTAGCAGTACTTTAAGAACTTTTTGTTATGTAAACACAAAATCACGGCAATATTAATGAACGGCACAGTGCTTGCGTGAAATATAGTACTAACAGACCAGTGATAGTTGTCGTAAATGTAGTTCTGTACTCTACATATATTGTTCTCTTTTTCAAGGAAGCCAGCGTTTAATCGATCGGCAAATAAAAAAATCAAGACCTACGCTATCAAATTTAATGAGGTCAAGTATCCTTGAAATTCAAGGAAAATAGTTCGCTTCAAAACTGCAGTACCCCCAAAAAGTCTACTAAGTGAGACGTAGACTATCTACGTACATGAAAATAGTGCAGAGGTTGTACCTCCCTACTGTATTTGTTTCTGACTGAAATTAGTCAAACTTTACCTACCACTCTATGAAATGTACGCGTATCAAAAAATTATGTCCTCACAAACTGTTACTCAACCGAAACTCGTATGCTAAACTTTGACTAAACAGAACCTAATATGAACGGGACTGTAACTGATCTGAAAGCAACTCCTCTTCATGTTAAATGCGCAGCTGAAGTAAAACAGTTATCTGGCCCTAATCAAAATTTCCACTTTCCTCGCGTTTGGACAACATTGTTGCAGATTTCTCGAAAGCGCAACACCAAACAGGCAGCCGCTGTTTCTAAATACACATTCAAACTGTTGCACGTGGTAATGTGTAATGATAAACAGTGGGGTGGGGAGAATAAATATTCCTATAAAATGATATTCCAAGACAACGATTTTAGAATGAAATATTTACTCAGAAGGACATAGTTGAACTTCGCGTCATCTTCACACGTAACATTGGTCTGAATAATACTATGCTTAACAAACTGAACAATGATTTGAGAAGGGTACAATGTTAACAGAGAATTTCTATAAATACCAAACAGTTTAGTCAGTTTATGTTAATGCATGACTCAGGGAAGAGAGGTGGTCTTTCTCTCAGCTTTGAGCTAGTTGACAATAATCATTCCGACAAACTAGGTGCGCAGTGCTACAGTGTTGCCAGAAACTATCCTCTCATAAAATAATAACTTTATTAAAATACATATTGCTTTTACCTTTCGCATCGTACTCATCGTTGTTGTCCTTTACCACATTCTTTACCTGTATCTCTTGATACAACCACTGAATACTTCCATCACCTACTACACTTCAAGTAAGAATGCGCAGAGACAAAGACTGTACTGCGTCAAGAGAAAAGATTGTTTAACAATAACGTAACTTGCTCTGATGTGCACATCGATGATATACTAAAACCAAATGACGACTGAGACGGGTATTACGATTAATCAAGGAAAACCCCCAGTTGGGAAACGGGGCCAAAATTAGTTGGCTACTGTCGAGTTGCAATATACAACTTCTTTATTGATTACTTCGACCATTAAAAGAAATTTCCTTACCACTTGACCAGGAGCAGATCTAAAAAGCTAGCAGGCATGAGTGCCTTTTCAAAACAATTTACTTTACAGTTAACGGCCACGCCATTTTACTTACAACCGGCTTTGATAAAACATTTGATAACAAATCAAAATTTTCCAAGTAATGATATTAAAAACTTTACTTTACCGTTAATAGCCAAGCCATTTTACTTAAAACAGACTTTGATAAAGCATTTAATAACAAAATTAAAACTTTCGAAGTAATGAAACAAAACACCAACTGCATACAATTTCGCTACCGAACATGTAGGGAGCCACTTCTTTTAAATTTTGCCACAACAAGATATTAAATTATAAGGGCTCGCTAAGAGGGAGGCAGAACTAGCATTTTCAGAGAAAGCCAAGTAGATTAAAACAATCAAAGTAAAGATACAGTCATTCACCTTTTACAATAACTAACAATTTTAAAGCCACGTAATTTTAAAAAACCACCAATGAAAGGCAAGCTTAACCTTTTTAAACAGTGGCCAAAAACAGAGTAAAATACAACCATTTAACATTTTACAATAACTAACAACTTTAATACCATGTCCTGCCACCAACATGTCCTGGGATAGAAATAATTAATCGACCGGGTGTAAGGGCGGCCACCATTGTCTCCCGAAGGATGCTCAGGCTAGAAGCGAACTAACAGACCCACAACGCCTCACATTCAGCAATCACATCGACCTCACGCGAGGCCAGGGGAGGAGGAGGAATCAAATCAGGAACCATAATCCCTGCCCAAAAATACACTTCCTACCGGGCAGTACTAATACGAAGCGGAAAAGATCACTGTCTATAAATACACCGGCGACAGGGACAGGAAACCCGAATGCAGGAGGCCACAAGGCAGAAAAGACGCTGGTTGCACAAACCAAAATTCTTCAATTAAGCCGGCCGGAGTGGCCGAGCGGTTCTAGGCGCTACAGTCTGGAACGGCGCGACCGCTATGGTTGCAGGTTCGAATCCTCCCTCGGGCATGGATGTGTGTGCTGTGTTTACGCTTAGTTAGGTTTAAGTAGTTCTAAGTTCTAGGGGACTGATGACCTTAGAAGTTAAGTCCCGTAGCGCTCAGAGCCATTTTCTTCAATTAACATCTAAACCTTTAACCAACTTAACTTGCAGTTTATCAGAGAAACAGCAGGTGAACTGCGATGCAAAGGTTCCTCACACCCGACAGTGCCCGACTGGGCACAGTCACGCAGCCACGCGCTCTGTCACCGGAGGGCTTGTCTTCTCTGCACTCACGGCGGCCAAATACCACTCCTCAGGTTAGGCGAGTTACTAGTCCATCATTCCCGCCTCCAGACGGAAAATTTAAAGACATCCGTTGCCGCTCCCACCGAGTAGTGACTCGGAACCACAGCCGTGACCCCCGGGTGTTCACAGCAAGAGCTTACAGCCTCGTCCCGTCAACTCGTCGCACCGCCAGGATAGACCACCCGGCTTCTCGGAACAACAGCCAATTCTCGACTGCCACGCCACGCCGCGGTCTAATCCTACGACATTCTGTAATTCCCGATTTTAAAAACCGACCGACCGACTCGTCACCGCTTGGCAACCAACCAGCCATCCCCCGAAAGATCTCATTCCATTACACAAGGCTAACAGGAAGCAACGACTCGAAGATCGATAAGACCAGACACTCCGGCAGAGAGGAATCTCAACAGAATCGTACGCAGCATAACGATAAATATGAAAGAATCAATTAACGATGGAATGGAAGGACTCAGAGCAATCTTAACAGCGCGATATATGTTGAGAGCCGACACACGTCTCAACGACCACCTTACAAGGTTGCTAAGAAGTGTGTGTTGTGCTGTGGTTTGACGCCACAAGACGAAAAAATATTGCTTTTCCTCACGGCCTGTGGAGAGTTACACTTTTACTGGCGACGGTAACGGACATCGCCATAAATTACAAGTAAAGTGACGTTATATCGAATTTACTTCGTTAATTGAAGCTTGCCAACTGCTGTAACACAAAAGGCGGGCAACAACAGTAGCTAACAGATTGATACAATACGTTACATAACATACGTTCTATTTTGTTCTGTAATGTATAAATGTGCTGCGTGTTATGCGCAATAACGCACCACAAACGTTTTATGGCACTTGGATACCTGCCACCGTTGAATAACTGTGCCAAAAGCCGCAGTGCTGTATAGCCCTGTCGTAATCCTGTGCAGCTGCTATATTCACCTCACGCGCCTCTTTCCGCCTGCGCTGTGGTCCGCCACAATACGCATTTAAACGTAACAGGTTTAAGTTAACAAACTCAGATTAGTCGTGTCGATCGTGAATTCCCTAGTTTCCCTACCGTCAGCTACCGCACACATCTGGTGTCGACTGGATTGCTGTCAAGGCTGTTGGGGAGAAACACGCTGCGTTTGTTCTAGTTGTGATTCCGCGAATGCGCTAGTCGCTAGGCGAACCAAGGCACGTCTGTCGGCAGAGTGGGTGCGAGGTGCGGAGTTGAGCGGCGTACGGCAGCCGTCCACCGTCTGCCGTGCGGGACCGCACGGCGGCCTCTTGCAAACACCTGCCGGTCCGTTTACGAAGCGCTCACAGCTTGTGACGTCGAAACCAGTTCGCAGCTCGCATAGCCAAACACGTCGCCGACATCGGCGCTGCTTCAGTTCTTGAACTGGCAATTCGGGAGACCCGTGTGGATTCGACTTCTCTCAAGGAAACACTACTTAGAGGTTTCAGCGCTGTCGAAATGAGGAGAACAAAATAGCTTTGGATTATATTCCAGTAATTGGCGACACTTAGAAGTTATAGACAGTATATAGTTGTAGGCTTCAGTGAGCTTCGTATATGCACTTACTTTTGCTCCAGGCACTGTAAATACACTGACGGAAAAAATCGCAGCATCAAAAAATAATTAATGTAGAGTAATGAAATTTGGGGAATACATTTGTTTTCCTAACATATTTAAGTGATTAACATTGCAAGATCACAGGTAAATGTAAGTGCGAGATAAGTCATTGGAAATGTGAAATGCTGGTACATTAATAACGGGTGTAACCACCAGAATGTTGAATGCAAGCGTGCAAATGTGCGTGTACTCAGCTGCGCAGGTGCCGCATTTCAGGTTTTGGGATGAAGTTCCACGTCTGTTGTACTCGGTCGCTCGATATAGGCGCGATTAAGGATGTTTGCGGATGACGCTATAATTGTCGTCCGATTATGTCCTGTATTGTCAGAAGTTTGTTTGATCCGTGGGGGAGTCTCACTGAACAGGAAGGCTCTTGAAGAGAGACGTAAACTAACCCGAGAAAGTCTATTAACGAAGTTTCAAGTACCGGGTTAAAATGATGACTCTAGAAATATACTACAAGCCCCTACATATCGCTCACATAGGGATCGTGAGAATAAGATTAGAATAATTACTGCGCGCACAGAGGCATTCAAAAAATCATTTTTCGCGCACTCCACACGAGAACGGAACAGGAAGAAACCCGTAATAACTGATGTAATGGGTCGCACACTCTGCCATGCACATCACGATGGTTGGCTGAGTATAGATGTAGATGTGGATACGGTCGACTGGAGGCAGATCTGGTGGCCGTACAGGCGGAGGCAACTTGTCGACGGTCAGTGGAGCACGCTGGGTCACGACGGCGTTACACTGTCCACCGGGGCTGCCCTGCCACCAGTTGCCGCCCGACCCCACTGAAGTCGCAGTTGGGGTCAGTGGAGTGCACGTCACAGCCCGTGTGGCTCGGAGGTCTCCTCGAAGTAACCGATTTGTAACAGCCAGTTGTGTGACTGTGGTGCCAACTGCTGGTCAAGTTGCTGCTGCAGATGCATCTACATCTACATCTACATCTACATGGATACTCTGCAAATCACATTCAAATGCCTGGCAGCTGGTTCATCGAACCAGCTTCACAAATCTCTATTATTCCAATCTCGCATAGCGCGCGGAAAGAATGAACACCTATATCTTTCCGTACGAGCTCTGATTTCCCGTATTTTATCGTGGTGATCGTTCCTCCCTATGTAGGTCGGTGTCAACAAAATATTTTCGCATTCGCAGGGGAAAGGGTCATTGGAATTTCATGAGAAGATTCCGTCGCACCGAAAAACGCCTTTCTTTTAATGATTTCCAGCCCAAATCCTACATCATTTGTGTGACAATCTCTCCCATATTTCGCGATAATACAACTTTTTCGATGTACTCCGTCAGTCCTATCTGGTAAGGATCCCACACCGCGCAGCAGTATTCTAAAAGAGGACGGACAAGCGTAGTGTAGGCAGTCTCCTTAGTAGGTCTGTTACATTTTCTAAGTGTCCTGCCAATAAAACGCAGCCTTTGGTTAGTCTTTCCCACAACATTTTCTATATGTTCTTTCCAATTTAAGTTCTTCGTAATTGTAATACCTAGGTGTTTAGTTGAATTTACGGTTTTTAGATTAGACTGATTTATCGTGTAACCTAAGTTTAACGAGTTCCTTTTAGCACTCACGCAACAGCACGATGCGCCAGAGTCGTCCGCAGAACGCGGTGGTCTCCCTCTCGGCAGCTGCACGTGCCTGTCCGGGGCCTGGTCTTCTGGCCACCGTACGTTCTCGTGACCACCGCTGCCAGCAATCCTGCGGTTTCTTTCTGCAATATCGCACAAGGAACGTTGAGCTTCTTATAGCCCTGTTACGTGACCTCCTTCAAACTCAATGATGTATTGTCGCCTTAAACGCATTATTGTGTAACAGGACCTGATCATGTCCAATCTAAAAGGTAAATGATCCTCACGGAAAGCACAGCGTATATTTAAAGCAAACCTCATTAACACCCTCATAGTGGCGCTACTAGCGCCCCTGTTATGCGACTGGTATTTGAACAGGCACAGTCTTCCAGGTGTAGGAACACGCCTACCAACTTTCGGTTATGTCGTAAAACTCGTTCTCGGCGCTGCGATTTTTTCCCGTCAGTTCATACCATTTTTTAAGCTATCCTCAGCACGAAGGTTGCAGCACTTGTTCGTCATAGTTCTTTTTAACTGACGTGGAACTTTGAACCGACTTACCAAGCCAGTTACAGGTTCTTTTTAACTGACGTGGACCTTTGAACCGACTTACCAAGCCAGTTACAGAGGCTCTTACAGTTTGACGTACACTCCGAACCACGGTACAGATCTACATTTTTTAAATTAACGAATCATTGCCGAAGATCAGGTAAACATTAAGTGACAAAAAATGTTCCAGTACCGAAAATCGGACCTTTTGGACTGGCACTCCAAATAGCTATCTGGCTTAGGTTTGCTTCATTTTTTACTTCTGATGTTTCTATTCAACAATAATTCTGATGTATTGATCATTCTAATTCCATGTGGAAATTTAGCATAACATCTTATGTAGCAAAGGATGAATTTATAACTTCAAAAAAATGGTTCAAATGGCTCTGAGCAATATGGGACTTAACTGCTGTGGTCATCAGTCCCCTAGAACTTAGAACTACGTAAACCTAACTAACCTAAGGACATCACACACATCCATGCCAGAGGCAGGATTCGAACCTGCGACAGCAGCGGTCGCGCGGTTCCAGACTGTAGCGCCTAGAACCGCTCGGCCACTCCGGCCGGCTTATAACTTCAGTGCGTACATTACGCCGTGTGTGTAGTGGTACCACATATCGCTAGTTTCGGTGCCTCTAGCATTATACTCAGTGCAGTATTTCTTAATTATACCTACAGATTTGAGCTCTGTTTCAGGAACGTCGATGCTGTATTATCTGTTCTGAAAACGTTTACGAACGATTGTCCAGTGCATGTCGTTGCCTACTTCCAGCTGGCGAAGATCGTTGACGTACACTGAAACACGCTGTATCCTTCAAACGTCCCCAGAAGTAAAAATCCAGTGGACTGATATCAGGAGCCGGCCGCTGTGGCCGATCGGTTCTACGCGCATCAGTTTGGAACCGCGCTGCTGCTACGGTCGCAGGTTCGAATCCTGCCTCGGGCATGGATGTGTGTGATGGCCTTAGGTTAGTTAGGTTTCGTAGTTCTAAGTCTAGGGGACTGATGACCTCATATGTTAGGCCCCATAGTGCTCAGAATCATTTTTTGAGGAGCTCCGGAAACACCCTGTATATGAAGTTTTTTTCCTTCTTTTTAAATCCTCTATTCTCCAGAAGTTTCCCGCATATTAATTAACACACTGTATAATTTTACATAAGAAAAAAGGAATTGTGCGTAGTGTGTGCTTTATTTCACACAAAGACGATGTGTCATGCGTGTGTTACAGCTGCTCAGTGCGACGTGCTTTTGCTGTCATATAGTTGGCTTTCGAAATACACTCACGCTCATAAATTAAGGATAATTGCAGAATGTGATGCCACACAACGTGGCACTACATAAAACTGGCGCTAACAGCATAGGCACTTAGGGAACACACACGACACAGATCTGTAAGTCCACGGTATTGGTGATAAGTTAAAAAAACCGTCCCGAAACACATGTGCTACAAAACGTCACTGTTTCCTGCGCATGTACTCGGACATTAATGTGGGAAATGACCACCATGCACACGTACACAGGCCACACAACGGGTTGGCATACTCTGGATCAGGTGGTCGGGCAGATGCTGGGTATGGCCTCCCATTCTGGCACCAGTGCCTGTCGGAGCTCCTGAAGTGCCGTAGGGGTTTGAAGACGTGCTGCGATACGTCGACCGAGAGCATTCCAGGCGTGCTCGATGGGGTTTAGGTCTGGAGAACAGGCAGGCCACTCCATTCCCCTGATATCTTCTGTTTCAAACTACTCCTCTACGATGGCACCTCGGTGGTGCCGTGCGTTATCATCCATCAGGAGGAAGGTGAGACCTTGCACCCCTGAAAATGCGGACATACTGGTACAAAATGACGTCCCGGTGTTACAGTTCCTCTGTCGAAGACATGCAGGGGTGTACGTGCACCAATCATAATTCCACCTCACACCATCAAACCACAACCTCTATACAGGTCCCTTTCAAGGACATTAATGGGTTGGTATCTGGTTCCTAGTTCACGCCAGATGAACACCTGGCGAGAATCACTGTTCAGACCAAACCTGGACTCGTCCGTGAACATAACCTGGGACCACTGTTCCAGTGACCATGTACTGTCTTCTTGACACCAGGCTTTACGGGCTGTCCTTTGGCCAGGGGTCAGTGGAATGCACCTTTCAGGTCTCCGGGCGAATAAACCATGTTTGTTCAGTCGTCTGTAGACTGTGTGTCTGGAGACAACTGTCCCAGTGGCTGCAGTAAGGTCCCGAGCAAGGCTACCTGCAGTAATCCGTGGCCATCTGCGGGCACTGATGGTGAGATATCGGTCTTCTTGTGGTGTTGTACGCTGTGGACGTCCCGTTCTGTCGCGCCTGGACACGTTTCCTGTCTGCTGGAATGTTGCCGTAATCTTGAGATCACACTTTGTGCCACACGGAGGGCCCGTGCTACGACCTGCTGTGTTTGACGAGCCTCCAGTCGCCCTAGTATCCTACCCCTCATAACGTCATCAACAGTTGTTTTATTGAGCCACTTTCAACACGCAGTCATCATTAGCACGCCTGAAAACGTCTGCACACTTACTCACTGCACCGTACTCTCACATGCACCAACACACCTCTGCGTATGTGGACTGCTGCCAGCGCCACCGTGCGACGACCGCAGGTCAAATGCGCCGCATGGTGATACCCCGAGGTGATTTAAATGAGCAAACCGCCTACCAGAGCGTTGTTTCACCATGTATCAGCATTATCCTTAATTTATGAGCATGAGTGTAGTTACGAATGGCAGAGAAGCGCTGCCGAAATATGTTGTCGCCTGTAGCGTGTAAAGGCCACTAGGTGTTACTGCATTTCACTAAATTATCTTCTCTCTTTTGAAAAATATGTAAAAATCAGCCAACCGTTTGCATAGGTTTTCTATATACCTTGAGCCGGTTTCGTCACCTCTAAGGGTGACTTCATCAGAAGGTAAGGTAATTACATGAAGAACATGTCGTCAAAGATGTACAGTGATTTAAGAGCTGAGTTGCTGAGTACGCGCAGCGCTGGCCAGTGACTGCTGTTGTCCTAATGAAGGTGTCTCTCTTTTGTTTGCAGGTAAGTCGGGTGGCGGTAGCGGCGGCGCTGCTGTTCACCTAGCAGCTCGGCTTTGGCGGCCTCAGGCAAGTTGTAAGTCACGCGCCATCTTGCTTTCTTGGTCAAAACGTCTTACGTCAGTAATGCCCATCTAAGTTTTACATGGAAAATGATGAAGACAGATATGTGAACTGAACTGCGGTGGAAGATAAACTGAATTGCAGTGGAAGATATTGAAAGTTATGTGATAGCTTCGTATTTCGTCGCTTGGTTCCATGAATAATGGATATGTTTCGTGGTCGGAGAGAAAGAAACGGAACGCGGTGAAAATGTCTGTTCTTTGTATCGCGGACCGATTCCCGGAATTTTTTATTGTGTAATTGTGGCGAAAGGGGAGAGGGTATTTGCGGGATGAACGTTCAGTAAATTAGAATATATTAAACTGATGGAAGCACAAAGGTACGTGCGAGGAAGGTAAAAGAGTAAGTGGAGTTTTGTTAGAGGCAACGGCAGAAAACCTATTCCGCAGAGATGGTGGACAAAGCCCTGTACAGTGCTGGCTGGATTTAATTAAGGTATGTAGTGTTCTAGCTTACCGTGGGGACACCAGACGCTTAAATCTTAGGGGAAAACGTTTTATGACCGTTCATGTAAGAAGTATTCGTTGCCCTGTTCGAGGTTGGGTCTGTTTGGAGGGGGGGACCAAACCGCGAGGTCATGGTCCGGTCCTCTTTGGGTCAAACAGTTACTGAGTATCAAGCGGAACGATGACGCAGCCCCAGTCGGGTTGGTAACGCACGTGATAGACTTGGATTTGTTGACGGGGCGCTGCGAACACGCACTACGTATACGGCGGAGAATGCAATGGAGAATACTCGTCAACCCATGCTAGAATACTGTCAAAGTATATGGGACACTTACCACATAGGACTGATGGCGGATATTGAACGTATACAGAGAAGAGCAGCAGGGATGGCCGCAGTTTTGTTTGGCCCACGGGATTGGCGTTGAGCACTATGGGACTCAACATCTTAGGTCATAAGTCCCCTAGAACTTAGAACTACTTAAGCCTAACTAACCTAAGGACATCACACACACCCAAACCCGAGGCAGGATTCGAACCTGCGACCGTAGCAGACCCGTGGTTCCGGACTGCAGCGCCAGAACCGCTAGACCACCGCGGCCGCCCCCCCCCCCCCCCCCCCCCCCCACGGGATTGCGTAACGGAGATACTGAAAAACACGAACTGGTGTAAGCTTGCAGATGAGACGTTAACTATTCCGCGAAAACCTACTTACAACCGTTTCGGGAACCGGTATGAGGTGAACGACATAGCAACGTAACTACGTTCTGCCCCCGACCACTGCCGCAGATGAGGTTTCGCCGTCCTCACGCGTCAGGTGTGTCTCATCGCGAAGCCCGCCACACGTGGCATCTCTTCGTCGCTGCTCTCCCTGAAGCGAATCAACCTGCCTCGTAGATGGTCTGAACAAGGAATTGCTGCTAAAGGAACAGTAATTTTAAACTTAATATCGTTAAAGTACAGTTTCTAATGACAGTTTGTGCGTGCATAATATGTATATTGTCGATGTCGTATTGACCACCGTCAGTCTGAAGTAACGTGCTCAATGACAAAGGTTTCAAGATCAAGATTCGTATCGTAATGTCATTAGAATGGAGGAGAGCATCTTTTCAAAGCTGTTCATCGTCATCGAAAAAGATAGTTTCGAGCAAGACACAAAGCATAAGGCACTCCGCAATACCAAGAGTAGGGATGTATCTTTTACACAAAGCGTCTTAAACAGCAAGAATCTGCAGTGTGTAACTTATGTTTACTTTCTGACATAGAATGGCAGTCCCATTAGGATTTACGGCTACTGGAAACATTCCAGTCGTTGGCCTATGCAAAAAGAATTGCAGCAAATACATTATTTACAATTAATAACGTAGAGTATTGCAGGTCATACTTCTGTTAAACTAATGAGAAAGTTACAGAGTCTTGCAGAAAAGATAAAATGAAAAACAAAAATGTTAGCAGCCAGACGTGTACCTGTTACCTATCAGTTTACGATACTATGAGTTATGTTATGGCGTACCATTTGAGGAACGTGGTATACAAGCTTTATAAATGTCTAGAGGCTCCAACCGCAGATGCCATTAATTGATACCTAATTGTGACGAACTGTACGACAAACGCCGTAGCATTGAAACGGCATGCTACCCTGGCATTCAAGCTGTGATACGGAAAGCATCAGTTACGGGGAGCCTTTCACTGCAGAAATGTAGTTTCCAGTCATTTTATTATAACAAATCATTACACCTAAAACGATGCGTTTTCGAAAGATTCCCAGTGTACTGGTGCTCTGAACAGCTGACGTTCGTACCACGTAGCTGCTTTTTAATGAAGAAAACTTACCGAAGACGGAGTTCTGCTTGTGACGTAACAACCATGTCTCACCTCTTTGGCAACGTTCCAGCTGACGACGCAAAAATTTGCCGTGGAAGTTTCTTCATTTCACTCTTCGCAGTGTAGTGGAACGTGGAATCCCGCGAGAAGTGAGACGTCAGGGCTATAGAGAGCGGAACCAAACTGTTCCCAACGTGACCACGTCTCGACTACAGTAAACCACATTCGGACGGCGGGGCGGCAAAAATATCCCTATGCTCAGCATGCTACGTCTTTTGTTTTGGACCGCACTGCGCAACTTCTGCAAAATCTCACAAGAACTGTCTGTGCTACCCCAAGGGGAAAAGAAAGTCATCAAGCGAAAAACCTGCCTATCCCAAAACACAATCAACACCATTTTTTGGGTTGTAATTCTTGGGGCGGGGAGGGGTGGTTGGAAGGAGGGGGAGGCTGGAGGGCTTGCACTCAAAGATATAAGTCGACCAAGCCATGTTTCGTGACCACTGACAATTTCACTTAAAATATCTTCGACGCTGCACCTCAATAGGAACGTAGCAGCACTTTCTATACTGTCTGTACGAGTGGTTTCGTCACCACTTTTGGAATTCACCGTGCGTGCAACTTCAGGTGCTCTCAACGTTCTGTCACGCTTTCATACAGACCGTGCTCTAAATACGGTGTCATCAGATGCTTCCGCCGGCGCGGGTCGACCTTTGGGCGGCGACCCGGACTGGCCAGCGCCAAACCAGCCGTGTCGTATTGTCCGTGGCAGCGGCGGCGGCGGCCTCTTTGATATCGCCTAAGGTCACAGCGACAGATGTTCACCGACGGCAAAAAAAAGGCAACACCAAAAAATAATTAATGTAGAGTAATGGGGTTTCGGTAGTACATTTGTCTAGGTAACATATTTAAGTGATTAACAATCCGATATCACAGGTTAACGTAAGCTCGAGATAAGCAATTGCAAATGTGAAATGTAGCTACATTTAATAACCGGTGAAACCGCCAGAATGTTGAATGCATGCATGCATTGCGTTATACAGGTCCGGGATGTCAGTTTGTGGGATGGAGTTCCATGCGTGTTGCACTTGGTCGGTCATTACGGGAACGATTAATACTGCCCGAGGATGACGCTGGAGTTGGTCGTCCAATGATGTACCATAACTACGAGACTGGAGACAGATCTTCGTTGATCCATTCTGGATCGTGGGACGACGGCTGGCATGAATTTCTTGATGCAATAATTTACCAACAGCCGAATGTTTTGTAGAAATTTATTTTATTTTATGAACTTCTATGGGCTACCAGTTTCGACATTACATTGATGCCATCTTCAGGCTCCACTCGTCATAGTCGTAAAATCGCTATACACGGAACGACAGAGTCTGTGTCGCCTGGCCACCAAGAGCTGTTTCAGGACGATTTGATTCACAGATCCAGTTATATGCCTCCTTCCGTGTATAGCGATTTTACGACTATGACGAGTGGGGCCTGAAGATGGCATCAATGTAATGCCGAAACTGGTAGCACATAGAAGTTCATAAAATAAAATAAATTTCTACAATACATACGGCTGTTGGTAAATTATTGCATCAAGAAGATGGAGACAGATCTGGTGATCGAGCTGGCCAAGGCAACGTATCGACACTCCGTAGAACACGTTGGGTTACAACTGCGGTGTGTGGGCGAGTGTTATCCTGTTGGAAAACACCCCCTGGAATGCTGTTCATCAACGGCAATACAACAGGTCAAATCACAAGACTGACGGACACATTTTCAGTCAGCATGCACGAGATAGCGACGAGAGCGCTCCTGCTGTTGCCACACGAAGTCGAACCCTAGAACATAGCTCCAGGCGTAGGTCCAGTTTGTCCAGCACGTAGATTGGGTGGTTGTAGCTCCTCAGCTGGTCTCCTTGTCATCAACACACTAACATCACTGGCACCGAGGCCAGAGGCAGAACCAGCTTTTATCCGAAAACACAGCAGATCTCCAACGTGCCCTCCAATCATGCCACGATACTTTACAGTTCCGTTTAGCCCTCTCCAGGCAGGCGCATTGTTAGAACTTTTCGACGTTGCCTTTATATGCGGTACGTATAAACGAACTACTTGTTATAATAACTTCTGGGGTGTTTGGACAAACAATAATTATTGCAAAACCTAAATCTCGAGGACTTCGTTCTTGCAACGTGATGTCTGCGGTGCACTCTTTCCGTTTCAGGTGTTGACAAATAACGAAGAAAACAGCGAGAAAATTTGTAATTCTGTACCTCAATCCGTGATTCACATCGAAATGCTGGCCAC
Organism: Schistocerca cancellata; assembly: GCF_023864275.1. Lineage (NCBI taxonomy): Eukaryota > Metazoa > Arthropoda > Insecta > Orthoptera > Acrididae > Schistocerca > Schistocerca cancellata. The sequence continues at coordinate 828,559,171 of NC_064630.1, read as the reverse complement.
TGTGTTTCAGTTTCTTAGCAGATGCAATGACTGATTTCGAACCGCTCTGAGCCTCATATGTGTTCTCTGGAGGTTGCTTTCAAGACTTACTGCTTCGACGCCGCGTTGGATATGATGTTTTCGTGTCCTTTCTGCGCGAGTACAGTTTCTTACCACTCGCTCTTACTTGAAAGACAAAACTGTATACTGTAAGATTGCGAATACACCATCAAAAGTCAGTAGTGCACACAAAAATCGAGATTCGAAGCGAAAGAATTGTCTTCTTCGTTCACGTAGTGACACTTGCTGTACTAGCGCTGTGGAATGCTCCTGGCTGTACTCGGACAGCACAGAGCGCATCGCGTTGGCGCAGGCGGGCCGTTTCGGGTCGTCCGAGGCGGCAGGAGGAGCTCGGAATTCTGTAGAACAATATTTTTTTCGGGGATTAGACTTTTTGCATGATATCTGAGAAGTTTCAAAGCATTTTTTAAGCCAATAAAAATGTGGTTTTGAAAATTCGACAGTGTTGTTACCCCATGAGGGTACCAAAAGACTTCATGTTTAATTCCGTTAGCAGTTGTTTCATAACAAAGGAAAATCCAAGAACAGTGCGCCAGTATAATTCTCGCAATCCGGTGAAGGTAAGTGGCAATGGCGTTAGAATCTGTGGCGTTGAGAAACAACTGAAATCACTGAAATTAAACAAGACTCCAGGGCTCGACGGAACCCGTGACAGATTCTATACAGAACCTCGAGCTGAGTTAGCTGCTCTTCTACCCGTAACACGCTCGGTACGAACCAGAACGCATTGTAAAAGCATCGGTCACCCAAAACGAAAGTTGCCATTTCTCACATGACATCCTGAAAGTCGCAGATCAAGGCAGCCAGATAGATGCAGTATTGGTATCTCATTTCTAAAAACCTTTCCACTCGGCACTACTGAACAGCTATTAGTGAAAGTATGTGATATTCCATAACGAATCACAATTAGAATCAATCAACTCGTATACACAGCTAGATGTAAAAATGATGATCAAGTAGGCTCCGAAGGGAATGAAAAAGATAGCAGAGTTCTTTTCATTTTTAGCACACTGAGAATTGCACTCGGCCAAGAAACGAGACTGCCTACAAAACAGCTGTGTGTCCAGTCTTAAAATATTGCGCCAGTGTACCGGACCCATACGAAATTCGACGAAAAGGGAGGCTTAATAAAAGAGCGATATGGAAATACTGCAGGAACTGCACTGGCAGACGCGTGAGGGACGCCAAAGCCTACTTACAAAGTTACAAGTGTCAAGGGGAGGAGGAAAGTAAGTGAAACTTGACTGGCTGAGAAGGTATCTGGTGTCGTTACAGTGACTATAAAACTGTCAAATTTCCAGAGAAATTGGCAGTAGGAGCCGCCTTGTCAGTATGACGTTACAGCCCCTGTGGCCGGGATGCATTGCTCCGGTTCGGTTGGGCAGGCTGTCAGAGAGCCGTCGTATGTCCTCTCCTGAGGCGAGCTGGCCGTCAGCTGCTGCCGTCGACGTCCTGGACACTGGCGCTGACACGGGGTGGACGGCCGGGCTGGTCTCTCAAATCTTCTGTCGGACAGGAGCGTTCGTCAGCGTGATGCGGGACTGAGACACATGTCGTGTGTGTGTAGGAGCGCTGTCCTCTTGAGGAAGGTAACACACGAGAGCGCAAGGTGTCCGTACCGTCAGAGTTTGCTCAGCCGCCGTCAGCCGTCACCTGAGGTCGTAAAGGAGGGCTCCTCACATCGCGGCGCCAGCAATACAAAAGCGACGCGTCACTGAAACATTGTGACCTCTCTCCGCAGGTTCCCCTCCACGCTTGCCGGCGATGGCTTTCTGGAGTAGCGGCGAACCGTGGACCGCCGCTTGGACACAGTGTGACTGACGACACCGTGGATCGACAGCAGTCTATACCTCGCGGCGACGGCACCACTGCAGAGGCAGCCGTCAGTGTTGTGCTGTGGACCTGAGACGCGCCTACGCGTGGGAAGAAAACCCCGCGTCCGGCTGCCGCTAGTCAGCGGCCAGTGGTGCAGACTGTTGCAGCGAGTCCTTCACGCCGTGTGGGACGGCGGGCTCAGATAAGGACTGGTCGCACTGTGCGCGGTGCAGAACACGGCGATCCTCGCCTGTGGTAGTCAGAAGCGGTCGATAGGCACCTTGAAGGCGTTCCCGGGCAGCCCAACACCGCACCACTCACACATCCGAATGTCCCGTAAACGTGAATACTGAACGATTCGACCGGTCGGCCAAAAGGAGACCCACAGTGAGAAGACTTTCAAACACTGCCAGCTGTTGATAACGCTATCTCACATGAGTACACGGCGTCTCCGTGAGCTTCACCGGCGGTCGCTCAACATCTGACGCTTTACGCGCCCGTTATACACCGAGGTGGCAAAAACCGTGGGACAGAGACGTGTGCCGAGCGAGGTGGCGCAGTGGTTAGCACACTGGACTCGCATTCGGAAGGACGACGGCTCAATCCCGCGTCCGGCCATCCTGTTTTCCGCGATTTCCCTAAATCGCTCCAGGCAAACGCCGGGATGGTTCCTTTGAAAGGGCACGGCCGACTTCCTTCCCCGTCCTTCCCTAATCCCACGGCACCGGTAACCTCGCTGTTTGGTCTCTTCCGCCAAACAGCCAACCAACAGAGACGTGTAGATGAGCGGATGACGGTAGTATGGCCTACTCAAGGTATAAAACGGCAGTGCAGTGTCGGACCTGTAATGCGTACGCAGGTGGTGCATGTGAAAGGTGCCCGACGTGGTTGAAGCCATATGACCATAATTAACAGACTCTGAATGTGCAGTGGTAGCTGGAGTTAGGCGCATAGGACGTTCCATTTCGGAAATTGTTAGGGAACTGAATATTCCGAGATCCACAGCGTACAGAGTGTGCCGAGGATATCATATTTCAGGCATTGCCTCTCACCATAGAGAACGCAGTAGCCGACTGCTTTTACTTAATGACCTACAGCAGTGGCGCTTGCATAGCTGTCAGTACTAAAGACAAACAAGTGCTAAAGACAAGCAAGAATGCGTGAAATAGCCGCACAAATCAACATGGGGCGTGCGACGAACGTATTATGTAGTAACCAAAACCAACCGCGGGAACGCCTTGGGCTGCGGGTCGGAGCCGCCAGGCGGGGAAGCCGCCGGCGGTGGAGCACGCACCACCGGGTAAACACTAGGACGAGTCGGACGACAGACCGACGACAACCGACAACTACCGACAACGACCGATTATGACCGACACAACAAGGAAGACATAAACAACGGAGGCTTGTGGAAACCACAACACGAAATACCAACAGTAAATCCACTCGGAACCAGAGCCAGGCAAATGTCAACAACGAGCAACGACCAGAACGCAGTACCGCCGAGATAGAGACAATCCAGAGCGAGTACCAGACTGACTGGACTAGGGCAGAGCGGCTATTGGCCGCGGTCTGCACGTGGCGTAGCGGTGGCGCCCTCGCTGCGCGGAAGTGCCGCCGCGGACGCGGAGCCCTCTATGGGCTGACCACGTCCATTTGTTCTGGCGCGTGTTCGACTTCCACGGCGGAAGGTACTAGATATTAGGTAGCACAGTCGGCGAAATTAGACGTTAATGGGCTATAGCAGCAGACGACCGATTTGTGTGCCTTTGCTGAAACAGCACGACATCGCCTCCAGCGGCTCTCCCGGGCTCGTCACCGTATCGGTTGGGAGGTAGGCGATGTGAAAACCGTCGGCTGGTCCGAGGAGTCACGATTTCAGTTGGTAAGGGCTGACGGTAGGGTTCCAGAGTGGCGCAGACCCGACGAAACCATTGACCCAAGTTGTCAACAAGGCACTGTCCGAGCTGGTGTGGGCTGTGTTTACATGGAACTGACTGGGCCCTCTGGTCCAACTGAACCGATCATTCACTGGAAATGGTTGCGTTCGGTTTCTTGGAGACTGTTTTAGCCATTCATTGAGTTCGTGCTCCCAAGCTCAACGGAATTTTTATGCATGACAATGAACCGTGTCACCGGGCCACAATTGTTCTGGATCGGTTCGAAGGACTTTCTGGGCAGGTCGAGCGAGTGATTTGGCCACCGAGACCGCGCGACATGTATCGCGTCGAACATTATGGGACATAACCGAGAGGTCAGGTAGTGCGGAGAATCCGGCACCGGAAACATTTCCGCAATTGTGTAGGGCTTTAGAGGCAGCGTCTCTCAATGTTTCTACAGAGGACTTGGGAAGACTTTTTGAGTCCGCGCCACGTCGAGCTGCTGCGTCACACCGGGCCAGAGCAAGTCCGGCACGGTATTAGGAGGCAGCGCGCGGCTTCCCTCACCTCGGTGTGCTACACGTCAACTCTGGCGTCTCCGGGTACCTGCCGTACCCGCACAGCTTATTATCAGTTTCAAATCAGCTACGTACTAATGCGGAAAATCACATGTATGGGTTATAATCGGACTGAGAGGTTTATGTAGAGCGAACGGAACACCCCTGCGCGCTATTGGGACGCTGTAGGATGCCAGTTCTGCGGCTACAAACTGCCGGCTCGCAATTACAGGGCGCCGGGTGACCGGCGTGTAAACACGTGGTGCCGCGCTCTTCCGGAAACCTGCCAGGGACTCGTCGAATCCGTGCCAGGCAGAATCGTTCCTCTGTTGCTTTTCAAAGGTGGACGAACCCATTACAGTTAGTTGTTCACACTAAGTGTCAGAGGACCGTATACTGTAGTGTTACCTTCCATGCGAAGCCTAGCTGGATGTAAGAGGGAGTCCGAAGACCCTATTCTTACCAGTGAAATAAATAAATGAATAGGATAATGTGCCGGAACGAGTGACGGCTACGAAATAAGACTTTTTAACCGGGTTTCTGGCCGATTACCGGTCTCCCTGAACAGTGTTCATTTCAACAAGAGTTAGTGTGTCGAATAAGGGCTACGGAGTTCGGTAAGGTCGAGCACGGACGAAGTAGAACTCGTTAATTGTACTCTGGACGCAGGGTGGTATGGTTCCCAGCTTATGTTCGACTGTCATTTCTGTTTGCCTGTCAAATCTGATTTCATACGTGGGCGGAGCACAGTGTTTTGGAATCGTCTGCTGAGCTCCGGTCGCTGGCCTGCAAAATCGACGCAACTTGTAACAGGCGCTGCTTGTTAGCTTGCCCGACCGAGCTGCGGTGCCTAGATCGCTGACGCACGTGTGTCGTGTCCGGCACGAACCCTGGTGGCAGGTGAAGCACGCCGCCTCGCCCGGTCCCTAACACCGCGAGCTGCACAGTCGACATCGCTCCTGCGAGGACACGTTCTTCGTCTGCGACCTTTTTGCAGGAAGAGTCGGTATGTACCCCTATAACTTGTTGCTGTCATTGTCCATTCTGCGTCGTATACAAGTTATGATTGATGGAAACAGATGGCCAACAGCTTCGCAACAAAGATTTTGTCTCTTCTACTAATTATTGGTATTATTTTGACAAACGACTGTACAATTTGTATAATCGATTTTTCAGACCTGTTTTTAAAAGTTGCTTTATTAATTTTTCCACAAGTTGCTGAAGTTTGTCTGTATTAGAAACAAGGAGCACAATGGCTAGAGCAATACGAAGGATTCTTGAAACAAATTTCGGCGATTCGACTGTCGATTTGTATTCATTTATTTCAAACAATCATGATTTCGGCTTTGTTGTCGTTCTGAAGTGGAATTGGAAATCTCAAAAAAAAAAGAAAAGAAAAGAAAAAAAGAATAGGTGTGCAATCTAGCTTTATCTTCCAGTTAAGATACGTTTGGTCTTTTAAACCAATCCTTTGTATTAAGGCACGTATCAAAAAAAAAAAAAAAATAATAATAGTGTTGAAATTTTGAATGGCAAATAAACATTAACTAATTGTGATGCGTATGTGATAGCAATATATGCACTGTCTCACGCACACATTACAGTCGGTTAATGTTACGACGAGTAGTTTATAAGACCAAACATAAGTCACTTGGGCGATGACACGCTATCTAGGGAAGTCGTACAATTTTTCGAGATTTGAAATACCACTTGAGGATGGCTGTAAAGCTGAAATCATGACTCTGTGAAATGAATGAAAACAGATCAACAAATGCCTGAAATTTGTTTCGAAAAGCTCTACACGACTGTTGTCGCCCGCGAAGGAAAAATCAGTACGAAGGTTATTTATACACTTCACGTTATGCGTATTGCTCCTGCATTTTCCAAGTTTAAGAATCTATTTAATTTGCTTGGGCAGCTGAGACGGTGATACGGAATCTGCTTGTCTCAGTCCGCTTTCAGTTTCGACTTCCCTGCTATAGTGATAGAGCGTCACGAAGAACTGATTCCATATTCTGCTGTATTTTAACATGCGTAGACCCAGTGATCTTTTCCTGAAGCGCTGTTTGTAGGTACTTTGTCGAAACGGAGACAAAATCAAGTACAAAGAAGGAAAGGGAAAGTGAAGAGTGAGAAGTGCTAACGAAGATGCAGTCATCGACAACGAATAGCAAAATGTAAGTGAAACAGTTAAGAGTGCGTGAGGATTGTGGTGACAAGAAAGGCACTCGCATAACAATAATAAAAAGAATGAGATACGCGGAGTGGAAAGCGAAGTCCCACTTGAAGATGTGCCACTTATGAGGACCGAATGTTGCGGTCAGCTTCAACCCATCATCGGGAGTATACTTCAGTGTCAGCACGGCACCACCTCACACGCTGCCGATGCGGCGAGGGCGGACGACCGGCGTGAGGGTCACGACGTGTCGCAGACTGCGGACGAGTCTGGGGCGGACCTCTAGGACTGCAGACGCGCTGTTTCTAGGCTCGTCAACCACCGCAGAGGGCGACCACACGTGTCGGACGAGGGAACACGTCACGCTGCGGCCAGAGGGCGAGGTCATCTTCGGCTCGATGTGGCTCGGAGGGCTGCCGGTTTGAATGTGGCGAGTCGGGGACCCCACTGCCAGCAGCCCCGCAGGAGACAAGTGGACGGCGCCGCGGCCGGCTGCACGCCCAGCCGCTTCCCATCGCTGCTGGATGCTCGAGGTGGGATTCCTGTGCAGCGTCTGACGCGTGCGGCCGCCGTTGTGCCTCTGCCCCACTGTACTGCTACAGACCGTATTAAGCGGGAATGTGTCCCATGCTGCGTCAGCCGGTCTGAGAGCAGTCTAGACGCAGCCGCGAAGGAGATTGGTTCAAATGGCTCTGAGCACTATGGGACTCAACATCTGAGGTCATCAGTCGCCTAGAACTTAGAACTACTTAAACCTAACTAACCTAAGGACGTCACACACATCCATGCCCGAGGCAGGATTCAAACCTGCGACCGTAGCGGTCTCGCGGTTGCATACTGAAGCGCCTAGAACCGTTTCGCCACACGGGCCGGCCGCAAAGGAGAGCACGACGTCATGTCCGAGGGAAAAGTACGGTTCACGGTGGTGGAAGATGAGGAACTGGTAGAAATGGTTTCTAAATTTCCTTGTATCTACGATGTATCGTTACCAGTATACAAGGACCACACTGTGAAGGATAATGCTTGGACAGAGATAGCGGAATACGTGGAAAGAACAAGTAAGAAAAGTACTATAGATCGTCTGTTTCCTCATAATGTTTATTACTTAGTTGTCCGGCAAATAATGCATATTGTAATAAACAAGAATAAGTAGCATCGTCCCACATAATATTCAGTTATTATTATAATAATAATAATGAAGTGTACACAAAGTGAATGCCAAAACCTCATGTATGTCAGAAAAGTTCAGTTTATTGTAATGTGCATACAAGTTTTTAAAGATAATTCAGTAACACTAGGGAGTTCAAAGCCTGCTTAGTTCTGCTAACGTGATCACTTTGCCACGGTGTCATCCCTGCACCTGGACCGCTGTTGAAGTTTCCTGCAAATGAATCTTGCACAGAAAATCCATCAGTATGTACATAACCGCCACTCTTTGCTAATGCTCCAAGATTTCATTTCTGTTTAATTCAAAATGAGGCTCGTTATTTTTCTCTAAGAATGCATCTCTAAGTAAATTGTGTAAACAGCAAGCAACGATAATCAAAATATCTGTCGTTTCTGGCTTCAGAGTGATCGGAGAATGAAATATGCGAAATACTTGACTTAACAGAGCGAAGCCATTTTCAGAAACTCGACGAGCTCGTGAAAGACGGTAGTTAAAAATAACTTTTTTTTGTCAGTACTAGCAACTGGAGGAGAGAAAGGTTTCATCGTGTTTGGATGTAATCGAAATGCCTCGTCGCCTACAAGAACATGTGGCACTACTATGTCCGAATCCGGCAGCTTGGTTGGCAGAGGAAACATCTTACCACTTCAAAACATTTCCCCAATATTACTTTTATCAAAAATTCCACAGTCACCTTCTTTCCCATATGACCTGACATCGGATGTGTTCCAGCATTTCCCTCACATAGCTGAAGCTGAATTTCTTCATCTTCAGCGCCTTCTAACATTAGATAAAACAACAAATCGCGCCAAATCATGCTGTCGGCACAGACGCAGCAGACCAACTAAACACTGTGCGGCCGCCGCTGCATAGTAGTCCCCAGCTGTGCGTCAGCCGCACAACTACGTCAGGCGCACAACGGCTGCCGCACGCGTCAAACGCGGCGTCGGAATTCCACCTTCAGTGCGACGGGCGACTGCGCGAGGCCGGCCAGTCTGGTGTAGACGCCGAAGAGGAAAATGATGATGTGATCTGCTCAGGAGTACACCTCCGTCCGTAGCTCTCTAGCTGCCGACAGTTGTAAGCACGAATGTCGTAAAAACGTCTCAGTGGATGTCCGCCCGGTGTACGTTTAACGAAACACAGCTGGAAGCCCACTAGGTGCACGTTCAAAGATGGTGTCGCCGAGGTTGAAAGAGAAGGTCCTTCCACAAACACGTGGCGCTCAGGGAGCGCGGGATCTCGCAGCGCGCGCGTGGCGGTCTCCGCGCTGCAGGGTAATGTCAGACTAAGCGGTCCGCCCCCCGATTGTCCCGGTGCTCCTGAATAACTCGGCTTCACTGCCGACAATGAGCTCCACCCGAGCCGGCAGCCGGCGGGAGAACAATGACGCCGCGCCGCTGACGTCTCCGTGTTATTACCCGCCATCTCTGGCAGCCAAACACTCGGCCATTATTCCCGGGGCTCGGCGCCGAGCCGAGGCCTATAAATATGTAACGCAGACCCACACACACACACACACACGGGCCAGCTGCTGCGTGGTGGAGGGGACGAGCCGCGGTCCTGCTCTCTCGCACTCTGCGGGCGCCCTGGCTCAACATCCCGCAGACAGCCGAGTCATCAGGGGCGCCGGATCCGCCAGTGGGGACCGGCCGACCGCGTCGGCTTCCCCTACACACAGTTGCGGAAATCACGTACAGTATTAAAAACCTATAGTCGCAAGGAAGGAAGATAACAAAAATATACAGAAGAATCAAAAATAAAAACGAGGAGCGGTTAGACGACGACCAGTTTGTCTTTCAGAAAGGTAAAGCCATCACAACGACAGGTCCTTCAATAGGCTTCATAAGACTTAACAAAAAACAGGACACGTTCATCCCATTTGTCTATCTGGGCCGCGCGGGATTAGCCGAGAGGTCTGGGGCGCTGCAGCCATGGACTGTGCGGCTGATCCTGGCGGAGGTTTGAGTCCTCCCTCCGGCATGGGTGTGTGTGTTCGTCCTTAGGGTAATTTAGGTTAAGTAGTGTGTAAGCTTAGGGACTAATGCCCTTAGCAGTTAAGTCCCATTAGATTTAACACTCATTTGAACATTTTTTGTCTATCTGGAAGACATGTTCCATAACGCACTGTCGTGAGAGACGTTCGGAGAATAATGGGCGTAAGCTACAGCAAAAGAGGGATAATATACAGTATGTTCAAGAAACAAAAAGGAGCAATACGAATGGAACACTAAGAACCAAGGGCTCGTTTTAAAAAGGATCTAACACAGGGACTTAGTCTTACTTCCCTTCTGTTCAATCTATACATTGAAGAAGCCCTGTCAGAAATAAATTAAAGGTTCAAGACTGGGTTTAAAATTCAGACTAAAAAAGGAAATCAGTGACAAGGTTCGCTGGTGACATTCCTATCCTCAGTGAAATTGGAGAAGAAAATTGAATGGAATGAACAGTGCATTAACTACACAATATGGATTTAGAGTAAACTGAAGGAGGGTTAGCAGAATGGAGATTAGCGATAATTTAACGTGAACATTGGAGACCACGAAGTAGATTCTCCGCAAAATCGGCGAAGGAAACAACACATGGGAAACACTGACAAGAAACAGAAACAGTATGATAGGAAACGTGTTACGACGTCAGTGAATAACTTCCGTGGTACTAGACGGAGCTATGGAGGGTGAAAACTGTAGGGAAGATAGCAAATAATTGAAGTTTCGGGGTGCAAGCGTTACTCTGAGACGGAGAGGTTGGCTGACAGGAATTCGTGCGGAATAGCGTCAAATCAATCACACGACTTATGACTGAAAAAAAAGACAGGTCGGGCACACGACTCGATTCGCTTAGTGTACTGAACAACAGCATCCGGGCGCCAAATCGTGAGAAGCAGCGGACTCTCTTACAGCGGGAGAAACGTGAAGCAAAGGAAAACATATCGCGAGAAATCAGCTTTTATGTACAACAGAGATGGGTTTGGCAATACACTGCTCCAGCGTGTGGGAAGTCAGACGCCGATGTACGTAGGTCGCCATCGCCTCTCGGATTACGGTCGGAGTTATCTTGATGACGATGATTCCCGAAGGCGCCATTCGTCGGACTGAACGCTCGTGCGAAGGTGTCGTCAGCGATAATACGTTTCCGGGTAAGCGCAAGAACTGGCCGACAACTTCTCGCACCCTCGAACGTAGAACGGAAAGACGCCTAAAGTACGTTTGACATCGAGATTAACTCCTACCGTCAACAGCATTATAAAGTACAACCATCTTTCACCACTATTTGTTAATACATTTTAACTCGTCTTACAGGTGAAGTGTCACAGAGTATGTTATTCTCGAGTGATGAAGGGCAGAATCAGGCAGTGATCGTCAGAAAGATTGTCAGAAACACGCTTCTTTTTTTTTGTGTGAAATCTTATGGGACTTAACTGCTAAGGTCATCAGTCCCTAATCTTACACACTACTTAACCTAAATTATCCTAAGGACAAACACAGACACACCCATGTCCGAGGGAGGACTCGAACCTCCGCCGGGACCAGCCGCACAGTCCATGACTGCAGCGCCCTAGACCTCTCGGCTAATCCCGCGCGGCAAACACGCTTCTGTGTGAGAGGAGTCCAACACCCATTCTTGTGTTTCATTTTGTGTCATGGATGTTCATCGAATAGGGGTCGATGAAGCAACTGAAAAAAAGCGTCATATGTGAAGTAGTCGTACTTCTAAATCGACAGTACAGATAATGGTGAGGGGTTTAAGCTACACTCAGAAGAATACAGATGGTTGGGGTGGACAGGTCCGTCCGTAAGTTGTGTAAGATTCAAATACCGTTTTTGACTAAGCCGACGTTAGCGACATTGCACTGGACTTAAATGTTTGTCGTGAGGACTGGTATGCTCGTAAGTGCCAACAATAGCGACAGAAAAAGAAGGCATGGATCCTGTGAAGTCAGGAATGTGTACAGAGAAGTGAGTTGGGCCTGCTGGCAGAACCACTGAAGCCGAAAGGACACGATAGCCGCAGATCCTCCTAAAAAGTGGACATTCCCAGTTCGACTTCTGGTCCACGACACAGCTTTTGTCTACACTGTGAGAAATTCGTTGTAGAATAATTTAACTGAAGCTTGAATTATCGACGTAGTAGCCGGCCGGAGTGGCCGTCGGTTCTAGGCGCTGCAGTCTGTAACCGCGAGACCTCTACGGTCGCAGGTTCGAATCCTGCCCTGGGCATGGATGTGTGTGATGTCCTTAGGTTAGTTAGGTTTAAGTAGTTCTAAGTTCTAGGGGAGAGACTGCTGGCTGACAGACTGGTTGCGCACCGAGTGCTGTGCGGGATGAGCAGCAGGCAATTCGGCTTTAGGCCTGGGCGTTCGGCATCTGATGCAATCGCCCTGGCGGCCGAGGTCTGTGGCTCTACCCCGTACAAGTACGTTGTCGGCATCATGGTGGACATAAGTGGCGCCTTCGACAACCTGTGGTGGCCTTCGCTCTTCTCCTGTTTACGGGAGAAGGAGTGTCCAGGGCCGCTATATGGGTGTCTGAGGAGCTAATGTGAGGATCGGGAGGTCTGGCTATCATCCCCTGGCACAAGGGTAAGAAAAACAATCACTAAGGGATGTCCCCAGGGCTCCGTACTAGGTCCCATGTTTTGGGACATCCACATGGAACCCTTACTAGACAAATTACAGCAAAGTGATGAAGTGCTAGAGGCCTACGCAGATGACCTCCTCCTACTGGTTGGCGGCCGAAGCCGAGAAGACATAGAGCCTAAAATAGAACGAGCTATAGAAACACTACAACTTTGGTGCGGGAATACTAAGATGAAAATTTCACCAACTAAGTCCACATACCTCCTTTTAAAGGGACAACTAGTCAGAAATCCAACAGTCAGGATAGAGGGCTCACCAGTTCTTAGGCGACGTGAGACTCGATACCTGGGCATCATCATTGATGAGAGGTGGTCATTCGGCAGACACATTGAAACCGTAACACAAAGAGCTTTACAAGTACTCAACAACCTCATCTCCATTGGACACAAACGTTTCCACCTCCCACCACATCTCATCAAACTATATCATAATAGCATACCCACCTCCATAGTGGGTTACGGTTCAGGAGTCTGGGCACACAGGCTCACGAGGGTGGTGCCCGCCATGACAGTGAGAAGAGTGCAGAGGAACATGATTATGAGATCAATGGGGGCTTACAGGACCACACCGGGAGGAGCCCTGTTTGTCATAATGGGACTCTGCCCCTTAGATATCAAAATTCGGGAGTAGGCCGCTTGGTACTGGGCAAAAAAGGGGAACTTGGATAAAATAGAGGAAATTCTAGGAAGTAGGATTGAAAATAAAGTTGAGATCAGGTTAAGAGGGGATCAGTTGTGGCAACATTCATGGGAAAGCGAAGAAACAGGGCGCAGAACTTTTGACTTAGTACCAGATGTTAGGGAAAGAATGGGAATGACATATTTCGAACCAACCAGGGGACTTATTCAGTTTCTCACTGGACATGGACCCTATCCGACATACCTATGTCGATTTGGGAAAAAGGCGACACCTACGTGTGACTGTGGTGCTGTGGTGTACCGGAAGGTACTCCTGACCATGTGGTCTACGAGTGCCCCCTTTACAATGATGTGGCCTCAGAGTTACGTGAACTACCTCATAATGACACACATAGACTGCTAAGACATCATGACACCTTTCAGACCATTAACAAACTGGCTAACGCGGTATCACAGAAAGTCTTAAGGGACTACCTGAGAGAACCAAATTAGCACATGATTAGAGACCTACTGAAATACTGATAAAGCCAGCACCCATTCCCAAACCGCCCAGGCCCGGAAAGGTCGACTCTTCAGTCTAGAATCCGCCGTGCCTCGGGATTAGGGGGAGTGGGGTGTAACTTCACCGATCTAGACAACGCACCTAATTGTGACCTTAGGATAAGTTTAGTTGTAGGACCTAGTTTATAGATACTATTCTTAGGAACCTGCAGCGACCAACTCCATGGCCTGTCCAGTGACGGGGCACGCTTATTGGGGTTAGCTCAATGAGCAAGGCTCAATAGTAGGTTTATACTATCAGCTGACACATTTGTAACGCTGCAGGCTTTAATGACTAGTTTGTTAGTTAGTTAGGTTACCACTTAGTCTATGTTACTAACTAGTTACTAAATTACACTTAGAAAAGCTGCAATTGTATAAATGTATAAGATCTTCGGCCCACTAATCACATAAGGCAGTGGGCTAGATTGTATAATTAGCAAGATTTGGAAATAAAGATTTTTTTTAAAAAAAACGTTCTAGGGGACTAATGACCCCAGAATTTGAGTCCCCTAGTGCTCAGAGCCATTTGAATCATCGACGTAGTAACTGAAAGGATAGAGCTTTCTCTCCAATTTCCACATAAAGCCAGGAAAAAAAAAATAGCCCGTTTCATTTCCAGAGCAGATGTCGGTCTCTGGTCGGAATGTCGGCAGACGGCTCACGCAGTCGCGCAGACTTACGCAACACGTACTGTACTATATCATCTGTCCGTACAGGGTCACTGGTCCAGCTAATGATGCGTCTCTGACGCAGCTTTAAAGTTTTCCGATGTCAGACCATTCAGTCAGAGACTAAATAAACGGCGTTCATCCTCCCAGAGTAAATGTGGCGTCATAGCCCTTAGGCTCTTTTTCTTTTTAATTCCTTTTGCACAATAAGTGCTAAGGCATAGATGTTGTTTGCCGACGATAACGCGACCTCTGGCAGCAGCCGCGCGAGGAGGATTCGCACATTTCCTGCACAGCGCGGGCGCCTCGGAAACGGATGAACGCGGCCCTTGTGTCCAGCCAGATAAGATAGCAGCGTGCAGAACGCAGCCTCCCCGTCGTGTCGCGCACAATGGGGCGGGGACTACACGGCGCTCCCCACTGAGGTTGCAAAACCGTGAAGACGGGGTGGGACGGAAAGTGAAACTGGTATCGAGTGTACTGGCTGCTCGGTTACGCAAACACTTGGGCACTTCAGCGCAGCCGCGGTAGGTGTGACGTCATCTGCGGTCTGCGTATTAGGAAACATTACACGACTAGTTTGTATTGCCGGTAGTTTGTGAGAATCTCGGGTTAGGTTCCGCGCGAGAAGACGAAACGGCTGGCAGCACAGCGGCGTGGCGTCGCACGTCAAGAGGAGGACCACGACTGCCGCTACGAGAGCGAGCAGACCGAGGCTCCGGCAGGGCGGCAGCGCACCCAGCGCCACGCGGCGCCCTCGCAACACAGGCGGACTGCCAGCCCGCCCGGCTCTCTTGTCAGGGAAGCGTGTGTGTGTGTGTGTGTGTGTGTGTGCGTGTGTGTGGGACAGCGCGACGCGGCCAGCGGCGCGGCTGGCGCACCTGTCTGCCGTATCGGCACTGGGCGCACCGTCCTGTGGCAACAAGACGGCGAGCGCGTGGCCGACGTGTCGACTCCTTCTGCACGTATTTTGGGTGCCCTCTATCACGTGCGTCACATTCTATAAACATACACTACTGGCCGTTAAAATTGTTACACCAAGAAGAAATGCAGATCATAAACGGGTATTCATTGCACAAATATATTATGCTAGAACTGACATGCGATAACATTTTCACGCAATTTGGGTGCATAGATCCTGAGAAATCAGTACCCAGAACAACCACCTTGGCCTGGGCATTGAGTCAAACAGAGCTTGGATGGCGTGTACAGGTACAGCTGCCCATCCAGCTTCAACACGATAACACAGTTCATCAAGACTAGTGACTGGCGTATTGTGACGAGCCAGTTGCTCGGCCACCATTGACCAGACGTTTTCAATTGCTGAGAGATCTGGAGAATGTGCTGGCCAGGGCAGCAGTCGAACATTTTCTTTATCCAGAAAGGCCCGTACAGGACCTGCAATATGCGGTCGTGCATTATCCTGCTGAAATGTAGCGTTTCGCAGGGATCGAATGAAGGGTAGAGCCATGGGGGTAACACACCTGAAATGTAACGTCCACTGTTCAAAGTGCCGCCAGAGTGAACAAGAGGTGACCGATACGTGTAACCAATGGCACCCCATACCATCACGCCGGGTGATACGCCAGTATGGCGAAGACGAATACACGCTTCCAATATGCGTTCACCGCGATGTCCCCAAACACGGATGTAACTATCAAGATGCTGTAAACAGAACCTGGATTCATCCGAAAAAATGACGTTTTGCCATTCGTGCACCCAGGTTCGTCGTTGAGTACACCATCGCAGGCGCTCCTGTCTGTGATGCAGCTTCAAGGGTAACCGCAGCCGTGGTCTCCGAGCGGATAGTCCATGCTGCTACAAACACCGTCGAACTGTTCGTGCAGATGGTTGTTGTCTTGGAAACGTCCCCATCTGTTGACTCAGGGATCGAGACGTGGCTGCTCGATCCGCTACAGCCATGCTGATAAGATACCTGTCATCTCGACTGCTAGTGATACGAGGCCATTGGGATCCAGCACGGCGTTCCGTATCCTAAACCCACCGATTCCATATTCTGCTAACAGTCATTGGAACTCGACCAACGCGAGCAGCAATGTCGCGATACGATAAACCACAATCGCGATAGGCTACAATCCGACCATTATCAAAGTCGGAAACGTGATGGTATACATTTCTCCTCCTTACACGAGGCATCACAACAACGTTTCACCAGGCAACGCCGGTCAACTCTTGTTTGTATATGAGAAATCGGTTGGAAACTTTCCTCATATCAGCACGTTGTAGGTGTCACCACCGGCGCCAACCTTGTGTGAATGCTCTGAAATGCTAGTGATTTGCATATCACAGCATCTTCTTCCTGTCGGTTAAAATTCGCGTCTGTAGCACGTCATCTTCGTGGTGTAGCAATTTTAAAGGCCAATAGTGTAAAAAGACTCTTTCTTCCCGTTAAGATTGTTCAAATGGCTCTGAGCACTATGGGACTTAACTTCTGAGGTCATCAGTCGCCTAGAACTTAGAACTAATTAAACCTAACTAACTTAAGGACATCACACACATCCATGCCCGAGGCAGCATTCGAATCTGCGACCGTAGCGGTCGCTCGGCTCCAGACTGTAGCGCCTAGAACCGAACGGCCACTCCGACCGGCTCCCTTTAACAATCACATACTGAATTCTCTTGACTACAGGGTCTGTAATACGAGTACAGTTCGAAGACACGTCCACTATTCCGTCCACCGGTTCTTTTTCTTCTTCTTCTTCTTCTTCTGCTTCTTCACTCTCAACCGTTAAAGTAGTTGGTCCGTTGCGACTTTTATCGTACATCCCTCGTCTTCCTTTAGCGATGTACTTCAGCAACCCTTGATTTGGAATACGTTCGTTACCCACTCTCTCTATATTTTCTTTCCATTATTTTCTGTATTCCTTAAGCTTTTCGTTTGAGGTGAAAATTCCAACATTCGGAGGGTCTCCCTTCTTATTACTCCCTGGACTCTTACGAAAAATCTCATGTCGACTGTGTGGAGTCCACCGTGTGCTGTAAAGTTCATAGATCACTTCCTTCGTCCATGTAGTAAACAGCGAACTGCCGTAACATTATATAATTTTCGCACTGTGACCTTTCGTACTTTTCCTGTAAGCGTTCCGACGCTGGCACACGCCATATCGAATCTGTCAATCTGTTCTCTTCGGTATCAACTTCGCCAGGGTATGTTACGTCACAGTGCAACAATCCCAAGCTGTTAACATGTTCAATAGGTTTATTTTCTCATAGAAATTTACATCTGAAACATCCGCCTAGAAAAATTTATGAATGATTGTGCTGATAAACCCCTTACGTTATTTGATTTTCAAACAGCTGAGCAAAACTGAACGTACTCACACATTTCTCTCTTTACTTATTCTGATCATCAGTAAACTGACACACAATATTTTTAGCGCAACCCAATCTGACTTTCAATAATCCCTACAAAAGAATGGCCCTGACGAACAATAACCTATAACTTTCATGAATCACTTACCTCACAAAAATCTTCGTTACTCGAACTACTGCAATACAGCGAGCGCCAATACTGCCAGATAAATAAAAGATTCTAACTGCTGAAGGCACTAGCTACTGAGAGGCATAGTTAGGAAATGAAAGATTTCGATAGATAACAAACAATGTATTTACCTTAATAGTGTTCAAAAGTCATATATATCAGTTCATGACATGCAGTCTTACAAATTTATTCTCTGTGATGGACACACGTCCAGATCATCCGCTCTAAAAACTCCGCCATCTCTCTCCCCACATCCACCATTGCTGGCGGCTCACCACCAACTGCGCAACGCTACGCGCTGTTCACATCCAACTGCCCAACACTACAATATCGAATATTACAACAATGCCACCCAGCCACAGACTGCACACATCACAGTCAGTGAGTTTCATACAGAGTACTACGTGGCGTTACCAACATAAAAACATAAACAGCCTTCTTACACATCTTAAAGGTTGTCAGCGTTGAAATGCCATGCTGTTCATTTTAGAGTACGGAAAAAGAAATCGCAGCACCAAGAAGGAATGAGAGTTGCTCGGCATGTTTCTGGATTGCTTCAAATGCACGCTGTGACGGTTCTGAACGTTCCAGAGTGAGACTTTCACACTGCTGCGGAGTGTGTGCTGATATGAAACTTTCCTGGCAGATTAAAAATGTGTATCGGATCGAGACTCGAACTCGGGACCTTTGCCTTTCGCGGGCAAGTGCTCTACCGCCTGAGTACAGCGCTTGCCCGCGAAAGGCAAAGGTCCCGAGTTCGAGTCTCGGTCCGGCACACAGTTCTAATTTCCCATGGAAGGGTTCTGAACGTTACTTACTTTCAAGAATGGTGTTAGTCAAGAAAGCCTTTGAGGCTGCAAAGACGCCATTCTCAACACCTTTCTGTGCTCGAAA
Source organism: Schistocerca cancellata (assembly GCF_023864275.1). Classification (NCBI taxonomy): domain Eukaryota; kingdom Metazoa; phylum Arthropoda; class Insecta; order Orthoptera; family Acrididae; genus Schistocerca; species Schistocerca cancellata. The sequence goes on along the minus strand of NC_064630.1, from coordinate 828,540,634 downwards.
GACGTCGGGTTAAAGGTTATGAGAAGCTGTATGTTCCTCCTACGATACTGCAGAAAAGACTTGGCAGGAATGTTGCTAGTTTGGTTGATTGATGGCAGCAGTGATCACGGGAATGTGCGGTCACAAGGAGAATAGGCTCCGCACGGCCACGTGTCACTGCCAAAGGGAAGGCCGTCGTGTTCGGTGAATGGCTCTGGTACGTCGTTCTGCATCTGCAGCACGTGGCAGCGTAGTCACACGACCAACTGTTACAAATCAGTTACTTCGAGGACAGCTACGGGCGAGACGTCCTGTGGCATGCATTCTGCCAGTCCCAAAACACCGCCAATTGATTGGGACTTCAGTGGTGTCAGGCGAGAACTCATTGGACGTTTGTTGTGTTTTCTGACGGTAGTTTGCCTTGTCTCGGTGCCAGTGATGGTCGTGTGTCGCTTAGGAGGCCAGCTGAGGCCCTGCAACCGAGCTGTCTGTGGCCGAGGACCTACACCTGGACTACTGGTCTCGGCTGAGATTTCGCATGCCAGCAGGAGCGCACTCGCGATTACCCCGCACACGCTGACTGGAAGTTTGTACGTCACTCTGCTGATTAGATCTGACGTGCTGCCGCTCAAAATGGTGTTTTCCAAGAGGATAGCGCTCGCCCACACACGACTGTTGTAACGCAACACGCTCTACAGAGTGTCGACATGTCGCTCGGCCTGCTCGATCACCAGATCAGTCTCCAATCGAGCAAATATGGGACATCGTCGGACGACAAGTCCAACGTCATCTACAAACAACATTAACCACGCCTGTATTGACCGACCAAGTGCAACAGCCATAAACTCCATCCCGAAAACTGACATGCGGCACCTGTAAAACACAATGTATGCACGTCTGCATTCAACGCTCTGGCGGTTTCACCGGTTATTACTGTAACAGTATTTCACATTTGCCTTGGCGTATCTCGCACGTATACCAACCTCTGATCTTGCGATGTCAATCACTTAAACATGTTATCTAAACAAATGTGTTGGCGAAATTTTATTACTCTACATTAATAATTTTTTTGGGTTGTAATTTTTTGCGCCAGTGTATTTGTCGGTCTGCTCAAATTATGTTGATTTGCTGTCTTGTATGGTTCGTACTGCTATCTCTGTATATTATGTTCGTTATCCATTATTTACTTTTACTTGTTAGTTTCCCTCTTAGTAGAAAATGATCAGACCGTTCTTCTTATCGTCCTGCAACATTTCGTAATCGCGCATGTTACTTACACTGCATTACTATGTGTCATTCCTTCGCGAAACTGCTATCGTTCTATCGAATGCCCACTGCATGAGTGTGTTTTGTCTGTGTGTGTGTGTGTGTGTGTGTGTATGAATGAGACAGAGAGAGAGAGAGAGAGATAGCAGTAGTGGGACGGTGTGTGGGGGTGTGGGGGGTGCCGCCGGCGCCGCACCTGCTCGCTGCCAGCCAGGAGCCCGCGGCGGCGGCGGCTGCTTTATCACCGGAAGTGACGCCAGCGGCGGCGGCGTTTCCCGGACACACGGAGGGACCGCGAACCAGCCCGGCAGCCCGGCAGCCGAGCTGCGTCGCCATGAGACGTGCCGGTGGGAGCCAGCGGCCTGAGCTGTGCGACGTGGAGCTGGCGCAGGTTCAAACGCGACACTGTCAGTCCAGACACAATACTCTGTACCGCCACCAACAGTGTTGTCGATGCTCAAAAGAAATGGTGGTGACAGCAGCCAGCTGCTTCCTGACGATGACGAGGGAGGCGAGACAGATTACAAACAACGTTATTAGAAGATTACATAAATACATTATGGAGTCAAATTAGTGTGACCAGCATTGAGTAGCCTGCACAACTATCTTTTGCAGCACAAAAAATGGGTCTGAGCACTATGGGACTTAACTTCTGAGGTCATCAGTCTCCTAAAACTTAGAACTGCTTAAACCTAAGTAACCTAAGGACATCACACACATCCATGCCCGAGGCAGAATTCGAACCTGCGACCGTAGCGGTCGCGCGGTTCTAGACTGTTGCGCCTAGAACCGCTCGGCCACTCAGGCGGGCTTTTGCAGCACATACCGCTGCGACACGTGCAGGAATAGACTCAGTGAGGTCCTGAAGATGCCGACAGTGGTGTGGAGCCACGCCCACTCCTGTGCCCTTACTAGCTGAGATTCCGTGGCGCGACCAGCCCTGTCGAGGTGGTCCCACACGTCCTTAGTTGGGCTTAAATCTGGAGATTCTGGTGGCTGGGGGAGTTGGGTAATTTCGTACTAGTGCTTTTCGAACCACGCACGTATAGTGTGAGCTGTGTGACATGTTGCGTTGTCCTGCTGCTAGGTGTCATTGTGTCGAGGAAAAGCATACTCGTGTATGTCGCCAAGGATCATTCACTGTGGCTTTTAAAGTGACGAGATCAGCCAGGGAGTGCCACGAAATCATTTCCCAGACGATAACAATCCTTCCTCCCGCCTGTACCCATCCGACGTCGCAGCGTGCTTGCCATCTGCCCTCCTGAGCCACTCAGTGGGCGTCCAGCTGCGGTGTCGGCGTGCAAATCCCAGCCTCCGCCGCCGATGAACATCAGCCGGCAGGGCTGCGTGAAGCGGGCGCCCGCTGCGGAGGCCCATACGCAGCGACGTTCACTGGACGCTGTTCTCAGCGCCTCGGTTCTCCTGGGCGGTCAGCTGCTGCACACTCACGTGTCCAGTCCGCCGCTCGTGGTCTCGCGGTAGCGTTCTCGCTTCCCGAGCACGGGGTCCCGGGTTCGATTCCCGGCGGGGTCAGGGATTTTCACCTGCCTCGAGATGACTGGGTGTTTGTGTTGTCCTCATCATTTCATCATCATCCAGGAAAGTGGCGAAATTGGACTGAGCAAAGATTGGGTAATTGTACGGGCGCTGATAACCACGCAGTTGAGCGCCCCACAAACCAAAACAAACCAAACCAAACTCACGTGTCCACCCGCCTCGTACACATTTCCGCATCTGCCGGCCGGGGTGGCCGAGCGGTTCTAGGCGCTGCAGTCTGCAACCACGCGACCGCTACGGTCGCAGGTTCGAATCCTGCCTCGGGCATCGGTGTCTGTGTGTGTGATGTCCTTAGGTTAGTTAGGTTTAAGTAGTTCTAAGTTCTAGGGGACTGATGACCTCAGAAGTTAAGTCCCACAGTGCTCAGAGCCATGTGAACCATTTCCGCATCTCTGGCCCGTGGTGCAGCACAGCGGCCTCGGCGCCGGTTTCCGATACCGCTATGTTGCTGTATACCCTAACCACGGCGGCACGTGAACAGTTTACAAACTTTGCCGTTCGAGAAATGCTTCCACCCTTCACCCAAAAGCCAGTGATCGTACCCTTTCGGACGTCAGACAAATCGCTCCGTTTCCGCATTACAAAAACGAGTTCACATCTGTCGGGGTCCCCCAGCCCCACGCCTCATGCAGCCCCCACTGCCAGTCATGATGCCGTGTCTGAGTGGTTGTCGCACGGTGGGGTCGAACATAGGCGGTCGTCACATCAGTGTGACTGCACCGTGTAATACACTAATGTCCGAGAAGAAATAGCTGCAAAAACGCTTAGTCCGCAGCAATTGGTCTCGCGGTTGCATTCTCGCTTCCCGAGCACGGGGTCCCGTGTCCCATTCCTGGCGGGGTCAAGGATTTTTACCTGCCTCGAGATGTTGTCCTCATCATTTCATCATCATTCATGACAATGGCGAGTTTGGACTGAGCAAAGCTTGGCAATTTGTACGGGCGCTGATAACGGCTCAGTTGAGCGCCCCACAAACCAAACATCATCATCATGATCATCATCAAATAAGTTTGAAACTGAAAAAGAAAAAGTCGGCGGTTTCGGAAGGGACCGCCACTGAAGACATCACGTGACTAATTCAATGTCCACATGCGTGAACTGTGCAGTCAGTGGCTCTTGCAGGGAATGGTCGCTGCCCCGTGGATAAATGCTACACCCACATGTACATGCATACTTGGCAAGCCACCACATGGTGCGTGGCGGACTCTACCCAGCACCAGTACTATGCACTTTCTTTCCTGTGTCGCTCTCAAATATGTGTATGCCTGCTTACAGACTCTAATCTTATCTTCCTGGTCTTTACGGGAAATATACTCAGGCAGCAGTAGAATCGTGCTGCAGTCAGTCTGGAATACCGGTTCTGTAAATTTTCTCAACAGTACTCGTCGATAAGGACGTCGCCTTCCCTCCATTGATTCCCATTTGGTGTTCCCGAAACATCACCGTAATACCTCGAGTTGTTCGAAATTATCGGTGGCGAACCTATAAGGCCGGCTCTAAACTGCTTCAATCTCGTCCATTAGTCACACCTGGCAGGGCTCTTAAGAACACGAACAGCGCTCAACAATGGGTCGCACCAGTGTCCTGCATCCGGTCTCCTTCCAGACGAACTGCACTCTGTCAGAATTCTGCTAATAAAGCAAAGTCCACCGCTCGGCGTCCGTGCCGCAGCCTTCCGCCCTCGTTCCGTTACGTCTCCCGCTCACTGCCCACTGCGCCACGCTGCCACAGTCGCTTTGCCACACCACTCCACGGAGTACCGGGGCGCGCCCCGTCCCTCAGGCCACGTTCCCATTCATTGCAATACAGCTGGAGAGCCTCTGCAGTGATGTTGGAGTTAAGGGCGAATACCAAGTGGGCGAAGGCGTGACTGGGGGTTTGGACTGAGGAGGGGGGGCCGCCAGGGTAGACCACGGCGCCCGAGTGGCCCAGCAGGCGTACACAGCACCTGCCTGCCGAGCAGCAGACGCGGGCTCGAATCCCGGCCTCGCCTCGGTAGGAAGTATCATTCGTCGGTTCAATCTGCATGCATACATCATAGATGTCTGAGACCTGAAAAGATCTCTCAAACCACATAGCCTCCTCTGAAATGAAAGGATCACACGAGTTCAATCGCATGTAACAGATCGGTTCGTCGATGTAACACTGGAGAGGTGAAGTCCGTCTACACGGGAGGCTCCTTACAGAGCAGTTGTGCACCCCATCATCCCAGAGTATTGTTCAGGTTTATGGGACACAAATGGTCACAGGTTTCTTCGATCGGCTGAGTAGTCACAGAAATACCGACAATTGCCGGAACTTCCAGCCAAGATGGATGCCAATTACCACGCGAAAGCAAACTTACAAAGTTTCGAGAACAGGAATTAAGTAATAGATGTAGGAATATTCCACAGCCTCCTGCTTAGCGCTATCTTAAGGGGCGCATTGGCGAGATCAGACTAACTGCTTGCATTGCGCCCAGAGGCAAGCGAGCGGTCACCTTTCCCGCGCTGCCACGCGAACGGACCGGCAAGAAAGCCTGACGTTTTAGTACTGTGGCGAGTATTCTCGCTGCCTCGCACGGTGCTTGCAGAGCCCGGATGCAGATGCGGATGTGGTTATGACTTGACGGTCTGCAGCGTAAGAGCGGCGCAAAATTATTCGCATAGATTTCTGTAATAAAATTAAAAACAAATCAGTCCGATGTTTATTTCTCTAGCCGTGTTGTCAAAGTATTAACGGACAGATGTAAAACCCAGCGACGAGCACAGAACCTGTAATACGACAGGCAACTGTATTCGCGCAGGCCACGTCCCAGAAGCTCGCCTTACGCCTTGCCCTGGTCGTATGTGACGTTGGGCCGCTGGGTACGTTACGGCGGGGGAAGTTTTGCGTTACTGTGGCCCAGGCATCTGGAGAGCGGAGGGTTCGCGGTGGCCTGCCGGCGCCGCTCGCCACAGGGGTCCGTCCTCTGGGGGGGGGGGGAAGCTGCCTAACTGCGCGTGTCCGCCCCCGCCATTAATTACCGTAGCGTCCCGACCGTCACCCCCTGTACTCCCCATGTAGGCCGACAGCACGCCGGCTGACGTCCGCGCTTTGCGCCAGTGGTCGGAGATTTTTCCGCTGGGGCGCCGGGAGTTGTGTTGTCCTCGTCACTTTGTCACCGTCGACAGCCAAGTCGCCCAGTATGGCGTCAACTGAAAAGACATGTACCTCGGCGGCCGAACTTCCCCAGCTTGGTGACTCCCGGTCATCAATGCCGTACCATCATTTTATGGCATCCGCACGAATCCGGCGTGTAGAATGCGGGTATGGGAGAAATCGAATTACGGGAGTGGTATTCCTAAGCCTTATAGCAGCTTGCGATACTGTGTGTAAGCCGTCATATTTAATTACGAAACATCTGCTACATCACAGAACAGTATTTCTTATCATGCTCACTAGCAAACCTCCTGCACAACAATTCTTCTGGAGTTCCAAGGCCAAACGAGCGGACTGACTAAACAGAAAAAAATGGCTTCCCTGGAGGAAGTATAAAGATTTATTTGTGTAAAAGGCAACATATTTGAGGAAGTTCCCGTTACCACCAAAAGCTGCTTAGAGAGAGAAACCTTTATTGATGACTAGTTCGGCGGAGAGAACCATTCAGTAAGTCGCCCTAAATTACACAAAGGTTGTCAGAAGAGAACCTTGAACTGTACAGTTACATTTATGTACATTACATTAGTAATACTAATATACTGAAACTTGCGTAAAAATTCCTTATAATACAAACATCTTGCCAGGTTCAGTTAACATTAAACAGCCATATTCAAGTTTACAGTGGCACCGGCCGCCCTCTCGTGCGCTTCTGCCCGGCAGGTGTGCCGGGAAGGACACCGTGGCGCGGCCTCGCGTGCTGTGTTGACCCCCCAACACCCCCATCTTGCCCAGTAGGACCGTGTCCGCAAGTTTTACAGTGCCCCCTCCCTCTCTTCCTTCTTCGTCTACGGCGCTGCACCTCGTAGCTTACCTTCAGTTTTTTTCCACATTTTGATGATAAAGACGTTTGCACGTCTTGTTCGAGTGTAGTGTCTAATGTTGCTTCCGCCGGAAGGACGGCCTTTATATTATATCTATACTTGCACGAATAAAGATACTTTGTTTAATCTGCTTCCTGCTCACAAAAAAGGAAAAGAAACAGCAGAGGGGAGCGGTTTAGGGACGGGAAGTGGGAGGTATTGGGACCAGGACTCGGGTTTCGACCTTGCCCTGCCAACCCTCGCCTGCACCGGCTTGAAACTGACCACTCGACCTCCTGTTTATAGCGTCCACACGACCTGTTCCTTCGTTGTTTTTTTTTTTTAAATTCAGTTTGCGATATCTACGTCTTTCAAATGTAAAATTCATCAAATGTATGTTCATGAAAAATGCACATTTTCTTGTTTCTGATTACATATTGCACGAAGAACTCCTGATAAAGTATTAATCATCGATATTTTATAAAAGATTGTTAATAAAAGTTGTTTAAATTAAGAAAACTTAACAAATTCAATTTTTAGGACGAAACTGAAAAATCAGATGCTCTACATTTGGACTGTGTCCAGTATTTTATACCACAAATGGGATCCCACACGAGCCAAACTTTGAAAGTTTTCAAAGCACTGAGCACACCAATCAAATGCTGCATTTTACAGTTGTCACCGTACCACCGCAATATAAACCAAAAAGAACTTTCCTGCAGCCAAGATAAGGGATTTGTCGCGAGAAATAACGAGACATTTAAGCTGCTAGATATATTGGAACTAATGCACAAAACTTTCTCACACGTCGCTGTCGAACGCTGGCAGGATACAGAACGCGTCATGAAAGAAAAGGTCAAAATGTGGCGCTTGGATGGCTTCGTGGGTCGCGTTGTCGATCGGCTAGATGACAGTGCCAGTACACAAATGTATTTCTCGGATTCGGATATGGAAGGAATCGAGAGACTACTAAACGACTGACGGTAAGTAATACCTTCAATGGACTCAGTATTTAACTAAGCGGTGAAATCTCTGCAATACGCTTTTGCGTCACATATCTCGCGCAGAAAAATTATCTTGTGTTTAGGTTAGGAATTTTCATTACTCTTGTTTTTAACTGCAAGTCTTCAACCCTAAGTTGGCTAAGAACGAGAGCATGATATGCTTTCCGTCTGGTTTCTCAAGAAGCATGCGGCATTCTTGGAGCTTTGCCGAATATTATTTCGTTCTCCTTAAAACTCAAACCACACTGGAAGCTATATCGTTTCTCTGTTCGTCGCTGCAACTGCCCAGGTCACTGCGGGTTACTTGGACCAGCTGGCTGGCCAGAGCTGTCCAAGTTACATGCGCCGTTGTCCCGCATTATCGCTCCGTCGATGTCGGCGTAACACACAGCATAAAAAATATCCTTGCTATCGTGCTTGACTCTACTCGACACGGCTTGGCTTCAGTCCAGTGAAACGAAATCCAATGAGATTCCGGCAAAGCGGAAGAATACGCGGTTCAGTGTTTACATCAGGTTTATTCTTACAATGAACACATTATAGCGTCTTCTCTGCTTATTCACTGGCAGCAGTTTAGGATTATAAAATGAATAACTTAAAGGACGTATGTTAGCTACGTCTTTGTTTAAGAACAATAAAAACAAACAACATCTTCCTTGAGAGACCACAGCTTCATCCACGGCGAAGGCCGTCTCATCAGAAAAAAAGATTCCGGACAATACATCCTGTCTGCAGACGCTCAATACGAGGTGCATTCAAGTTCTAAGGCCTCCGATTTTTTTTTCTCCGTACTGGAAAGAGATAGAAACATGCGCATTGTTTTAAAATGAGGCCGCGTTCATTGTCAATACGTCCCAGAGATGGCAGCACCGTACGGCAGATGGAATTTTACCGCCAGCGGCGAGAATGAGAACTGTTTTAAATGCTTAAAAGGCGACGTTTTCCTTACTTGAGCAGCGTGCAATCATTCGTTTTCTGAATTTGCGTGGTGTGAAACCAATTGAAATTCATCGACAGTTGAAGGAGACATGTGGTGATGGAGTTATGGATGTGTCGAAAGTGCGTTCGTGGGTGCGACAGTTTAATGAAGGCAGAACATCGTGTGACAACAAACCAAAACAATCTCGGGCTCGCACAAGCCGGTCTGACATGATCGAGAAAGTCGAGAGAATTGTTTTGGGGGATCACCAAATGACTGTTGAACAGATCGCCTCCAGAGTTGGCATTTCTGTGGGTTCTGTGCACACAATCCTGCATGACGACCTGAAAATGTGAAAAGTGTCATCCAGCTGGTTGCCACGAATACTGACGGACGACCACACGGCTGCCCGTGTGGCATGTTGCCAAGCAATGTTGACGCGCAACGACAGCATGAATGGGACTTTCTTTTCGTCGGTTGTGACAATGGATGAGACGTGGATGCCATTTTTCAATCCAGAAACAAAGCGCCAGTCAGCTCAATGAAAGCACACAGATTCACCGCCACCAAAAAAATTTCGGGTAACCGCCAGTGTTGAAAAAATGATGGTGTCCATGTTCTGGGACAGCGAGGGCGTAATCTTTACCCATTGCGTTGCAAAGGGCACTACGGTAACAGGTGCATCCTACGAAAATGTTTTGAAGAACAAATTCCTTCCTGCACTGCAACAAAAACGTCCGGGAAGGGCTGCGCACGTGCTGTTTCACCAAGACAACGCACCCGCACATCGAGCTAACGTTACGCAACAGTTTCTTCGTGATAACAACTTTGAAGTGATTCCTCATGCTTCCTACTCTCCTGACCTGGCTCCTAGTGACTTTTGGCTTTTTCCAACAATGAAAGACACTCTCCGTGGCCGCACATTCACCAGCCCTGCTGCTATTGCCTCAGCGATTTTCCAGTGGTCAAAACTGACTCCTAAAGAAGCCTTCGCCGCTGCCATGGAATCATGGCGTCAGCGTTGTGAAAAATGTGTACGTCTGCAGGGCGATTACGTCGAGAAGTAACGCCAGTTCATCGATTTCGGGTGAGTAGTTAACTAGAAAAAAAATCGGAGACCTTAGAACTTGAATGCACCTCGTAGAACCAACTCAAACCGAACCCACTGAAAACCCAAAAATTTTTCATCTGTGGACTATGGAGGCAAAAAGGAGTTTAAATTGTTGTTGGGAAGGTAAAACGGCCGAACACTGCGTGTCGTAAAAATTTGTAGGATTGGCGCGGGACACCGATTTGTCTTTATCGAGCCCTGGCTGAACACCGGTCTCAAAGTGGCCGGCGGCAGTGATGCTGGGAACAGTGTGGGGAGCTCAGGCGGATTCTGAGAGCGCTTCAGCACCGCACCAGCCCTGTGCCACTGTGCGCGTGGTGACGTCGTAGAGGACGAGCCGTTCCAAAGCGGTGGATGCGGCTATAAGCGAAACGCACCGCATCGTTACCATTCCTCACATTCGACGAAGGCATCAACTGAACGAGACGCGACAAAAGGAACAGCACGCAAGTTCACGAAGTCGGTCGAGAAAAGAGTTTCCCGAAAGCAGCCGAGGAGCTTGCAGTTCCAGCAAAGGAGACCACAAAACGAGGGAAAAAAAACCTTACAGGGTGACAATTATTGAACTATATGGAACAACATCGTCATAACTTCGGGACGGTTTGCGTTAGGGCGTTCAAACTGCACGGTTGGCCGTGGGGCATGATGGGAATTACTATGCGCATGCATATGCTTTGGTTTACCGACGAAGCCCACTTTCATTTGGATCGGTTCGTCAGTAAGCAAAATTGGTGCATTTGAAGGACTGAGGATCCGCATTTCACGAGCGAGAAGTCCCTTCGCCTTCAGCGGGTGACTGTGTGCTGTGGAATATCCAGCCACGGAATAATTGGTGCGACATTCCTTGATGGCACGATGGCTACCGAAAGGTACGTGAAACTTTTGGAAGATGATTTCATCCCCTTTATCCAAAGTGACCCTGATTTCGACAAGACGTTGTTAATGCGAGACGGAGCTCGATCCCATCGAAGCAGGAGAGTGTTTGATGCCCTGGAGGAGCAGTTTGGGGGCCGCATTCTGGCTCTGGGGTACCCAGAGGCCACTGGCATGGGCTTCGATTGGTCGCCATATTCTCCGGATCTGAAGACACGCGACTCCTTTTTGTGTGGCTATATTCAAGACAATGTGTACAGTAATAACCCCAAAACCATTGCTGAACTGAAAACAGTCATTCAGGAGGTCACCGACAGCATCAGTGTTCCGACACTTCAGCGGGTCACGCAGAATTTCGCTATTCATCTGCGCCACATCATCGCCAATAATGCCACGCATATCGGACATGTCACAAACTAAATCCGAATATCTGTAGTGTATAAAGTGTATGCACGCCATAGTTTGCAACTAATTTACCTTTTTTTTCATATAGTTCAATATTTGTCACCTTTTATTTTCAAGTAAATACTCATTGTATCTATTTTCACTTAAACAGATAATGTACACTCTCTGTTTTCACATTCGTTTCAACTGTAAATTTAGAAAACAATAACAGTGGGCAGTGGGTATGCTCGATCAAAACAATTTTGTGTTTTTTATTTCTAACAGTTACTCCTTCGCTAAATATGATAGTACAAAATATATGCACTTTATAAGGGACCAAACAAATCGCCAAGTTTGAGTAGTTGAGAGGTGATTTTACTGAAGAAGAACTACACAGCAGAATGTTTCTACCGCAAACAACAATAACAAAAGAAAACTATTTACGCCAACAACTTTTGGAGTCAAAACGTGATGTTTTGCCAGATTAGTGTGCAGTTAGTTAATCTGAATAGCTGTTTCTGTAGGGAAGTGATGAGCTCATTCAGAAAATTCTCTTTCCTGAGATGATGATACTCTTGAGCCAGCTCCGTAAACAGAATTTTAAGGACGAGAGATCAGGCGATGCCCGCTCTTCCATTCGCACGGCTGGCCGTGTAATCTTCAGTAAGAGTGCCGGTGGCGTGACCCGCCTGCCCGCAGTGGCTTTCCGTCCGACTTCTTTCTATTACCGCGCGGCTGCTCTGACTGTATTGGTTTTAGGGCGTACCCCTGGGCCGTCACGTCAGACCGCGCCGAGCCGCGCCTGCGCGCCTCTGGCGGCCCCACACGTGAAACCCGCTGGCTCACTCCTTCGGCACCTGTCCCCGGCAGTGCGAGGCCGCTGTTGGATTCAATTAGGCGCCGCCCCCTCAATTTGCCTGCCCCGCTGATAAGGAGGCCCCTAATTCGCTCATAAATAATGCAGGAGCCGTCTCACTGATGGGAGACGGTCTGCGGCGACCTTTGCATTAGCATTTTAATTGCTTCTCGTCAATTGGTAATTGCTGAACATTAAGATCTGCGACTGGCCATCCGGCCGTGCGAGGCGTTCGCGGTCCTGCTCCCGTAAGATGAGTTACTCCGAACTGAAATGGAAGCAGCTGCTCTTTGCGAATTACTCCGGGGATGCGCTCTCCCTTTAAGGCCTCTTCCACAGCAGTAGAGCAACTTCAATTAGTGCCTCAACAGTCGACCTCTTTAGGTGAACTGACATCCTGATTGTCACGTCAGGAGCTAAACCGTGCTCAATTGAACAAGCTGCTTCTTCTCTCCTGTCGCTAGCGAGGCAGTAAAGAACAGCCGTGCGGACACCACTACCATTTGGTACCGGTAATGGCTTGACCTTCCCTCTTGTAGTGCCGGCCGCTGTGGCCGAGTGGTTCTAGGCGCTTCAGTCCGGAACCGCGCTGCTGCTACGGTCGCAAGTTCGAATCGTGCCTCGGGCATGGATATGTGTGATATCCTTAGCTTAGTTAAGTTTAAGTAGTTATCAGTCTAGGGGACTGATGACCTCAGATGTTAATTCCCATAGTGCTTAGAGCCATTCGAACCCTTTGAACCTCTTGTAGTCTAAAATAGTGTCGGTCGTTACTTCACACTCCATGATGTTTTGTTAATTGTGGGTTGTCTGAGCTAAGGGAGGGTTGCAGGTACCAAAGCATAATTTCTTTAAGATAAACCCAAAACTGTTTGTTAATCAGCAGATATACAGATACCTGGGAAGTTTTATCACAAAGGATGCCCACTGCATCAACGAAATACGAGCAAGAATCGCCGTGGCTAAAGGTGCTTTGAACAAGAACAGGATTCTGCTCACCAGCTAGTTGAGTTTGGCATTTAGGAAAAAATCGGTAAAGGGCTACATTTGGAGCATTGCACTGTGTGGAGCAGAGACATGGACCATGAGAAAGTACGAGAAAAATACTTAGAGAGCTTTGAAATGTGGTGTTGGAGGAGAATGGAAAAGATCAAGTGGACCGATCGCATAAAAAATGACGATGCATTGCGAAGAGTAGGAGAGAAGAGAAGTATTCTGCGTACAATTCTTCAGAGAAAGGCCAACTGGATTTGACATGTACTTAGACACGAGGGACTCATACATGATGTCATCAAAGGGAAATTCAGAGGAAACGCACGACGAGGAAGAAGAAGAATTCAGCATCTGGACGGCATTAAAGATGGAAGAAACTGAAGACAGGGAACAGTGGAATCAGAAATTCTCCGTACGAAGACAAGGACCTGCCACTAGGCAGAATACTACATAATAATAATAATAATAATAATAATAATACAGATACTACCATTTGGTTATTGCTGCCTACCACCTGCAATGTACACTCCTGGAAATTGAAATAAGAACACCGTGAATTCATTGTCCCAGGAAGGGGAAACTTTATTGACACATTCCTGGGGTCAGATACATCACATGATCACACTGACAGAACCACAGGCACATAGACACAGGCAACAGAGCATGCACAATGTCGGCACTAGTACAGTGTATATCCACCTTTCGCAGCAATGCAGGCTGCTATTCGCCCATGGAGACGATCGTAGAGATGCTGGATGTAGTCCTGTGGAACGGCTTGCCATGCCATTTCCACCTGGCGCCTTAGTTGGACCAGCGTTCGTGCTGGACGTGCAGACCGCGTGAGACGACGCTTCATCCAGTCCCAACATGCTCAATGGGGGACAGATCCGGAGATCTTGCTGGCCAGGGTAGTTGACTTACACCTTCTAGAGCACGTTGGGTGGCACGGGATACATGCGGACGTGCATTGTCCTGTTGGAACAGCAAGTTCCCTTGCCGGTCTAGGAATGGTAGAACGATGGGTTCGATGACGGTTTGGATGTACCGTGCACTATTCAGTGTCCCCTCGACGATCACCAGTGGTGTACGGCCAGTGTAGGAGATCGCTCCCCACACCATGATGCCGGGTGTTGGCCCTGAGTGCCTCGGTCGTATGCAGTCCTGATTGTGGCGCTCACCTGCACGGCGCCAAACACGCATACGACCATCATTGGCACCAAGGCAGAAGCGACTCTCATCGCTGAAGACGACACGTCTCCATTCGTCCCTCCATTCACGCCTGTCGCGACACCACTGGAGGCGGGCTGCACGATGTTGGGGCGTGAGCGGAAGACGGCCTAACGGTGTGCGGGACCGTAGCCCAGCTTCATGGAGACGGTTGCGAATGGTCCTCGCCGATACCCCAGGAGCAACAGTGTCCCTAATTTGCTGGGAAGTGGCGGTCTTGGCGTGCATCCGTGCGTCGCTGCGGTCCGGTCCCAGGTCGACGGGCACGTGCACCTTCCGCCGACCACTGGCGACAACATCGATGTACTGTGGAGACCTCACGCCCCACGTGTTGAGCAATTCGGCGGTACGTCCACCCGGCGTCCCGCATGCCCACAATACGCCCTCGCTCAAAGTCCGTCAACTGCACATACGGTTCACGTCCACGCTGTCGCGGCATGCTACCAGTGTTAAAGACTTTTTTCACTTTTTTTTCCCACTAGCTGCTTATATTTTATGACCCACCGTCTAATTTCTTATGGTGGGTCGTATATTGCAATTAGCCGCTGTGACTGGGTCCGGGGTCCGCAGTGACTGTAAGTAACACCACACCGGCTCCCGTCCCCACTCACACCGTTGCCCGTGTCCCGCCACGTGGAGGCGGGCTCTGTTTAGATCCATTTGATTCTTTTTTTTGTGCAGCATTAGAAAAACGTATAACTAATACAAAATCAAGTAAGATATTAATAAACAAAACGAAATTAAATATTTAGAAAGAAGGAAGGAAGAGAACTAAATAGAGAAGTTATAGGTATAATATTGCCCGTCACCTGGTTGTGGGCGGCGGCCCGGGTCTTGGAATGAACCTCAAGACGCTGGCCGTTGCTCACCATGCCTTTAACATCTACTATCCTAAAAACTACCTTAACTAGAAGAAATTAGGGTACGTTAACGCTAGAAACTAAGACTAAGACCTCCATCTCCAGCCTACTAAACTATTTACGATATACAATAGAGAGGTAACTGATTTTGTGCTTGGCTCAAAGTTGCTAATGAAAGGGTACTCGTAGTAAAAGTAATAAGGTAATGACGCTAACGGTTTGTGTTGAGCCTACAAGGCTCCTGGTAGAGTACATCAGGCGCAAGCACCTCCCGGCCCCGCCGACAACACGACCTGAAAATAAGCTTCAGATGAGAAGTTCTTAGTATAGTGGAGGTTGAGGTATAGGCTGTGTAGGTTAGTTGTACAAACAGTTCACACTGAGCCAATGAGACTTACAATGATACGTGGTGTGGCAGTTAGCACCTTCTGGCCCCGCCAGCAACACAGCCTGAGCGGTGGTTTTCCCCGATCTACCATAGGTATCCGTCGGGTTGGGCTCAAAAGAGAGGGACCACAATTAAGATCCTTCCATACAGACTGTGCGCTGCCTCTTAACGGAAGGCGTAGGTCCCTTGAAGAGGTACCTAGCTTTAAGCTCTTACTGAACATGGAGATGCTGTTAACTGTTTATATATAAGGTGCAATCTGTTTTTAGGATTGTGTGTGACTTGTGCACCTCTTGTCGGTTGTTCCACTCTGTTCTTTGAATTTAACTTGGTTGACACTATGGATCATCCGCGCAGGACGCTTCAATATCTGTGTTGGTGCGCTGGTCTGTATCTGTTTCTTCTTCATCACTCGTGGTGCTTATCATATCTGTGTCCCCCTGGGCATCGTGACGTCTGTTTGGACCGACTTGCCTTCGGTAGGGTCTGTTGCGCAAGTATTCTATTTGTTGGATCTTCGAGATTTCGTCCGTTAGTTTGTTGAGTTCAGTCCACCTTTCCGGGTCGCGTATTATTGTATGTAGTTCGTTCTGTGTGTTCAGGCGATTTATGTGTACTGTGTGTCTTATGTTCGTGCGTTGTCCGCAGAAGAAGACAGTATGTTCAGGGGAACCTTCTTCCCCGCATGTGCATCTATTAGTCTGCTGCAGACTCACGCGGTACAGGTGCGTGGGATAAGGGCCATGTCCTGTGATGAAATGTACCATACCGCGGCTGGGATCAATATGTTTTAGTTTCAGTCTTTCCCGGATGTCAGAGAAGAAGTTGTATACACGGCGGCCCTTATCGCTGTTGGCCCACTCGCTCTGCCAGGTATCCACTCGCCATGCTCTGAGTTGGCGTGTTGTCTCAATAGGTACACCAGTGATCTGCCGAACCTGGTCTATTCTCCCCATCCTAAGCCAGTACATTGCTGCGCGGTACCTGATGGTGATATCTATGGGGAAAATTCCCATGACGACACATAGTGCGTCATTTGATGTTGTGTTAAATGCCCCAGTTAGTCGAAGTAGAACACTTCTTCGGCCTCGACGTACAATGGTTCTATTGGTTGAGAGATTTAACCTGTGGGCCCACGTACTGGCAGCAAAGCATAGTACTGACTCGAAGAGAGCGCAATGGTATGTTCGTGTCACTGACAGGGGTAGTCTGAATTGTTCCGAATTTAGCCTAGCCAGTTTGTGTAGTATCTTTTCTGCTTTGTTTGTGCATATTCGCATGTGTTCGTGGAAGTTCAATCGTTCATCAATGTATACTCCTAGATAGCGTGTGACTGCTAGTCTTTTTATGTTAGTGTCCCCGATTTTGACTATTGGGTTCCTGCGCAGGATACCCTTTAGCAATGTATAAGTTGTTTTGTTTCCTGCTATCTTTAATTTATTATCTGTGCACCATTGGGTTATTGTCCTAAGTGTTCCATTGGCTCTTTCTTCTAGCTGGGCACGGTTATTTGCTGAAACTACGACGAGTAGATCATCAGCATAAGCGACAGCTCCATCTGTCAAGATGTGCTCCTCTAGTAACAGTAGGAGCGGTTCTATAACTATGTCCCAGAAGATGGGGCCGCAGATCGACCCTTGTGGACAGCCCTTTGTAATTCGTTTAATCACTTTCTGGTTGTCCATTTGCCAAACGATCGTTCTGTCTCTGCAGTAGTCCATGAAACTATTATACAGAGACTCCGGTACCTGCAGGTGTCTGAGCCTCTTGAACAAGGCCGGCCACCAGAGGTTGTCGAAGGCACCTGAGATGTCTATCATAATTGCAAGTGTGTATTTGGATGGTGTGTCGTGTACTATTTGGAGTGCTCTGTTAATTGCGTCGTCTATAGATTTCCCTTCCCTGAAGCCATATTGGTGTGGTGTCAGTCCCCGTAGTGTTCGGTGTGCTTGTAGTCTTTTGCAGAGTAGTTTTTCTTGTACTTTACCGAGTGTATTGATAAGGCAAATTGGTCTGTATGACTTGGGGTCTGATGTGTCTTTGTCTGGAGCCTTTTTGATGATAACCGCCTTGGAGGTCTTCCACACTGCAGGCACACAGCCCAGCCTTAATGCATCGTTTACAACGTTGTGAGAAACGGGATGATCTGCGGTGCAATTTGTTTCAGTACCTCAGAGTGGATACCATCCGGTCCAGGCGCCTTTTTGTTTTTGAGTTCTGAGATCGCTGTCGCCACTTCTTCCTGCGCAAATGGACAGGTGACGGTTGGTGTGGTGTATACGGTGTCTACTTCGCGTCTCACCGCTGCATGTTGTGGTGTGTCTGTGTCTGCGATGTCGTCGGGCAGGAGTTTGCTCAGCAGGAACTCCGCTGTGCGTCTCCAGCCCTTAGTCATCTCACCATCCTCCTGTCGCAGCGTTCCCAGAACCAGTAGGCTCTTAATTTTCTCTGTCACGATTTTGTATGGTTCCCCCCAAATGTTTAGTTGTGTTTGTGCTGCTACATGGCTGTTCCAATGGTCTTTCCTGGTCTTATTCAGCTCAAGTTTATATTTATCCTTGGCAAGCCGGTAGTCGTGTAGTCGTAATTGTCTTTCTCTATCTGAAATTGCTCGTTGGTAAAGTTTACGTTTACGTTTTGAGTCTTGTTTGAGTCGTGTTAATTGTGTAGTCCAGGGAATATTTTGGTGTTTTGTCATTCTTTGTGTGGGTATGCAGGTGTTCTGTGTGTGTGTGATGATATCTGTCAGCATGTGTGCTCTGTAATCAACACTGCCGGTGATGTCTTGCGGTATGTGCTCATGTATTTTTTGTCTGACCCTGTCCCAGTCTGTTTTGTCAAATAATAGTCTTTTTGGTAGTGTTTCTGTGTTGACGTTTGGTGTGCCACTTAAGGTTAGTGTGATGATGTTGTGGTCGCTAGCAGTGATCTGGTCATGTACGGTCCAGTCTCGTACGTGGTTGATGGCGGCGTTATTAACGAGGGCGATGTCTATGTTTGATGAATGACCGTTGTGTCCGATGTGAGTCGGGTGATGTCCTTCCTTGTTGAGTACGTGTAGTCTGTTTTCTTGGATGATGTCATTTATTATTCTACCTCTGTCGTCAGTTCTGTCTGAATGCCACAGGGTTGATGTGGCATTTATGTCTGCACAGATGAGAAGTTTTTTGTTGCCAGCGTATTGCGCAACATCTCTGATGAGATCTGCGTATGGTTTGATGCAATGACAAAATTGGGCGTAAAGCGACGCGATGACCCAAGTATCCCCCTTGTGTGTGACTTCAACTGTAACTAGGTGCTCGGAACAGAGCTCTGTAATTTTCACTGGATGTATTTCTTTGTTTAGGATTATGACAGATGCCATGCAGCCTGTCCCCTCCGCAACCGTCACCGCACTTGGAGGAAAGTTGGGGTTATGCCCTTGTCTAGTGTAGGGCTCCTGTATGCACAGAATGTCACTTTTTAGTTCGCGTAGGACCCGTGGGAGCTCCGAATTTACAAGTATACTCCGCATAGCATTAAGCTGTGCTATTAGCAGTTTGGGTGTTTAACTGTGGCGTAGCACTTGCTGCCAGTTTGACTGTAATCGAAGTATGTTCTCCCATGAGCCCTTACGTGATCCTTGTAAAGCTTGTCCATATCGAATGGTTCCTCCCTGCGGGCGCACACCTGCATCAGCAGGTCTAGTAGGCTGTCTGGATCTGTTGGAATATTCTCCGTTTTGAGAATCACTCTATCGGTTTGCTCTGATGTACGGAAACAAACAGATTGGCCGTACGGGTGTAGGGTGCGGATGAGAATCCGCTGTGCCGTCTCTAAGATGTCTCTTTTTTCTAGCCTACTTAATTTTACATTTATATCTAGCTTGTCGTAACTAAAACTATCGGTGTCGATGGCGTGTGTTGGCGTCTCTGCAGCCGTGACGGGTCGTGATGGTGTAGTGGCGTTGTTGTG
Organism: Schistocerca cancellata; assembly: GCF_023864275.1. Taxonomy (NCBI): domain Eukaryota; kingdom Metazoa; phylum Arthropoda; class Insecta; order Orthoptera; family Acrididae; genus Schistocerca; species Schistocerca cancellata. The sequence continues at coordinate 828,521,283 of NC_064630.1, read as the reverse complement.
CACCTCTGCCGGGGGCGCTGGATTGGCTTCCTCGTTGGTTGTTGTGGGGGTTTCCTTGGGCGTCGGCACTGAGGCTGTTGGTTGGGGGGTTGCGAAGGTGTTAAAGACTGCGATGGAGCTCCGTATGCCACGGCAAACTGGCTGACACCGCGGTTCCTGGTGTGTCCGCTGTGCCGTGCGTGTGATCATTGCTTGTACAGCCCTCTCGCAGTGTCCGGAGCAAGTATGGTGGGTCTGACACACCGGTGTCAATGTGTTCTTTTTTCCATTTCCAGGAGTGTAGTTAGAGAGCGTAGTTTATGTGGGCTTTGTGCGCATTATTTTGCCGGCAGTTTTCAAACTTCAGATACAGAGGATCGACAGAAATATGCAAACACTAAAAATACAATACCAAAGCACCTTACCGTGCCTAGTACGGTCTAGGGAACGCCTCCCAGTCGTCTCGGGCTGGATAAATACGGGGTCTGCATGGGTTACAACGCAATCTTATAAAATTCTTCCCGTACAGCTAAAGGTGATGAAGATGGATAGCAATGAGACGGCCTTCTCTCCAAAGCAGACCACAAAGACTTAATAGAACTCAGGTCTGTTGGCTGTGGTAGCCAGGGCAGATGTGATGGTGTGATGGTTCATCCCCGTGCTCACGAAACCATTCCTGCGAGGTGCTTGAAGAGGGGTGCCATAGTCTGGAACCGCAGCATCAGCACTGCGGGAACAAACACTGTGTCGTGGATAGGACCCGGTAGCCAAATTGCTCACACAGTTCTCTGCAGTAATGTGACCGTGCAGAGTAACTGCGGGGCCCTTGGAATACGACGACATGGCTGCTAAACTCATCGCCGAACGCCCGCCACGTTTAACTCTCGGGACGAAAATCGGCCAGAAATTGGAAACAGCGTTGGGGACAGTACTCCATCGTCGAGGTTTTATTGTTTCGGCACCACGTTTACCTGCTACGGGCGTTTCCACCAGTAATGAGTGGTTCTGGAATTCCAGCCGGCCCTGCAACTCCCTGCCTATGGAGCTCTCTTAGCGTTGTTCTGATGCTGACAGGGTTCCCGAGTGCGCCATTCTGTTCTGCAGTCACTTTTGTAGCTGTTATTGTGTTGTTTGTCGTCACAATCATCTACACTGATCGTCGCTCACACTCACTCAACACAGTACTTCGTACGCGTTCACTTAGCGGATGACGTTCTTCCGCTTTCTCTCTGTGACACGGTGCCTCCTCAGATACCGAACACCTCGTCTTCCTTAGCTACGGAAGCTGTTTGCACAGCTGCCGCCCGTGCTCAAATTCAACAGCGCGACCTGCAGGCTCGGCTAGCATCTCCATTCGTGTTCGAGCATCCGCTTCTCGCGAAGTTTCCACACTTTTGTCCAATGCCTGTACTTGTTTACCGAACGCACGTTTTGCTAGTTTTGGACAAGAGAAAAAATATCGCGAACTGTAGGTAGCTTTTAGAAACCAGAGCCCTGTGAGTTTTTCAGTTGCTAGTTTCTGCAGTGATGCCGATATGTACACTATGTTATCAAAAGTATCCGTACATCCACAAAAACATACGTTTTTCATGTTAGGTGCATTGTGGTGCCACCTAATGCCAGATACTCCATATCAACGACCTCAGTAGTCATTAAACATCATCAGAGAGTAGAATGGAGCGCTCAGTGCAACTCACGGTCAGGTGATTGGACGTCACTTGGGTCATACGTCTGAACGCGAGATTTCCACACTACTAGACATCCCACATCCCGATGTGGTAGTGAAGTGGAAACGTGAAGGGACACGTACAGCACAAAAGCATACAGGCCGACCTCGTCTGTCGACTGACAGAGACCGCCGACAGTTGGTCGTTATGTGTAATAGGCAGACATCTATTCAGACTATCACACAGAAATTCCAAACTGCATCAGGATCCACTGCAAGTACTATGACAGTTAGGCGTGAGGTGAGAAAACAGATTTGATGGTCGAGCGGCTGCTCAGAAGCCACGCATCACGACGCATCGCTTAGTGTAAGGAGCGTAAACAATGGACGATTAAACAGTGGAAACACGTTGTGTGGAGTGACGAATCACAGTACACAACGTGGCGATCGGATGGTAGGATGTGGGTATGGTGAATGCCCGGTGAACGTCATCTGCCAGCATGTCTACTGCCAACAGTAAAATTCGGAGGCGGTCATGTTATGGTGTGGTCGTGTTTTTCTTCGAGGGGGCTTGCACCCCTTGCTCTTTTGCATGGCACTATCACAGCACAGGCCTACAATGATGTTTTAAGCGCCTTCTTGCTTCCCACCGTTGAAGTGCGTTTTGGGGATGGCGACTGCATCTTTCATCACCATCGAGCACCTGTTCATAATGCACGGCCTGTGGCGTAGTGGTTACACGACAATAACATCTCTGTAATGGACTGGCTTGCACAGGGTCCTGACCTGAATCCTATAGAACACCTTTCTGATGTTTTGGAACGCCGACTTCGTGCCAGGCCTCACCGACCGACATTGATACATCTCCTCCACTCCGTTAAGAACGGGCTCCCATTCCCCAAGAAACCTTCCAGCACCTGATTGAACGTATGCCCCGTAGAGTGGAAGCTGTCACCAAGGCTAAGGGTGGGCCAACACCATATTGAATTCCAGCATTACCGATGGAGGACGCCACGAACTGTAAGTCATTTTCAGCCAGGTGTCCGGATACTTTTCATGACATAGTATATGTCTGAGCGGCGGGCGTCGCAGCCCGTGAGTTACGTCCGCGAAGTTGACAGTGTTTTGTTGCTGGAGGATGGCGGGTGGAGCGAGAGATGGTCTTATTGCCCATGGCTGTAGAAACAAAAAATAGAGGTTCATATTCGCCTATATAACCTTGAATTTTTAAATGCTAACGGAATAGCTCTTCATATGTTCCATATATAGATGAAGCTAAGGAATTCTGCTATCTAGGCAGCAAAATAATGAATGACGGACAGATCGAGGAGGAGATCAAAAGTAGACTAGCACTGGCAAGAGGAGCATTTCTGGCGAAGAAAAGTCTACTAGTATCAAACATAGGCCTTAATTTGAGGAAGAAATCTCTGAGAATGTATATTTGGAGTACAGCATTGTACGGTAGTGATACATGGTCTGTGGGAAAACCGGTACAGAATCTCTGGTGCTACAGAGGAATGTTGAAATGAGGTGCACTGATAAGGTAAGGAATGAGGAGGTTCTCGGCAGAATCGGAGAGGAAAAGAATATGTTGAAAACACAGACAAGGAGAAGGGACAGGATGATAGGACATCTGTTAAGACATCACTCACTGATTTCCACGGTAGCTGTAGACGGCAAAAACTATAGATGTAGACAGAGATTGGAATACATCCGGCAGACAATTGAGGACGCAGGCTGCAAGTGCTACTCTGAGATTAAGAGGTTGCCACAAGAGAGAAATTCGTGGCGGGCCACTGAGAACGGGAAGGAAGGGCGGGCGTTTTGGGTCCACTACGTACCATCGTTGCCGCACGTCGAGGCACAGGATGCATGTTGCACCCAGAGGTGGATCAGCTGATCGTTACATGAAGGCCTATGGTTGCTACTAGTAGATTTACTCTGGTGAGGAACGCCATCTTTGTCCGTGCTAGTCCCCTTTTTATGCTCTAGGACTGTGGCGTGTTATTTTGCTTACGAGGCAACAGAATTCCTTCACTTTTGGACAGCACGGCACGACTATATTATCCGAGTATTTGGGACATCTTGCGGCACTTTATATATTTTTCCTGCCCCACGGCGTGACGCTGTGTGGGGGTGTGTCAGTTTCGTGGCTGGCGCCACGTGCTGGTGGCCGGTGGCTGCCTGCGCTGGGGAGGCGGGCGCGCGCCGGCGCCGCCCTCTGGCCGCGCAGCCAGCCTTCATTTGTCTGCCGACGCCGCAGCAGCCGGAAATAGCCGCGCTGGAGGCGGGCCAGCGAGCGGCTAAAAGCGGCGCTGGCGCAGCCGCCGCAGTCCGGCTGCGGCGCGCTCTGCGAATCACGTCACTCCCAGGCGTGTTCCAGGTGGCGAGGGTTGTCTAGATCTCCTGTCACTCACAAGGGGAGGTCGCCAATCGGGACACGCCGATTTCGGCCAACCAGCATTAATCGACACAGTAGTGGTACACGTGGAAACTAGGTTCCACGACTTTCATGGAACAGATTTTACAGAACTTGTAAATGATAAAACGATCTCAGGTTATAATGATTAGCCGATATGTGAAGTTGAAAAAACCGAAAGGAATACTTTGTTTATTTACAGCAGTGAGGATAAACCTCTAGAGCCTCAGGACCTCCTTAAATCCATTACAAACAATTGATTTTAAAAAGTCATCTCTGAAACTGTGACATTACTGTCGTTGGCTCTTGCAATGCAAGAAGCACCACGTCTTGCGAAAGAAGCGCGAGTACATTAAAACGCGTTAAAATCTACCTCCACAATACAATGACAAATGACAGACTGTCTGACTTGAATATTTTGGCTATAGAGAGCGGAACTGTGAAATCTTCAACCAAACGGCTGAAGATCGTATCTCGTGTTATCGATGTTTCTGCTCAGAAAAAGGACGGGAGGACAGAACTAATTTATAACAAATATGTAACGCCGATTTACTATCTACTACATTTTTGTTAACTCGTAGCTGTTTAATAATGTTATGCATTTATTTATAACAATTTATGCAGTAGTTTCAAATTCAGTAGAAATATGTAAATAAGTTACTCTTACACTTTTCCTATTGTGCAAGTTTTTTAAGGATTTTTTTCTGTTTTCGAAATTCGTAATTCTCAGCCTACACTACAAACAGTGCCGCACTTCACCACTCCTCTTAAGGTATCCACTGTAGAGTTGGAAAGTAGAGTTACTGCACACGTTTTTCTTGTTCAAAAAAATGGTTCAAATGGCTCTGAGCACTATGGGACTTAACATCGGAGGTCATCAGTCCCCTAGAACTTAGAACTACTTAAACCTAACTAACTTAAGAACATCACACACATCCATGCCCGAGGCAGGATTCGAACCTGCGACCATAGCGGCAGCGCGGTTCCAGACTGAAGGCCTAGAACCGTTCGGCCACCAGGGCCGGCTTTTCTTGTTCTGTTCCATACTACCACCTCTGAAAGTTGTCTGCTCTACAATCTCAGCAACAACAGTACGAATACATGTATCGCCCTGCCAGAGGTGTGAGCAAGATTGTAGCTTATAAATTCTTATTGTGAACTGTATGATGCCGCGAGTTTGTTGTGGCTCCTGCCGATCTTAATATTTTAAAGCAAATGGAGCATTGTACTTCATTGTTGCGGCACTTGGTAAAATTCTTCCACAGTGGAGATGGGGTCATTGTGTAACACTAGTGTGCGACGACAGCAGCGGATAATGAACACGTGGACACCAGATGCGGCGGGTCTCACACACTGCACTGCACTGCACTGCACTGCACGTAGCCGCTCGCCGTCCAAGAGGCCGCGTCACACGCCGGCAGCAGTGCCGTCAGTACCAGTTCTTGTGCCGCGTGTCTGCTGCTCGTCTGCGTCGGCATTGTTATTAAATTAGCACTGATCGCTTTTACCGTTTATTGCAATGACACAATGGAAATTTTACGAATAAAAATTACTAGCTTTTTAAACAGATTCGTTCCAAAACAAAAAAACAAAAAAATTATCACTGCTGCCAGCGTTAATTGATATTTCGGCCTTTTGACCGATTATTAGTAAAAAAACAAAAATGCTTGTTATAACCGCGACCAAACAAATACAAAAAAATACCGATTATTCAGAACTAAAATATAGGTACTGGTTTCAACCGGTCGTTTTTTCCTGTTCCTAGCAGCGAGCCTTGAGGAGAACGGAAGGCGCAGATGTGGCGTGACCGTGTGGTACAGGTCGTCCCCGTGTGTGTGTGTGTGTGTGTGTGTGCCGTGCAGCCCACCGTCCTCAAAAGCTGTCGGTCGTAGACAGGGGACAGCCATTACGACGGAAATTTTACGGACAGATCGTTATGTCTCGCGCTCAGCTTTATTACGTAGTGCGAGTAACCCCTCCCCTCCCCCCCCCCCCCCACCACATCCGGTTCTTTTAACAATCCGAGTCCCACGTAAAAAAAAAGAAAACAGCTTCAAACAATGGATAAGTGAAGTGTGGGTAATTTCTGCTCCATCTTAACGAAATGCTAGTTTTTCACCCTTCTCCGTAAAGAAGTAATAAATTAAAACGTCGTTTCTGATGGTCAACTTTTACTACGTGAACAGTAAAAATGTAGTAAGCAATAAACCTTTTTCCCTTATGTTATTTTATGGGGCAGGGGGCGGGAGCGTCAGCCACAAAAAGTTTCGAAAAGTTTTGAAATTACGTGCAAAGTGTTTTGGAAGTCGCTAAGTGCTCTCATTCTCCGACACTGGATGAATGTAGTGTCAGTAATTTGCGCGCCCTGAGCTATGCTGTCACCAAAAGTATCCGGACATCCCCAAAAACATGTTTTTCATGTGAGGTGCATTGTGCTGCCACCTACTGCCAGGTACTCCATATCAGCGACCTCAGTAGTCATTATACACCGTGAGCGAGCAGAGTGGGGCGCTCCGCGAAACTCACGGACCTCGAACGTGGTCAGGTGACAGGGTGTCACTTGTGTCATACGTCTGAGCGCGAGATTTCCACACTTCTAAACATCCCTAGGCCCACTGCTTCCCACAAAGTAGACGTGGAAACGTGAAGGAACACGTACAGCACAAAGGCGTACAGGCCGACCTCCTCTGTTAACTGACAGAGATCGCCGACAGTTGAAGTGGGTCGTAATGTATAATAGGCACACATCTATTCAGACCATCACACAGCAATTCCAGACTGCATCAGGATCCACTGCAATTACTATGACAGTTAGGTGGAGGGGAAGAAAGCTTGGATTTCATGGTTGAGCGACTGCTCAAAAATGGCTCAAATGGCTCTGAGCACTATGCGACTTAACATCTGAGGTCATTAGTCCCCTAACAACTTAGAACTACTTAAACCTAACCAACTTAAGGACATCACACACATCCATCCCCGAGGCAGGATTCGAACCTGCGACCGTAGTGGTCGCGCGGTTCCAAACTAAAGCGCCTAGAACCACTCGGCCACATCGGCCGGCGAGGGGCTGCTCATAAGCCACACATCAGGCCAGAAAATGCCAAACGATGCCTCGCTTGGTGTAAGGAGCGTAAACATTGGAGGATTGAACATTGGAAGCACGCTGTGTGGAGTGACGAATCACGGTGCACAATGTGGCGATCCGATGACAGGGTGTGGGTATGGCGAATGCCCGGTGAACGTCATCTGCCAGCGGGTGTACAGACAACAACAAAATTCGGAGACGGTGGTGTTATGGTGTGGTCGTGTTTTCCATGGAGGGTGCTTGCACTCCTTGCTCTTTTGCATGGCACTATCATAGCACATGCCTACAATGATGTTTTAAGCGCCTTTTTGCTTCCCACTGTTGAAGAGTAATTCGGGGATGGCGATTGCATCGATCGAGCAGCTGTTCATAATGCACAGCCTTGGCGAAGTGGTTGCACGACAATAATATCTCTGTAGTGGACTCGTCTGTACAGAGTCCTGACCTGAATCCTGATGAACACCTTTGGGATATTTTGGATTGCCGAGTTCGTGCTAACCCTCACCGACCGACATCGATACCTCTCCTCAGTGTAGCACTCCGACAAGAATGAGCTGCCATTCCCCTAGAAACCTTCCATCACCTGACTGAACGCATGTTTTGCGAGAGTGGAAGTTGTCACCAAGGCTAAGGATGGGCCAGCATCATATTGAATTCCAGCATTACGGATGGAGGGCGCAACGAACTTGTAAGTCATTTTCAGCGAGGTGTCCGGATACTTTTGGTCACCTAGTGTGTGTACGCAGTTGCTAAGTTTAACGCCTGACTTACTGTGGTAAATCTGTAACGTTAGATTGTACATTTTAATGAGCAGATTACGAGAGCGTTTTACATTTTTAAAATTCGGTCAATACTTACACGAAGTACTGAAAATCAATTTTTGTTGCTCCTTATAGCCGTTAGATTGGCAACCTGCAACCTGCGAAAAAATGACCAGGTGACTCTTTCAGCCGTTCATCGATGCACTGTGGATAAATATACAGTACGTGTTTGGAACTGGCTCCCTTAGGAGTATGCGTCGCAAAAGCACTGTTCCGCAAGAGAGGAAGCTCCGACAGAGTAGCACCACTTCCTGTTTGGGAAGTGGCTTAGTATTATCTGTCGTGTGGTCTGGAACCACAGCCGCGTCGAACGCCCCGTGCGCAGCGAAGCTCCGGAACCGGCGCAGTGCAGTGCGGCGCGCTGCCTGGGGACGGGGGGCGGGGGAAGTACCGCCTCGCTGGCGGGATGTGAGCGAACCGAATGACGCGAAGCAGTTCCGGTGCACCGTCAGCTCGTCCCTTTGGACCCTGATGAGAGTGCCGTGCGGGTCCGGGAGGCTCCTGGAAGCTGCTGCCGTGAAAGGGGAACGGGCCGACCAGAGAACGTGCCGTGCCGGCTCTGCCAGCAGGTCGACTCGCGTCCGGCGCTCACACAAATCGGAAAACTTCTTTTCAAATGTTAGGCAATTGTCGCAACACCTCTACTCATTCCTCCGATCGTAGGTTTTTCTGGTCGTGTTCTTTAAATGTTTGTTTCAAAATTAGGACAATTTTTATCAAAGATGCGGTTGAATAAAAGTGTAGCTAAACCATATGCCTAGTTTGAAACCTGTATTTATTTATTTATCATAAATTTGTATTAATTGATAAGTCACTTTTTTTGAATTGTTTATTAAATACTAGTAATTGTTAAAAAAGTGTTGAAACACGTTCTCTTCACGGTAAGGCATTTTTCAGACATAGACAGTTACGATAAATTTCGTGTTTTATTTTAACTTTGAGTTTATACGTGTCCTTAGAAGAGTATTTTTAAATACAGCAACTTGCCAAAAATGTCGAGGTATTCCGCATATTGCCTGGGCCCTCTACAGGATGCCTCGATTTGACACCTTGCATATATAGTGTTGTGAGACGCTACCATAAATAAATCTGTACAAAAGAACTGACAGCGTCCGAACAAGTGTTGAAGGCCCAGCGGTACCGACCGGCCGCCGTGTCATCGTCAGCCCGTAGGCGTCATCGGATGCAGATGCGGAAGGCCATGTTGTGAGGACACCGCTCTCCGGGCTTCGTGACGAGCCGCTGCTTGTCGTCGGAGTAGCTGCTCAGTTGGCCTCTAGAGGCTGAGTGCTGCCCGCTTGCCAACGGCGCTACTCTGACTCGGACGGTGACCCATCCGAGTGCTAGCCAAGCGCGACAGCGCTTAACGTCGGTGCTCTGACGGGAACCGTTGTTACCACTGCGACAAGTCCATTGGCATAAATAAATTTCTAGAGTAATAAAATTTAATTTAGATAGATCCGCTTTAGTTGAACAAATATTTATTCAAACCACGACCGGGTTTAGGGAATTTAAAATCTTATCTTCAGGTGTATGGGACTATCGCGTGTCGCAACACACATAATATGCAGTCGGACGAGTCAGTGTAAGGTCTCCAGTCACTGCATGTTGGCGCATACTGCCCACCGTGCGGCTGCCCGGCGGCGCACACTTCCCACCAACGTGCAGTGAGCGGGAGCTCTTCCACTGACTGGTCTCACCGGACGTTATGTGTTACGAGACGCAGTAATTCTATACGCCTGAAGACGCGATTTTAAAATGCCGAAACCGGTCGTGGTTTGAATAAATATTAGTACAACTAAAGCCGATCTATCTAAATTAATTGCCATGCCTCTCAGCTGAGGATGTCCTACATACCAAATGTTGTGCACATTTGTCGGTAATATAATAATAATAATAATAATAGTAATTCTGTGTGGCTCAACGGCCAGGTGCATGTCTTCCTATTGGACGCCACTTCGGCGACTCGTATGTCACTAACCTATCCCAGTAGTCCTACCGCGGGAAGGGGACCTACAGTGTGACGTGGAATCCGAACCACGTGGGTTTCCTGACGAGTGTCCACGTCATTAAGACGTGGACGCTAAGTTAAAACGCGGACTGAAAAATCAGGTGTCCGACTGGGATTCGATCCCGCAGCTTTTTGGCTCTGTAAAGTGCGAAATGTAGTGCACGGAGTTTCTACCTCGGTCGGGCATCGAGCGGAGCTGAGTTCGGGCGGCTGCGGCTGCGGCTGCGGCTGCCTCCCTCCGTGCCGCGGCGCAGTCGGCCACTCTGTGGCCAGTTGCCGGCAGCGGCTCAGAGGCCTCACCAGCGCAGGACAGTGACGTCACGCACAACTCGTAGACAGGGCACCGTCTCCAGACTCTGCGCGACGGGAATGTAACGGCTCCTGTCCAAAGTACCGGCTGTGTCACCGTGTTGTGTCACACAACGTCGAATGCGATATGCCAACATTTAATGTTTTATCTCAATGTGAGGTATGTAAAGTGTTGGTTTTACGTGCGATACACGCAAACGTGTAGTACTCTTCCATATCGGTTTTAGAACTGCTTGACAATAACAAGTAGACGAAATTAGCTAATCGCACGATTAAACAAAAATCATCTTATAGCCTACTATAGCATCTGGAGGCTGCGAATCCCCACAAATACAAAATTTCGGGCAACACTTGTCCTCCTCGGAGCCTCCACACCAGGATACGCCCAGGCCGGTCGGCGCTGCTGCTCCACTCGTCGCCGCCCTCTCCTTGCAAACACTTGTCTCGCTGCGGACACCTCATCTCCTGCCTGGAGGCACCTAGCGTGGCTGTACTACCCTGCACGATCGACGGAACAGTGTCTTTCCTGCGAGGCGCTAGTCGCGTGTGTGGCCTTTGAGACCTTCCACGACGTAGAGCACTTCCCGCATGAAACCACACATTTCACATTCCCGATACAGACGTGCGGCCCCGACCAACGACGGTGACCTACGATTTGGACTAGCCACGATCCTGCCTCTGTCGAATTTCGATACGTGCTGCTGAAAGTTCTTCTCCTTGCACGATCTTCTCACAAACAGGCCATACTCAAAGGCAGATTCTGAATGAATCTTTCCATATATACAGAATGTAGGTACTGTTACTCCTATCTGCTTTCTGCAGCTGCGCTGGAACACTAATCATTTGCATCCAGTCTTCATAGTGTTGCATTCTTAATGTCTACGAGTGTATGCCAGTCTTCTCGGAAAGCCTCGCGTAAGCCACCGTAGGATGCCCATACAGTAGGCACAGAGCGGCCAACATCGCATGTCCCTGCTTGACGGAGAACTCAGGACGTAATGTGTTCACTTGTGTCCTGTCTCGTTCGGCTACTGCAATGCGTGCGGCACTGGTGTAAATTGCTAGAAAACTGCGGATACCGCTTCCGTGTTGTAAATCTATGGAAATATTGTAATACATCTCGCCTGTTATATGTCTTCTTGTCATTCCATTTTACGCAAATAGACACGCGTGTTGTCAGTTGGTACCGTATCCCATGAGATTTATACAGCAGTTTCTGTAGTCCATATCTTGATTTATGGTGATGATTAATGTAATTTTCAAAGGGAATTTGCATTAATGCCACGTTCTTCCATTGCTGGCTGGAGAAATGGAAATGACTTCATGATGCTAGTGTTTCCATCAATGAAAACGGAAACAGGAGACAGTCGTTCATCGGAAGACCGAAATCGTAGGCCGCCTCGAGTCGTATGATTTGGCGTCAGTAACGTCTAAACAATAGTATTTAGTTATATGTAAGTCGTAAACAATTTACTAGTATTGCGTGTGTAATTTTTATGTTGGTAACAAAAAACAAATATTATATATTTTTATTGCCAAATAGTTGTTACATTGCAATGTTACTAGTACGCATTTCATTAAAATCTTTTCTCATTTACTGCATTCCCCATAGCAACTCACAGATGCTATGTTGCAGAATGACGACTTATCAGAATACATTTCGAATGTTCTCAGTCTTCCATTCACAATTTTTTTTTAATTTGGCACTCTTGTATGTATATTTTACAATATGTAGCGTTTCCCGATGCATATATGTAATATATAAGTGCATTAAGAGTTTTCTTTACGTTCATAGTGATTCGAAGTACAATTACAGGAAAAACGTTTTCTAGAGTTCTTCAGTAAAAAAAAACTTTCTTACAGTCACAATGATAAATCGAATATACTTCGTGCGAGTAAAGGAGAAGATTTTTCAGACTTTAGTTGTTACTAATTTTAACGATAAAATTTCCAACAGGACACACTGAGTCTCTCTCAGGTGAAACATGGGAACTTCCTTTTTTGTCTGGTCGTTTGCCATTACTTCCGAAACATCAAATTACGTGACGAGTGCTTCATTAATTCTGCTGTTTGCCAGGCATATACATTCATTTGCGGCATACTGTTTTATTCATTTTCGCATTTAAATGCGCAATTACGAGGGTTATTCCAAAAGTAAGGTCCGATTCGCCGTAACTATTGAAATTTGGCGCCAATGACAAAACACGCATGCGCGCCGACTCCCGGCAAGCCTTGCGCGTCAAACGCCGCCATTCGCTTTGTTACTGTTGCTGAGTGTAGTTCACAGTGTCACTTTACAATGTTTAAGACAATTGATCAGCCCGCCGATTGTGAAGTAAGGGCAGTGATACGGTTTTTGTCTGCAAGAAACAATTCAGCGGCGGAAATCCATCGGCAGATTACTGAAGTGTACGGTCCTAACATAATGAGCGACAGTAAAGTGCGCAAGTGGGTGCGAGCTTTTAATGAAGGACGGGATAATGTGCACGATGAACCACGGTGTGGCCGACCATCAGTGATTTCAGACGATTTGGTCAATGCGGTTGACAAAAAAATTCGTGAAGATCGCCGATTCACTATTACAGACGTAGACATGCATTTTCCGAATGTGAGTAGAACAACTTTGTACAGAATTGTGTCTGAACATTTGAAGTTTCACAAATTGTGTGCCCGTTGGGTTCCCAGGCTGCTTACTGAGCCCCAACGAATGAAATGAATGGCTTTTGCTCTTGATTTTTTGGAGCGATATCATAAGGAAGGTGACAGTCTTTTAGACAATGTTGTCACAGGGGATGAGACATGGGTTTCTCACATCACTCCAGAGTCTAAACGTCAGTCAATGCAATGGCGTCACACGTCATCGCCAGTCAAGGTCAAGGCAAAGCAGACAATCTCAACACGTAAGGTTATGGCGACTGTGTTCTGGGATAGACGTGGAGTATTGTTAGTCGACTTTATGGAGAGAGGAACAACGATTAATAAAGCCGCCTACTGCGCTACCCTGACTAAACTTCGACGTGCAATCCAGAATAAGCGACGTGGTCTTTTGTCGTCTTGAATCTTGTTGTTGCATGACAATGCCAGACCCCACACTGCAAATGAAACGCAAGCTCTGATCAAGAAATTTGGATGGGAACAGATGGACCATCCTCCTTACAGTCCGGACCTGGCGCCAAGTGATTTCCACCTGTTCCGTTACTTAAAGGAGTTTCTCGGCGGCAAGCGCTTCGACACAGATGATGAAGTGAAAGAAGCAGTTAAGGACTGGTTATCGTCACAGGCGGCCGATTTCTATAACATGGGCATTCAAAAGCTTGTTGAACGATGTGACAAATGTTTAAATAAGTATGGAAGTTATGTAGAAAAATAGATAAAGATGTAAGGAATGTAAATAAAACAATTGTTTTGAAAAAACATTTTAGTTTTGATTTTTTTTTATAACCGGACCTTACTTTTGGAATAACCCTCGTACATAGAAATGTCGTTTGCTTTTATCCGTTGTCAAATATTGTGAGTGCTGTTTCGGTGTCACATAATCATCTCTAGTGACAGCCAGCATACGACTGCATTTCTCCTTGGAAGCTGCCTATACAGGGTGTTACGAAAAGGTACGGCCAAAATTTCAGGAAACATTCCTCACACACAAATAAAGAAAAGATGTTATGTGGACATGTGTCCGGAAACGCTTAATTTCCATGTTACAGCTCATTTTAGTTTCGTCCACCTACGCTCAATGGAGCACGTTATCATGATTTCATACGGGATACTCTACCTGTGCTGCTAGAACATGTGCCTTTACAAGTACGACACAACATGTGGTTCATGCACGATGGAGCTCCTGCACATTTCAGTCGAAGTGTTCGTACGCTTCTCGACAACAGATTCGGTGACCGATGGATTGGTAGAGGCGGACCAATTCCATGGCCTCCACGCTCTCCTGACCTCAACCCCCTTGACTTTCATTTATGGGGGAATTTGAAAGTTCTTGTCTACGCAACCCCGGTACCAAATGTAGACCCTCTTCGTGCTCGTATTGTGGACGGCTGTGATATAATACTCCATTCCCCAGGGCTGCATCATCGCATTAGGGATTCCATGCGACGGAGGGTGGATGCATGTGTCATCGCTAACGGAGGACATTTTGAACATTTCCTGTAACAAAGTGTTTGAAGTCACGCTGGTACGTTCTGTTGCTGTGTGTTTCCATTCCATGATTAATGTGATTTGAAGAGAAGTAATAAAATGAGCTCTAAATGGAAAGTAAGCGTTTCCGGACACATGTCCACATAACATATTTTCTTTCTTTGTATGTGGGGAATGTTTCCTGAATGTTGGGCCGTACCTTTTTGTAACACCCTGTATAGTCAAAGTACATCCCACGCGCTGCCAGGTGAAAACATGGCGGCCGCCGCACGTCCGCCCACCACCTGTATGTGGCCGCGTTTACCGACGCGATCTGAAGGACGGATCGACGTGGAAAGTGTGCTTTGCACTCGACTGTACATGACCTGAAGTACCTGAGGCCGGCCCTCTTGGTCTCTACTGTGGCAACCACACCGGGACACACCAGAGGCGTCGCCGCCGCTTTTTAACACTTTTTTTTTATTAAGTCACCTTCTGTCTGTTCAGTACAAACATTGCTGTTGATTTTAAACTAGCTTCTCGATGTCCTACAGACAAGAAATTTGAACTGTAGCTCGGAACTGGAGGACAGTGCAGTTGCGTGCGGGTAAGAAGGCGAGGGGGTGGTGACGCAGACGGGGGACAGAGAAGCGCAGAGCAGAGCACCGCCTGTGATGACCGTGCCCAGCAGATTGCGTCGCGGCCCCTGCTGGCGAGATGTGCGGAAGTCACCTGCTGCAGAAAGTGTCTGCGACGAATCAGTCAAGGCAGTTTCTATCAAGTTCTGCATACGTATTACTTGCAACCTGGAAAAAATGTCACTGTGACCGCGAGACCTCCCGTATCCCACCTACAGCTGAGGGTTGGAGTGAAAAGAGGTGATATAAAAGCATAACTCACCGCCTCGAGCAGTTTCAACTACATCTCGTGTCCACGTTATCCGTCTCACCGCGGGATTTTTTTATCTCGCTCTCTGTCTGTTTCGTAAAAATTTTGCAACTGATTGTAGCTAACATCCCGATGAAGTGTAACATTCAGGAAAGCTCAGAACTGCACGAGAGTGCAGTACTAACTCGGTTTCTCGTCTGATGCGTCGTGGAGGCTGCTTTACCCACCAGTGCCATTACCCCCTTTCCTGTTCCAGTCACGAATGGTTGACGGGAGGAACGGTCACCAGTAATCCTCCGTCTGAACTCTAATCTCTCTAATTTTACCTCTGTCGGTCTTTTCGCGAGATATGTCAATGAGGAAGCAATATATTGGTTGACTTAGGATAAAGGGAATCAGAATAAACCTGAAATTTACGACATATCACTGTCGTACTCTCATCAGGATGTTTGAAATGGTTTGAGAAAGCTCACAAACAGGATTAAAAAGCACAAAATATTTATTCAAATAAAAATAAATTTTTAATATAATGCGTTTTTTACATAGGACTAAGAAGCATGAAATAATTTATCTTAGCTCCGTACAAATAGCTAAACCCACACAAATATTTCTGAAAATTTGTGCTTTTGATTTTTTAATACCTATGAAAGTATTTGTAAGATGTATAACGAAAGACGTGGGGCACATGCGATACGTAACTGATGCATGAAGAGGTCACCCACCACCTTACTGTTATATGCCGTACGCACCCCATGGTTCAAATGGCTCTGAGCACTATGGGACTTAACATCTGTGGTCATCAGTCCCCTAGAACTTAGAACTACTTAAACCTAACTAACCTAAGGACTTCACACACATCCATGCTCGAGGCAGGATTCGAACCTGCTAGACCACCGCGGCCGGCAGCCCATGTTTTTGTTACAAATGTTACAAGTATTTTCATTATTACCAAAGATTCACAGTCACAAATTTTCAGAAATATCTGTATAATCTAGGAACCTGTATGGCGCTATGAAAAATTATTTTTTATGTTTTAGTCCGATACGAAATCGTGTTACATTACAATTTAATGTTTCTTAAATAGTTATTCTCATTCCCTTCGCGGATGATGCGCCTCAAGAGACACACCTGGTGCACTTGCAGTGTTGTTGTTGTTGATGATGTTGTGGTCTTCAGTCCGGAGATTGGTTTGATGCAGCTCTCCATGCTACTCTATCCCGTGCAAGCTTCTTCATCTCCGAGCAACTGCTGCACCATATATCCTTCTGAATCTGCTTAATGTAATCATCTCTTGACCTCCCTTTACGATTTTTACCCTCCACGCTTCCCTCCAGAACTAAACTGGTGATACCTAGATGCCTCAGGACGTGTCCTACCAACTGATCCCTTTTCCCCAATTCTATTCAGTACCTCCTCATTAGTTACGTGATCTACCCAGCTTATCTTCAGCATTCTTCTGTAGGACTACATTTCGAAAGCTTCTGTTCTCTTCTTGTCTAAACTATTTATCGTCCATATTACGCTTCCATAAATGGCCACACTCCATACAAATGCTTTCAGAAAAGACTTCCTGACACTTAACTCTATACTTGATGTTAACACATTTCTTTTCTTCAGAAAGTCTTTCCTTGCGAGAGGCAGTCTACATTTCATATCCTCCCAAATTTTTCTTTCCTTTCCTTTACTGCTTGCTCAATATACGGATTGAATAACATCGGGGATAGGCTACAACTCTGTCTCACTCCCTTCCCGATCACTGCTTCCCTTTCGTGCCTCTCGACTCTTATAACTTGCATCTGGTTTCTGTATAGTAAATAGCCTTTTCCTCCCTGTATTTTACTCCTGTTACCTTCAGAATTTGAAAGAGAGTATTCCATTCAACATTGTCAATAGCTTTTACTAAGTTTACAAATCCTAGAAACGTAGGTTTGCCTTTCCTTAATTTATCTTTTAAGCTAAGTCGTAAGGTCTGTATTGCCTTACGTGTTCCAACATTTCTACGAAATCCAAAGTGATCTTCGCCAAGGTCGGCTTTTACCAATTTTCCTATTCGTCTGTAAAGAATTCGTGGCAGTATTTTGCAGACGTGACTTATTAAATTGGTAGTTCGATAATTTTCACACCTGTCAACACCTGCTTTCTTTGAGATAGGAATTATTATATTCTTCTTGAAATCTGAGGGTATGTCGCCTGCCTCATACATCTTGCTCACCAGATGGTAGAGTTTTGTCAGGGCTCGCTCTCCCAAGGCTATCAGTAGTTCTAATTGAATGTTGTCTACTCCCGAGGCCTTTTTTTTGACTTACGTCTTTCAGTGCATTGTGAAAGTCTTCACGCAGTATCGTATCTCCCACTTCATCTTCATCTATGTCCTCTTCCATTTCCATAATATTGTCCTCAAATACATCGCCCTCTATATATTCCTTCCACTTTTCTGCTTTCCCTTCTTTGCTTAGGACTGGTTTTCCATCTGCGCTCTTGATATTCATATAGGTGGTTCTCTTTTCTCCAAAGGTCTCTTTAATTTTCCTGTAAGCAGAATCTATCTTACCCCTAGTGCTATATGTCTCTACATCCTTAAATTTGTCTTCTAGCAATCCTTGGTTAGCCATTTTGCACTTTCTGTCGATCTCATTTTTGAGTAGTTTGTATTCCTTTTCGCCTGCTTCATTTACTGAATTTTTGATTTTCTCCTTTCATCAATTAAATTCAATATCTCTTCTTTTACCGAAGGATTTCTACCAGCCCTCGTTTTTTTTTAGCTCTGCTACCTTCACCATTTCATCTCTCAAAGCTGCCCATTCTTGTTCTACTATATTTCTTTCCCTTGTATTTGTCAATCTTTCCCTAATGCTTTCTCTGAAACCCTCTGCAGCCTTTGGTTCCTTCAGTTTATGCAGGTCCCATCTCCTTAATTGCTACATTTTTGTAGTTTCTTCAGTTTTAGCCTACAGTTCATAACCAATAAATTGTGGTCAGAGTTCGAATTTCCCCCTGGAAATGTCTTACAATTTGAAACCTGGTTTCTAAATCTCTGTTCTATCTGATACCTTCCAGTGTCTCCAGTCCTCTTCCACGTATACAACCTTCTTTCACGATTCTTAAACCAAGTGTTAGCTATGATTAAGTTATGCTGTGCGCAAAAATGTACCAGGCGGATTCCTCTTCCATTCCTTACTCCCAGTCCATATTCACCTACTACTTTTCCTTCTCTTCCTTTCCGTACTATTCCCTGCAGTGAACACGGCGTTTAAAATAAGCGTCCCATACTCTCACAGGAGATAGTGCTGGTCAAAAGCAGGAAAAAACGTTTGTCCGGAGACAAATACTTATAGCCGTATGGGTCATTGTATACTGCGACAGTAATTTGCCTGGTAATAGACGTGTTTACTAGCATTTCTTAGCAGTGGTCGTCCTCGAAGAACTACAAACTGTGCAAACACACTTGGTTTGACAGACGTTCCTGGGACGTCTGAGCCGCGCGGGGTAGCCGGTCGGTCTGGGGCGCCCTGTCACGGTCCGTGCGGCTCCCACCGTCGGAGGTTCGAGTCCTCCCTCGGGCATGGGTGTGTGTGTTGTCCGTAGCGTAAGTTAGTTTAAGTTAGATTAAGACCTTACCAAAACAGTGACGTCTGCATATTCTCTGCCCCACAGCGTGAACGCGTAGGCCACGCTACGCCACTGGAGCTCCTCGACGAATCTATCGACCATTAAAAGTTCGTGTTAGAAACTATCGTACGGGTCCAAGAAAAAGAGGTGGTTTCCCACTGTGAGTATCCCGCATCATTTATCTGAGCCGTAACAGAATGCCATGTCTGTCATTTGCTACACGGGATTACAGGACGCTACTTGACTGCTGATGTTGTTCACACTCCACGGTGTCACTAGCCCTGTCCCGATGCCCGCACAACCGCAAAACGATACATAAGAAGCAGCTGTTCGTGGATACATTGTAGGCGTTGCGTTTGACAACAACATCACAGTGAGAGGGCTAAGTACAGGGAGGGAGGAACGCAAGCAAGTAAAGAACCACCAATGGAGAGCAGGCTACACCTCTCAGTGTTGGATTTTCTCGAGGCGAATAAAATGGCCCCCATCTCAACAAGTATTTGTTTGGGGGCATTTGTATATAGCCCTTTAATTCCTAGGTTTGACCATATCCCTTTAAGATATGGGACACATTTTTTCAACACTATTGTAAGGCCAAGTTTCTCTGTGTTCACACTTTCATTAGCTAGGAGGCAATAATACTTCCCTTGGCCCGTCTTACATTTGTAGACAGCCGAAATATTTTGGGCGAGCCTTTCAAGACATTCGACCTGGTCTGTGGCGTCGTCCACTGGACAGGTTTCTGGGGCGCCGTCCCGCCCACCAACAAAGGTCCCGTAGAAAACTACTTGCTGAGACTCATCTGCTGTTTCTGTAGTCCTGCTTGGTAAGCGTCCTTCAGTGACGAACAGTACACGAAAGTGCTATGACGATAGTTTTGCTTGCGACCTGCCGAAGCAGTGAATTTCATCGTGACACGGGATTTATAGGCAGTCTCCACCTAAAATTACTCAGCCAGGTGGCTAAGCCACCGGTAAGGTCAAAGCTGCGCTCGCATTCCAAAGAACGGCACTTTATCTTCCAGTGCAGCCACCCAGTTTCTGATTTACCGTACTTACTTGGTAACCTTACTACTTTTTCTTCCAGGAGAGACTTTTAATCTGTCTAGGCCACAAATTTCGCGCTACCTTTTCACGGGACTACGAGCGTCTATTCTTCCAGTGGGCTGACACTCGAGGGCAAGTTTTGGGAATCTATTGTTGTCCATTCTTAGTAATGTACCGAGGGGTGCCTGTGGAGGGGCCACTCTAACGCCGAGGATTGCAGGAGCAATAGACTGGGCGATCGCGTGTTCTGGCCTTGCCATTTTAGTCAACGTGGTTTTGTTGTGCTGTAAATGCGAACGGCTGAAAATATTTCAAGAGGAAATGCCTGGCATCAAAAAATTCTTCGGCCCGAAGAGCACAACATGACTGCCAAGAAGTTAGTCTATCTCACAGTTGATGGGAAGGGTTGATTATTTCACCATGTTGGAAGGAAATGTGGTTAGCTTGAGGCGAAACGTTGAGATTTTGAAGATGGGAGAAAGATTAGATTTGGTTCAGACTCGTCAACAGGTCTCGATTCTCGCGGATGAAAAGTTGCATGGTGGGACCCAAGTGCGGAGGCATCGCAGGTCAAGTGAGGTTCTTCTCGGTGTGTGAAGAGGTGGAGGAACTTCTTGTTCTTCTTGTTGCTGTTTCGTAAAGTATTAGCCATTTGCTTTTTGAGCGCCTCGACTCTGTGTATTAGCTTCTGCTTAATCTATCCATCTCTGTCTCGGCCTGTGTATTGATCGTTTCAGTATTCATTATTATCTTAGGCATTCTATTTTCGTTCGTTCTTCTGATATGATCTCTCTCTTGATTTATGTGCTCCGCCATCTGCTGATTTACGCTTTTAAATTGTACTTATTATTATTGTTGTACTTATTATCGTATCAGATAGTTTGAAGCCAGCTGGTCGTCGTAAAAATCTCTTTTTCGCAGCTTGTATCCTTCGTTCAAAAAAAAAAAAAAAAAAAAAAAAAGTTCAATTGTCTCTGAGCACTATGGGACTTAACATCTTAGGTCATCAGTCCCCTAGAAGTCAGAACTACTTAAACCTAACTAACCTAAGTACATCACACACATCCATGCCTGAGGCAGGATTCGAACCTGCTACCGTAGCAGTCCCGCGGTTCCGCACTGAAGCGCCTAGAACCGCACGGCCGCGGCCGGCACCTCCGTTCATTGGCAGCCATTACAGTCCATGTCTCAGTGACAAAATGTGGGTTGTATTGGCATTTTTTTTACTTTATTATAGTTACTTTTATTCAGCGTTCTGCATAAAATCCCACTAACGCAAGTGAGTCCTTCAATTTCTTTATCGTTTTATGAAGAAGATGGTGTTTCCCAAGAACGTATCTTATTGACTCACCCTGTTTTCTGATCGTCTGTTATAGTTTTGCGTGGGACCGGATCTTTACCTTTAAAACCCATAACTTGTTTTTTTTGGGGGGGGGGGGCGTCGAGATTATTAGGCTACAGCTCCTGACAGCGCTATTTAATTTATAAATGGCTTTTTGAAGGGCGTCCTCGTGTCATCTGTAAGAAATTCTTTATTAGCAAACAGTGTTGTCGTTAGCTAGTTTCGTTTGTAACGTTATGGATGTAATGCTTTATTTATTTTAGCCATTGTCTCAATATTTTATCAACATACGTATTAAAAAATATCAGAGCTGAACTATATCCTTGCCGTAACCCCAAATTTGTTGTTACTTCAACATTATCTTTTACACCAGTGGCAATTTTGGAGTCACGGTACGCTTGTTGGATTACTGTCCTCTGTAGTATCTTCCACAGCATTCTGCTGTCTTTACTGCCAAAGGCTTTCGCATAGTCAGTAAACAGCTGATGTGAATCTCTGTAAAATTGTCGTGTTTTTCCATCACTTGTCTGATGACAGATGTTTTGTCAGAACAGGAACCTCCCTTTCTAAACCTACTTCGCTCCACCGACAAGCTATTGTTTAAAATTACTGCGAGTCTCTGTGTTATTACCCTGGAAAATATTTTGTTTGCAGTGTTGCTTAAATAAATACCCCTGCTGTTCTCCCAGTATTTTCTATCCCCCCCGCTGAGCGGTTATGGACGCTGGTTGGAGAATCGCGCGGTTTTCGGCGATAGAAGCCAGACAGACCCGCTGCTGCGGTGTGAACGCCGGATAGCAACGGTCGCGACCCCGCGGGTCCTGGGTCCCCTACCCGGCCAGCCGGCGGCAGCGCTACGCCCCCCCCCCCCTGCACCCCGCAGCGCCGCCCCGCGCCGTGACGCAAGCCGCGCTGACGTCACCGGCTCGCCTCGCCTCGCCTACAGTTTTCGCCCGGCACATCCTCATTACGGCTTGTGGTCCGCGCTGCCACGCAGAAGGCACACCGCCCACGAGCCGGCCCCCGTGCACGCGTAGTGGCCGAGGTCGCCAGCAGGATTGGTTCAAAATGGTTCAAATGGCTCTGAGCACTGTGGGACTTAACTTCTGAGGTCATCAGTCCCCTAGAAATTAGAACTAATTAAACCTAACTGACCTAAGGACATCACACACATCCATGCCCGAGGCTGGATTCGAACCTGCGACCGTAGCTGTCCCTCGGTTCCAGACTGTAGCGCCTAGAACCGCACGGCCACTCCGGCCGGCTCACCAGCAGGACGTTGTAGGAAGGCACGGGACTGTGTTCCCCGTCCGGCCATCTGCACCTACGTATTCCGTTGTTTTCTTAAACCATTTAAAACGCAGTCTGGTTTGTGACTGTCAAAGTTCACTAAATTGATAAAGCGCAGTCCCACCGTCCTTCTAACCGCTAATGTTTACGTTTATCGAGACTTTTGGGGACCTAGGTCCCAACATTATGTGTTTATTTTCAATTTTTTACTCGTCTCCGAAGCTAACAGGAATACAACAAAAGTTACTCCTCCAGGCTGTCTCATCTGAGTGTTGTGCTCGTTGTGGTGAGCTCTGTGGCAGGCAGTTGAGTTGCCCAATTACAAACACTCTACTTGCAAAAAATTGAAAATCCGGAGCTTATTAGCGTTTAATTGTCCAAATACAGAAACAATCCTCACCAACTCCCCACTCCTCTCTAAGACTAGCCAAAGATCTCACAGCAACATGTCACGTTATATAATAAAAAATAATTAAATCGATTTCCTCCCACGTTCTTCTTAAGTGTTCATGTTATTTGTCGAGTATTTAAACAAGATAATAGGGAGAGTGACTTCTTCTGTAAAATCTACAGGAACACTGCCAAAATCCGAAGCTTATTCTTCCTAATCTCACGAATTCCGTTTCAAAAAGTTACAGCCCGCCATTTGTTCCCTTTCAAATATGCTCCTACTACTGTTTTTGTTAGCGACTCCTCCTTTCTCCGAATTCTATCCAGTTTATTCCCCTTCCCTTTATTACACTCAGTAATTGTCTCTGTTTCCCCACTCTACTACGTATCTCTCTGTTTTCCATCCTGTGCCATTTCTCTGGCGCGTTGCGTATCCGGCACTGTCGATAGAGACTTGTATTTCTGTTTCCGTCTGGTTCGGCCTGCGCAGGCGCTGAGGCGGCTGCTGCCCTCTGGAGCGTTTTTCGCGGGGGGCCGCGCGCGCTCGTATCGGCAGTTGGATTCGCACCGAGCTGGTCGTATTTGGCCTTCTTCACCGGCACGGATGTGTGGTCTCGTTAGTTGGCGGGCCTCGTCGGTTTGGCCGTTGGGCGGTGTGGCGTGTTGGTGACGTGCTGTAGTGGACAACTGATGGATCCGCGCACGCGATCGCTCGAGGTTCTCCGCCTCTGAAAAGGGTGCCACGATATCGCTTGGGTTTCCGCTCCCAGGAGTTGTAAGGACTGCAGGGCAGGCTTTCTGTGTGTTTGCTCTGTCCGGTCTGCGTGGCGGGGTTCGTTTCACCTCACTTCAGCTGATGTTTATATTTTCTGCGTGATTCCGTTTGGCCGGAGTCTAGGCGTCGAGTTTTCTGCTGGTGTGTACCCGGTCGTCGCCCCCGTTTCCCCGCCCGGGGGCAGCCGTATCTGTTGGTGGGAATTATTTGGCAGTGTGTGTCTTGCGTGGACCCGGTGTGCTCACCCGCCCTGATTCTGGGTTGAAATTACTGTGGTCGGGCTGGCTCGGTTGCTGGAGTGTGTGTTATTGGTTTTCTGGCTTGCTGGGGACTGCGCGCGCGCCTGCTCCGTTTTGTGATGTGACAGCAGTCTGATATTTTTATGTGTGCTTGTTAAGTTGCTAGCAATTGCTTTTAGCCTTGTGCTTACTTATTTTTATTTAACTTGCTGGGCATTGTCATTTGCCTGTTCTTTATTTATTTGTAGTGTCAATTAAGCCCAACACGATGTCCAAGGTGCTAGCAATTGATTTTAGCCTCGCGTGTACTTAATCCTATTTAAATTCTTGGGCACTGCCATTTGCTTGTTCTTTTACTTTTATTTATTTGTTGTGCCAGTTAGCCCTAAGATGATGTCAGACCTTGGTATCTGTCAACCTTATTTTGGGTACTAGCGCTCAGCTGCAATATTGCCGGGCCTATCCCGGATTTTGTCATTAATTGAGATCCGTTTATACTGTATTTTTAGTAGTAGGTTTGGCAAGTGCACTTGCGTATGGTATTTATTATGTCCCCCCCCCTCTTCTTCCTTCGTGTAAGCTGATTTTGGTAAGATTTCTAGGTGGCCTGTGTTCTTTTATTACCTATGTAAGTTTCCCCGCTGCCGCAGTCGTAACATGTTTTGACCGGCAAGCGACCCATGTTGCCTAGAGTTTGAATGTGGTCTGCGCTGTTGAAATCAGCAAACTTTCTGTAAGGAAGCAAAGGTTGGGCCTTGCCGTACATATATTTATTATTTGAGCTATTCATGTACGTGTTGTTGTATTAAGGGTTTTAGGGCATTTTTAATTGAGATACCTTTTGGAAATTTTATCACTCTTTTAAAGAAGGTATAGGAAGGAGTAACTTTGACTCAAAATTTAATTGTAAATTATACATTTGTGCTTCACATTATAAAATTTAACTGTATTAGGTTAAAGTATGTAGTTTAATGCACAATGATTATTTGTTAATGTATCAAATTGTAAACAGCTTGTTTGGCAGTGATTCAAACGACACAAATAAGTTTCTCTGTTCACCTGTGGCATATATCACTATTACCTCATATTGTAAGCTGCTTGATTTGTTTGTGTCACTGTAATTTGTAAGCCACAGTGTAATTTATTACAATTAATTAATTGTTTTGGGGAAATAAACCTTGAATTGTGTGTCCCCTTTTCATTAACCGAATCCCACCCAAATCGTCCTCTCACATCCTACCCATTAAACTTATTTTTCTCCATTCTCTCCCATGTCCAAATCTCAAAAGCCAGTCCGCCGAATACGTGCCCGCTAGTAGAACAAGGAATCCACTTTCATAGTCCAGATCGCTAGCGCACGCGTGTCTACTTACGAAGAGCCGGTTCGATTCCAGGTGCTGGTTAGAAGAACGCCAGTGTTTGTCCGGCAAGGAACGAGGCGTGGTGGCATCGATGCCCTAGCCACAGCAGTGTGCGCCAGCATCCAGAATCAAGTTCCACGTGCGCCGCACTGTTGTGAGTAAACCCGTGGGTCATTTAGGGCCCTTCAGATCGGCTGCCCATCCAGTGCTACCCGAGAGGAGCGGGCCGCGCGCTGGAGCCGGGTTCCAGCCCCTCTCGGACGTCGCACTACCCCACAGATACGTTCAGTGGACTCACCTGCACTCGGCACACAGCCTGCAGACGGCGCCTCACGAACAGGGGTCATTGTCGCGGAGGGAGAAAACCCGCTGCAAGTAAGTGGGCTCTCGCAGGCAACCCCCCAGTACGAGCGTTCTGTCTTCCCTCGAGAGAGACCGTGGCCAGTTCTGCTCTTTCTGATCCAGCTAGTGCCCCCCTCAAATGACTTCGATGTCTGGCGGGTGTTGCTGACAATAATACTGAATTTCACTTAATTTCAGAATGATAAAACCGTGTCGTGGTCATTGCGTGCCTCGATGTCTTCTGTACGCGTCAGTCATTTAACTATTTGTAACGCTAGTTGGCGCGTAGCCTCGAACTTGCGCTGAAATACTGTATAGGCTTCATATCAACATACCCTGCTTTAATTAACGTGAGACAAAAACAAAAAACCGGTGCTGTCATAACATTCGGTGTTTATCGCCAGCGGCTGGCCAGTGTGGCCGAGCGGTTCTAGGCGCTACAGTCTGGAACCGCGCGACCGCTACGGTCCCAGGTTCGAATCCTGCCTCGGGCATGGATGTGTGTGATGTCCTTAGGTTAGTTAGGTTTAAGTAGTTCTAAGTTCTAGGGGACTGATGACCTCAGATGTTAAGTCCCATAGTGCTCAGAGCCATTTGAACCATTTTTATCGCCAGCGAAAACTACCCATAGTCGCTGAATGTTTGTAAGGGGTTCTGTTCCTTGTGTTTGTACAGCGAAGTAATGCCGATATGAACTCGGGACCTCTCAAAGCTACAGCCAGAAATAAAATCGAGGAGAACTGCACGATATGCTACGAGGAGATCGGCGGCAGATGTTAGAAATACATGACGCCGTCAAAAGAAAGAGAGTGGTACATTTTACTTATGAAGCAAGCATGAGAAATTTTCGTCCATAAAGGAGCAAAAACAAATGCGAATATCTCAGCAATATTTGGGCAATCTAACTGGGTTCGTGACCTAGTTTCTTAATGTCAGTGGAATGCCACGACAGAAATGCAACAGCTCTCAGGCCAGGGGTACAAAAAGGCAGGAGGAAGTTTTGTAATGTTACTTAAAATCCGTCTTGATTGCAATTTTTTTTTTATTATTCATATGACCGGTTTCGGTTCATTCAGAACCATATTCAGATCTGTAAAAATAATTATACTAATTTACTATTTCACGGAAGCAAATGTTTTTCATCCTATCTAATCAACATCAAATGTACCAGAACGTACCTGATATTTCAGTTACAGGAGTAACCCGTCCAAATCCAGCAACTTTCACATGCTACGTCACATAAAATTGGTTGGCAGAGTGCACGTCATTTATATTAATTTTAACACTATTACCGACAGGTGGCGTCTGGTACATTTGTTACATTCCGTTTGTACATACTGTATTCAGTAGATCTTTTTTATATTAAAAATATTTGGCTAAAATATGTAGATGTCAAAGTTAAAATCTGTACTTGTCAGGATTAAAAAACAGTAAAATTATCATTTTATACGATCTAAAAGCATAGGGCGATTTATATATCTATGGTGCTGGTGTGAACTTGTTTTCCTCTACGGTCTGCTTCCGTGGTTCCCGCCATTTTGGTGTTGTGCCGCGGTGCGCTCAGTCGTCTGATGTCCGTCAGTCGCCTGAAAGGATCAAGGGTGACCGGGACTCGACCTGCCGTCTCCCAGACAGCGGATCCAGCCGGCATTGCCTGTGCAACCAGTCGCTCGGTGGCCACCGGGGAGACAGCCGGGCCGAAGTCGAGTGGGCAGCCACTTCGCCTGATTTATCACCTGTTTAGTGACAGTAGTGATGATGGCCAGCAGGCATACCACTTCCATATGATGAACACGCCCCGAGACACTTACATTCCGACTTTCCTCTTAACAATTACGTTTGCGCCTGTTTCTTCTGCGTTGCAAGCGAGCACTCGAGTATGCGATAACATACTCTGTACAATCAGAAAATAGTTCCCAGGTGTCGAAAAGAGTCCGATGGTTTACCTATTGAAGCAAAGGTAGCTTCTACACAGAGCATGTAATCTGCGGACACCGTATTGTTGCCCAAGTATTAGAAGCCTTTTAACTGCCTCGCTCCTTTTTCGTTCACGTCGTAACAATTTATTTGACTCTGAAGATGTTGCAATGTAAGTAAGGTATTATGAATCGATCGCGGTTTATTATTGCGCAAACTATTTTATATCTAGGTTTTAATACCTAAGAAATGTTCGAAGATCTTACATAACGGGCGCTACACCTCTGTGCTGTTTCGAGTAAGGCACTGTAATATGCCCGTGGAGTCTTCAGGCTTCGCAATCACCGCGAAGCTGTTCGCAGAAGACGCTTTTGTCTGTAGCGAGGCTGCAACGACGGAAGACCGGAGCGAAGTGACACCTGCAGAGGAGCGAGGATCGTTGCAGGCAGGCGACGACAGGTGCCTCCGGACGTGCACCAGTGAGTGCACGTAAATAACCGAAGAAATCCGTTAGTGCTCAGTTATGCTTTCCGGATTGGGAAGGAGCGCCTGGTCCGCTGCACGAATCCGTCCGGCGCACTTGGGTCGAGGCCCGGTGAGCCGGCCAGTCTGTGGATGGTTTTTAGGCCGGCCGAAGTGGCCGTGCGGTTAAAGGCGCTGCAGTCTGGAACCGCAAGACCGCTACGGTCGCAGGTTCGAATCCTGCCTCGGGCATGGATGTTTGTGATGTCCTTAGGTTAGTTAGGTTTAACTAGTTCTAAGTTCTAGGGGACTAATGACCTCAGCAGTTGAGTCCCATAGTGCTCAGAGCCATTTGAACCATTTTTTTTATTGTTTTTAGGCGGTTTTCCATCTGCCTCGGCGAATGCGGGCTGGTTCCCCTTATTCCGTCTCAGCTACACTATGTCGGCAATTGCTGCGCACGCAAGTTCTCCACGTACGCGTACACCACCATTACTCTACCACGTAAACCTAGGGGTTACACTCGTCTGGTGTGTGAGACGATCCCTTGGGAGGGGGGGGGGGGGATTTCCACCGGGGGCCAAACCGCACAGTAACCCTGAAAGAGTGGCTCGGTGTTGGGTGGCGGAGGGGTGAAGTGGACTGCGGTAGTCGTCGTCGGGTTGTCGACCATTGCGGCTGCGGCGGGGACGGTGCCTATCCGTCGTTTCTAGGCCGCCAGTTAACATACAACACAGTACCATAGTACTCAGTTATACTATTGGCGATAAATCACTAATGACCGTATAATATCTAGGAGCAACCAGCCAGAGTGACCTAAATTGGAATGGCGACATAAAACTGTTTCTAGGGAAAGCAGTTGCTAGGCTAGGATCAGTGAAACACACTTAAGGAACAGTAATTCATTTGCTAAGGAAGTGGCTTACAAACCACTCCTTCGAGCAGTTCTTCAGTGCTGTTGATCAGTATTTAATCGGCCTAGGGTGAAGCAATAGAAGAGACCGAGACGAGCCAAAGAGCAGTGGGGCGTGACGTCACGCGACCGTTCAGTCGGCGCGGGGGCGTTAGCCGGCGGCATGCGCCGCAGGAGGCGCGTCGTGTATCGCGGACATGTTCATTGTTGAGATTCCGAGAGCGTGCCTTGTGAGAAGGCGTGGACAGCGCATTCCTTCCTCCGACGTACTCCCCGAGAAACGACCGGTACGCAGGAAACTGAGCTTATGGGGGTCTCGCACGAATCGTTAGCGAATGAAGCAGGGAAGGTGCGGCGATGCAGGAAGTGCCCTCCACCACATACCGTAAAATTGCTCGTGCAGTACAGGTGCAGGGAGGGCGCCTCGTTTCGACCTGTGCTGGAGCGAACTGACCGCCTGCAGCTGTGGAACGAGGCAGCCGGGTGCAGTCCACCTCACACAGTGGGTCGGCCACGGCCGCGTGCGCGCCCAGAGGCAGGCAGGATGTGGGGCCCGCCCGAGTCAGCGGCGCTTCTGCTGACTGCGCTGAGGCACGGCTACGGCGCAGAACCGCGGCGTCCGCAGCTGTCCGCTCCTCACAGCGGCACGTGAGTCAGTACGGTCTTCCGGTCGGTACCACTCGTCACCACAGCTTGCGTAGCCTGGTGGTCACTATCGACCGCTCGCGTTTCACAGTTCAGGACGACAAATCCGCCGACAGGTAGCATTACGAGAAGTATCGAGAATGAAGTGTTTCATTGAAATTTGCCTAGGAACAGTCTTATTAGGAAGTGCGTGTCGTTCCTTGTTTGCACAAATCACGGGAGTAAACACTAAAGGCTGAATTCTGCCGCACTTGAAAGCAAAACCAAGAAGAGGCTGCAGACTGTGTGCGGAGCCGCAACAGATCGAGTCGTAATTTCCTGTTACGCGGTATCGCACTGCTTCTTCAGCGAGTAGCCCTCTGCGGGCTTAGATTCAGTGACCTTCCAACGACGATTGTACAGACATGCAGAATTTTACAAATTAGCGATTTGACGTGTGATGCGACGGACGCATCGTCGCATTTTCAAATCGTTGTCGTTCTTTTTTAGCCGTTAGTGATTTGGCGAATCATCGATGACGCTTTCATTCTCATCGACCGCTAAGCATCGATGCATGAAAGTATTCCAAAATATCGAAGTGACGAGTTTATGGAATGGAATAGAAGCCACATACAGCTACATCTAATACATTTAATAATCGATAAATACACCAATAATTAAATTTAGACATCCCACAGATTTTTGCCCGCATCTCGTGGTCGTGCGGTAGCGTTCTCGCTTCCCACGCCCGGGTTCCCGGGTTCGATTCCCGGCGGGGTCAGGGATTTTCTCTGCCTCGTGATGGCTGGGTGTTGTGTGCTGTCCTTAGGTTAGTTAGGTTTAAGTAGTTCTAAGTTCTAGGGGACTGATGACCATAGCTGTTAAGTCCCATAGTGCTCAGAGCCATTTGAACAGATTTTTGTCTACTGATTGTCAAGTTTTTTTTTCTCTTAACTGTTCGTATTTCAGTAATGATGCATGTATGCATGTACACGTTGCTTCTTGCTGCTCACACCACATTAAACGTAACACGGAATTCACCATGTCTGTAGTGCGTTCACTAATAACGCATGTGAAAAAAAAATTGAACAACCACTGTCCTCACTCGTTGGCAAATACGACTTCACTGCTCTACCGTGTCATTTCGTTATCACCTTTAATGGTCACACAGGCCGCGCCGAAATGAAAGAGAGTTGAAAGTATTTATCATTCATAGACTGTATCTTTGACGTAAAACCACTCGAAAAGTGCCACAATATCCATATCTACAAAACTTTTAATACGTTGATACAGTGTACCAAATGTAATCTAAGTATAATGTACATATTATGAACTGAAAATATGCTTACGTAATTAGAAGCATCATTTTAGGAATTAAAAAAAACAATGTCGGTACATACTATTTGACACCACGAAAGCATGAACTCAATGACAGTAACACCACGGTTATCTATAAGAATAGCCAATGTTCCTATCTTACTTGCTCCAAAAATTTGTTAGTCCTTCGCCTCCAGTGACCACGTTTGACAAATCAACAATGTGTTGCAAATAGGTGTTGCACACAGCTCACTCTTATGTCCACTATTGTTTCGCATATATATAAACGACCTTCAAGAAAAAGAATTAGTTCTTTTTCCGGATAGCACTAATCTAATCAATCCAAACGTAGATACAGCAACACAACAAATGGTAATCTACTTAAAACTATTACTAAGTGGTTTTCATGGAATGGCCAAACTCTGAATGTCCAAAAGACACAAGGTATTCAGTTCTGTACATCTAGAGGTGCTACACCAATGGTAAGTTTACCACACGATGAGCAGATGATAACTAGACTGGAAGGTTCAAAAATTTTAGGTCACCGTATTGATGAGAATTTAAACTCGATAAAACGCGTTGTGGAACTCTTAAAACAACTTAACTCAGCCATATTTCCACTTGTAATCATTGCAGACCTGGAGAGATGATCACTAAGGCGACATACTTCGCATATTTTCATTCAGTTAAGTCATATTGAGTAACGTTATGGGGTAGCCCACCCAAAGAAAGAGAGTCTCACGTTAAGGTCGTCTTTACACAACAGACGTGGACAGTGCTGCCTTCAAAATTTTTGGTCACATACCCAGTGGTATAAAATGTCCGAAAAAGGGCAAATTTGTATTTGAAAACAAAGTGAACGAGTGTCTGTTAGGCAACAAGTATTCCGTAGAAGAATTTGTGTTTTTGTAATGTTTAGGAGCTGGTGGGTGGGAATTACTAACTCATCTGTGTATAAAAAGACACACGCTTGTGACACAGGCGTTTTCTGAGTATCGTACCGCGTCATGATGCAAAAACATAGCCCTAGAAGAACGCCGCTGTAACCGTGGACTCCGCTCTGGTTTTTCCAATGGGCTACAGTTTTTCACAATACGGCGCGGTGCGGTACTCAGAAAACTTTTGTCTCAACACGCTTGTAAGAGGTCAGCAAGAAGCTCTGTGTACAGAATGAAGCAACAAGTTTACTGTTACCACTCACTGATTTATTTATATCCACAACGCGTTTCGAAGATTTAAACCTCCATCATCAGATGGATTTACACATGTTAGTATGACGTAAGTCTGTGTTGTGTTTCGATTTTGTGGTAACTAGTAGCACTTTCTAGCGGAGAAACAAAAGACTATTTTAGAACATGGTTGAGGAGATTTCTTCACTAGAAACTAAACGCAATGAAGGTAAAAAAAAAGCAAAATATAATAACTAGTGGTCACAGGCTTCTTTTCTATCGTAACACATCACATGTAAACTGTCATATTTTGTAAACAAATGTAGTGTCTGGAAATTACTAGGTGCAAAGAACATATAGCAAAACAGAGACATTATCTTGAAGTACAAAGAATATGTAACATAACAACATAATTTGGGATAAGTTTTAAAAGATTGTGTGGTTTTTTTGTCTGAGTTGCTGACTATTTCAATGGCATACAGATCTTTTTCTGTGAAGTTTACATGTCTTGAATTTCATACTCGTTTATATAAACCAGGTGCCACGTTGCAAACATTAAATACAATAATTGTGTTGCCAACAGTGGTAAAATTATACATAAATAGCAGTTTTGTTTGGGATCAGAGATGGAAACGAAAGGAAGGAAGGAGGGAGGGAGAGGGAGAAGGGGGTGGGGGAGGATTCAGATCGAAGGTAAAAGGTGTGGCTGGAAGGGAGAGGCATTTCTAGAGCAGGGGGCTCTTAAGATTATATTTGTTGCATTTAATGACTACGTAAAGGCTTGTATCATATATTGCTTAATGCTTTAAAAATATGCATATAGATACACACTTTATGCTGTTAATTGTTGATGTACACATACTTCCAAGCTGACATGGGGTATAACCTGTTGGTGTGATTGTATATTTGTAAATCAGGCACGCCATTTTTAATTTGGGAATGTCACGGTAACATAACTAATCACTTGTGTGTGTGTGTGTGTGTGTGTGTGTGTGTGTGTGTGTGTGTGTTTGTGCATCGAAAATTTCATGATGTAGGCTGCTGTTGAAAAGAGAGACGATACTATTGTAAACGTTCTCATTTTTGTCATTTAAGATGGATTCAGGTTGTTTTCTTTGGTGTTTGTATATTTGGAGTGTTTCAGCGATGTTCAGTTGTTGGCCTATATGTTGGATGTGTAAGATCGTGACACTTGACACGCTGTTTTGTTTCTTGCACGCGGATGACCAGTGCTGACTGTAGTATTTTTTGTTTCTTAGTGCTGCCGTGTTTCCTTTGAATCTGATCTCAAATGATCTACCTGTCTGGCATATGGAGGAACAGTGACAGTCCAAATAATCAATTTCGTACAGACCTGTATGATGAAGTGGATGACATGTGTTGCTGTTGTGAGGTTACTTCTGCCCAATGTTGTTGTCAGAGGTAAAGGATGTGTTTGTGCCTTGCTGTTTGAAGGCGTTGGCAGTGTGATATGAAATATTACCCAGAAACAGGACTGTGTGGAAGACGTCACGGCGATAGTAGGTGCAGAGCGAGCGAGGCACAGTCGGCGCCGACCCACCCCCAAGCCTCCCCTATCGAATTTTGTTTAATGAAGAACTTTTAGTTTGTTGTAACATAAGAGTATTGTCTTAGGAAGAAGACTGAGCACTTAGTCTCTATCGTAAATGCCAAATTACAAGGAAGTTTGCTTACTGTTTTTCTTGTTTAAGCACGTTTCAAGCTGATCTCACAACAGACTGACTGTAATTGAGAATTAATACACGACTGAAAATATTCTATTTGCAACAAGCAATCCAGCTGTTAGGGCAAAATTTCCGGCCAAGTACATCGCCGAAGTCGGCTTTTCTGTTTTTGGACGTGGCAAACCCAGCCGTATTGGCACTCCAGCAAACCGACCTTCTATTTGAGGACAGCTTCACTTAGCGGGTCTCTCTCCTTTGTGGAGCGCCTTTGTCTGGGTACAGGTAGAGTCAGGTCCAGAGCATTGTCTTCGGTGTGATGCGTCAGACTGCGGCAGCGTGATTCAGATCGCATTCCGAGAAGCGAGAGCTCGCTTTTTGTGTCCTCGGATGCTGTGTTGCGCCTTCTGGCCAGCTTATGCGGACCTGCTCGCTCCAAAAATTTGCAACGCCTACAAGTTTAGTGCAAGCGGGACAAAACTCAGACAAGAAAGAGAAATAGGGCACTGCTTCGTGAGTAAGCTCCTTTCAAAAGTAACTTTTATACATAAATGCCTACAACGACAAATACGTCCACATTCATGTTGACGCCTCAAGAAACATTGGTTTTAACTAGCTTTGCAGCCAACCACAGTTAATTATAGTCTGTCATTTGTCGGAGAAAATTACACACACCTCTTACGCCTTGTGTGGTGTTTAACTGACTTCTTCGCAGAAATTAATCCATCGATTGGAATGTAGAGCAACTGAAGCTGTAAGATTAATATTGCCTCTAATTAATGGATTTGTTCGTTGTTTAGTCTGACCATTAACAGAACTGTTTCATTTAACACCGGCAAAAACTTATACTGCTTGAAAAATAACGTTTCTTCGACGAGTTGTGTGCTGTATTGCGTCTCACAAAGGGCACCTACTCGCCACTTTATCACTGTAGACCACCGACTGCATTCTGTTGATCGAATTTACAGTAAATTAGAGTCGTTTGAGGTTAAAAGAAATTCAGACATCGTCGTCAGCATCGCTGGAACTTTCTTCTCCTAAGAAATTGTGTTATCAGCCGGCAAAAGCGACAGTCCAGGGCACCAGTAAAGATTCATATGAAATATCGGTTCTCGATTTCTCGTGGCTGTCACATGACCCCAAGTCCATCCGCTTCTGTCCCCTGCCCTGCTAGCTTCAGTGCTGTGGGGCCTTACAGTTACTGCGTTCTCTCTTCGCAGTCGTTTTTATGTCTTTGAGACAGAAGAACGTTAAGTGTTTGAAATTTACTGATTTTTTTGAATAAGGTAAAAGATCCTGGACAAAGTTTCAGATTTAAATTACTAGTTTATTGCTTTTCTATTAAGTTTCTCGTCGTTTTTAACACTCCGAAGGCGTTGATTCACAAAGCAGAAGCCCCCAAGTTATGTTCTTGGCGTGTTCGTGTAAAAACTCGCTAATCTTTTAGAACGGTCATGTCTTTGAGGATCTAAAATACGTAAATTTGCTGGGCGACCTGGGTTTGCAGGACACTAAAAATGGAATCACTGTATCGCAAAGCAGGAAAAGCAGTAGTTCAGTGAACCGTCAACCTATTGTATCATAACTGGCCAACTCAGTCTTTCGTAACATAAGAAATTAATCAAACTGCAGCAATTACTGTTTTTAACCTTGTACGTGATGAATGTTTACGGTGTCCTTAGAGTTTTTATGTAAGACTACAACTGAAAAATTCGGTACAATCTTCAAGATCAATGCCAAGTGGTAACCAGACGTCTTGCCACCGGTAGCAGCCTGAGAGCATTTCGCTGGGAGGTGACAGCTGAGTCCACGTCTAATGACGTGTCTGATCCACTCTGTGTTCATATCTTTACTGTGCTGCTGAAGGTCAAATCAACATTACTCACGTTTTCCGAATAGTGCTGGGTGCAGCAGTGAGCACACCACTTACTTGGGCACGCGTCACTCCCTACAGCTGTCCCATGCCTCCATCGTAAATAAATTTTCTGACCCGAAGCTCCGCATTGGAACGCATAAAATCCGTGCTTTCATCTTGGTCCGACTGCTCGGCGTGTCTGTCGTCCCGAATTAAAAATCTCCATTTTGAACCAACCCATTCGTCTTTTTAACACAGTTCATTTCGTAGGACTGATCTTAGATGGAAAACTACCGCGTAATGCACAGCTCCTCACCCTCCAATGCGAAGCGAATAACTCACTAAAACTACTGACAGGTCCACAACCCTATAGCATTACAGTGACCATTAAATCCCTTGTTGGGCACATACTAATTTATATCGATGTTACACGCATCTCCGCTAGCCTAAATTTCACACAACCTGTGAAACACCAGAACGATCTACACTTTATCTCGTATTTCGCAATCCTCTTCCTTATCAACTCATCCCTAAACGAACTGATCCATTTCGTCTATTCCTAGAGCATCTACAGTTTCAGCCCATTAACCAAACAACGCTATCCTAACGCTGTATGTACTACACACTAATAGCCCATCCTGGTAGTTTTCAAAATCAATATTATGATCTTATTTGTTTTATATTACGCGACCTTCGCCAACTATGTAAATAGTTTATCTAAATAGCCAACACCGTCGTGGAATAGTAACCACTTAAGGGTAAGTGTTATCAAATACGTGAGGAGATACTCCTCGTTATATCCTCCAGTCTCTCCCACACCCTGTAAACGTGCTCAGCCAAATCCCATCGCGTCGCTACTCTTCCGCCGACATGAGCCACAGCTGTCTCCTCCTCTTTAGCTCCACTTACCCGAGGTAAGTTCAACCAAACGCCCAGGCCCTGTTCCATAAATCCATCCTTCCTTTACCAGGGGTACTCGTCTCTTGCCTCTCCACTAAATTAAGGTTTTGTCATTTTACCCTGCAACTGCTCCTCCACGGATACACAGCTGCCTTCACAACCCTCACTCTAAGCCTGCGCTTCACTTCCCGCATACTCGCTTATAGAACCACTTAAACTTAGCAGGAGCAGCCACTTATTCACTAGCGGTGTGCAGCCTTCAATTCGTATACATATACAGGGCTATTCGGAAAGTAAGACCCGATAGGTCGCGAAATGGAAACGACAGTGAAAATCCGATGAAGCTCTTTCCATAGATGTGTTGTGTAGTGTCTGCAGTATGCCTATCGATCGAGTCAAGTTGCTCTTTTCAGTCACGGGCACACAGTTAGCGCGTAAAGACACGGAAAAATTAGGCCGCTGCCTTCTATGACGAGGGTGTCGGTAAGCTGGCACAACGCCACGACAAATGTGGAAGCCGGAGGGGCGAGTAGAGAAGTAACTGGAAGGTGTAGCGAACTGATGCAAATAAAACATTTTTTTTATTTTCACTGCGCTTTCCATTTCGTAACCGAACGGACCTTACTCTTCGACCAACCCTCATATATTTTCGTCTGTCCATTTTCTAACCTCATTCAATATTTAAAGCTGTTCTGCAGGTTTTAGAAATTTGAGTGAAGAGCGGCGCAGTGGGGTTGGGTGGACGACGTGAGCGGTAAAAGACGCCAGATGGGTAGCTGCACGACTTGCGAATACCACGTCTGTCTAGCCGTGGGTCTGTTGCCATTGCGGCACAAACTGGCCACCGCAGAAGCGCGCTTCAATAGCCACGGCACTCTGTAACGGGGCTGAGTGACGTCACTTATTCTGCAGAGCGGCGGTCTGAGCTGGAGCTGGAGCTGGAGCCGGCGCCAGGGCGGGTGGCGCGCTGGCCGGCTGGCCGCCGCCTCGCAGCACTGCTGCGAGCGCCCTGCGTCTCCACACTCACCACTCTCGCTCCTTCCATTCTCCTGTTCCTGATGCACCACCCCACCCCCACCCCTCCTAACCTCAAGCTGCCTACATTTTCGAAGAATCCAGGAATGATAAAATGCCGAGGAAACCACGATAATATCGGACGTCAGAGAAA
Source organism: Schistocerca cancellata (assembly GCF_023864275.1). Classification (NCBI taxonomy): domain Eukaryota; kingdom Metazoa; phylum Arthropoda; class Insecta; order Orthoptera; family Acrididae; genus Schistocerca; species Schistocerca cancellata. Next base: position 828,483,582 of record NC_064630.1, on the reverse strand, counting down.
TGTCGTCTGGATATAAAAACTATAATTCTTAACACTCTATTCCACAGCGGAAGGCGGGATGAATTGTTCTGCCGTGTCGTGTCGTGCAGCTGTCCCGTGTCTGTAGAGGATCGTTGAAATTGCTACCAATTTCTTTCTTACTTTGTGTTCACGAACATATCGGTCACAGTGGGTATTACAGTAATGATACGCATCACAACACACATAAATTAGCTCCAGCAGATCAGACGATTTATTAATAAGAAAAGAAATCCCGCACTGAGTCCGCGATCATTATAAAATTTTTCGAGTAATACTTTCTGGATACCTATTTATTTTTTTATTACATTATCTCACAACATGTTTCGGGTCCTACCTTTAGCAGACAAAAATACGACAATGATAACTAAGAGGAGGTAGATGAAGTTGAAATGGGAGATATGATACTGTGTGAAGAGTTTCACAGAGCACTGAAAGACCTAAGTCGAAACAAGGCCCCGGGAGTAGACAACATTCCATTAGAACTACTGACAGCCTTGGGAGAGCCAGTCCTGACAAAACTCTACCATCTGGTGAGCAAGATGTATGAGACAGGTGAAATACCCTCAGACTTCAAGAAGAATATAATAATTCCAATCCCAAAGAAAGCAGGTGTTGACAGATGTGAAAATTACCGAACTATCAGTTTAATAAGTCACAGCTGCAAAATACTAACGCGAATTCTTTACAGACGAATGGAAAAACTGGTAGAAGCGGACCTCGGGGAAGATCAGTTTGGATTCCGTAGAAATGTTGGAACACGTGAGGCAATACTGACCCTACGACTCATCTTAGAAGCTAGATTAAGGAAGGGCAAACCTACGTTTCTAGCATTTGTAGACTTAGAGAAAACTTTTGACAATGTTGACTGCAATACTCTGTTTCAAATTCTGAAGGTGGCAGGGGTAAAATACAGGAAGCGAAAGGCTATTTACAATTTTTACAGAAACCAGCTGGCAGTTATAAGAGTCAAGGGACATGAAAGGGAAGCAACGGTTGGGAAGGGAGTGAGACAGGGTTGTAGCATCTCCCCGATGTTATTCAATCTGTATATTAAGCAATAAAGGAAACAAAAGAAAAGTGCGGAGTAGGTATTAAAATCGATGGAGAAGAAATAAAAACATTGAGGTTCGCCGATGACATTGTAATTCTGTCAGAGACAGCAAAGGACTTGGAAGAGCAGTTGAATGGAATGGACAGTGTCTTGAAAGGAGGGTATAAGATGAACAGCAACAAAAGCAAAACGAGGATAATGGAAATGTAGTCTAATTAAGTCGGGTGATGCTGAGGGAATTAGATTAGGAAATGAGACACTTAAAGTAGTAAAGGAGTTTTGCTATTTGGGGAGCAAAATAACTGATGATGGTCGAAGTAGAGAAGATATAAAATGTAGACTGGCAATGGCAAGAAAAGCCTTTCTGAAGAAGAGAAATTTGTTAACATCGAGTGTAGATTTAAGTGTCAGGAAGTCGTTTCTGAAAGTATTTGTATGGAGTGTAGCCATGTATGGAAGCGAAACATGGACGATAAATAGTTTCGACAAGAAGAGAATAGAAGCTTTCGAAATGTGGTGCTACAGAAGAATGCTGAAGATTAGATGGGTAGATCACATAACTAATGAGGAAGTATTAAACAGAATTGGGGAGAAGAGGCGTTTGTTGCACAACTTGACTAGAAGAAGGGATCGGTTGGTAGGACATGTACTGAGGCATCAAGGGATCACTAATTTAGTATTGGAGGGCAGCGTGGAGGGTAAAAATCATAGAGGGAGACCAAGAGATGAATACACTAAGCAGATTCAGAACGATGTAGGCTGCAGTAGGTACTGGGAGATGAAGAAGCTTGCACAGGATAGAGTAGCATGGAGAGCTGCATCAAACCAGTCTCAGGACTGAAGACCACAACAACAAAGTCCTTGCTGTACGTTCTAACACCAGCTGAAGCCACGAGATGACAGCGCCCATCGTCGAGGGGTAGCGTCTTTGATTAGCACTCAGAACGACCTCGTACCCCGTTCTAACCCTCCCACCGCTTCAGTTTTGAATAAAAATCATCAGCATTGGCGTCAGATGACTTCCGGCGTAAGACGTCACCCACATTCTGTCAATGGCCTTGTCAAAGAGGGCGGAGGAGCAGACACGGGTTCAGGGCACTCTCTTGTTCTTGGGGGGGGAAACTGCTTCTAAAGGCAGAAGCGTCAGCAATGACCAACTGCTTGAAGATACAGAAGGCAATGGAAATCACTGTATTAAAGACACATAAAGTATAACCACAGGACCACAGGACATGTGCCCTGTAATTGAAGAAGTGTCATGACGAACCCTCCACTGGCAAAAGATTCCTGAATAGTCCTCCATTCGGATCTCCGGGAGGAAACTGCCGAGGCGGAGATCGCCATCAGAAAAAGATTGAATAAGCAACGAAAGAATAACGTTCTACGAGTCGAGGCGTGGAATGTAGAAGTTTTAATATTGTAGGAAAGCTAGAAAATCTGAAAAGGGAAACGCAAAGGCTCACTCAGTCTAGATATAGTAGGGGTCAGTGAAGTGAAATGGAAAGAAGACAGAAATTTCCGATCAGATGAGTATAGGGTAACATCAACACCAGCACAAAATGGTATAACCGGATTGCGATTCCTAATGAATAGAAAGGTAGCGCAGAGAATGTTACTGTGAACAGTTCAGTGATAGAGTTATTCTTATGAAAATCGGCAGCAAACTAACACCGACAACGATAGTTCAGGTACACATGCATACTTCGCAAGCTGAAGATGAAGAGCTAGAGAAAGTATATGAGGATATTGAAAAGGTAATACAGTCCGTAAAGGGAGATGAAAATCTAATAGTCATGGGGGACTGGAATGCAGTTGTAGGGGAAAGATCAGAAGAAAAAGTTACAGAACATGGGCTTGGGACAGTGAATGAGACAGGAAAAAGATTAATTGAGTTCTGGAATCAATTCCAGCTAGTAATAACGAATACTCTGTCCAAGAATCACAACAGCAGGCGGTATACTCAGTAAAGGCCGTATCCAGTATCTGATCATCCAATCAGATTCTGGATTGTGAGGAGTACCCAGGAGCAGATGTAGACTCAGATCAGACTCTAGGAGTGATGAAGAGTAGGTTGAAGTTTAAGAGGCTAGCCAGGAAAAACCAATACGCATCCAAGTGGGATACAGAACTGCTAAAGAATGAAAAGGTACGCTTGAAGTTCCCTGAGGCTATAGATACTGCGATAAAGAATAGTTCAATAGGCAGGTCAGTTGAAGAGGAAATCTCTAAAAAGGACAATCACATGAGTTGCAAAGTACAAAGAAGGTAACTGCGAAGAAACCAAGGGAACAGAAGAAATATTTCAGTTGTTCGATGAAAGAAGTGCAAAAATCATCAGTGAAATTTAAATGCAGAAATACAAGATGGTGAGGAATGAAATAAATAGGATGTGCAGAGAAGCTAAGACAAAATGGCTGTATGAAAAATATGAAGAAATCGAAAAAGAAATGATTGTCGGAAGGACTGACTCATCGGATGGGAAAGTCAAAAGAACCTTCGATGAAATTAAAAGCGATAACATTAAGAGTGCAACTGGGATTTCCCTGTTAAATTCAGAGGAGAGAGCGGATATGTGGAAAGAGTACACTGAAGGCCTCTATGAGGGGAAAGATTTGTCTGCTGGGATAGAAGAAGAAACAGGAATCAATATGGTAGGGGAACCAGTAATAGAATCAAAATTTAAAAGAGCTTTGGAATATTGAAGATTAAATAAGGCAGAAGTTGCTAAAATCATCGTGGCAACAAAATGATTATTCACTGATGTGTAGGACATATGAGACTGCGATATACCACCTACTTTCGGACAAATATCATCCACACAATTCCGAAGATTGTAATAGCCGACAAGTGCGAGGATTATCACGCAATCAGCTTAACAGCTCATGCATCCAAGAAACTGACAAGAATAATATACTGAAGAATGGAAAAGAAAATGGAGGACGTGTTAGATGACGCTTTAGGAATGGGAAAGGCACCAGAGCGACAGTTCTGACGTTTCGGTTGATAGTGGAAGCAAGACTAAAGAAAATCAAGACACGTTCATCGGATCTGTAGACCTGGAAAAAGCGTTCGACAATGTGAAATGGTGCAAGATGTTCGAAATTCTGAGGAAAATTGGATTAAGCTATAGGGAGAGACGAGTAATGTACAACATGCACAAGAGCCGAGGAGGAATAACAAGAATGGGAGACCAAGAATGAAGTGCTCGTATTAAAAAACGGTGTAAGACAGGATGCTGTCTTTCGCCCCTAATGGTCCATCTATACGTCGAAGAAGCAACGATGGAAATAAAGCAAAGGTTCAAGAGTGAGATTAAAATTCAAGGTTAAAGGATATCGATGATGTGTGTACTAATATCCGAACTGTATGATGTCATTGTCAATGTTTGTGTAGCAAAAGAAATAATTAAGATGATTGATTCTCAGTATCAATGGTAAATGCAGTTGTAAATGCAGAATACTCAATTCTACCAACACGTAGTGATGTTCTCTGATATGAGAGGTTGCAAATTAGAAAGTACACAACCATTAAAGCCACCTTACAGAAGCTTTGCTGTTTTCAATAAAAATAAATCTACTTTTCTTGGGCGCCTTGGCCTCAGACACTTTATATTTCTGAGGACCTGTCTTTACTAGAATATTATGTTTCACGTACTTTTCGTCGTTTGCAGACGCGAAGTGCCGGTCTGCAACACGCAGCTGAAATGTTGTGTTAAAGTGCACCAAAATCTTGACGGTTACGTGAAAGGCTTTGATTGTTGTGCGAGTAATATTATTTTCTTTTCAACTGCGAGTTTAAGCAGTCTAGCATGTTTGTGTTTAACGTATTAGATATGAAATGTAGCAAAGCTAAATGTCGCGCACATTAAAATCCGACCAGCTTCATTGTTCTGTTAATGAGAAAAGACCCTGGGCTTTCTGTGAGGTTCGCATTGAAATCTTCTTATACAACTGATTAAAATTCTTTGAAACCTATTTTCTATTTACATCTGAATTACAATCATTTTTTATGTAAGTGAATCGTGTGAGACCTGATCAGTGCTGACTGGCCCAGGCTAACACAAAAACTGTTTCTGTAATAAAATATTAATTCACTTTCAAGTGAAACACTTAAGCAGATAATTCTCAGCGAGTGAGTTCCTATTTTTAAGCCGTGTGGCGTAATGAAAAACTTAAAATGATGTTCTCTTCCGTAATGGCGTCTGTGGAACAAAATCAGCTCAGTATATGAAAACTGCAAAATATTGAGTAATGATTATTAAAAGAAAAACATAAGTTTACACATTTACAGAATTAATTATTATTATCATCATCAGAATGCTTTTCGTTAACAATAATTAATTAATAACAAACACATGCCATTCTCATCAGGAATCGTCAATGGCGTCCTTCTACAATCAAGAAAAAAACGAAGAGCAGTTCGTTTTTTCGCTTTCTTCCTCGTTAGAGCACTGTCTATTAATTGTTATCTTTGTTCAAAGGTTATCCTTGAAATACATAGTTTTCGTATTTATAGTAATTTTCGTTGTTCTTTTTCTATATCATTTTACAATATTTCACTACAATAATCACAACACACCGTCTTTATGGCTTTTATCAATATTTTCGTTATTACGATTGTTTTTATATCGTCGCACTAGTTTCGTAAATTTTCACAATAACGTCATGGCGATGGCACATAAGGTTCACTGATCGCATTGCTATCCCGAGTGACAACGAAGAAGATTCACAGGATCTACTGAATGGAATGAACAGTCTAATGAGTACAGAATATGGACTGAGAGTAGATCGAAGAAGGACGTGAGTTATGAGAAGTAGCAGAAACGAGAACAGCGAGGAACTTAACATCAGGATTGATTGTCACGAAGTAGATGAAGTTAAGGAATTCTGTTACGTAGGCAGCAAAATAACCAATGACGGACGGAGCAGGTAGGACATCAAAAGCAGACTACCACTGGCAAAAAGGGCATTCCTGGGCAAGAGAAGTCTACTGGTAACAAAAGTAGGCTTTGATTTGAGGAAGGAATTTCTGAGAATGTATGTTTGGAGCACAGAGTGGTAGGGTAATGGAACATGGACTGTGGGAACACCGGAACAGAACAGAATCGAAACATTTGAGATGTGATGCTGTAGACGAATGTTGAAAGTTAGTGGCTGATAAGGTAAGGAATGAAGAGGTTTTGCACAAAATCGAAGGGGAAAGAAATATGTGGAAACGACTGACAAGGAGAAGGGAAAGGATGATAGAACATCTATTAAGACATCAGGGAATAACTTCCATTGTACTAGAGGTAGCTGTTGAGGGTAAAAAGTATAGAGAAACTCAGAGACTGGAGTAAGGTTCAAATGGCTCTAAGCACTATGGGACATAACATCTCAGATCATCAGTCCCCTAGACTTAGAACTACTTAAACCTAAATAACCTAACGACACCACACACATCTATGCCCGAGGCAGGATTCGAACCTGCGACCGTAGCAGCAGCGCGGTCAGACTGAAATACTTTCAGCAAACAACTGAGGACGCTACTCTGAGGTGAAGAGGTTGCCAGAGGAGAGGGATTCGTGGCGGGCCGTATCAAACCAGTCAGAAGGCTGGTGACTCCAAGGAAATGGAACAGTTGGCATTACCGAGCAACTGCCTGTCGCGGTGTATCAGCGATGACACGTTGCAATTTCGACCGTGAACTGTGTCCTTACGTCGTATCGAGTTTTCATCAGAATCGATCAGTTGATTGTCCTGAACCAGCAATTTGCAACAGGTATCTGCAGTACCGATCCCCCGCCCACCTCTCTCACTCTCTCTCTCTCTTTTCATAACCACCCCGTTTTCTCTTCCCACACTTTTGCATTTACTTTGTACTCGTCTTAGCTTTCCGATCCTCGCACCCCCCCACTCTTTAGTTATATCATTATCTCTCACAGTACTCAATCATCCTACAGTCATAATTAAATAAATATCTATTCATCTCCAAAAATAACACAGTATATCACGTACACTAAATACAATGACGTAACGTTTAGTCAGAGGAAGGTAAATGAACATTTGTGTAATGGTGTTGCAACATTTAGCATTCTTTTATCTCAGAGAATGTGGAGTGCTTCAGACCTAAATGAAAAAGCGAATAAAATCAGTTCCAATGTTAGGAATACCCGACAAATGTGAATGCAGATGCGAGTAGAAAAAAGGAGAGAATGCGGTAAATGAAATCACTCTATAAAAGCTTATGAGTCGCACTGTTTTCAGATGTTCAACCAATCCAAATTAGTAAACACCTATGATTGCAGGCGAGTGACTTTTTTTTAAAAAAAAAACAATAAAACTGAAAGCCTGTGGTAAAATAAATACGCAGTTTTTAGCAGTGGCGTCGACAGACGTGAACTACCTTAAAGTAATTACACAGCAATTGCGGACGGCATAGGGACACAAGCTAAGAATTTAAGATCGCGCGTCGGGCAGCTGTTGACTCGTTAACTTTTTGCAGAACATGTTCTCAACCGAGCCGCCCGCACACGACGGTTCCACCTGCTCGTAAGTCTCTCCGCATCAGCTCTTTGGCATATATGGCTAGACTAGCTTCACTAGATATACATATACGAGGTGAACCACGTAAAACTTGCACCGCAAATACTGCAGAAGTGGAAAATGCTATTGATGTGCGGTTTTCACAGAGTGGATTGGTAATCAGGGGCCCGTATTGTTGTCTAATGAACAGATTGTAATAATAATTACAAAGTGAATTTTTTATGCTAACTAACGTTTTTTCAATGGAACAATGCTTATTAACATGAACAAACGAAAAGTAGCTTAAATTAGAATGCGAGTGGTCTCTGTTGCAGAATTCTAGTGCGAGTTCCCACACCGACACTTGTACAACCCCAGTGGCAGCACTGACTGAAGAACAACACTTGTGCACACGCTAGTTATGTGGATTCTGACCAGTGACGAGACAACTGACCATCTCAGGTCGTGTTCAAAATGACCACCGGCAGCGGCAGTACGCGCTTCCAGTCTGGTCTGGAACGATTGCTGTACACGTGCTAGCATTTCAGCGGAGATGTCCGGGCAGGCTGCTGTAACACGTAGTTGCACGTTATTGGGTGTAGTCGCTATGTCTTTCTTGAGAGCGTATTTCAGATTTCCCCACAGAAAAGAGTCTAAAGGCGACAAATCCTGGGAACGGGCAGCCACGGTACAAGTCCTCTGTGTCCAATCGAAAGATTTGGAAACAATTCGTGAAGACACGCTGTAATACTTGGTGCACTGTGGGCTGGACAGCCATCATGTTAGTACCACAGGTTCTTCCTAGTCTGAAGAGGAAGTCTTCTAGCACTCGTGGAAGATGGTCTGTTAGGCGGCTGCGATACTTGTGCGCGTTCAGTGTTCCGTCGATGGAAAACGGGGCTGTTTACACTCCATGGACGCTGACGTTCCACCTGACGTTCGCTTCGAACGGGGATTGCCAACAGCCCGACAGTGCGTGTTTGGGCTGTTTACCTCGGTATGATTGGCAAATGTGGCTTCATCGCTAAATAAGATACATGATACGTCTTGAGTTTTCTGTCTCAGTGCTCATGTGCAAAAGTTAACACGATTCTCATAATCGTTGCCATGCGGCACTTGATGGAGAGAGGTGTGACTGGGATGGAACCTGTGCCGATGGAGAATGCTTAGGACACTTGCCCGGCGCGTGCCGCTTCCTCGTGCGGATCAACTGCAACGGCAGCAACAACATTTTGTTTCCTTCTCAGTTGTTCCTCTCAGTATCACTTTCACGTAACTGGTTGAATAAATAATTGACGAGACGGCTGGCGTCTGTTGGGACATCTTGCTGCATACACCTTACAAGAACGAACTGCATTCTTCGTATACTCTCTATCTCGGCTGTTTCTGTATTGCTAAATCCCATCGTCCACTCACGATCCACTGCTTGGACTGTCAGACCGTAAGACTAGCAAATCGCAACGCTCTCAAGGAACATATAAGCGCACTGTAAGCAAACATAGCAACAACGTAACTATCAACTGTGCAGGTTGAATGGCACAAATAAGTGTCGGTGTGGAAGTTTTTCAAAATACGATTCCTCGTAAACGACTCGCACTAGAATCCTGGCTACCAATCCATTCTGTGAAAACCACGCATCAATAGCACCTGCTATTTCTGCAGTATTTGCGGTGCAAGTTTGATGTGATTCACCTTATATTGTCGTGCAATTAGGACGTCCACTTTGATGAAAATCTCACTGCCGCTGAAAAATACTAATACAGGAGTCGTAGTAGGACGGATTTTTCTCAGAATTTCGAACATCTTGCACCATTTTTCACTGTAGAACGCTTTTCCCAGATCAACAAATGCTATGAACGTGTCTTGATTTTTCTTAAGTCTTGCCATCATTATCAACGGCAACCTCGGAAATGCCTCTCTGGTGCCTTTACCTTTCCTAAAGCCAAACTGATCGTCATCTAAGACAGCCTCAGTTTTCTTTTCCATTCGTTTATAGCGAAGATATGGGCTGCAAATGAGGAAATCCATTGAGATAAGCGACTTTAACAAAGGACAGATTATAGTTACGCATAGCCTGTAAATGAATATTTCGAAAACTGACGAAGCTGGTGAACTTTTTACGTGCCACTATCGTGAGCATCTACGGAAAGAGGCAGGAGGACCGTCAGGCGCTAAATGTTTGGGCGTCCGCGACTCTTCACAGAACGTGAGGCTCGCAGGCTTGTCTGACCAGTACAGTGGACAGACGGCGCTCCGTGGCGACACTGGCGAGAGAGCACGGCGGTGGCGCACGCGGCACACCGCTCGTTACACAGTTTTGAACATGCAGCTCCGCAGCGGGCCACCCCTCAGTGTGCACTTGTTGACCCAGTGATATCATCACTTACGGTTGCAGTGGGCACAGGACCATCGGCATTCGACCGTCGATACGGGAATACGTCGGCTCTTCAGGTGAGTCACATTATTGCTACACTAGGTAGATGGTCGTCTCCACAAACGCCGTCATCGAGGTGAACGGCGGCTCGAAACGTGCAGCGCACCACAGATGCAGGCTAGAGGGAGCAGTATTGTGCTATGGGAGAATTTTCCTGTGCATACATAGGACCTGTGATAGTAATTGAAGATACGCTGATAGCTGCGAACCAACCTGCGTCGTTTCATGCTTGATGACTTACTGACGGCGATGTCATCTTTCAGCAGTATAATTGTCCGTGTGTCGGCGACCAAATTCTCCTGATAAATCCTACGGAAGCCGTTTGGGTTCTGTCGGGCGCCATCAGCACCTACGCAAATCGGCGGCCCATCATTTACGCAATTCACCTGACGTGAGTGTAGACATCTGATGCCACATACCTCCACAAACCTGCCAACAAACTGTTGGATCCCTGATACACAGAATCAGTGATGCATTCCATTCCAAAGACGGGCAAACAAGATATTCAGCAGGTGGTCGTAATTTTTTGGCACATCCAAAACATCGCATCACCGAGAAGGAGTTATGCGACATGAAGGAAAGTTTAGGTTTCTACATCTGAAAGATGAGGTCTGTTCCAGTTTCGCGCCAGTCACGTAAGGGTGGCGCCAGTGGCGCCACCATCAGGTTTGCTGTAAGTGCACGCTGCAACGCTCGCGACCGTCGGTTGTCCTTGCGATTGGACGTCGTGATTTGATGTTACCCAAGAATGCTTGTAAGGCGACAAAAACCGTCATCACCACCTCACTGAGGTCGTGTAATAGGGCTACCAGCCACTGGATGTTCCTTCTGCCATATTGCAGGAAGAGTTGGCAGGAATGCACCCACTGTACGAGCATGACTGCTGGCAGCCGTGGTCACGAGAATGTAGGGCCCCAACGAGACCAGACTCAGGGCGTCCACGTGGCACTACCGAGAGGGAAAATCATAATGTTCAGTCTCTGATTCTGGCGCATCGTACTGCATCTGTAGTAGCAATTTGAGCAGCTGCTGGCAGTACAGTGACACAATGATGTGTTACAAACTGGATACTTCGAGGACAGCCCCGAGCCAGACGTCCTGTAGCGTGCATCCCACTGACCCCAAACCACACCCATTTGCGATTTGCGTGGTGTCACGCGAGAGCTCATTGAAGCGCAGCGTGGAGGTCTGTTGTGTTTTCTGGTGGAAGCTGGTTCTGCCTCGGTGCCAGCGATGTTAATGTGTTGCTTAGATGGAGGCCAGTCGAGGAGCTGCAAGCAACCTGTCTGCGTGCTGGACACACTGGACCTACGCTTGGAGTTATGGTCTGGGGTGTGATTTCGTGTGACGGCAGAAGCGGTCTCGTCGTTAGCCCATGCATGCTGACTGAAAATGTGAACCTCAGTCTGCTGATTCAAGCCGTTGTGATGCCACTCATGAACAGCATTCCAGGGGGTGTTTTCCAACAGGATAGCGCTCGGTCAGATACAGCTGTTGTAACCCAACATGCTCTATAGAGTGTCGACATGTTGTTTGGCCTGCTCGATCACCAGAACTGTCACGAATCAAGAACATACGAGTCGTCATTGGAGGACATCTCCAGCGTCATGCACAAACAGCGTTAACAGTCCCTGTATTGATCGGCCAAGTGCAACAGGCATGGAACCCCATCGCACAAATTGACATCTCGTATGTGTACAACACGATGCGTGCACGTTTTCATGCTTGCATTCAAAATTCTGGCGATTGCACCGGTTATTAATCTAGCAGCGTTTCCAATTTGTAGTGGTTTATCTTGTGCTGACCTGCGATGTTACAATGCTAATCACATACATATGTTACTTAGACAAATGTATTCCCAAAATTTCCTTCCTCTACATTAATTATTTTTTGGTGTTGGTGCTTTTGTAGCAGATGCTCGCCGGCGCCTGTACTGCAGGTACGAGTGAAAAATTAATTCGTCAAACAATTCCTAGTGATTCGCTCTCAGCGATATGCCTTTTTCTTAGGTACGTTGATCCTGCAAAGAATGCAAACTCTGTGGACTTTTTAAAGCAGGAAGGAGGTATCGGTGGTTATTTTGAGGACACTCGGGATTCTAGCGTGGATAACTCTGTCGGCAGGAACACTGCTCGCTGAATGGAGTGTCAGCGTTCGAGACGGTTTTAATTTGACGAGAAGTTTAAAGAAAAACAGTCGACAGCAGTGTGAGCTTTTAGTCTGATAATTAAATAGCTGAGTGTCTGGGGACAGAGTGCTTCTGCGCTTAGGCAGGGGTCCCGGTGGCGTGGTGCCGTAACTGGGTGCCGTGCGGTGCTTCGCCCTGTTGTTCTGCGCTCGTGCTGCGCTGCGCCTGCCGGCCCGCGGCAGGCAGGATGTTTGCCGCCGTCTGGAAATAACGGCCGACCCAGATCGCCGCCGGCTTTTACGCCCTCGGAGCCGCCGGCGCGCCAAACCGCCGGCCTATAGTTAGGCCGTGCGGTCATCGTCGCCCCAGCAGCGGGTGCCCGGAAGACGGCCACGCAGCCCCTCCCTGCCTCAAGCCGCCGTAGCCACCGGCCCAGCAGCCGTCCCTGGCGTGTTTACTTCCGGGCAAGCCAGGAGGGCGCCGACTTGTTTCACACAGGGCAGTCGCACAACTGCAGACGCTTCTACGTTGTCGGACAGGCGCCGGATGCTAGTTAGTGGGACGGCGTTCCGTGCCTGCTGCACTCGGTCAATCAATACAGGGGCGGTTAACGCTGTTTGTGGATGACGCTGATGTGGATGACGTTGATGTCCCTTATGCGCTCGATTGGAGACGGATGTGCCGATCGAGCAGGCCAAGGCAACGTGTCGACACTGTAGAACACGTTCGGTTACAACTGCGTTGTGTGGGCGAGCGGTGTCCTGTTGGAAAACAGCTCCTTGAATGGCAGCACGATAGGTCGAATCACCGGACTGACGCAGACATTTGTAGTCAGGCTGACTGGGATAGCCACGAGAGTCCTCCTACTGTCATACGGAATACCCCAAACGATAACTCCATTAGAGGTACAGTGTCATTAACATGCAAACAGGTTGGGTACAGCTCCTTCTAATCAACACACGACCATCGCTGACACCGAGTCACAACCATCTTTCATTAGAAAACACGACAAACCTCGCCCCTGGCCTCCAAAGAGTTCTCGCTTGACACGAAAATGTTCAAATGTGTGTGAAATCTTATGGGACTTAACTGCTAAGGTCATGAGTCCCGAGGGAGGACTCGAACCTCCGCCGGGACCAGCCGCACAGGCTTGACACGACTGAAGTCGAAAATGGTAGTGGTTTGCGGTCAGTGGAAGGCACGCTGTCTCGGAGACGACCCTGCGGTAACAGACTTGTAACCGCTGTGTGGCTGCGGCGCCAACCGCTGCTCAAATTCCTTCTGCAGATGGAGCACAGTGCGCCAGAGACTCGCCCTGTTGTCAGTGGCACTTCACCTCGCGGAGCCCGGTCTTCGTGCTGCCCTACATCCCCATGAACACCGCTACCAGCAGTCGTGTGCAGTGGCTTCATTCCTGCCAGGTCTTTCTGCAATGTAAAGGAAGGATCATCCAGGCTGTCGTAACCTTATTGCACGACCTCGTTCATTCTCGTTGATGACTGTGTATTTGTCGCCTTGAATGTGTTATTGGCTAACATCAGATCACCACGTCCACTCTCAAAGGTAACTAACGTCCATGACCGTTACAGTTTGTGTTTAAAGCAAACGTGATTCACGTTCTCATAATGGCGTTACTAGTGCCACTCTTACGGCGCCCGCGCGAAATTCGAATAGACATCATCTCTCAGATGTAGAAACTCGTGCTGGCCGGAGTGGCCGAGCGGTTCTAGGCGCTACAGTCTGGAACCGCGAGACCGCTACGGTCCCAGGTTCGAATCTTGCCTCGGGCATGGATGTGTGTGATGTCCTTAGGTTAGTTAGGTTGAAGTAGTTCTAAGTTCTAGGGGACTGATGACCTCAGAAGTTAAGTCCCATAGTGCTCAGAGCCATTTGAACCATTTAGAAACTCGTCTACCAACTTCCGTTTGCGTCGCATAGCCCCTTGTTGCAATGGTTTTTTTTTTTTTTAGTCGGTTTACATAGGCAACCGACGATTATGTTTGTGTTGTGATGTACAGACCGAAGAATGGTTTCATGTACCTCTGCCGGCCGGTGTGGCCGTGAGGTTAAAGGCGCTTAAGTCTGGAACCGCGTGACCGCTACGGTCGCAGGTTCGAATCCTGCCTCGGGCATGGATGTGTGTGATGTCCTTAGGTTAGTTAGGTGTAATTAGTTCTAAGTTCTAGGCGACTGATGACCTCAGAAGTTAAGTCGCATAGTGCTCAGAGCCATTTGAACCATTTTTTTTTTTTCATGTACCTCTCCACTTAAGTCAATCCTGCGCAAACCCGGTCATCTCTTCATAATTAATGCAACGTACAATCGTTTCATCCCGCTTCCCTTACACTTCCTTCTGTTACCACGTTGATGGTTCCTCGGTGCCTTAGGATGTGTCCTCTCAACTGATAACTTCTTTTAGTCACAAACTTCTTTTTACTCAGATTTGATTCAATATACGGATCTTCCCGTCTAATATTCATCAGTCTTCCTCAGAACTCCAGAAAAGACTTCCTACCACTTAAATTTATCTCAGATATTAACATAGTTCTCTTTTTGAGATATTCTTGCTGTTTACGAGTCTGCATTGGATATTCTCTTTATTTCGGCCACCGTCAATTATGTTGCTGCTCAAAGAGCAAAACTCGCCTACTTCCTTCTGTGTCTCACTTCCTAACCGACATCCCTCACTATCATTGGGTGCAGAGTGGCCAAGATGCATGGACCTCAGCGTAGGTAATCCGCATCTGGGGCAGAAAATGTAAATTGGGTTGCCTATGTTGAGCTGCATGCCGTATCTTATTGGGCAGTTATATCATGCTCGCTCGCTATGAATTTGTAACATCCCTTAGAAAAATTAATGAATTACTGTGCTGATAAACCTCTTACGTTATTTGATTTTCAAACAGCTGAGCAGAACTGAACGTACTCAGACATTTCTCTCTTTACTTATTCTGATCAACACTAAACTGACACACAATATTTTTAGCGCAACCCAATCTGACTTTCAATAATCCCTACAAAAGAATGGCCCTGACTAACAATACCTAACTATACCTTTCATGAATCATTTACCTCACAAAAATGTTCGTTACTCGAACTACTGCAATACAGGGAGCGCCAATACTGCCAGCTAAATAAAAGATTCTAACTACTGAAGGCACTAAATACTGATAGGCATAGTTAGCAAATGAAAGATTTTGATAGAGAACAAACAATGTATTTACCTTAATAATATTCAAAAGTCATCATATATATATCAGTTCATGATATACAGTATTAGAAATTTACTCTTTCTGATGGACACAGGTCCAGATCGTCCGCTCTCAAAATTCTCAAATTTCTCTCCCCACAATCACCACTGCTGGCGGCTCACCTCCAACTGCGCAACGCTACGCACTGTTCACATCCAACTGCCCAGAACTACGATAGCAAAAATTCCAACAATGCAAACCAGCCACAGACTGCACACAGCACAGTCAGTGATTTTCATATAGAGCGTTACGTGGCGTTACCAACATATAAACCTAAACAGCCTACTTACAATTTGTCTACGCTCCTTTATCGCTGTTTGACTTTTCTTTCTCCTTTCAGTGCACTGTCCATTCAGTTCAACTCTTTTGCCGGCTCTAAACTTTGTTTATCACAATTCTCCTTGTTTCCTCTATCCCAACGACGCGGTCATAAGAGCAGTTAAGCTGCGTGTATCATTGAGACACGCATAAGAACCCCCACCGCTGTTGATGGGGGAATTTATTGGTACGATCTGTTATTCTTTTGTATTAAGTGTTCCATTATAAGTTACTTCAGCTTTATCCACGTTTTGGCATATGCGGTGTACGTGGACTGCCCCGAAACTAAGGAACTTCTTCATTGACTGATGCAGATCGGTCAGATTACAGTTGTAATGAGACTGACCTTTCCTCTTTATTCAGTAGTGTGTAAAAAATGGATGTAATATCTCAAATGGATACTGAGTTTGGAAAGTACGGAAAATGTAACAAGAAGAATAAAGAAACAGTAAAAACTGTTCTGCAGATTTCTCACTATACCCTGAGACTGCGAATGAAGTGTGAGAATTAATCGATAGGTTAACAGTAATTCATGGAGAAATAAATAGCTGGACCTAAAATTTATCATAATGAAAAAGTGGGAATAGCACACATGTTAACAAATAAATTTAGTGACTTCATCATGAACAATCCAACAGGAATTCCATACCTGATAAAATTAGCCAACATAACTGGATTACGCACGCTGTCTGTTACAGTGATGTCAGCACTTCAACCATCACTCCATGGTTGGAGTGCTGACATCACTGATAGCCTGCGTAATCCAGTTATGTTGGCCACTGATGCAGCATTTATATATGGATCGTGATAACCCCTTCAGCATCAACTACGGCATGAGATGTTGCGTTGAAGTGGCGAAACTGGTAGCTACACAATAAAGCTCATTAGGACGGCTGTAGGCGTTACACTGAGTGATGGTGAGTAGGTAAGCTTTCGGACGTGCACAGTAGCTTTCCTCTCGTGTCTGCCGTGCCCCCCCCCCTCCCCCCGCTGCTCAGTGGTGCCAGTAGGGGCGGGGGCGTTGCCAGGAGCGTCGTGCTGTACGTTATACAGGGTGCAACAAGTTTAACAACTTTTTAACATGGTTTATGTTCACTGATATTTTTAATGTTTTTTTCTTATTCTAAAATAGCCTACGTTCTTCCTCACAGTTGAAGACAGAGTATTTCTATAAAGCAATTCATTTCTGCAGTTCAGTCATGAAAACGAAACGTTAACAGTCAGCTACGTTCGTCTTGATAACAATTACTTTTCACACTTAAATGGACTTGGAAACCATTTACTAAAAGTTTTTTTTTCTTTTGTTGCAGGTAAGGACGTGAGAAAGCAGTTCTACACTACCGTCGTGCTGACGTAACACTAAGTGCGGGGCGTCCTGACTACACGTGTCACACGGCAATACTGCACTGTAAGTCGCTGAGGCAGTGTGTCCCTCCTTTTGTGACTGTTGAGAGTTTTTGACCGAAAATAAGTAATTATTTTGCAATTTAGTGACTAAATCCGTAAACTGCACGCAGTAATTGATACATGTTCGTAAAAATGTTGTTCTTGAACTTGAATATTGTAGATGTGGTCGATTTGAAGCTGTCAACTCTGACACAAAATGTTGAGGAAGTAATGAAAATGAAATGCATAATACTCCTGATAATATTCTAATGTGAGTGGTATGTCTTGTAAAACAGAATTGCTTGTGTGACGGTTTCGAATCGGCCGGACTTAAAGAGATCCTTAGCAGGTGAAAACAGGAAATGTATGACACAGAATATTCGGGAAATTTGCAATGAATCAGTAAAAAGCAACCGTCTGTGAATCGAGATACGTACTCACCTGATCAGAAACGTTAAGGCAATGGAAAAGAATAATTGGAATATGACCGTGATAATGCTATTGCAGAAATGGCGTTTAATAATAAAGATGTACTGAAAGGTGGTTTGGATGTTTTGCACGATATCCCCAGTGATGATACGGGGGAGATAGTGCAAGAAAGAGACAGAGAGAAACGTAAATCAGGGATATACTTGGAAAACTGGAAGAAATTGTGACTGAAAGCAGGAAGTAGTTGTGGAGGGAAGGACGTACAAATATGACACTGACGAGTCAGTAATGTATCGAGAAATAAGTGGTGAAAAATGGATTTCTTTTCTTGCCTAAAGCATTCCAGAAAAATTCCATGACCATCTTGACGCTCGGACACAGCCATTTTGTTTGTCGATTCCCGTCCCGTGTGAAAGCATTCTCTACCGGGCATACTTTTAACCCATTTTTCTTTTATGAGACTTCCTTCTGGCGACCCATTGGCATTGCTTTGGTGGATCCTTTTGTTTATGCGGTTGTTTCTTTCGCGCCACTCTAGCGAGAACAATTGACTTTGAACGTCTATGTTTGTCAAATTATTGGTCACACTGACGTAACCAGATAATACGGTCGTCTGCAGCCTCGCCGGCTGCAGTTACGAATCATGCGACACGCGTCCTTGTGCGGCCTTCGGCAGTCCAACTGAACTGCGCCCCTCCTTCCGCGTGGAGGCCGCTCACAGAGGAGCCATCCTCCCCCCCCCCCCTCCCGCCTGCCGCGGTTTCGCCGGCACCCCCCACCCTCCGCCTTCACCTTCTGCCCTGTTACCGGCCAGGGTTTCTTGTACGTGCTGACGGTCAAACAGGATGCGGCAACCAGCGCCTATGGGCAGTTCTTGAAACTGCGTGAAAATGTCTTACTGCAGCAGGTCAGCAGAGACGGAACAATAAGTCAAATCTGGGCAAGCGAATTTGCCCAGGCTTCGGCGAAGGAACTGTTACGGCGTTTTACCTGGCGTAATTTTGAGAAACAACGGGGGACCTGACAATGCTGTCGGGCTGAGATGTGGACTCGACCAGGGCGAGATCTCACTCGGAACGCATACTGGAGGGAAGTCCGCGGCGGTTACAGCGCCCTCCTCACACTGCGAGGCGTCCGGCTGGAGCGCTCCTCTGGTCACCAGCAGCGCCTCGCGCCAGGCGCCTACTGAGACGCGTGCAGCGACACAGCGCGACGTGCGGCGGGCGCGCCTCTCGCATATTGAAGCGCGTGCGTACTCCTGGAGCGCGCCGGCTGGCGAAGCGCGCCACTGACGGAATGTAGGCGCGCTCTCTGTACTGTTTGTCAAGAGATTTTAGAGAAGCAATTTACTACAAAAAATGATTTTCACGTTACTTGTAGGTTAATATGTCAGCTTTCTGGTGAAGTGCCCATCATCTTGCTAAAGGTGAAACTTACTGTGACATTCACATGGAAGTAAGATACTTCACAAATTTGGCATGGCTTCCAAAGGAAAAATTGGGGTCCCTACGATATTGCGTTTGGTGCATATGAGACCACACATTCCTGTGTATAAAATTTTGCTAACATATTGAATTTTTCTTTACACTTATCCCATCTCTAGAAAATCGATTACGTGCATCAAGTTCACTTCCAATACCACGCATGTAAGAATGAAATATCGATACTTTCAGGATAGGCCTACTGAAACTTTCGCAATAATTCTGACCACATTATTCATTGTGTAACTTGTCGAATAATTAATTTATTATTTCTGATACTGTGTATGTAACCACCGAAATGCTTTTTCTCGTCATGACGAGCCGATTAAAACATTGTCATTTGTGGGGGTTTATCGACTGTTTCCAGCTTGCAGTGGAAATGTGACGTCCTCGTGCATGTAGTACAATGCCTTATTTTAGGACCAAATACAAGTAACCACATTGAAACGTATATACTTTAGATACTGGACACTTTTTACCAGGAGGACAAAGAGGTCACACTATAGAAATTCCGACTTTTCGAATTTTTATAATCGTCTGACAGATACAGAATGACACTAGGCAGTAAGTCGCTAATGGCTCACCTATCAGAGAATTGTGGATTGATTTTGACAAAAATGGCTCTGAGCACTATGCGACTTGTGAGGTCATCACTCCCCTAAAACTCAGAGCTGCTTAAACCTAACTAAACTAAGGACATCACACACATCCATGCCCGAGGCAGGATTCGAACTTGCGACCGGAGCGGTCGCGCGGTTCCAGACTGTAGCGCCTAGAACCGCTCGACCACTCCGGCCGGCTGATTTTGACAGGAGAAAAACAATAACGAAAGGAAAGGGAAGAACTGTACAGATATAAATAACTGAAATATGTTGTTGTTGTTGTGGTCTTCAGTCCTGAGACTGGTTTGATGCAGCTCTCCATGCTACTCTATCCTGTGCAAGCTTCTTCATCTCCCAGTATCTAGTGCAACCTACATCCTTCTGAATCTGCTTAGTGTATTCATCTCTTGGTCTCCCTCTACGATTTTTACCCTCCACACTGCCCTCCAATGCTAAATTTGTGATCCCTTGATGCCTCAAAACATGTCCTACCAACCGATCCCTTCTTCTAGTCAAGTTGTGCCACAAACTTCTCTTCTCCCCAATCCTATTCAATACCTCCTCATTAGTTACGTGATCTACCCACCTTATCTTCAGCATTCTTCTGTAGCACCACATTTCGAAAGCTTCTATTCTCTTCTTGTCCAAACTAGTTATCGTCCATGTTTCACTTCCATACATGGCTACACTCCATACAAATACTTTCAGAAACGACATCCTGACACTTAAATCTATACTCGATGTTAACAAATTCCTCTTCTTGAGAAACGCTTTCCTTGCCATTGCCAGTCTACATTTTATATCCTCTCTACTTCGACCATCATCGGTTATTTTACTCCCTAAATAGCAAAACTCCTTTACTACTTTAAGTGTCTCATTTCCTAATCTAATTCCCTCAGCATCACCCGACTTAATTTGACTACATTCCATTATGCTCGTTTTACTTTTGTTGATGTTCATCTTATATCCTCCTTTCAAGACACTGTCCATTCCGTTCAACTGCTCTTCCAAGTCCTTTGCTGTCTCTGACAGAATTACAATGTCATCGGCGAACCTCAAAGTTTTTACTTCTTCTCCATGAATTTTAATACCTACTCCGAATTTTTCTTTTGTTTCCTTTACTGCTTGCTCAATATACAGATTGAATAACATCGGGGAGAGGCTACAACCCTGTCTTACTCCTTTCCCAACCAATGCTTCCCTTTCATGCCCCTCGACTTTTATAACTGCCGTCTGGTTTCTGTACAAATTGTAAATAGCCTTTCGCTCCCTGTATTTTACCCCTGCCACCTTCAGAATTTGAAAGAGAGTGCGCTAATGAAAAACGACCGAGAGCATTAATGGTGGAAAATGAAACGCTACTCGATGGCAGTAAAGTTCAGCAGTGAGGCAATTTTTCTTCGGGCTGCCAACACTGCCAGTGCCGACGTGCGCGCTACACGCGAGCAGCTGTACCACCGCCACAGCGCCGCGCGACGTGGCGCAGGCGCGTGTCGCGCCCCACTGTGCGCGGCCCCGTTTGAACCTGTCAAGCTGCAGCCTTTCGCCGACGACGCCGTCACCCCTCGTGTGCTGCTACTGCTGGCGACGAGGCGTCTGCAGACGGGGTCGGAAGAGGGAGGGGGACAAAGCAGGCGGCGCCTCGCTCCGCTGACGTCACGGCGTGACCAGAGGCGCCCCGCTACCTGGAAGCGCCGACCGCCACACGGCTACCTATGGCACTCAGCAGGCGGTCAGCTGCCAGCTGACGGTTAGGGCTGAGCCAGAGACAGTCGCGTTCGAACGGGGTCGAGATTTTCCGAGCTGCAGCGCTCGATACACCGTCGAACAGTCACGCGACGTTTCACTGCCAGCGATGTGCGAAGAACTACGTTATAGTCACGACAGTAGTTTACATCTCTGCTGAAAGTTTTACAACAGTCATGAAACTCATATGGAAACGGTGTTAAAAACGAAGAATGCATAAAATCCTGTTGTACAATATGAAGTTAAGTTTGTGGCGCTCAAACCGTAACCAGGCTACCGGCCCCACTGTGGCTTGACTGGTGCGGAGCCTTCCATCGCCGCGGCTCTAGCAGTGAGCAGTGGGTGAGGGGGAGGGCGGGGGGAGGTGTGCCCGTTCAGCCACCGACGCGGCCGCGTTTCGTCTCCAGAAAGCGCTCCCAGTACTGTTCAAATGTGTCTGAATTCCTAATGGACCAAACTGATGAGGTCAGCGTTTCCTAGACTTACACACTACTTATACTAACTTATGCTAATAACAGCACCCACGCACGCCCGCGGTTGCCCCCGGTACTCATTCTGATAGCACGCTGAGGAGAGTGGCATAAGAAACCCGGGACCTCCACAGCCGGAATAGAGCACTCTACCTGCTAGATCACTGTGGCCACCAAATCGTGCTGTCCTTGAACAAATTTTCAGCAGGAGTCTTCATACAGCATGGCATGTGTCGGTATATGAATATTTATCGTGATTTTTACGCAAGCTAACAATCGAAGGTGAAAAAAATATTCTTTAAGAAAGTAATATATGTCTCCTATCCCAGTACAATGATTACAGGAAGCTATAACGATTTATTAAGTGAGTTTGATGAATTCTTCGATGCCTGATCACATATTAGAAGTGATCTTTTAATGAGCTTCGAAACAAGATGGTAACACTCAAATATAAACAAGGAAAATATCGAATTGAGAACTAAACGTCAAATAAACGAAATGAATCATATTTCAGTAACTATAACTGCAATCGTGAGAATAAATTATAGCGCAAGACCCGCCGCGGAGGCAGTATCAGCTGACGTCATGATACCCCGATCCGCGAATGTACGACAGCTGAAGATAATGGTGATAGAGA
The DNA here is from genome assembly GCF_023864275.1 of Schistocerca cancellata. NCBI lineage: Eukaryota > Metazoa > Arthropoda > Insecta > Orthoptera > Acrididae > Schistocerca > Schistocerca cancellata. The sequence goes on along the minus strand of NC_064630.1, from coordinate 828,461,125 downwards.
TCTTGTATTTATTTATTAGTTCCCATTTTTACATATGTCGAGCATCAGAAGATATTGTAGTCCAAACAAACATTCATTTTTGTTATTAAGATACATCATACGTTAATAACACTACGATACCAAGTAGAAGCCGTTAGTTCGGGGGCGATCGACAGCTCGAGATAGACCCATGTGACGTCAGCTACTCGAGCAAGTCGAATATTTCTGAAGTACACCACTATTGGTTGGTTTGTGGGGGTTGGAGGGATCAGTACACCACTATTGACGAGGTACGATATCGCCCGCTTTTAAATATGAAATCACGTATACTGAAAGGCTCGATCGGTCTTTGTGCTGCGATGGACGTGCAGTGTGTAGAACGTCCACAAAATGGGCAGCATTGTAAGAAACGCAAGGCTTATACGACCGGCAGTCAAAGTTGTTCGTGCAGCACGCACTTCCTGAAGGCAACTCTGCTGACGTGGTGCCTGAGCGCTCAAATCAAAGAAGAAATAAGATACGATGAATCGCGGAACCCAAAATTACAAGCAAATGCGTACATTCCAGAAAGATTGTGTAAAACGTCCCAGTGATAACTTCGATTGTCGAAGCAACGGACACAAGAGGTGGAGGTCTATGTGCGGAACAGAAGATCGTCTTACCATGTTGCGGCCTGAATACAGCGGTGTTTCGCACAGCTCGGTGTTAAAGGGCTTTTGGCAAGTACGACTGCAGTGAAAGAATGAGAAGGTCCCGGACTGAAACAAATTTCCTACGATTACTACTTGCTGTTGAAACACCCGAGACGAAAAGGCACCAACATTGTAGATTTTCTCGATGCACACCTGTCTTAATTAAAAAACTGCATGCACAGAAAACGAATAGCTATATGCATGAGTTAATGAAGTAGTCATTTCCCGCATTACATAGTTTATTACCTGATACCGTGGCCGGAGATGGCGCATTTTCTGCATGCAGTAAACCCAGGAATATTTTGTTTTACTGTTTTACTTTGGCATGTTCCCTACCTCCTTCACATCTGCTTTCTGCTTGAAGCTCCTTTTCTTGTTTTTAATTCTTTTAAAAACTAGATTTTCTTCTCTTCATGATACGCCAAATTCAGTATGAAATATCTCTCCTTTAAAGAAGCAATAATTCTTTTCATATTCGATTTCAGCTGTTCGTTTAAAACTTCGTCGTGGTGTTTTTCTGAAAGTCTACTGTTTCTCCCACCTTTCCTGCGTAGTAATTTCAGCCAGTTTTATTAGATTGCTCAGAGCCGGCCACGGTGGCCGTGCGGTTCTAGGCGCTGCAGTCCGAAACCGCGGGACTGCTACGGTCGCAGGTTCGAATCCTGGCTCGGGCATGGATGTGTGTGATGTCTTTAGGTTAGTTAGGTTTAAGTAGTTCTAAGTTGTAGGGGACTGATGACCTAAGATGTTAAGTCCCATAGTGCTCAGAGCCATTTGAACCATTTTTTTTTTTTTTTTACTTTTCCGTCTCGAGCTTGTATAGGTCAGCTTTAATCATTTGAAGATCACTCAGAGTCGTGCACGAAAACGTAACAGCGGGCTTATATACTGTGTGCCCAAAAGTGTCCGCACAGCCCGATGAACATCTCTGCGTGACTCGTGCGGTGTATCCGAGGGCAGAGAAGCGCGGCTGCAACGGTTCGTTGTCGTGTCCTCCTTGTTCTCTCCCGTCTGAGTGACACATTGCAGCAGGTCGAACGGAAACACAAGTTCACTCGCATTCTGTGAAGCAGATTTAAGAAAAGTGACTTGTACTGGTACCTATATTATCGGAGTTATTGTGAACAGAAAAACGACAGAAAAGTGAAAGAAGTTAACTGCTTAGAGCTGTCACCTGTAAACCGTACTCCGATTACTTTATAGTGCTCTTTACTTGTGTACACGTTGAGTTGCATGACGTGCTGTTGTTGACGGGAACATACTTGTCGTGATTGATACGCGTCACTGTCGTCTGATTTTGCTAACGGTTTGCCAGGGATCGAGGTGCTTGAAAATTCACCCTCACGGCAAGCATACTATTCGGGTGCCCGACACGGGAAGCCGCGGGAGCCAGCACCAAGTTGCAGCCGGCGCTGGCGGACTGGAACACTGGCCGGCCGCGCCCGCCTCCTCCGCAGGCGGGCCGCGCTCCAGTACGTGAGCGGCAGCTTCCAGGGCACGAGCCCACCTACACGTACCCGCCAAATTAACCTCACCAGACTTCAGGTTGATCTACATGTACGTGTAACTCTAACGCACTGCCGAAACACGTCGTGCTGATAAATATTACTGAAAAGTGACGGAAGGAGTAAATATTACGTAAGAAACTCCATGGTGTGCGCGGTTCTCATACGAATAATACGGAGAATGTACTCGAAATTTCGTAGAACATTCTCAGGTCCGCATGAATAAAGCGACGGGTGCAATACACGTACTTCACCCGTGGAATGTGCAACTGAGCGTCAGTAGAAAGGGTGGGTGGTGGGAGTTGCTCAAATCAAAGAACGTTCTCCGAGTTCGTGTGAATAAAACTAGAGGAAATTCTCAGGAGGCGAGAACGTTCTCCGTTTTTCGAAGTGAATTTTGTAGCTTATTTCGAGCTCAGTAAGTTCTTCTCAGTTTTACCGAGTTTTTTTTATTAAAAATGGTAGAATTATACTTGGAAGGCAAAAAAGACATAGTAGCTCGAAAAATACTGAAGTAAAGAACTGAAGAAGTTTATACGATTTGAGAATGAAAAAAATTTTAGCGTATTGCACTTCATTCCCGAAAATCGTGAAATAAGAGGGGCGACATTTCAAATGAAGTGATAATTAAAACATTTGTGTTGCTCTTTAGTTGACCCAAGTTTTCAGACTCACTACGAGAAGATTTAGGTAAATGTAAATGTCGTGTGACTAGGGCCTCGCCGGCCTGGGTGTCCGAGCGGTTCTAGGCGCTACAGTCTGGAACCGCGCGACCGCTACAGTGGCAGGTTCGAACCCTGCCTCGGGCATGGATGTGTGTGATGTCATTAGGTTTAAGTAGTTCTAAGTCTACGGGACTAATGACCTCAGATGTTAAGTCTCATAGTGCTTACAGCGATTTGATTTGCATTTGGTGTGACTAGGGCCTCCCGTCGGGTAGACAACTGTTTCACTGACATTTTGAAACGTTCATGATGATATTTTCTCTGAACATAAATCTTATATTTTGTTTTGTTAAAAATAAACTAGGCGGATCACAATAAGTAGTAACTGGTTTATTACAAACCTAGCGATCTGTTCCTCGTTACGAACCGCACGGTCGACCGCTTACGTACTTTAAGCCCGTCGTATTTAACCAAAACAATCTCTTGTTAAGGAAATCTGGCAGAGTTCCGGTTTGGAGTAGATGAAAATATCGTGTGAGCTTTAGATTTCGTTCGTATATTGTGTTCACCTAACTTCCATAGCAAAAATGATCCCCGTATGTCGAAAATTTGCTAGTATCGCAAGAAAATGCATTTTCCTAAACTGTTCGTAATTGTCTCAATAGTTTGTTGCCGCACAGAAAAGTGAAAGCGAAACATAGTGCAACTCTTCCAGAAAACACTGATTTCTGTTCCATATTGGTACACTCAGTAGTTTGTTCGTTTGAGGAATTTCAATGAAATGTAACATTACGCGTGTGTTGTGTACCCTACGCGGTAGACGACACACACCCACCCACACACACACACACACACACACAAAACACACGCCCACGTAACCTGTTTAAGAAGGAGGCGAGGTATGTAGAAGGTCCTCCGTCGCTTGAGAATATGCTTCGAATTTTTTGCTCATACGACAGCGAAAACTTTCTCAGAGAATGTTCTTTTGCTCTGCGAATCTTCTGTGGAGAATGTTCTCTTTTTTATTCGCACGAAGTCGATATGTCTTTTTCCCGCAGCATAATCACACGCCGCGCTTTCAATTGTTCAACATGTGTTGCGTTTGTATGTGGCTGCAACCTTCTTGTTTGGATTTTATTTGCGTGTTTTGGAATGGATCTTCACTCCAGCGTTGTTTTCGTCTTCTAGTTGCATCGAAAACGTTTGTGTCGGGAAGGTGGGCACTGCGTGGCTTGCGTGACTCCTGGCGTAGAGCCGGTGGGTACTGGAGCTTTTTAGAACTGGGTTGTCGTGGGGTTTGAGTATTTTTAAAAAGTGGCGTCTCTGTGGCTTTGTTTCTCGGATTGGGTCGAGTAATACTTCGTAGAAAAGGCTCTCACTTACGGTAACTGGAGTTGTGTGACAGTGCCAGAAACGGTCGTCATGACCGCATCCATGTTATTTGTACGTCCACGTCTTCCCCCCGCACAATATTCAGCAGCTGTGAATACACAGCTGAGATACCAGCGCTGTGTAGCGTATCGGCGTTTGCTCCACTGTTGTTTCCGGCAATTTTTTGGAGTAGATATATTCCGGAGAGAAGCTTGTTTGACAACTTCGTGCAGTGGAGCTTAATTGATAGTGTCCGATAGAGGGCGACAACCAAATACTCACGGAAGTATTTATGAGAAACTTCGATACCACCAAATAACAAGTGTAATTTTCTGTGTACATCTTTGTTTGGATATGGAGAGCTGCGACCTATATTTTACGTGGACGTGGATGGAGCCTGCGTTTGCAAAACTACGGTGAGGTTGATTGTGAGCGCACTCCCACAATGCTTACCTTTGTTCTGGCATACTAACGCCGTGTCACCCACGTATAGAGTTCTGCCGTAGTCAGCGGGTGACACAACTAGCTGAACAGAAGTGAAGGCACCACTGATGCTTGACGCACGCCGTTTCCCAGGGCTGTCCATCTCCAATGGCGACCTCCCTGCTGAACATCTCGTGCGTGGTTCGCTCCGCAGTCTGCATGTACTGTCAGAGACACATTGTTGGCACAGCTTACCTATGTCTACGATTGTGTATTTTACGCAACCGGTACTGGGCACGGCCATTTTTCGGGTGTACGCTAGAGCACACGGAAAGACTCGTCATAGTCCTCGTACTGCCAACGCCAGTGGACAGTGCTCGGCTGTTACCCGGACGTCGCTCACGCAGACCGGTGCGGCCTGCCCGCTCGTTACGCTTGCTGTCCTCTGCGCCGGGAGCCGCCCGGCGCCGTCGTATGCGAGGTGATGGCCAGCTGGTGTGTGTCGACGTGTCCGGGAAGATTCACGGCGGCGCGGGCGGCGCTTTTAGGCTAATTGCGACCGCAGTTAATTAACGAGGCTGCACTGCGCGGCAGAGGCGGCGATCGACATTCCCTGCAGCACTGCGGACTTGCTCGCCCCCAAAGTAAAACGTCATTTAAATGGGTGAGGTTTACTATAATAAAGGTAGCGTCCGAGATAGCAGCAAGTCAAGTTGAACATAACAGCGAGTACTCATTACATCTGGTTTATGGTCTAATACAGCTTAACGTATTTATAGTTTTACTAGCTCTCTGTCATATCACATGTGCATCAGATGGTAAAACTTTTGAGCTAAGTTGTCAGTCGAGGCCCGGCTTAAGCGCAGGTCTTATCATAACTGGCGCTGAACTGTGCTCTCACAATTATACGTTTTGGTGGGTACACTCTTACAATTGTCGTCTGGTAATGTCTAGAAAACACCGCTCGTTGTTATGTAACTTTAATCTGAATTACCTATCAGACCACTTGAAACCTCGTAACAGATGAAAATACGCCAACAACGGAACGACAAAATATTTCGCAATGTCTTTCCAACTGCGGCGTTAACGGAAGGCAACCTTCAAAGATCCCAGAGAAAAAAGTTTCGACGTTGCCGTTGACAGGACGACGCTGGTTCTTGTTCTCGATGTGCTGACTCTTGTCATAGTACTGCGTTTTGTGGTTCAGCGTCTTCTTAATCATTATTTTATTGCTATTGTGAGACACTGAGAATGTTGCGCGGGACTTGGATTTCTGCCCTGTGAGTTGAGTGCTGCTCCACAGAAACAGGGCAAAGACGTGAAACCAAAAATGATTCAGGTTTTGCAATACCTCGTCATAGTAAAAATAAGTAAGGACATAGATGAAACAGTTCACATCATAGACCTTTTCTCAACACTAGAAAAGTTAGCTCTATTGAAAAAGAAGAATGTAGTTTTAGTCATTACTTCTTAGTAAGAGAGGAGACAAAATGCAATGGGTAAGGTAAAAAAAACTATGTATTTTAATCTAAATATTCTTTCTTAATTCTGACACAATGTTCCGGCTCCTTGTACTATGCACGGTATCTCACGGCATCACTTTCACTGTTAGTCCTAACTGGTGTCGATCGCATAAGAATAGCATCGTCGGTCCCTTTTTCGTTGTCGGGGCTCTCAACTAGCTCCAAGTATATCTACATCTGCGTGCCTACTGCGAAAGCCACCGTACGGTGGGTGGCATTCCTGTTCCACTCGCAAATACAGCAAGGCAAAAGCGTTTGTCTCTATATCTCTATGTAACTTTTCGTGCCTTATTTTCGTGCTCTTTACGCGAAATGTATGGTGGCGGCAGTAGAACTGATCTGCAGTCAGCTTCAAATGCCAATTCTCTAAATTATCTCACTAGTGTTTCTCGAAAATAACGTCGTCTTCCATCGAGGGATTCGCATTTCAGTTCACGTAGCATCTCCGCAATACCTGTGCCTTGTTCGCACCTACTGGTAAAACTTCTAGCAACCTGTCTCTGAATTGCTTCGATGTCTTCCTTTAATCCGACCTGATGCGGATCCCAAACACTCGAGCAGTACTCAAGAATAGGTCGCACCAGCGTCCTATGTGCGGTCTCCTTCATACATGAAGCACACTTTACAAAAGTATGTAAACAACGTGACTGTGTCAAGCAGCACATTACTAATGGCAATATTCGAACATTACACGATCGTTTTTCCTACTCATACGCATTAACCTACATTTTTCTACATTCATTGCACCAACTAGAAATTCTGCCTAATCCATCCTGTATCCTCCTAGTCACTGAACTTCGACACCTACCGTACTCCACAGCATCATCAGCAAACAACTGCAGACTGTCTGCCAGATCATTTATATATATAGAAAACAACAGCGGTCCTAACAGACTTCCATGGTGCAAGCCTGACTGTACCCTTGTCCACGATGAACACTCGCTCTCGAAGACAACATACTGCGTTCTATTTTTAAGAAGTCTTCGGGACACTAACATATCTGGGAACCTATTCCACTCACACATATCTTCGTTAATAGTCTGCGGTGGAGCACCTTGTCAAATTCTCTACGGAAACCTAGAGATATGGAGTCCGCCTGTTACACTTCATCAACAGTTCGCAGTAAATCATGCGAGAAAAGTGCAAGCTGAGTTTCGTACGAGCGATGCATTGTAAAATCGTGCTAATTCGCGGACATAAGCTTCTCGGTGTCAAATACATTTCTTATATTTTAACTGAGAATATATTCAAGAATTCTGCAGGAAACCCATGTTAAGGATATTGTTTGGTAATTTCGCGGGTCCGTTGTTTCACCCTTCTTACATAAAGGAGTCACCTGCGAATTTTCCAGTGCCTCGGGTCTTTAGGGCCGGGCGAGAGACTCGCGATAAATGCAAGCTACGTAAGGCGCCAATGCCGTAGAGTCGAACTGGGGTTCCATCGGGACCTGGTGACATATTTGTTTCAGCTGTTTCCGTACTCCAGTAATGCTTATTGCTACCACTAACCTTCAGCCTCTGACAGATGAGCTGCCTCACTTTAAGAAGACCCCCCGCCGCAAGTGTGTAGTGCCAACAGTACGGACGTCTCGCCCACACTACAGAGCTTTTTAACGAGACGTGGCCGCTCGGGAAACACGAAATGCGCACTCACTGGACGTGTCACAAGAATTAAAACCTTTGGTCTAGAAGCAGGCACCAGCGTCTCCCGAAGCCGTGAGATGAGTGATATAACACGGGAATGTGTCGCGATAAATCCAGCTGAGATGAATAAACCTGCTGCGGGCCTACGTTCCGTCCGCAGTCGGTTTATAACAAATATCAATGCTCGAGCTGAACTTCCAGAGCACGGCAGCCACAAACACACGTACTGTATCGGAGTTAAGTGTTTCTTCCGTTTGAAAGACTTGATCACATGAAAGCGGGACAATGGTTTGCGTCCTTGTTATGTTGTTACTATTTCATCAGGTTCCTCACGTGTCAGTTCGTTGAAGTTCTGATCGGAAGCTCTTTTCAACACCACGGAAAAAGTGTATGGTTCCAGTTGCAGCTGTAAACGTTAAAAAATTACTTGCGTACGTGAGAAAATTCGCCTCATCGTCCCATATAACTTGGCGGAAGCCACACGTCAGCTTCCTCACCCTGAATTTCAACTCCATCGCCTCGTCCCGTCTTTCCCGTGCTCGCTCCTAACAGCCAGACTCCGGACACGGTCTACCCCACAGTGCAGACGGATGCCTGTGATTTTCGTCAATGTCTAGTTACTGTGCGAACTGCGGAACGAGGGGCTAACATAGACGCCAGCAGCAAGAGTTGTGTGTGTGTACCTATTTTGGCCGTTATCGAACGCCAGACGGCTAGCAGAGGAGAGGCAGCAGGTTTTGTTGGGCTCCCTGGTAGCGAGAGCCGACGGTGTCCCGTTCCGAGGCGTCGGGGTCGGCGCTGCGTTACCGCAGAGGCCGGCCGCGTTCCAGCCGAGGGGGAACCAGTTCCACGCTTTTGGTATCCTGCGTTGCGGTACTGCCCGCCCGCTCTAACGGTAGACGCCGCTTTCGCGGCTGTCGTAGACGAGGCATCAGAGATACATTCCTCACCATAAAATCACTTCCCCCGACTGTAATCGACGTAAATCCAAATCTTTGAAAGCCACTTCCCCCGGGCACGATTCACCTATCCGTGTAGGGTAGCTGTTAAGTACCCCCCACTGTTTCTGTTTGGGAGCATTGTTCTGCAGTGAACTCTAGCCTGGTCCCTTTTCAGTCAACCAAGCTGTGGGCATCATTTCACTATCTTACAACTTAAGCGTTTTAAACCATTTACGTTAACACGTTCTCGACCATAAAACTCTCTAGAAAACATTCACGTCTCGCCGAACTCAAACAAGTCGTCTATCATTTGAATCAATTTCCTTCGAATGTTCGTAGTTTTAATTTCTTCGTAATTTTTCCCTCAAGCTCATTATCGTCGCATAATATTGGTAGCCTCCATCTTATATGCTCACTACCTCCCTTTTACATTTGCTTAAGTTACTTAATAATAGCTGGCGGGTTTGTTGCTCTACTCCTGACTGACTCTGTAAACTGAAGCAGCAAATCAGTACCGAGCTCTGAGAATGGTCATTGTTGTGTTGGCAGAAGAGCCAACACCGTGTAACTAGAGGAGGCCGAAATGTACGCGTTTTAGCTCACGCAGGCTGGCATAAGGAGGGAAGAACTATACTGACGTGAGGTCTGGAACATGACAAGGAATTAGAATTCAGAAAGCGGACGTAACTAGTTTGGTACTTAACTTTAATCCATTAATGATGAACGTCGCTCTTGACGGTACGTGAGTCACAATATTATCTGTTCAGAAGACATAGTAACTGAATATGGTGCCTTGCTAGGTCGTAGCAAATGACGGAGCTGAAGGCTATGCTAAACTGTCGTCTCTGCAAATGAGAGCGTCTGTAGTCAGTGAACCATCGCTAGCAAAGTCGGCTGTACAACTGGGGCGAGTGCTACGGAGTCTCTCTAGACTAGACCTGCCGTGTGGCGGCGCTCGGTCTGCAGTCACTGATAGTGTCGACACGCGGGTCCGACGTATACTAACGGACCGCGGCCGATTTAAAGGCTACCACCTAGCAAGTGTGGTGTCTGGCGGTAGTCTGATGACAAAAGATTTGTGACCACAGACGTAAAGTAAAGGAAATTTATTCTATATTCGGGTGATTGTTTTATTCGCGACCATGTCGCAGCTTGTGAAACTAGTGCCATGTCTGGCTTAAGACAGAGTCAAAAGTCTCTGTAAACTGAAGCAGCAAATCAGTACCGAGATCTGAAGATGGTCATGATAGACCGAAACCGTCAGTTTGATGACAAAAAATTTGTGACCACAGACGTAAAGTAAAGGAAATGGACTCTAATATTTTTGTTGCGATATGTAACTGACTTGCATATCTTGGACTAGTTTGTTTGTCGGTCACTTTCTCTGTACGCCACTGCGGCTTACTGGACACTAGAACCCTGCAGCTTTGCCCGGGTAGTGTCCGTTCGTGTAGTGATTACTAACAGTTTTATGAGAGTAACTCGCTGACGTTGGTCGACAATAGAATATGGAAAAACGATACATCGTCAGTTTGATGCGAAGTGGATTCTGTGGCTTTAAAGCGCAGGCTCCACGAGACTCTTGAGAACATTTGCGAATGTGTGAAGAAATTCTTTACAGTTGTGACTGCCAAAGATTAGGGTAATATTTCCTTACGCACCTGATTAAATTGTCTTGGGAAGCCAGACATTTATGTCTGTAACAATAGTGCGTAGAGATGCATGTTGTCAACTTGATTCAGCATTCACGTGTCCTATTGCGTGTTTTCCGGAACTGACGAAACGCTGCCGGCCGAAGTGGCCGAGCGGTTCTAGGCGCTACAGTCTGGAACCGCGCGATAGCTACGGTCGCATGTTCGAATCCTGCCTCGGGCATGGATGTGTGTGATGTCCTTAGGTTAGTTAGGTTTAAGTAGTTCTAAGTTCTAGGGGACTGATGAACTCAGAAGTTAAGTCCCATAGTGCTCAGAGCCATTTGAACCATTTTGACGAAACGGTTTCTTAGACTTGGCCGAAGCCGATTATTTCTCTAGTACTTCCCCCATCTGAGGTAGCATACCGAGTCAAAATGGCATCTACGTAAGCGTCGATATATGCCCTGCGGTCTCCCTCTTTATTCTAGATTCAACAAGGAGCGTTGTGACGCGTCGCAGAATGCGTGACGAAACACTACCGGCGAAACATCCAACCTGAATGGTTCCAGTCGTTGCAAAATTTATTCTCGGACGACACCGTCGGTGAAGTCTGCATTTCGCTGACATACTATCTCGGCGAGGTTGACGCAGGCTTCCTCTGCAGTGGCACGCAAGTCGGCGTACTGGCGCCAGTTCAGAAGACGAGCAGTCTCATCACGCCGCGCCCATTCACAGTGGCAGCCAGTGTGATTTACAGCCGAGTGGGCGTGCGCGTCCCACGCGCGACCGACAAGGGAACGCTTTCACGGCGCCGATAACGCACTTCCGCAAACTGTATTTTTACGCGCGCGCCCCCCCGCGGCCCTGCACCGAGACGTCTCTCTTCCTCCCCGGCTGCTGTGTCGCGTCGGCAGTAAATCCCACCCCAGCGACCGCACCGGATTACCATAACGAGCGCCAACAGGGGAGAATGGGCGACGCGAGGCGACACTCAATTGAGGCCTCCCCCACACGGCCACCCCTCCGCTGTTAAGGAGACGAATTACTTGCAGCCTAATTGGGTTTGTGCGCCGTACCAGTTGCCGTAACCGCTTTGGCCAGTACTTGCTAGTCGCTACAGCGTATTAACCGAGGCCGTCTGCCGATGTGCGATTAATAACTATGAGCAACTTATCCGTGAAAATTGCGAAGCTGTAAGAAGGGGAACAAACCCGTAAAAATACTTCGGGCACGGCGAATGAAACGCTTTAATGTATCGAGAGGCTTTGGAAGGGGCAACGTTGACCAAGAATCCGATACGATTCGGTTTTGGGGGCTCGACATATTACACTTTGAGCATGTTATTTTAGACAGCGGGCAGCCGCTGTCGAATGTTCACATTTTGAACATAGTGATCCGTATTGGCCGTAAATTACTTTTTATTAAAAGTCACGATTGTGGCTTCAGTTGAAAACAGTAGTATAAAATTAATACGGATTTTTTTTTCCACAGAATCCTTAGCAATATTTGAAGAGAGAGCCTTTATAACAAGTCACAGCGGAAAGGCAAAGCCCTTGGAGCCATTCCCCATTGTTCACGCCTAGTTGAAAACAAGTAGCGCGGTAAAAGCCGCAGTCGATAGTTAAAATGAAGGGGACAGGGAAGCTAAGTCGATAGTTAAAATAAAGGGCACAGCAGAACCCATAAAAATAAAACCCGGATAGAAAGCGAACGGGCCACTCAAAACTGCAGACTAGTGAGCCAGCTGGACGATTTCAGTGACAAGGGCCTTACCGTGCCACGAGCAGGAAGGTGGCTGAGCGGCAGCACGTGAGGCGGAACGCAACGCGCAGGTGGTCTCGGACCACTGTAAAGGAGTCTATGGAGAAAAAAAATCTGTAATTTTCTACAAATCACGCGAGGACGCGTCTTCACTTGAATCGAAATCAGTAGTAACTTTTCTTTTTCTTTTCTTTTTTTTCCTTTTTTTTTTCGAAACATAATTTACAGCCAGTGCGGAGCATTTGATTCAAAACGTTACAGTCATCAGCCAGAACAAAATGAACACCTACCTAATAAGCCGTATTATGTCCACTTTTGGCACGGATAACTGTGGCGACGCGTCCTGGCCGGCCGGTGTGACCGTGCGGTTCTAGGCGCTTCAGTCTGGAACCGTGTGACCGCTGCGGTCGCAGGTTCGAATCCTGCCTCGGGCATGGATGTGTGTGATGTCCTTAGGTTAGTTAGGCTTATGTAGTTCTAAGTTCTAGGGGACTGATGACCACAGAAGTTAAGTCCCGTAGTGCTCAGAGCCATGTGAACCATTTTTGACGCGTCCTGGCGTGGAAGCAATGAGCACTTGGTAGTTCGCTGGAGAGAGTTGGCACCACATCTGCACATACAAGTCACCTAATTCCAGTAAATTACGGGGAGGGGGCGTTGAGCTCTGACGCCGCGTTCAGTCACGTCCGATTCGTGCTCGATCGGGTTCAGATCTGGTGAGTTTGGGGGCCAATACATCAACTGGAACTCACTACTGTGTTTGTCGAACCAATACATCACGCACCTGCCCTTCTGACGTTGGACATTGTTGTTGTTGTTGTTTTTGTGGTCTTTAGTCCTGGTTTGATGCAGCTCTCCATGCTACTCTATCCTGTGGGAGCTTCTTCATCTCCCAGTACCTACTGCAACCTACATCCTTCTGAATCTGCTTGGTGTATTCATCTCTTGGTCTCCCTCTACGATTTTTATCCTCCACGCTGCCCTCCAATGCTAAATGTGTGATCCCTTGATGCCTCAGAACATGCCCTACCAACCGATCCCTCCTCCTAGTCAAGTTGTGCCACAAACTTTTCTTCTTCCCTATCCTATTCAATACCTCCTCATTAGTTATGTGATCTACCCATGTAATCTTCATCATTCTTCTTTAGCACCACATTTAGAAAGCTTCTATTCTCTTCTTGTCCACTATTTATCGTCCCTGTTTCATTTCCATACATGGCTACACACCATACAAATACTTTATCTTGTTGAGAAATGCCACTGCCGTCGGTAACCGTGGTCGTCATGAAGGAGTGTACGTGGTCTGCAACCAGTGTGCGATACTCCTCGGCCATCACGGTGTCCCGTACAAGCTCCACTGGAGCCACGGATGGCCACGTGAATGTTCGCCAGAGCATAACGGAGCCGTCGCCAGCTTGTCTGCATCCCGCACGGCAGGTGTCAAGGACCTGTTCCCGTGCAAGACGGAGGATTCGCGCCCTCCCATAGGCATGACGAAGAAGGCATCGGGATTCACGAGACCACGCAACGCCCTGCCACTGCCGATGGTCACGTGCCTGTTTCAGTCGTAGTTGCTGACGCCGTGGTGTTGACATTGTCACATGCACAGGTGGTCGCCTGCAGAGGCGCATCGGTGCGTCGTGTGCTCAGGCACACTTGTACTCTTTCCAGCGTCAAAGTGTGTCGTTAGTTCGCCGCCTGTCCTGTTTTACCCGTGTGCCCAGCCTACGACGTCCGACACCTGTAATGAGGTGTGCCTGCCCAACCCCACGACGTCTGGGCGTGGTTTCACCTCGGTTTCGTCACTGACCGCAGCACTTTTCGAAAACCCGACAAGTCGTGCAGTTTCTGAAATGCTCATGGTGAACCTCCGGGTCATCACAATCTGTCATCGGTCAGACAGATAGATCGCTTGCCTTCTCCATTGTGCACACGGACAGCACGCTCACTCACGCTACACGCACCGTGCGTGTGTCTGACTAGCAGACAGACATCCCTCACCAGGTGAGGCTGCTGTCGTCTGGACGGGTGTGTATCGACAGCGGGTCGGTGTCACAATGTTCTGGTTGACCAGTGTGTACTGTACTGCATATCTAAGACGGTATTACCGTCAGTCTAAATTCGACCTATTCTAGAGTTTTGCTCCAGTTTTGGGACCTGCATAGTGTCACCCGGAAGGAACAGGAGAAATTCAGATGCGCTCGGCTACGTTTGTAGACACCAGCATATTACAGGTAGACGTTTTGTTATTGTTGTTATTGTCATTATTTATTCCATTCACCACTCACGTTTGCGGTGCCAGCCGTTGAAGGAGATTCAAAATGGCTCTGAGCACTATGGGACTCAACATCTGAGGTCATCAATCCCCTAGAACTTAGAACTACTTAAACCTAACTAACCTAAGGACATCTCACACACATCGATGCCCGAGGCAGGATTCGAACCTGCGACCGTTGCGGTCGTGCGGCTCCAGACTGTAGCGCCTAGAACCGCTCGGCTACCCGGGCCGGCGTTGAAGGAGGTCTGGGTTGGTTGCACGCATGTCCCACACGTCAGAAAATATGTTCAAATGTGTGTGAAATATTAATGGGACTTAGCTGCTAAGGTCATCAGTCCCTATGCTTACACACTACTTAACCTAAATTATCCTAAGGAGAAACACACACACCCATGCCCGAGGGAGGACTCGAACCTCCGCCAGGACCAGCCGCACAGTCCACCAGTGCAGCGCCTCAGACCTCTCGGCTAATCCCGCTCGGCTCCCACAATCAAGAGAGTTTCTTTGTCTGGCCGCCATGATACGCATTCACAAAAAAATGGCTTAAAAGTCGAAATGAAAACATTTAGTTCAAATGCAGAAACCGCAGAATAGTTGTGGTTAAAGGTCAGGGTAATACAACCCTTGGTCCAGATAAACACGTCAAAAAAACTTAATGGGAACACGTGCATCCGTATGAAAAGAATCATATGTGTAGCGACAATAATTTCCAGTAACTTCCAGGGGAGAAATGGATAAGGAAATCGTAGGAACTTTTGGGTGTTGTGTAAACTTAGTACATACAAAGCTTACATTCAGGGTTTTAAATGTTCACGTGTTCCACGTAGTCTGCCCCCGCGTGAGTGAAACTCACAGAACGCTCACACAGCCACGTGAAGCCATCAAAGAAGTCCTTCTTTTGGATCTAGTTCGACCCCCACGTCACATTGGCTTGAAAGTCGGTTATGCCGTCATATCGCTGACTTTTCATGTGAATTTAGTCACACTTTGTAGTTTTGTGATAGATTCTTATCCACAACGCCAGGTCTCGTAAACCGTGATGATTTTTTTCCATAGAAGCCGTCCACGTGTTGCATTTCGATCAAGTCACGGTAGGCATGAACGTGTCTTTTTTTTCCTGTTGTGGAGTCAAGATGTGCGGGACAAACTTTGCTCACGCTCTCCACTTCTTCAAAACATTGACGGCAATGTCTTGAACACTTTATTTAGAGATGTTACTCCAGTGCTATTTGCAGCACAACGACGTTGGCATACTGCGTTCACCGGGTTCGATTCCCGGCGGGGTCAGGGATTTTCTCTGCCTCGTGATGGCTGGGTGTTGTGTGCTGTCCTTAGGTTAGTTAGGTTTAAGTACACTCCTGGAAATGGAAAAAAGAACACATTGACACCGGTGTGTCAGACCCACCATAGTTGCTCCGGACACTGCGAGAGGGCTGTACAAGCAATGATCACACGCACGGCACAGCGGACACACCAGGAACCGCGGTGTTGGCCGTCGAATGGCGCTAGCTGCGCAGCATTTGTGCACCGCCGCCGTCAGTGTCAGCCAGTTTGCCGTGGCATACGGAGCTCCATCGCAGTCTTTAACACTGGTAGCATGCTGCGACAGCGTGGACGTGAACCGTATGTGCAGTTGACGGACTTTGAGCGAGGGCGTATAGTGGGCATGCGGGAGGCCGGGTGGACGTACCGCCGAATTGCTCAACACGTGGGGCGTGAGGTCTCCACAGTACATCGATGTTGTCGCCAGTTGTCGGCGGAAGGTGCACGTGCCCGTCGACCTGGGACCGGACCGCAGCGACGCACGGATGCACGCCAAGACCGTAGGATCCTACGCAGTGCCGTAGGGGACCGCACCGCCACTTCCCAGCAAATTAGGGACACTGTTGCTCCTGGGGTATCGGCGAGGACCATTCGCAACCGTCTCCATGAAGCTGGGCTACGGTCCCGCACACCGTTAGGCCGTCTTCCGCTCACGCCCCAACATCGTGCAGCCCGCCTCCAGTGGTGTCGCGACAGGCGTGAATGGAGGGACGAATGGAGACGTGTCGTCTTCAGCGATGAGAGTCGCTTCTGCCTTGGTGCCAATGATGGTCGTATGCGTGTTTGGCGCCGTGCAGGTGAGCGCCACAATCAGGACTGCATACGACCGAGGCACACAGGGCCAACACCCGGCATCATGGTGTGGCGAGCGATCTCCTACACTGGCCGTACACCACTGGTGATCGTCGAGGGGACACTGAATAGTGCACGGTACATCCAAACCGTCATGGAACCCATCGTTCTACCATTCCTAGACCGGCAAGGGAACTTGCTGTTCCAACAGGACAATGCACGTCCGCATGTATCCCGTGCCACCCAACATGCTCTAGAAGGTGTAAGTCAACTACCCTGGCCAGCAAGATCTCCGGATCTGTCCCCCATTGAGCATGTTTGGGACTGGATGAAGCGTTGTCTCACGTGGTCTGCACGTCCAGCACGAACGCTGGTCCAACTGAGGCGCCAGGTGGAAATGGCATGGCAAGCCGTTCCACAGGACTATATCCAGCATCTCTACGATCGACTCCATGGGAGAATAGCAGCCTGCATTGCTGCGAAAGGTGGATATACACAGTACTAGTGCCGACATTGTGCATGCTCTGTTGCCTGTGTCTATGTGCCTGTGGTTCTGTCAGTGTAATCATGTGATGTATCTGACCCTAGGAATGTGTCAATAAAGTTCCCCCTTCCTGGGACAATGAATTCACGGTGTTCTTATTTCAATTTCCAGGAGTGTAGTTCTAAGTTCTAGGGGACTGATGACCACAGATGTTAAGTCCCATAGTGCTCAGAGCCATTTGAACCATACTGCGTTCGCAGGGCCACCGTAGTTGCTTAAAATTACGCAAGTTACTTGACGTCTATTACTTGCTGCTACAGTGTTGCCACGTCGGTTATCGTTCGCTTATAGTCGGCACGCAAACCCCGTCGGGTCACTTCATACGAGCTCAAGTGGCGTTACACGTAACGCGGAGCAATGTTGGTAGCGGGTGCCGTCAGGCGTGACCTAAGGATAACCTCGTGATGTGCAATGCATCCGAGAAAACTGCGGTCAACAAGCTGCGGGAATACAACTGAATCACGCTCGCTTTGTTCACGGCGGTTAGAGCTGACCTATACAAGCTCAAGACGGAAAAGTCCCCTAGAACTTAGAACTGCTTACACCTAACTAACCTAAGGACATTATACACATCCATGCCCGTGGCATTATTCCAACCTGCGACCGTAGCGGTCGCGCGGTTCCTGACTGTAGCGCCTAGAACCGCTCGGCCACCCCGGCCTGCGGAAAAGTCGGAAAAAAAGCGCTAAAGGGGAAATGTAACTTCTTGCTTTCGTTGGTTACCTGATACTGTCGTCACTCTGGCGACAAGAGCTGCCGCGACACCAATCGAGCCGGCCGTTGTGGCCGAGTGGTTCTAGGCGCTTCAGCCTGGAACCGCGCTACTGCTACGGTCGCAGGTTGGAATCCTGCCTCGCGCATGAGTGTTTGTGGTGTACTTAGGTTAGTTAGGTTTAAGTAGTGCTAAGTGTAGGGGACCGATGACCTCAGATGTTAAGTCTCATAGTGGTTAGAGCCATTTGAACCATTTTTGATACCAACTGATGACCAGTCCTAGGTTATAGCTGACAGAGGGAAGTTGCAGACAAAAAGAAGAATGCTACGAAGCTAAGATAAGAGCAAATAAAACAGTTAGTACGAAGAAGAAAATGAAGCGACGAAGGATTAAAAATAAAAGTTACAAATAAAAAACATTTTGATGAGCTGTGAAGATTGGAACCGACAGTCTTCTGCTTGTGGGACCTGCAACTTATCCTCTGCGGTACACAGACACTTGTCGTTACAGGTGTTTATCCATTCCTGCTACAGAATCAGTCGAAACGACGATTTGCTGCCTTCGGAAAGTTCGGCGTCATGCAGTGTTTTAGGAAGCTTGTTTTCTGTGGGCCGACCTCTGTGGTGACAGTACAGTAAGTAATTGCACAAGTGACACCGAATCGCGTCTTGTGCGCGAGGATTCGGTAGTATCTGGCTAGTGCTGCGCATGAAACTTGCGTATGTTCTTACCATCGTTGTGCATGCGTTGTTTTTGGTGTGGTTATCACGTCTGAGAGTATGTGAAACGGAAGAGCCAGACCCAAAATTCTGGATCTACACACACCAAGAAAAAATGGTGGACAAGCAGTTGGAAATGAACTGAGCATTTGTTGTGGCAGTTTCAAAACGGCGAACAGTGCCGGCGTGACGTTGAGTGCTCTGATGGAGCAAACCAGCTCCAGCGCGTTGAATGCCAACTAACAAGTAATTTAAACCAGACAGTGCTTGCTCACAACTGGTTGGTCGAATGCACAATGTTGTTTACGGCTGTTGTTAGCCGAAGCTGCCATCGCAGTTGCGGCGCCGACGTCGCTGAATACGCGAGGAATGAGACCAGTCTCGGAACTTTTTGGACGGACGGTGTATTCACGCATAAGGATAGCACGACACCAACATTTGACCGCCACACAGGCACACAAATTATAGACATTGGTACAATTAGCCCCAATATTATCAAACAATTGAGAGTGCCGGAAACATCGTAAGAACAAAGCCCTGGCGGAATTGCAGTTGGACAGGATGCGTTGACTGGCTAGCGCGACATTTGTCCAGAATGCCTCGCGTCGCGAGTTGTCGGTAGTGGCGCGTGGCTGGAACAGAGCGCAGGCCGCTCCAGGCTGGAAGAGCGGATGCGCGCAGCTGCGGAGTCGAGACGCTTCTGCTGCAGCGCCCTGCAGCCCTTCTCACCTGCGGAGAAACAAGCTGTCCTGAAAGAAGCAGCACGGAGTCAGGGCGAACCACTGCAGCGCGACTCGTCTAATCTTACTCTCGCACAGTATCTCGCAAACAGCGGACACAGGGGTGAGCAGGTGGGCGTCTCATTCCTGGATTTCCGAAAGGCGTCCGGCGCGGTACCGCATAGCTGGCTAGCAACCGACGTATGATCGGACGGAATAACCTCACACGCGTGCGACTGCCTCGGTCGGTTTGTGACTGTTGGATCCCGGTACTTTATACTGAAGTGTGAGGGCTTCACTGTTGAAGGAAGTGACATCGGTCGTATCCCAGGGAATTGGAACAGGACCTGTTGATGTTCCGAGTACGTAGAAACGATTTATCGGGTAGGAAGTACTGGAGAAGGCGAACATAAGACTTAGATTCGTCGGAAGACTTAGTACAATGCACTGTAAATGAAATCGACGCCACTGCGAACGGTTCAAGAATGCTGTTTGAGCCATATTTGCATCTAGCTCACCAAAATGTGTAAGGTGTAGTTCGCTGGGTGCTAACGTCCCGTTCTCAGCTGGAGGGAGCGCAGCAGACGCTTCAGCTACCGCCTGGCCTTGTGTGTGTCGTATACCAGTGCTGATCCTGAACCGGCCCCAAGGCGCTTCTCTTCCCGAGTCATCAGCCTTTCGACTGGCTCTGTGGCCTGTCCCCCCCCCCCCCCCGCCCCCTTCTCCTGTCTCTTGCAACTACACGGCCTGCTACTACACTGCTGCAGAATTTCCTCCCTGGCGGCTCTGCTGCTGTTTCGAGCCCCTGCCGCACGCCTCGACGGCTGCCCCACTGGCGTGTCTCCTCTGCTGCTACGAGTCTTCAGCTGTTGTGGTTAGTGCGTCTTCATTTTGTAGTTCATCTGCCGACGCAATTTTTAACGTGCTTCGCTAGCACCATATTTCGCATACTTGCAGTTCCTTTCGCAGATTTCCGGAAGCCCACGTCTGACTTGCACAGATGCTGCAGACGAATGCTTTCAGCGACTACTTCTTCTGTTGCATATCAATATTTGATGTCTGTTGCCGAAAAAAATTCTTAAAAGCGAGTTCAGTTTTCCACCTCGGCTACTTACGTTCAGTCATTTATTCTACACGACCGGCTCACTTCCGCTGTGTGCCGATATGAAGTTCTCACTTCGTAACGTGTTCGTCATTTACATACATAACTGCTGTCTTCGTAGACTCGAAAGAGCACAGCGTTCCGTAGTCTTCGAAGACTTAAAACAGCACGAGTACGAAAGGTCTGTTTCGATTCTACTACGAAAGTTGTACATTTAAACGAGAGAGCAAGTCCCATGTATGAAGCAGCTTTCAACTTCTCATTACTTTACGAATGAATTAATGTGCTAAATATTTGAGCTCAATATGCGAGCGATAAAAATGTTTAAAAGAGTTTTGAAATTAGGTTAAACTTGGTGTGAATAGTTACGTGCGCCCATTCTCAAATACTACAGTCTGTGTAATTTCCGAGACGTGAGCTATGCTAGTTGGAGACGCATCCACAGTTTCTAACTTCAATACCAGACCTTTTCTGCTAGCCTGTAACGTAAGATTATACTTCTTAACGGGTAGTTCAGGACCGTATTTTGAATTTTTAAATTCGGTAAATAATTATATGAAATATTTAAAATCAGGATTTTGTTGCGTCTGGAAGCCGTTAAGAGGCCAGTGTTCCTTATGGGTTTGGGCGCCACGCCCCTGATTACCCGCTGCACGCTGTTCGGTGCTGAGTGCGGTGGCGCCCCGCAGCCGCCCCTGCCACCTCAGCGCTGCTGCCGCTTTTCATTGGTGTTCCTCTGCCGAAATTTTCTTTCCCTTCGTTTGCTGTTCGTTCGAGGTAAGAGTAGAAGAACCGCTGCAACCCGGCCTTGTACCCTTGTCCAACTTGTCTACCCTGAAGTCCCACTATCAGCACTCCGACTAGTGCTCCGTACATGGTGCTCATTAATCGCCCAATTCTACTCTTTAGACGCAGCCGCGAAAGGACTGTCAGCAACTTGTTCCTAGTCTCAGTTTTGGTCGCAAAACGGTGGGAAGTGTCCCAATCTTACTTCGGCGTATGTCAGAGTTCTTCATTGATATCTTTCACCTTCCTGGAAACAAACGTGTCTTTATGCACAACATCTTCAGTTTTTCCTTCCTGTTCTTCTGTACATTATTTTTGCACTTATTGGCGTAAATTTTCTACAAAAATGCCGCAGCTAAGACGTGGGGAAAAGTAATAGCGTCTGGGAGAATGGCGTGTAGTGTTTTCCAGTGACGGTGTCGGACGCTTCCGTAGGGTTCTCTTGTGGCGCTATGCGGTGTCCCGAGAGCGGACGTTGCATCAGGAGGATTTCCACACGGTTGCAAAACGAGGATGCGGCCAGCAGCTTATCTGACGGGCGGAACTCGGCAGTGGCTGCGCCGCTCCACCACAGCCACAACTGCCTGCCTGCCTGCCTGCCTGCCTGCAGCAGCCGGCGTCGCAGGAGGGGACGGCAACGCCCACCGCCCACTCTGCACTCTGCGAGGTCCTCCGCTCGGATGGCGAATAAGGCTCGCCGCACGCACCCTGCGGCCTTATTAATTTGTTCCGCGCCGCCTTTACACACATTTGTTAACTTCTCGTCAGGTGTACTTCCATTCAACTAGAGTGAAGTTTATGGCGTTTCTGCAGACTGCTGCGTGTTCAATACTGCCTGGGCAGATATTACGCAACTCGGCAAAGAACTTGTGTTGGCAGAAGAGCCAACACCGTGTTACTAGAGAAGGCCCAAATGCACGCAGGCTGGCGTGAAGAGGGAAGAACTATACTGACGTGAGGTCTGGAACATGAGAAGGAATTAGAATTCAGTAAGCGGACGTAAGGAGTTTCATACTTAACTTCAATCCATTAATGATTGCTCTTGCTCTTGACGGTACATGATTCACAATATTATCTGTTCAGAATACATTACAGTAACTGAATATGGCGCCTTGCTACGTCGTAGCAAATGACGTAGCTGAACGCTATCCTAAACTGTCGTCTCTGCAAATGAGAGCGTATGTAGACAGTGAACTATCGCTAGCAAAGTCGGCTGTACAACTGGGGCGAGTGCTAGGGAGTCTCTCTAGACTAGACCTGCCGTGTGGCGGCGCTCGGTCTGCAATCACTGATAGTGGCGACACGCGGGTCCGACGTATACTAACGGACCGCTACCGATTTACAGGCGACCACCTAACAAGTGTGGTGTCTGGCGGTGACACCACAGAACTCACAAACGTTTCTACATCACTGAACAACCGCGACGTACATAGCTGAGCTGCACCGCTCCCCTCGCCACGTGAGTATTTGTAGGCTGCCGGTAATGGAGAGCTCGGTACGCGTGGCACACACGTGGGACGTCCCTGCCCGGCTCCCGTGACATCATTTCAGCCGCCCAAGTCGCGCTTGGTCGCTGGGGGGGGGGGGGGGGGGGGGGTCGACCCGACGCCCTCGCCGGCGGCAGCCCTGAGCTGGCGCGTGTCGCTTGATACACGTATCACTACAAGTTCCTGGCCACGCAAATAAATCTTCCTCGCAACTTTGTTTATCACGAGCGTTCGCCAGGCACCAGAGGATGCTCGGATATAGCAGGCAGCGAGACGACGCTGATCGCCTAGTGTAGTCATCTGCCATCTAGCGGCCGAAGTATACAACTAAACACAATGCATAGACGTGGCTCAGTGGTGCTGCGACGTAAAGAAAAAAGTGCAATCCAAACGCTGACGACTATTTAGAAATGATACTCTTGAAGTAACATGTTTCGTAAAAGAGTTTTTTTTTATTTTTTAATGTATTGTGACGATATAAAAAATTATGAATGGGTTCGTGACTTTAATATTTTGAAGATGAGGGGAACCCCCGCATATTAACTGGCAGCAAGAGAGGCTACTGCTGCTTCTGTGTAAGAGCACAGTGTTTGTACAGTTCGAGTACGGCTTTATAAGAGTGAATGTGTAAAAAAACTACGTATTCTGTTTGGTGGTAAAGTGAGCTTTTGTGAAGAAAGCCAAGGATGAACGACTTAAAAATAGCTACCGACAACACTACAGTGCATTTTGAGCAACAGAAATCCCAGTAAGAA
The DNA here is from genome assembly GCF_023864275.1 of Schistocerca cancellata. NCBI lineage: Eukaryota > Metazoa > Arthropoda > Insecta > Orthoptera > Acrididae > Schistocerca > Schistocerca cancellata. Next base: position 828,437,768 of record NC_064630.1, on the reverse strand, counting down.
GAAGCGGCTATATTTAATTGCCAATTTGGCAATAGTGTGTATTGGCTTGCTCTACGTACTACGCAACTACGAGAACCCTTATGCTGGCCAAGAATCGTAACAATAAATACAATTGTCGAGCCATTACTATTTGCTGCATCTCTTGTTCGGGCTGATAAGCTATGCTCAGCAACCAAGTAAAAGACTAGTTTGTAGCGTGTACTGTGGAGTAGGAATCCATCTTATGAAAGCCATGGCCTCTGAAGAAATGTAAAAGTCAAATAATATATTTTTCTGGGTTTTATACAAGGCAAACGACTTTCCTAAACTGTATAATTGTAGCAGGATACTTCTCGGCTAAAATAGCTGGTTGAATGTGAGTTATAGCATTGATTATTTATGATGATTACATGAAACGAAATGTGTGTGAATTCCTAAGGAACTGCTGAGGTCATCGGTTCCTAGACTTACACACAACTTAAACTAACTTATGCTAAGAACGACACACACACCCGTGCCCGAGGGAGGACGCGAACCTCCGGCGGGAGGGGCCGCGCAATCCGTGACATGGCGCCAGAATACGCGCGGCTACGTGGAAAGAAAACGTAAGATAAGTGAATGATATTTACCAGTTAAAACAAATAGAGTATAGTGCGTGAACAGAACGACGTGTCGCGTAAGACGACAACGAAAGGTACCGTAAATGTTCTTGCATTAAGGGAAGTAACTACTGTGGTGGATATTGAAGCTACACACAGCGTTTTATGGGAGGTTTTTGCGTGTGATGATCTTTTCTCTCAAAGCTATAAAGTGTAGACTAAAGTGATAGTTATCTGTTGCATACAAGACCACGTCTGAGTAGTTAGCGAAAATTGCCTTCAAAGTAATATCAGCAAATTGTGTTAAGTTTATATGTAACAGTTGTACACTTTAAAATTTTCCACACAGTGGCTAAGCGTCTTCAATGCTTAGCAGGTTTTTATATTACAGTGAATTGCATTTAAGATTCAATCATGAACGAATTTTATCATTGTCAGGGCCGAAATCTTCACTGAGTAGTTTTCTATCTGTTGCCCATCCGTAGTAGTCAACAAACTGGTAAATGTCGTCATTCCAAAGTTGGTTGCAAGTAGTCGTGCATACATTTTTGTGGTATTGACTTTACAACAGTATCGAGTGAGGTGAGGCAGTGGTGGACGGCGGTTCAATCCCACATCCAGCCGTCCTGATTTAGGTTTTCCATGATTTCCCTAAATCGCTTCAGGCAAATGACCGGGTGGTTCCTTTGAAAAGCACGTCTGACTTCCTTCCCCATACTTCCCTAATCCGATGGCGCCGATGACCTCGCTGTTTGGTCCCTTACCTCAGATCAATTAACCAGTCGACAATAGTAATTATCGGTTCCTTTTGCAACAATTATTTTGGTGTGGCAAAGTACATGCCGTGATTTTGGTGGCGTGATTAACATTGGTTGTATGCTGAGTACTGTACTACACGCTATTGGCCCGCCCACAACTATGACCGAACCCTATCGCTACTCACGTTCACTTTTTGGTACAAAACAATCGTACGCGCTAGGACAGAACTGGGTGTGGCATCGCGCCATGACGGCGCTTCGGCCGGGAGCGGCGAGCGTCGGCACCCACGACTGTGGCGGGCGCGGCGCTTACGTCACGAGGGTGGGCCGGCCGCTCGGCAGCGTTCACCTTGCGCGTGGTTAACCTGTTCACGCAACTGTTTACAGTATTTCTTGTAAAGTGTTTGATATTGTATCGAACAGTAATTGCTGTGTATACAGATATTTAGAAATCTCTTTTCATGTAACAGATAAAAGTAAATTTAATATTACACGGTTACAGGAATGTAGTATCAAAACGTGCTTGATAGTTTCTAAATATTAAATTTAATGAATGAAGAACTCGGTACCAATGTCTGCAAATAGGGGTGTTTTACTAACAACCTGTTTCTGTTAATGAGTTTGAGCTTGTACTGGGTGATCAAAAAGTCAGTATAAATTTGAAAACTTAATAAACCGCGGAATAATGTAGATAGAGAGGTAAAAATTGACACACATGCTTGGAATGACATGGGGTTTTATTAGAACCAAAAAACAAGCAAAAGTATTGCTAGACGCGTGAAAAATCTCTTGCGCACGTCGTTTGGTGATGATCGTGTGCTCAGCCGCCACTTTCGTCATGCTTGGCCTCCCAGGTCCCCAAACCTCAGTCCGTGCGATTATTGGCTTTGGGGTTACCTGAAGTCGCAAGTGTATCGCGATCGACCGACATCTCTAGGGATGCTGAAAAACAACATCCGACGCCAATGCCTCACCATAACTCCGGACATGCTTTACAGTGCTATTCACAACATTATTCCTCGACTACAGCTATTGAGGAATGATAGTGGACATATTGAGCATATCCTGTAAAGATCATCATCTTTGCTTTGTCTTACTTTGTTATGCTAATCATTGCTATTCTGATCAGATGAAGCGCCATGTCTCGGACATTTTTTGAACGTTTGTATTTTTTTGGTTCTAATAAAACCCCATGTCATCCCAAGCATGCGTATCAATTTGTACCTCTCTATCTATATTATTCCGTAATTTATTCAATTTTCAAATTTATACCGACTTTTTGATGGTTCAAATGGCTCTGAGCACTGTGGGACTTAACTGCTGTGGTCATCAGTCCCCTAGAACTTAGAACTACTTAAACCTAACTTACCTAAGGACATCACACACATCCATGCCCGAGGCAGGATTCGAACCTGCGACCGTAGCGGTCACGCGGTTCCAGACTGTAGCGCCTAGAACCGCTCGACCACTCCGGCTGGCGTTGAAGGAAGTCTGGGTTGGGTTCAAATGGTTCAAATGGCTCTGAGCACTATGGGACTTAACTGCTGTGGTCATCAGTCCCCTAGAACTTAGAACTACTCAAACCTAACTAACCTAAGGACATCACACACATCCATGCCAGAGGCAGGATTCGAACCTGCAACCGTAGCGGTCGCGCGGTTCCAGACTGACGCGCCTAGAACCGCTCGGCCACTCCGGCCGGCTATCCAATCAGGTACCCTTTGATTCATTATAAGCTGCAAATTAAGTGACGTAAGCAAACACACACAATATACAGTCACATAAGATGTAACACCCCTTTTATTTCATGAATGGTTATGCACATCGAAAAGCTGTTTTCGGCAAATTTTAGAGCATCGAGGGGCACGTACTTTCCTTAGCGCTTGTATCAACGGAGATCTTAAAGCAAGTACGTTTGTTTTAATGGAACCGTATAGTTTTTATAACTGCATTTGACAGCTTTTCAGAAGAAAATTACAGTGATAAAGTGTTTGTTAATGTGGACTTTGAAACTGTCCTAAAGAAATTCGAGAAATGTCCCAGAATGTGAGAGCACGGAGGCCGGAGTCGGCATTATCGGTGCAGATGCCGCCAACCAGGGCTCTCGCGCGGGGCTGTCCACCTGGATCGCCAACGGCCGATGGGCCAGGCAGTCGCACGAGCTATAAGACGCCAGTCCGACAGGCTGCTTGAACGTCAGAAAGAGGACGAGGAAGAAGACTGCAGCTGGCAGAGAACACGAAGAAGCTGTTGTGGCTGTGGTGCCAATGAATCCGCACAGTGCTACGAGACGTACTGCCAAGGAATGTGGAATCAGGCAGACGAGTGTGATTCGCATCCTGCATTGACGTAATTCCCATCCCTGTCGTCTGTCTCTACATCCGGCACTCGACGACCGCGATCTTGAACGTCGCACAGTGTTCTACGTTTGCTCTTCAGCAACTGAGAGACGACCGTCAGTTTCTCCAACATGAACTCTTTACCGAGGAAGTAACGTTTACTAACCGCGCTAATGTAATTTCGCATAATATGTACTACTGGGCAGCCGAAAATCCATAGTAGCATCGTCAGGTGCAACATCAACGGCCGTGGAGCGTAAACGTATGGTGTGGCACCACAGGAAATTACATTGTGGCAGCTTACTTCATCTCAGGCGCTCTAAATGCCATTCACACGTACGCTTTCTGACGAACATTTTGCTGATTCTTCTAGAAGAGGTACCTCTGGGTAAACTGAAAATAAAAAGTTAAAATTTTCGGTCGAGGGAAGATTTGAACCAAGGACCTCTCGTTCCGCAGCTGTTCACGCTAACCACAGGACCACGGAGCTCCTCGCCTCATATTTCCCTTAATATTGCCTATCTTACGCATGGACGACCCAGTTTGTATATTTTGCTATTTTTTCATAGTTCCACACAACTTCTTCCTGTTTTCTCGATCGATCTGTGTTCAGTTTTTCAAGGCCTATCCACTGTGCCAACTTATAACTAAATCTGAGGGGGGTGCGATGGGGATGTTCCCTTGTGAGTAAAAACTTTCCTGGACGATAGAGAGGACGAAAATCTGCTGTCAAATGCCCTGCGAGGACCCCGATTTGACGGTTCTCTCGATTTCTTTCTTTGGGGAGGTCTCAAAGATGCAGTCTGTGAAGAAACACCAACTACGCAGGCAACGTGTGTAGCCGAATCGCCAGTTGATGCTGCACCACATCATACACTGTAATTACATCTGCTCTTCGTTCTTTAGAACGATGACTGCAACTGTGCGTCTCAGTACATAGTCAACTATTAGGACACATGCTTAAATAAAAGATAAAGCTTTTTAAAGACAAAATTAACGTTATGTGATTTTGGTGGTTAACAAATCATTGTTAGTAAATTGTTTATTTCATTGACGTGCTCACGAAATTGCATCGCAATGTCAAATAAGTCGACAGCGTGTAGTGCATGTAGCTAGTAACACTGTCATTACGCGCATACATACTGCATGAAACGACGTTTCATTAACATTTGGTCACCAAAGTATTTTTAGTAAAATGTTTAGTTCAGCGAATGCATCCCATATGATGTAATTTAGAGCAGTGTAGGTAGAGGACAGCAGCAAGTTGAGCAGCAGATGGCTCCACAGTGATACAACGATCTGTTACAAACTGAAACATCCTGGTAGATTAAAACTGTGTGCCCGACCGAGACTCGAACTCGGGACCTTTGCCTATCGCGGGCAAGTGCTCTACCATCTGAGCTACCGAAGCACGACTCACGCCCGGTCCTCACAGCTTTACCTCTGCCAGTATCTCGTCTCCTACCTTCCAAACTTTGCAGAAGCTCTCCTGCGAACCATGCAGAACTAGCACTCCTGAAAGAAAGGATATTGCAATTATTTGTTAGTGTTGAGATGTTTTTTTCTGTCGGAGTGCATACGAAGCACTACACGCTGCAAGAATTGGTTGTCGCGTGCTGGCGCAGTGGGCGGCCGAAAATTATGTGCTCGGTGTCCTCCTCCTCTTCGCCAAAACCACAAAGGCATGATGAGTTCATATGGTTCAAATGGCTCTGATCACTATGGTAATTAACTGCTGAGATCATCCGTCCCATAGACTTAGAACTACTTAAACCTAACTAACCTAAGGACATCACACACATCCATGCCCGAGGCAGGATTCGAACCTGCGACCGTAGCAGCAGCGCGGTTCCGGACTGAAGCGCCCAGAACCACTCGGCCACACCGGCCGGCGCCGTGATGAGTCAGTCAGCTGTAGATGATGGCGTGTGCAGACAGAACCGTCCGTGGTTAAAGCAGAGGCGACACAGGACGACGAGAAACATTCTGTGTTGCTTACCAACCGACTACCACGGTCATTGTGGCATGTTTGGTGGCGTGGCTGCGTAACGGGTTCCCGTTTGCTGGGACGATAGCCGCCAGTTATCGTTGCACAAGGTTCTGATATGCCGCCGGACGACCTGCAAATGTTAGATGGGAGTCTTAGCGTCAGCGTCGACAATTTGATTGATCCTGATACCACGGTACCCAATTACCCACATAGCAGCTGCCAGCTCGTATTACGCACCAAGTGTGATTTATCTGTGCGAACATCTGAATCTCTTGTCGTATTTCTGTATTCTATCGTGGAAGAGCAATGGGTGGAACTCTTGTAACACGGCAACAGAGGTGAAACATCATAAAAGACATACGCTAATGATGGAAGTTTCCTTTTAAAAAGTATCTACTAATCAAGCATTTCTCAGTCAACACGGGAAACCTCGAAAACAAAGGTTCCTTCCAAAACGGTGCACGTTTGAATAGATTTTTGGAGCCTATGTACTGTCTACTGAATTTAAACGGAGGCTTATTAGCTTCGACAAGAAGAGCATTTGTAGGGACTGACGGCAGGGCACCCAGGCAGTGCCCGGTGGCTTTATAGTCGCACCTGTCAGGCGTTTATAGCGGAGAGTCAGTGACCGAGCCGTAGCAAAGTCGACCGTAGTCCGTGCACGATACAGAGCAGTAGATGCGGTATTCTCAGTGCGGCACCCCGCCAACCTCGCGTGAGTGAGTGTATAATATTAACAGCCGTTTCTTTTGTGTAATGTGCTTCACGTTTGTGGACCAGTTGAGCTTCGGGTCAATATAGAGGCCAAGATGCATGACAGCTTAGACAGGGATACGGAAAGGACCGAGTAACATCGTTCTTGGGTTTCGCCATCCACGTCGCGTGAGAAGGCAGGTCGCGAAGATGGCTGGCAATGTTTGTGAGCAATTCCGATGCAACCACCCCTGAAACTTTCTCATATCGAGAGGAAGTGTAGAAACATAGATCGCCTCCGTGTTGTATTATCTTAACATAGTCTTGTAAAGCTTAAAATGTAGTGACGATAAAATCGAACCTGGAGTCAAACCTTTGCTCGTGTATCGGGGACGTGCGATTAGTGCTCATTTAAGTGTTGCGCTAGTAGTAGGAGCAGGAGGCGATCATCGGCTTTGCTGAGTTGCGTGTAAGCAGCCAGCACACGCAGTACTTGCTTTCGGTAGCTGAAACGTGCACGTCCATAACCAGACCGACGTCGGCAACTGAGGTGCCTCCGCCTTTTCTAAACCCGCATCGCCAGTTCGGAGAAAATTCTCATTTTCTGCGCACCTTTCTAGTCTGCGTATAATCCTGGGTTCTGAAAGCATGACAGCAGCGTTATCCTTCTACGTGGAGTGCCTGCTGCTGGCAGCTTCGGACTCTTGTAAACAGAGGCAGTGTGCCTGTTTTCAGCTCCGGGATATCGATATGAGTGAACCACACTGCGTGATAGATTTTGAGATATAATTGTTTTTCCCACCTCCGGAAGGAGCCTAATCGCAGTGTGCGATATGTTGCCGGGTCCTGGAGTAGTATTCGTATTTCGTGCCAGTGGACAATGGAGATCCTTTTCAGAGAATCGTTTATTGAGAATATGACGTAGGTCAGTTTCCAGTTGGACGTCTTCCAAATTGTGTTCCGCTGAATCCGGTGTGGTATAACGTAAAACTGCAGTCAAAAAATTGTGTCGTGCGCGTAAAGAGTGTATCAGATATATTGGATACGATACGTCTTGTTCCAGACTGAGGTCACTGTAGTGGCCTTGTTGAAACTAACACAACGTATTTTCCAGTTCGCCCTCTCGTTTCGTTCCAATATGCGCTTCGCTGTCGCTCGTGCACGACTGAATTGCATATGAAGTTCGAGTGCTGGGCGCCGCCTCAAATCCACAACGCTCCCCGTCTTTGGGAACGGCAGCGTTACGGTCTGCTTCCCACCAAACTGGCGAACGTGTGCTGCCCGGACGGGATGGGGCGGGGCGCGGCGCTTTTGGGTCGCGGCGGTGTCGGCTCCGTGTCGCCGCACTCAACTCAGCTGGCTCAGTGTTCGCAAGAGTTGTCACATCCGACGTAGTGGTTCAGTTCCTACGTAGTTCGTTCTGTATGCTTCCGAGCCGCCTTTTTTACTATTACACTACCGGCCATTAAAATTGCTACACCAAGAAGAAATGCAGATCATAAACGGGTATTCATTGGACAAACATATTACACTAAAACTCACATGTGATTACATTTTCACGCAATTTGGGTGCATAGATCCTGAGAAAAAAATGGTTCAAATGGCTCTAAGCACTATCGGACTTAACATCTATGGTCATCAGTCCCCTAGAACTTACAACTACTTAAACCTAACTAACCTAAGGACAGCACACAACACCCAGCCATCACGAGACAGAGAAAATCCCTGACCCCACCGGGAATCGAACCCGGGAACCCGGGCGTGGGAAGCGAGAACGCTACCGCACGACCACGAGATGCGGGCAGATCCTGAGAAATCAGTACCCAGAATAACCACCTCTGGCCGTAATAAACGGCCTTGATACGCCTGGACATTGAGTCAAACAGAGCTTGGATGGCGTGTACAGGACAACCTGCCCATGCAGTTTCAACACTATACCACAGTTCATCATGAGTAGTGACTGGCGTATTGTCACGAGTCAGTTTCTCGGCCACCATTGACCAGACGTTTTCAATTGGTGAGAGATCTGGAGAATGTGCTGGCCAGGACAGCAGTCGAACATTTCCTGTATCCAGAAAGGCACCTACAGGACCTGCAACATGCGGTCGTGCATTATCCTGCTCAAATGTAGGGTTTCGCAGGGATCGAATGAAGGGTAGAGCCACGGGTCGTAACACATCTGAAATGTAACGTCCACTGTTCAAAGTGCCGTCAGTGCGAACAAGAGGTGACCGAGACGTGTAACCAATGGCACCCCATACCATCACGCCGGGTGATACGCCAGTATGGCGATGACGAATTCATGCTTCCAATGTGCGTTCACCGCGATGTCGCCAAACACGGATGCGACCATCACGATGCTGTAAACAGAACCTGGATTCATCGGAAAAAATGACGTTTTGCCATGCGCGCACCCAGGTTCGTCGTCGAGTACACCAACGCAGGCGCTCCTGTCTGTGATGCAGCGTCAAGGGTAACCGTAGCCATGGTCTCCGAGCTGATAGTCCATGCTGCTGCAAACGTCGTCGAACTGTTCGTGGAGATGGTTGTTGTCTTGCAAACGTCCCCATCTGTTGAATCAGGAATCGAGACGTGGCTGCACGATCCGTTACAGCTATGCGGATAAGATGCCTGTCATCTCGACTGCTAGTGATACGAGGCCGTTGTGATCCAGCACGGCGTTCCGTATTACCCTCCTGAACCCACCGAACCCACCGATTCCATATTCTGCTAACAGTCGTTGGATCTCGACCAACGCGAGCAGCAATGTCGCGATACGATAAACTGCAATCGCGATAGGCTACAATCCGACCTTTATCAGAGACGCAAAAGTGATGGTACGTATTTCTCCTCCTTACACGAGGCATCACAACAACGTTTCACCAGGCAACGTCGGTCAACTGCTGTTTGTGTATGAGAAATCGGTTGGAAACTTTCCTCATGTCAGCACGTTGAGGTGTCGCCACCGGCGCCAACCTCGTGTGAATGCTCTGAAAAGCTAATCATTTCCATATCACAGCATCTTCTTCCTGTCGGTTAAATTTGGCGTCTGTAGCACGTCATCTTCGTGGTGTAGCAATTTTAATGGCCACTAGTGTACATTTGTAAGCGGGAGAGCGGTTTTTATTGCCGTGCGAGCCGTCCGGCAGTGTTACGAAAACTGGTAGATGGTCAGAGCCAAGATGTTCCTAGAGCACTATGGCGGCTGTCGCAATATTAGGCGATGAGGAGCAAATGGCCACGGCGCTCGGGTGTTGTTCTGGCCTGATGAGCCGACCAGACGTTGTATCGTGCAAGATTGTGAAGTCGTCCTCTTCTGTTACCTCTTCTAGTTGTCTTGTGTGTGTCAGTACACGTCGGCCCCAAACCGCACGATGCGCATTGAAGTCACGCATTATTGTCTGTGGGTGCTCGATATCGTCGATCAAATCGGGCGATTGCTCACGGGTTCTCTCCGGTGCTATGTCACGTTCGGAAGCCATTAAATGTACTCGTACTGCCTGAGCAGTCTCCGCGCTGGTACCTGAATCCAGGCACGTGTATTCGGTCGATGCTGAATCAGTATAGCAGTAACCTCACAGGCGTCATCGCATTTCTTTCGCAACAGATGGTAACCCGAAATCGAAATATGGTGAATCGGGTGTACCGAAGTCTCTGCAAGAATTCAGACTGGAATATCTTGTTTTCTAAGAGCGCGAAGTAAACTCTCTTTATTTGATCTCAGTGAGCGCGAAATCCATTGTAGTATTCGCTCAGTAGTTTCAAACTTTACGAACGGAGGACGCTGCGAGAGATGTCAGAGTGAATTCCTCTATACCCGTATCAGATACGTAAAACGTAAGGTGCAGCGTCGGGCTAACACGTCGAACTAAACTGGAGATACAAAGAAACTGGTACACGTGCCTAATATTGTGTAGGGCACACGATGTGGCATGAACTCGGTTAATATCTTAAGTAGTGCTGGCGGGAACTGACACCATGAATCCTGCAGAGCTGTCCATAAATCCGTCATAGTACGAGGAAGTGGAGATCTCTACTGGACAGCACCTTGCAAGACATCCCACATATACTCAATAATGTTCACATCTCTGGTGGGCAGCGGAAGTGTTTGAATGCAGAATGTTCCTAGAGCCACTCTGTAGCAATTCTGGACGCTCCGGGTGTCGCATTGTCCTTGTGGAATTGCCGAGGTCCGTCGGAATGCACAGTGGACATGAATGGATGCAGGTGGTCAGACAGGATGTTTATGTACGTGACACTTCTCAGAGCCGTAACCTAGACGTATCGGGAGACCGATATCACTCGAACGGCACACGCCCCAGACTATTACAGAATGTCCACCAACTTGAACACTTCCCTGCTGAGATGCAGCGTCCATGGATTCATGTGGTTGGGCCGGCCGGAGTGGCCGAGCAGCTGTAGGCGGCTCAGTCTGGAACCGCGCCACCGCTACGCTTCCAGGTTCGAATCCTGCCTCGGGCATGGATGTGTGTGATGTCCTTAGGTTTAAGTAGTTCTACGTTCTAGGGGACTGATGATCTCAGATGTTAAGTCCCATACTGCTCAGAGCCATGTGGTTGCCCCCATACCCGTACACGTCCATCGGCTCGATATAATTTGAAACGATACTCGTCCGACCAGGCAACAAGTTTCCAGTCATGAACAGTGTTGACGCGCCCAGGCGAGGCGTAAAGCTTTGTGTCGTGCAGTCATCAAGGCTACACGAGTGGGCCTTCGGCTCCGGAAGTCCATATCGATATGTTTCGTTGAATGGTTCACACGCTGACACCTGTTGATGGCCCAGCATTGAAATCTGGAGCAATTTGTGGAAGGGTTGCACTTCTGTCACGTTGGAGGATTCTCTTCAGTCGTCGTTGGCCCTGTTCTTGCGGGATCTTTTTCCGGCCGCAGCGATGTCGGAGATTTGATGTTTTAGCGGATTTCTGATATTCACGGTATACTCGTGAAATGATCTTATGCGAAAATCCTTTCTTTATCGCTACGTCGGAGATGCTGTGTTCCGTTGCTGGTGCGCCGACTATACCACCACGTTAAAACTCACTTAAATTGTTATAGCCTGCCATCTTAGCCGCAGTAACCTATCTAACAACTGTGCCAGACAGTTGCTGTCTGATGTAGGCGTTGCCGACCGACCGCAGCGCCGTATTCTGCCTCTTAACATATCTGTATTTGAATACGCATGGCTATATCAGTTCCTTTCGCACTTCAGTGTACCATTAATGTGTCATAGAGGTGCATGACGAATTGTCTCAGATGCTCATTGTCCGGTAATCTGTGGTACTGCGGCGGGAAGGAATTTGAGGAAGTGGAAGAGACGTCTGGCTGGTTCGGGGTGGGAGGTGCGCCCTCGTCGCCGGCCCGCGTGCCACCCCTGCCCGCCGCTCCCAGTCGCCTCTGTCGAATGGGGCAGGCAGCAGGCAGCAGGCAGCTGCAGGCGCGGCGCGGCGCCCTCCCGTCCCGCAGAATGCGGGAAGACGTGACGGGCAGTTGCACGGCGTCCGTCTTTTATGGCACGTCATGGCGCCACAATACCGCGTTCTTTGCCCACGACGCCTTTCGATCTGAATCGATGCACTTGGCCTTTTGGCCAATGTTGTCGTGTCTTTCTACATTTTACTTATTATATATACATTGGACACACCGCGGCTTCCTAGACGAAGAAACAAAATATGGAGGCAACAGTGGCTACGTGAAATAAAATACTGTGTTGGAACGCTGCAAAGGACATTATAAATGGTTCCACATGAGCGTTAATTCTCTCATTAAATAAAATTACCGAGGTAGATTGTTATGTAAATGTATCTTCTAATAATTGACTTGTCTCATTACAAAGTTTCTCTTGTATGTTATGGTGTAGAAGTAAATCAGATTTAACATAAACTTGTCAAGTCCTACAGATGTGGTCTAAGAATATAACTGGCTTACCGGTCCTCACGTTTGTCCTATTGCACTAGGACGTCCCAACTCCTGCCTCAGTTACTTCTTACTTGGAAGAGTCTCAGAAAAGAGAATGACAACTTGTCAGACTACACCTGCCCCCTAAAATCAGCGAGAAACGTTACCGAAATACTGATTCTTTAATTACACTGCTCGACAAGAAAGAAAATGGCGCACACACGACATAGTGGGATGTCAATGTTATTTCTTACACGCACGCACTATCGTCGGGTATGTGAATCGTTGTTGTTGTGGTCTTCAGTCCTGAGAATGGTTTGATGCAGCTGTCCATGCTACTCTATCCTGTGCAAGCCTCTTCATCTCCCGGTACCTACTGCAACCTACATACTTCTGAATCTGCTTAGTGTATTCATCTCTTGGTCTCCCTCCACGCTGACCTCCAGTACCAAATTGGTGATCCCTTGATGCCTTACAACATGTCCTACCAACCGATCCCTTCTTCTAGTCAAGTTGTGCCACAAACTCCTCTTCTCCCCAATTCTATTCAGTACCTCGTCATTAGTTATGTGATCTACCCATCTAATCTTCAGCATTCTTCTGTAGCACCACATTTCGAAACCTTCTATTCTCTTCTTGTCCAAACTATTTATCGTCCACGTTTCACTTCCATACATGGCTACACTCCGTACAAATACTTTCAGAAACGACTTCCTGACATTTAAATCTATACTCGATGTTAACAAATTTCTCCTATTCAGAAACGCTTTCCTTGCCATTGCCACTCTACATTTTCTATCCTCTCTACTTCGACCATCATCAGTTATTTTGCTCCCCAAATAGCAAAACAATTTTCTGAGTCAGACGGCAACGGCCACCAGAGTGCATTAGCGTCGTTTCCAGGACTGGGGTAGGAACGGCGTCAGATGTTGAGAGATCAGTGAGAAGATCACAAGGGACGCCACGTACTGATGCGAGTCAGCGCTATCGGCACGTGACAAGAGTTTGGAAGGGTCTGCGTTTGGCCGGCTCGTCCGATAGTGCGACATCCAGGTCTGAGGGGTAGTCAGCTGTGTCACTGGACCAGTGTCGCAACGCAAGGAAACGTGAGGGCGGCAGTGGAGGTTGTGGTGCGGCACGGATGAACACCACACGGCGGCAAGCGTCGCGCTGTATTGACGAACGAACTGCGGTTGCGCACGTTCTCGGACGACGATCGTCAGGGACTGGGGCGGAAGTGCTCGAGGGAACGTCGTGGACGGCCTCCGCGCCGATGTGCCGCCGTGCCTCTCGTGCGACAGCACGTCGGTGCCGTTCCTCCAGTGGACGTCGCTCGCCCACACACGGCACGCGTCTCTGTGACGTGCGCGCGTGATGCTGGGACACTACCGAGGCCAGCGTACACCTCAGGTCTGACCCGACGCAACACGTACGGATCTGCTCCAGTCCAGGCCAGAGAGGCTGAATCGTCGTACTGGTAAGCAGGCCTGCAGTGCCAAGTTCTGACTTCACAGTGCAATCACAGACATAACAAAACGCACCGCTGCCCTCAGCCGGTGGAGTTTCCGCGTCTCCCTGTGGGTTCTTCACTTTCTTTTTGTCAGACAGTGTACGAAACGAAACGGTTTTAAGAGTTCAGGGCAAACTAGGGAAAAAGCACAATTACAGTACTATCTCCGTTGCTCACTAAACACGTGACAGAAAACGAAAATTAGCTGTCCCTTGTAATTCCATTGCTATCTCGTGCCACTACTTGAAATTAACATTCCTCGTGTTGAAACTTTCCTGGTAGATTGAAACTGTGTACTGGACCGAGACTCGAACTCGGGACCTTTGCCTTTCGCGGGCAGGTGCTCAACCAACTGAGCTAGCCAAGCACTACTCACGCCCCGTCCTCACAGCTTTACTTCCGCCAGTACCTCGTCTCCTACTGTCCAAACTTTACAGAAGCTCTCCTACAAATCTAGCAGGTAAGTTTCATATCAGCGCACACTCCGCTGCAGAGTGAAAACCTCATTCTGATTCCTCGTGTAGTCCTGAGGCGTCCTCTGGTCGCACAAGTATCTTAGCGCTTGCACCGGCCTGATTAACATCTCGCAGCCTTTCGAGGCGTCGCACCACTGGCTGCCAAACTTCCAACTGGACTGAAGCTTCTGCGCGGTCGCGCGGCAGCGGACTACAGCGGTACGCTCCGTGTAACGGGGCCGCCGTTCTTACGCATGTCTTTTACTCGCGCATTGCAGCGCATAGTCGAACGACACTTTGTCGCAAGTTTACGCATCCGTTGCACATTAGGCCTTAAGCTGAAATGTCAGCAGCATTCCACGCACTCGGCACATTCTGTGTTCTGCATAGGGTCACTCGCCGCCGGGAGGCGCGGGAATAGTTCGAGGTTTCTCTGGCAGTAGCCTCGGGTCTGTTACTGATTGCCACGCCGATACTAGCCAGTCTGCCGCTTGCAGCGGAACGTCGCTCACTGCCGCAGTGTATTAATGTCTGCTTCTCCCCTAAATTCGGGGCCTTTCGCGTCGGTTGAACCTCTTGTTTCCCGGGTAGTGCAGACACCGTACTCCAGCAGACTGCCAGACGTAGCGTACGCCGCCACATTCTGCACAACGCCGCGCCCCAGCACACTGAGAACTTGTGCTGTATCTACGTTATCCCTTAAAAGGAAATTTTAGAGACCTGATTTTTCCTCCATCATAAATGTATCATTTTTTAGAAATTTGTTTATGTATTTAGAGGGATATTTTTGCTATCGTCGCATGAAACATCAAGTTGATTATTATTTATGTATCCAAAATTAAATGTAGCTTTCATAAGCAGTTTTAATATAAGTCTTCAGTAACAATGAAGCCTAATATTTCCGTACTAGCCAGCAAAAACATCTGGCACGCCACCGTGTTTTCCTTGTGTATTGCGCGGCCGCTACGGTCGCAGGTTCGAATCCTGCCTCGGACATGGATGTGTGTGATGTCCTTAGGTTAGTTAGGTTTCAGTAGTTCTAAGTTCTAGGGGACTGATGACCTCAGAAGTTAAGTCCCATAGTGCTCAGAGCCATTTGAACCGTGTTTTCCTTGTGTATTGTCAGTAAATATTTCTTGTTCATCTTCCGATATATTGTCACAACCGTAATCGTTATCGTTACTCTTTTTTTTTTCTCTGATAATCTTCTCTCGCGTCGGCAATTATGAAGTTAGAAGCCGCATGTGAGTAATCATTCATCACCTCGCATTAATCACTGCTGTCCTCCAAGCATTCTGACATTTCTTTTTACGAAATTAGCATAACTGTACGTACTCTCATTTCTTGGGTCTCTTTCAGATTTACGAACACACTCTGAAACCTTATCCATCATGGCGCCTTCTAAAACATACAAACAAGTAACATATCACCCAACGAAAAGGCTAGCAGATGAAATAAATTACATGTAATAAGAAAATGTTCAAATGTATGTGAAATCTTATGGGACTTAACTGCTAAGATCATCAGTCCCTAAGCTTACACACTACTTAACCTAAATTATCCTAAGGACAAACACACACACCCATGCCCGAGGGAGGACTCGAACCTCCGCCGGGACCAGCCGCACAGTCCGTGACTGCAGCGCCTGAGACCGCTCGGCTAATCCAGCGCGGCATGTAATAAGAAAAATCCGGTCTAAGAGACCTACCCATTTCATATGCAATAAAAAACAGTTGGCCACACAGACGTTTCATGAAATTAATACATGTCTGAGAACGAGAAGCCAAAAACTGAACTGAAATGCTTCTACTACTTACGTCATTTACCAGTGAGAAGGTACTGTGGACGGGACAGCGGCACTCAAACAGTGTTGCCATACGACATATTTAAAAAAAAAACCTAAATGTCTGTCAGACTGATGTTCGGATGAGGAGAGGAGAACTGACAGGAGCAACGTGTCCCCGTATTGTAGCGTGTTGTGGAAGGGGCTGTATTCGGAAGGCTAAAACAGACAGCAGTGGCGTGTACAGTACTTCCCCGTTCTGAGAATTTCTTGTGTGCCTTTACGCATGTAGCACCGGGGCCACTCTTTGGATGTCATGTATCATTTCCTCCTCGCTTTGTCAACATCACTGCTAACCCCTCGTTTTTGCAATACACTCTTGAAGATACAGGCTTCTAAATTTCTCTCTGTCCACATTTTGATATCAGATAGTTTGTTGGTCGTTAATTATGATTTTTTTTTCATTTCGTACGCGATTTCTCTGTTGTCACATCAACTATGTGCTGTTGCCTTTTATATCTGGACGGAGTATTAATTTCGGCCGGCCGGTGTGGCCATGCGGTTCTAGGCGCTTCAGTCTGGAACCACGTGACCGCTACGGTCGCAGGTTCGAATCCTGCCTCGGGCATGGTTGTGTGTGATGTCTTTAGGTTGGTTATGTTTAAGTATTTCTAAGTTCTAGGGGACTGATGACCACAGATGTTAAGTCCCATAGTGCTTAGAGCCATTTGAACCATTTTTATTAATTTCCTTATGGCTGTTGGGTGTAAATTAATAACTGATTTTTACTACTTTAGACAATAATTACAAACAGTCCATTATCCATGTTATTATATCTGTAGTTCTTGCTACAAAGGTTCAAGCTGGGTCCTCTTCTTATACAACAATCTGGCATTCTGATAACTGATGTCTTGTGACTTGGAAGATCCGGCCGCTATCTAAAACTGCTGGATTATGTAGAGAGCAGGTATCCCTCACAGCTACACTCGTAATGCTGAAGCTAGTTTCAACAAGAATCCTCCTCAGTTGCAGATCGGACTCTTCGTTTCTGATTAGTTTGTTAGCAACGATAATTATCGGTTTGTACAGCTTGCCGGTACTAGGTTGAATGTTGGGTTGGTTCTCCAGCATGACAGCATCATGGCCGTGGTCTTCTGCCATATTCACATCCTCCGGTAGAGATCTATTTCGATCAGGCGTGGGCTCACTGCGGCAGTTTCACGCCTACTTGCCACTACAGACAATAAAACGTATGTGAAAACCATATTGTGGTCTTTCAAGTGGATAACACGAAAGCCTTTTTTTTATTGACTCGAATAGTTGGATAGAACTAAGGTCGAGAAAGTTTTCTCTCCTAAAACCACCACCGAGCGAGGTGGCGCAGTGGTTAGACACTGGACTCGCATTCGGGAGGACGACGGTTCAATCCCACGTCCGGCCACCCTGATTTAGGTTTTCCGTGATTTCCCTAAATCGCTCCAGGCAAACGCTGGGATGGTTCCTTTGAAAGGGCACGGCCGACTTGCTTCCCCGTCCTTCCCTAATCCGATGAGACCGATGACAGGCAAATGCCGGGATGGTTCCTTTGAAAGGGCACGGCCGACTTGCTTCCCCGTCCTTCCCTAATCCGATGAGACCGATGACCTCTCTGTCTGGTCTCCTTCCCCAAAACAACCGAACCCTCTCCTAAAACCATAAAGCAATAAAGACTCAGTCTATATAAACGTAAAGAAACAGACCGGTAATATAATATTAAAACGCTCAGTAGTCTATGCCACTGATGCTAATATCACACTCAGAGTAGAACAGATTTAGCAAACTGAGAAATAAAGACAAAAATATTTCGAAAAATTGTCACACTAAAAAGAGACTAAAATGACAATTACTTATGAAGAACGGACAAAGAAGCTTGTAAAAACATCGCAAAACTGGGACTGAATCGAAAAGAGATGTACTACGTTTCTTGGAGGTACAGGCAATAAATTTTGCAGCAATCCAACATTAAAAAATCTAAAATTAGTGATCGCTGAAGGTCAAAAGCAGCTGAAAATCTTTGTATTTAATGATGACATTCGAAACAGACACGCGAAGGTAAGAACTTTTACACGAAATTGTGTTAGAGAGAAGAACGCCTGATAAGAGAGACGAAAGAAAAGCAACCAGAAGAAGTGTACTACCCCCACCGTCTACGCCGTTAGGTAATTAACCTGCATCAGACTTCAAAAGGGCGTTGGAATAGTGACGCTGTAATTTAATTTTGTGATCGAGTGAGATATGTATGTAATGAAAGTCAAAGATATTTAATAACATCCTGTTCACTGACAAATTATCACAGGAACATGAAACAGTTACAAGTGACTAAGGTTGGCGTAGATTAAAGACAGATAGGTAGGTGACTACATTACTAGCACGATGATCCGTTTCTGCGATCTGACGACAGTGACTGCCAAAATGTGAGTTCGTAAGATTATTGCAATTATGCGTGCCAGAAGGGCGTCTTCTTTGTACTCATTAACACTCTACCGTTTACTGAGTTCCTCGTAACCTCTACACGGCGATGGCAATTCCAGGTCCCGCCGTTCTTTTATAACGCCGTGTTGTCCGCCAGTGCTGCTGTCGGCGGCCGCTGTGTCTGGTACGATGCCCGTGAATCCCGAAAATCCACCCGACGCAAGCGTTACATCATCCTACAGTTGGAGCAGAATTCCAAGTGTTTCTCTCCCTAGCAGTTCTTGCTGTCTTCTCTCTTACCATTCGGACTTTCTTCGAGAGCCAATGCTAGCCTCTGAGGAGCACTCATCCAGTGACAAGTGTCAATTCGCCTGGAGCGTCCACCCACCCACCTCTCGATAGTTTTCTAAGATTACTACGTCAGACCAGGCTCACCAATCAGATTCCCAGTTTTTCTCGCCCAGAGGCCTAGAACCAAAGAATGGAATTAGTTTTGGCTCTGTCTTGTCGGTGCCTCAAAGGAGCGCATTACTTTGTTGCAGCATATTGTTTCCTACGACTCTCCGAAGATTCCCGTGTCTGCTTTATAAATATGAAGGACCAGCTACAGGTATTTTTGTAACGAGAGAGAAATGCCGTCTCCTCACACCTCGCCTGCACTGTTTGCTGAGAGCACAGAACCACGAATACCTGTGGCCTGCGTATTGCTCTGCTAGCGGCAGACTGGCGCCATCTTCTGTGCATTTTCCGCCCAAGGCTCATTGTTGCCCGCCTTCCGGAACCTGTACCGTACTTTCCAGCGCCCTCACCACAGAACAACCCTTTAGGAAGGTGGGAGCGGCTCCCCCGCCACCTGCTGTCCTCATTGTATCGGCTCTGCTGAGGGCGTCCCCTCATCCCACCCAGTACACACCGGAGCCTTTGGCGCCGTCCTGCCCGGCTTTTACTAACTGCGTTAAGCTGTTGGTGCCCTTCGTCCCGCTTTGGTCTGTTGTGTGTCTGTGAAACTGCCAGCCCAACCAAACGTAATTGTCAAGAAATAAAAGGCCTACAACTTCATGTTTTAGCAATCAATGTCGGATGATCTTAAATATAAATACAGGAATATACTATTTTCAATTGAAATTAATTCGATCTACGTATCACTCTGTATAATTTGCATATCAAACATCGATAGTGTGAAAGTCGACTAAATTGTCAGTATTGCTGTCTTTCAGAAGAAACCACCGTAACTCTTTGTGTTGGTCCACAGATGCACTGATGGGAATGAAGAAGAAGAAGGTAACTGATTTCTGACTTAATTGCGACAAGAAAATACACTACTGGCCATTAAAATTGCTACACCACGAAGATGACGTGCTACAGACGCCAAATTTAACCGACAGGAAGAAGATGCTGTGATATGGAAATGATTAGCTTTTCAGAGCATTCACACAAGGTAGGCGCCGGTGGCGATACCTACAACGTGCTGACATGAGGAAAGTTTCCAACCGATTTCTCATACACAAACAGCAGTTGACTGGCGTTGCCTGGTGAAACGTTGTTATGATGCCTCGTTTAAGGAGGAGAAATGCGTACCATCACGTTTCCGACTGATAAAGGTCGGATTGTAGACTATCGCGATTGTGGTTTATCGTATCGTGACATTGCTGCTCGCGTTGGTCGAGATCCAATGACTGTTAGCAGAATATGGAATCGGTGGGTTCGGTGGGTTCAGGAGAGTAATACGGAACGCCGTAATGGAACACAACGGCCTCGTATCACTAGCAGTCGAGATGACAGGCATCTTATCCGCATAGCTGTAACGGATCGTGCAGCCACGTCTCGATCCCTGAGTCAACAGATGGGGACGTTTGCAAGACAACAACCATCTCCACGAACAATTCGACGACGTTTGCAGCAGCATGGACTATCAGCTCGGAGACCAATGCTGCGGTTACCCTTGACGCTGCATCACAGACAGGAGCGCCTGCGATGGCGTACTCAACGACGAACCTGGGTGCACGAATGGCAAAACGTCATTTTTTCGGATGAATCCAGGTTCTGTTTACAGCATCATGATGGAAACATCCGTGTTTCGCGACATCGCGGTGAACGCACATTGGAAGCGTGTATTCGTCATCGCCATACGGGCGTATCACCCGGCGTGATGGCATGGGGTGCCATTGGTTATACGTCTCGGTCACCCGTTGTTCGCATTGACGGCATTTTGTACAGTAGACGCTATATTTCAGATGTGTTACGAGCCGTGGCTGTACCCTTCATTCGATCCCTTCGAAACGCTACATGTCATCAGGATAATGCACGACCGCATGTTGTAGGTCCTGTACTGGCCTTTCTGGATACAGAAAATGTTCGACTGCTGCCCTGGCCAGCACATTCTCCAGATCTCTCACCAACTGAAAACGTCTGGTCAATGGTGGCCGAGCAACTGGCTCGTCACAATACGCCAGTCACTACTCTTGATGGACTGTGGTATCGTGTTGAAGCTGTGAAGCTGTACCTGTAGACAGTATCCAAGCTCTGTTTAACTGAATTCCGAGGCGTATCAAGGCCGTTATTACGGGCAGAGGTCATTGTTTTGGGTACTGATATCTGAGGATCTATGCACCCAAATTTCGTGAAAATGTAATCACATGTCAGTTCTAGTATTTGTCCAATGAATACCCGTTTATGACCTGCATTTCTGCTTGGTGTAGCAATTTTAATGGCCAGTAGCGTATTTGTATTACCGTAGCCACTGGTTCACCTCAGTTTCTTGCTTGGTAACAGTTTATTTGAGTTCTCTCTTTAAATTCCACTGTTCCTTTTACCTTCTACGCTTTCTTTGCCTCTACTTTACTACTCTTTCCCGTCTTTCTCTATAAGATGTCAATGAGTAATGGCAGATAAAGCAGTGAGCTCGAAAGAATGCCCGGGTATCTGTATTTACGCGACTGTACACAAAACAGCGGGGACGCTTACACAGCTCGTCCCTGAGGTGAGGTGGAGACTTTGGGAAGCTGTGCCGTCACACTTGTTCGGGCCCAGCAGTCTCCTGCCTGCGTCATGGAGCGCTGGCAGCCAGCCAGTGAAGTGGCGGCGGCGTGTGCTGCGACGAGGCGTGGCCGCAGCTGCGGCGCGGCGCGGCGTGGCGCCCCCGTGTGTCGAGGCGCGCCATTAACGGCGGGGTCCGCGGTTCAGCGCGCCACCCACCGACCACACCACTAGAGCAACGACCCCCTCCCCCCTCCCCACTGCCCCCGGCAGCTCTCATTGTGTGCAGATGCGCGCCAGGGCGGGCAGACGCGGCCACGGAGCGCCAGCTGGCTCCCATTGCGGGCGCGCTACTCTAGGCCGCCTCTGCCTCCGTGTTCCGCTAGCCGCCAACCCAGGAAGCAGAGTGACACAAGGCCTACGACGGGTGCGGGCCACACTGTTTAACATGTATTTGATTCCACCGTAAGATTACGGAAACGTTCCTGTTGTAGTACTGATATACTGTAATGATGACAAGCTCTTCACTTTCCATTTTGCTGATGATAACGTCATTTTTGCGTAGGGTGACGAGGTACATGATTAGAAAGTTGTAGAGCGTCAACAATGCGCTTCAACCATTACTTTAGAGAAAAAGGACTATTTGTTTACTGGTGGACTGCGTCGAGACCTCGCTTTACATTTCAGACTAGCAATGTCTGTTGATTCTCATAAGTTTTTGCGGATTATTATTAACAAACATGATCGCAAAATCTGAATTGAGAACCCTGTTGGCCAAGCTAACCGGTAACAAACACGTGGAGTTTTAGAGAGCACACATATCATTGCCTGATATCTGCTGTTCAAGATACTCCTCCACGATGGCAGCTCGGTGGAGCCGTGCGTTGTCATCCATCAGGAGGGGGGTGAGACCCACTGCACCCCTGAAAACGTGGACATACTGGTGCAAAATGACGTCCCGATACGGTTGACCTGTTACAGTTCCTCTGTCAAAGACATACAGGGGTGTACGTGCACCAATCATAATCCCACCCCACACCATCAAACAACGACCTCCATACAGGTCCCTTTCTAGGACATTAAGTGGTTGGTATCTCTTTCCTGGTTCACGACAGACGAAAACCCGGCAAGGATCACTGTTCAGACTACACCTGGACTCGTCCGTGAACATAATCTGGGATGACTGTTCCAATGACCATGTACTGTCTTCTTGACACCAGGCTGTACGGGCTCTCCTGTGACCAGGGGTCAAGGGAATGCACCTTGCAGGTCTCCGGGCGAATAAACCATGTCTGTTCAGTCGTCTGTAGACTGTATGTCTGTATGCCGTCTGCGGGCACTGATGGTGAGATATCGGTCTTCTTGTGGTGTTTGTAGACATCTCGTACTGCAGCACCTGGACAAATTTCCTGTCTGCTGTAATCGTTGGCATAATCTTGAGACCACACTTTGTGGCACACGAAGGGCCCGTGGTACTACCTGCTGTGTTTGACCAGCCTCCAGTGGCCCTAGTATTCTACCCCTCATAACGTCATCAATATGTGTTCTTTGAGCCATTTTCAACCCACAGTCACCATTACGACGTCTCAAACCATCTGCACACTTACTCGCTGCACCGCACTCTGCCGGCCGTGGTAGCCGAGCGGTTCTAGGCGCTACAGTCTGGAACCGCGAGATATCTATCGTCGCAGGTTCGAATCCTGCCTCGGGCATGGATGTGTGTGATGTACTTAGGTTAGTTAGGTTTAAGTAGTTCTAACTTCTAGGGGACTGATGACCTCAGAAGTTAAGTCCCATAGTGCTCAGAGCCATGTGAACCATTTGAACCACCGTACTCTGACATGCACCAACACACCTCTGCGTATGTGGACTGCTGCCAGAAATGTACCTTGTTGGTGATGGCTGTAACTGATGCGAATTAGAACAAACTTCACGTATATCTCACGAAGCGTGCAGGTGTGCGCGGATGGCGGTTTTGTCTGTAGGAAGACCCAGCAGCGGAAGATTGCAGCGAGGCGTAGCAGGAACGCCCTGCAAGGGCAGGGGGCAGGGAATCGACACGCCGCACCCTGCAGCCACTTACCGGCCCTCCCCTTCACCCTCGCCGTTAAGTAAGCGTGACGTATCATCTACCTAGGTGGTGTCTGTTTTTTCGGGACACGTCTGTAATTCCTTTGTGTCTCAGTTCATAGTCGCTGCTGGATCAAAATAATGTCTGTTCTTTCGGATATGTCCGAAAGAACAGACACAGCGTATAAATAAGACGAAGACGTGTTCTTCGCGGATGCACACCAGGCTCGAAATCTTACGGGAATCCGCGAAATGCCGCGACTAATGAGGATAATGGGCTGGGGTAGTACACTGGTAGTGCGTGGATAAGTTGAGAATCTGGGAGGCGTGCTGCCGTCGTCCGTGCAGGTGCGGTGACCACAGTGCCCGGATGGCGCAGTGGTCCTGCCTAGTAAGCAGGAGACACGGGTTCCGAGCCCGGTCCAGCAGAAATTTTCAACTTTCGCCATTGATTTAAACGAATGCCGGTGTCTGGAATTCTTTTGTGTCCTGACGTACTGTGCCGTACGCACGAGCTACGGCGACATCAGCGACGAAAGATTGAGGATTTAACAGATGCAGCTCCATCCATTGCCGATTCCTTGGAGCTAAGATTGAATTCTGGGATTCAGACGGCCGCGCGGGATTAGCCGTGCGGTCTAAGGCGCTGCTGTCATGGACTGTGCGGCTGGTCCCGGCGTAGGTTCGAGTCCTCCCTCGGGCATGGGTGTGTGCATTTGTCCTTAGGTTAATTTAGGTTAAGTAGTGTGTAAGCTTAGGGGCTGATGACCTTAGCAGTTAAGTCCCATAAGATTTCACACACATTTGAACATTTGAGAAAATACGAACATCGATGACTGTGATAGGAAATTGACAATTCCTAAGTGAACAAATAAAAATTGTCCATACTCCTATTGTAACATACGTTGTTGTTGTTGTTGTGGTCTTCAGTCCAGACACTAGTTTGATGCAGCCCTCCATGCTACTCTATCCTGTGCAAGCTTCTTCATCTTCCAGTACCTACTGCAACCTACATCCTTCTGAATCTGCTTAGTATATTCATCTATTGGTCTCCCTCTACGACTTTTACCCTCCACGCTGCCCTCCAATACTGTTTTGGTGATCCCTTGATGTCTCAGAATATGTCGTATCAACCGATCCCTTCTTCTAGTCAAGTTGTGCCACAAATTTCTCTTCTCCCCAATTCTCTTCAATACCTCCTCATTAGTTATCTGATCTACCCATCTAATCTTCAGATGCCGGCCGGTGTGGCCGAGCGGCTCTAGGCGCTTCAGTCTGGAACAGCGCGACCGCTACGGTCGCAGGTTCGAATCCTGCCTCGGGCATGGATGTGCGTGATGTCCTTAGGTTAGGTAGGTTTAAGTAGTTCTAAGTTCTAGGGGACTGATGACCTCAGGTGTTAAGTCCCATAGTGCTCAGAGCGATTTGAACCACTTTTTTTTTTCAGCATTCTTCTGTAGCACCACATTTCGAGCTTCTATTCTCTCTTTGTCTAAACTATTGATCGTCCATGTTTCACTTCCATACATGGCTGCACTCCATACAAATACTTTCAGAAAAGACTTCCTGACACTTAAATCTATACTCGATGTTAACAAATTTATCTTCTTCAGAAACGCTTTCCTTGCCATTGCCACTCTACATTTTATATCGTTTCTACTTCGGCGATCGTCAGTTATTTTACTCCCCAAATAGCAAAACTCCTTTACTACGTTGTCTTATTTCCTAATCTAATTCCCTCAGCATCAACCGACTTAATTCGACTACATTCCATTATCCTCGTTTTGCTTTTGTTGATGTTCATCTTATACCCTCCTTTCAAGACACTGTCCATTCCGTTCAACTGCTCTTGCAAGTCCTTTGCTGTCTCTGACAGAATTACAATGTCATCGGCGAACCTCAAAGTTTTTACTTCTTCTCCATGGATTTTAATACCTACTCCGAATTTTTCTTTTGTTTCCTTTACTGCGTGCTCAACATACAGATTGAATAACATCGGGGATAGGCTACAACCCTGTGTCACTCCCTTTCCAACCGCTGCTTCCCTTTCATGCCCCTCAACTCTTAATAACTGCCATCTGGTTTCTGTACAAATTGTAAATAGCCTTTCACTTCCTGTATTTTACCCCTGCCACCTTCAGAATTAGAAAGAGAGTATCCCAGTCAACATTGTCAAAAGGTTGTAACATATTGTTGAAAACTATAAACTTGCCACGAATTATGGAAACCTGAGGCACACGTAGTCCATTTTGAAGGCAGTCAGATGCGTTTTCGTGAATACGATGGAGTGAGTGTGTCCACGCTTTGCACGACGCGCACGCTACCGCAGCGACAGAAGTGATGCAAAGAGGTGACGATGCCGAGGTCAGTGTGGTGTCTCTGAAAGTCGCGCGCCATTTCTGTGGTGGAGCCGCACACTCGAGCCTAGTGCGGCCGGGGGACGCGTTTAACTGTAACGAGGAGTCTGCGTCGCTGACGTGTTTTATGGGGCCGCGGCGGCCAGTTTGGCGCGCGACATCGATCCCGCGGGGAGGCAGGCGGGCGGCTGTGAGCCGCACCCAGCCGCGGCCGAATCCAGGCCAGCCGGGGGCGGGGGCGGCAGCGACGGCCCGCGTCCGCCACCTGCGGGGGCGTCTGCTGTCTGCTGCTGAGACATCTGCCGAGCTGCTTTTTCGTAACACCACGCTACACGACGTACTGAGAGAAACGAAGGACCGTGTGCTGTGGTAAGGTGGGAGGCTAGTTGGAACCGCCCTGCTACCGGCTCGGGGAAGTTTTCTTTGACGCACTGGTCGCCTGTCCCAGGGGGAAAACACTGGCGCACGCCGCGTCTGGCCGCTACGAGTCCTGGCGCGGTCGCTGCTGACTCACAGGGGGTTCCTCAAACTCTGCGCCGCGGCTTTACAGCGGAGTCCTCGCGGTGGTTCAGCAAACGTAAATAATTTCGTTTATTTGCTTTCCGAGTAGAGGAACAGCGTCTGCACTGGAACCGATATCTAGCTGGCTGACAAGTAAGTGTTGTTACCGTGGCAGGTCCCAGCCTAGTACTGTGGAAGAAAACGTTTGATGATAAAGATACGCGCGACATTTTTCCTGCACTTCACACAGTTTTCGAAGACAATGACTTTCAGCTGAGTGAAGAACTGAGCTCCGTGTTTACGGATCATTTAACTGAACTCGATAATGATCGTTTTCTCGACCATCCGCTATAAGTGGATCCTTTCAATACGGAACTTCCACCAACACTTACCCCTGGGGAACAAGGAATTTGTTGGTATTCTTCAAGTTCAAACCAAAGTACTTTTCCTTATCACTATTTGGGATTTGAAGTCTGATGAAGCAGGACTTCGCGCATGTACGTAACTGGCTTGGCCCTTCGAGCTGTAACACCTTCTGGAACATGCTACTTCTGCGTGGCACGTACTTCACTATTGTCAGCCATCAACAGGAAATGCAAATCGCGATTGAATGGGGACAAAAACATGGGAGTCACAGTTGTCAGTGTCGTGCGGAGAGCTGAACAACCGATGATCAACGACCAAACTCATCCTCGCCGTCAATTTCGTTGCATTAATGAGATTGAATTACATTAAAAGGTCATTAAAATACCTTGTGTCAACAGGTAATACAAAAATAACTACACTTTTTTTTAAAAAAAATCTTAGTTTTATTTCTCCCACAGTGTGAGTCGGATGTGATGCGCGACAGGGCACGCGGTCGTGAAGGGGCCCGTGCAGGCAGAAACTTTCAAGGACACTGCTGCTGGCAATGATATAAACCTGGTAGCACCTAGTGATTAAAATTCTTCTGGGTATTATGTCGCGTCATTGCTAAAAACTAACAACAATAATAAACTAAAACCGACGTTTCGGCCGCGTTGCAACGGCCTTCCTCAGGGCACGACTGGTTTTGCATGGGGATAGATACTTCTATTTACTACAGACTATCGATGTCTGACGTCACTGTTGTAAAACTTTTAATTGGCCCTCTAATATGATTGGCTACTGATGACGTAAGGGAAGATGGAAGGAAAGAGGCTATTCGTGGATGTGCGTGTCGTCAACGATTGGTAGCTGTCCGCCAATCAGCGTTCGGCTTCTGGTCGGCAAGTTTTCCTCCTGGTGTGCGCGGAAGTGGACTGGCAGTTTCTCTACGGCTGTTTGTGCAGATACGTCCGTGTCCCGTGCTGCTTCGGCCCTTTGCACTGGGATGGCCGGCAGCCAGGACGCCGGGAGTCTGTAGCCGTCTTCTCTGTTGATGTCGTCAGGCTGATTAATAATTTAGATCGCCTCCCGTATTTTGCGTTCTCGCAGCCACGATTCTTTCGCCAGTACTCGGGCTCCCTGGAACCTGATAGCCCGACACATCAAAAGAAAATGTGTTGTGCAAGAAATCGTTTTATTGTTTCTTAAAAAGTTCACTTTTAGTTTGTAGACACTGATGTATGCGTTCTGACAGGTAAGGAATTTTTTCCCCCTCTCGCTGCTGTTTGGTGTTGGAAGCTACGGAACACTGTCTTGGGAGGATGCGGCAGCTTCAGCAGGTGATCACAGTCGCTCTCGGAAGATTCTTAGACGTGAGGGAACCAAAAGAAGGTAGGCGATACGTCACGTGAATGCCGGCAGTGGCACATTAATCCGAGGTTTCTGTCCGTCAAATAACCAACTTCTTGGAGTACTGTGTGACGGCTGAGATTGTCTGTGTCGTTTCTCCTGACTCATCGGAGATAAGTGGGAAATAAATTGTCGTATGCCGTGCAGCACAAACTGTTCGGAAATGCTATAACGTGAAATTTGTTTCGTTTAAAAAAAAAAAGGCATTTCTTGCACATAATGTCAATTCTTCGGCAGGGTACTGCGAGCATTTTGCAGTGTCCGACCAGCTAGTACTCGTCTTAAGACTAGTGGGTGGCTTCCGTCGCGTCGCCAACGGCAGGACAGTAAGATAAGAGTAACAATAATAACTACAGTTTTCGGAAGTAATACTTCGCGGAGTAACATTTTTTGTAGGTTTTCACTGCTCTCAGAACAGTCAGACTGTTGACGCTGCCTTAGCTTCCGACATGTGCGGAGGCATCCAAGTTTCGTCCCCGTGTTACGACGTTGTGTGCGGATTTTTATTCCCTCGGGCGAATTTTTTTTTTTAACATTACCCTATACCAGTTACACGAACCTGGTTATCTGATTCTGATAAATTGCGCCAATCCATCGCGAACAGGTAGTTGTCGGTGTTATATGTCGTTGCAAAATCGATCGTAGAGCAATCTTCACTGTGGGTAAGGAAACGCGTTTGCCGAGGCAGGTGATAAGCCGACACTCTTCAGTGACGTCGAGCCTAGCATCGCCGTGTTCCGGAACAAAGACCGATTTTTCGGCGACGCCCACGTCTTTCACCACTGACAGGTTTTATGCAGTCTAAGTGTAAATATCCCTCGCTGAACGCGATCGATTACCAAAAGGTGAACGAAACAAGGGTTTGTTGTCGAGTAAGGGGATCGAGTAAAAAGTCGACCGATGGAAACATGACGTGAAATTCTAATGTGCTGACAGCACCGTTTCATTAAAGCCGTTTGTAAACAAACTACTCTAGTGGTTTCCGAGCGGCCGTTGTTTTAAGAATAAAGAAGTGAGAAATTTTAGGACTACGGCAATGTGACAGAAACACCCGCTAAACCCGTTGGGTAGAACAGGTAATTAGGATTGTGGAGAGGGCCAAATAAGGTTGAGGTCAGTTTCATCTTCTAATTGTGATTTAATAACACATTTACAACCAAAGCGGCACATAGCCGAACCTTTACCAAATGCAACTCTTTCACGGCTGAAGGCCTCCAAACAAGAAATCTTAACAAATAAACAAGATAAAAATCCAATTAAAATACCAATAAAATAATTAAAAAACGTCTATCACAGCTAGGTGGAAAGCTGAAGGCCACAATTAAGTTTCAAAATTTGAAGATATATTACCATAATCTTTTAAAGGCAGAAGGCCGCAACGTTTAAGGTTGAAAGATACTTTTAAGAATAAGATTGCAAGACTGAAAGCCCAGAATTAATTTTGCAAAATTTTTAAGAAAAAGGAAAAAATAACCACAAGCCTTAAATTTATAGTAGCTGAAACCAGATGATGAAACTCCGGTGGGAAAGACAATAAAGAGAACGGCAGTCAGAAGCGTCCAGGGAGGTCGGTCTGCCCTCGTTCACTTAGGCGAGGCAGGTGGTGACAGCCAGGGACCGACCGACACAACGACTTGCTTCCCATCAATCAGTACATGAGAACTCAAACAAAAAAGGTTACAAACGTGATAATCCACAATGGAGTATGTATTAGCTGTCAAAATTACACACCATGTTGGACAGCGACAACAGGTGAGGAAAGGACGCTGCCTGAAATTACGTTAATGACCAGGGCAGCTAACCGTAACACTGACGACCACAACGCAGAAAATTCCACTGGTGCACTCGAATTGTAGTCAACCCAAATACCCAACAGCAAGCCACGGAAACGAACCACCACAACGTGAATGGACGTGGCTTGGGTAGTTGAAACACTACTCAACTCTGACGTCCTGGGTCAGTGAACACGAAGCTCGTAGCGATCGGACAGCTCCACACACGCTCCGACGCTGCGCAGGGACTGCCAGCGGCCCGCCGCGCGGAGTTAACTTCCCTCGTGCGCAGCAACCGACCGACTGCCTGCCGAATGCGGACAACATCTAAAATAGTCGTCAGTGGAAACGACGGGAACTACACACACAACCTGACAAACACTGCACGAAGACCTGAACGATACCCAGCAGTAACTAAGCACGCACGAAGACAAATCGGGAGTGGATGCGCGCACGCACGCACACACACACACACAGCCGACTCATGAACGATCGGCGATCCATAACGCCTCGTCCGGTAGGACGACCGACCGACGATCCACCAAGAGCGTGGCGTGCCTCAAGTGATGCGTGGCGGCAATGGTCGGGAGAGCCATGTCGACGCAGACCTCACTGCTGCTCCAGCCCGATTGCACTCGTGCCGCATTGCAACTCCCTACTGGAAGGTCCGGACTGCGCTGCGGAGGTGTAGCAACTAAGTGGCAGACCGGAGTCGCGATCCGAACTCGCTATCCGAACTGACTTACGACAGAGAACGACCGGGAAGTAATAGCAGTCGAGCAAAGATACGAGAGGGGATATATCGATACGCGCTGGTAACGCCGCTCACGGTCAGGCAAAGCAGCAACTCAGTGACAGTAGTAGCTTAAATTAACGTAGTGAAGTGGAAGTACGTTAAAAACAGGGTGAAAAAAAAATGCTGGCGGGAAGAGGAGCCACGCACGGCGGCTCAGTGGCATTAGAGCAGCAGGCTAGGACGCAGTGGGCGCCTGTAAGCGACTCGACACACGCGAGTCTAGGTCTAGGTTTAGTGTAGCAGCGCGGTGCGGTGCGTGTGAGCCGTTGGAGAGGCGAGCAGGTGCCGCGGCCTGTGTGTGTGTGCTACTCCACAAATTAGCCGCGGGCATCGACCGCCGGCGCCAGGTGACCGGTCCCGACTGTCCCGCACATCCCGCAGGCGTCGGCCGGCCGTTCGGGGGCGATTCGCAGCGGGGAAGAAAGGAAACCAAAGCAAAGGAAAGGAAAGGAGGGAGGGAGTGAGTGAGGAGGGCAGAGGCGAGGCGAGGCGGGGCGTCCACCCTGCCCCCTGCCCCCCGCCCCCCTGTCCCCCTGACCCCTGCCCCCTGCCCTGTGCCCTTCGCCGCGGCCACACCCAGTCACCTGGGCGGCCGACCGCCCGCAGCGGCGCCACCACGCTGCCCGCTATCCTACTCAGTGCGCGCACTCAGCCGCCACTCCTCTCCTCAAGTGGGACGGCGTGCCGGCTTCCCTTCCTGAAACTGACTCTGTCACTTTACTTAAATGTTATTCATACGCGAGAAATACGGTTCAGTAACGCTACAGTTTCCCTCGGATGAGCCACCGCTGTAAGACTGCTTTGATGCAGCTCTCCACGCTACCCTACCCTGTGCAAGCATCTTCATCTCCGAGTAACTACTTCAACCTTCATCCTTTTGAAACTGCTTACCGTATTCATCTCTTGGCCTCCCTCTACTGTTTTTACTCACAACACTTTCCTCCAGTATAAAATCCGTGACTCCTTGACGCCTCAGAATGTGTCCTATCAACAGATGCCTTCTTCTAGTCAGGTTGTTCCACAGATTTCTTTCCTCCCCGATTCTGTTCAATATATTCTCATTAATTACGTGATCTACCCATCTAATCTTGAGAAGTCTTCTACAGCACCACATTTCAAAGGCGTCTATTCTCTTCCTGCCTAAACTGTTTATCCTCCATCTACGTTTCTAGCATTTGTAGACGCTTTCAAATTCTGAAGGTGGCAGGGGTAAAATACAGGGAGCGAAAGGGTATTTACAATTTGTCCAGAAACCAGATGGCAATCGTAGCAGTCGAGGGACATGAAGGAGAAGCAGCGGTTGGGAAGGGAGTGAGGCAGGATTGTAGCCTCTCCCCGATGTTATTCAATCTGTATATGCAGCAAGCAGTAAAGGAAACAAAAGAAACATTCGGAGTAGGTATTAAAATCCATGGAGAAGAAATAAAAACCTTGAGGATTGCCCATGACATTGTAATTCTGTCAGAGACAGCAAAGGACTTGTAAGAGCAGTTGAACCAAACGGACAGTGTCTTGCAAGGAGGATAAAAGATGAACATCAACAAAAGCAAAACTAGGATAATGGAATGTAGTCGAGTTAACTGAGGTGATGATGAGGGAATTAGATTAGGAAATGACCCACTTAAAGTAGTAAAGGAGTTTTGCTATTTGGGGAGCAAAATAACTGATGATGACCGAAGAAGAGAGGATATAAAATGTAGATTGGCAATGGCAAGGAAAGCGTTTCTGAAGAAGAGAAATTTGTTAACATCGAGTATAGATTTAAGTCTCAGGAAGTCGTTTCTGAAAGTACTTGTATGGAAGTGAAACATGGACGATAAATAGTTTCGACAAGAAAAGAATAGAAGCTTTCGAAATGTGGTGCTACAGAAGAATGCTGAAGATTAGATGGATAGATAACATAACTAATGACGAGGTATTGAATAGAATTGGGGAGGAGTTTGTGGCACAACATGACTAGAAGAAGGGATCGGTTGGTAGGACATGTTCTGAGGCATCAAGGGATCATCAATCTAGTATTGGAAGGCAGCGTGGAGGGTAAAAATCGTAGAGGGAGACCATGACATGAATACACTAAGCAGATTCAGAAGGATGTAGGCTGCAGCACGTACTGGGAAATGAAACAGCTTGCACAGGATAGCGTAGCATGGAGAGCTGCATCAAACCAGTCTCACGACTCAAGACCACAACAACAACAACTTGGCCACACTTTCAGAAAAAACTTCCTGACACTTAAGTCTACACTCGATGTTAAAAAATTTCTCTTCCTCAAAAGTGCTTTTCTTGCCATTGCCAATCTACATTTTATAGCCTCTCTTCTTCGGTCATCATCAATTATTTTGCTTCCCAAATAGCAAAACTCCTTTACTACTTTAAGTGTCTCGTTTCCTAATCTAATTCCCTCAGCATCACCCGAGTTAACTCGACTAGATTCCATTATCCTCGTTTTGCTTTTGTTGATGTTCATCTTATATCCTCCTTGCAAGACATTCTCCCTTTCGTTGAACTGCTCTTCCAACTCCTTTGCTGTCTCTGACAGAATTACAATCTCATCGGCAAACCTCAAGGTTTTTATTTCTTCTCCCTGGATTTTAATTCGTACTCCAAATTTTTCTTTTCGATAGCCTACAACCCTGTCTCACACTCCCTTCTCTACCACTGCTCTCCGTTCGTGCCCTTCGACTCTTATTACTGCCATGTGCTTTCGTGCCCTGTATTTTACCCCTGCCACCTTCAAAATTTGAAAGAGAGTATTCCAGTCAACGTTGTCAATAGCTTTCTCAAAGTCTACAAATGCTATACACGTAGGTTTGCCTACGTAACAAGGGGAGGTTACGACGTTGGGATCAGAGATTTACTTCAAACTTTGTACACTTTTAGTTGGCCATTAAAGCAACATATGTTCGAGTAGTAAGGTGCACTACTCTGGCAATTCCGAGAAAATCGCAAGACAAGTTTTAAGCGTCTGTTATATGGCTGACGATCTGTGTGCAGGTGACGGATGCTAGAGGTGGCGGCGGTCACGTTTTTATCGTTCGAGGTGTTAAGAGTGCGCAGCTCG
The DNA here is from genome assembly GCF_023864275.1 of Schistocerca cancellata. Lineage (NCBI taxonomy): Eukaryota > Metazoa > Arthropoda > Insecta > Orthoptera > Acrididae > Schistocerca > Schistocerca cancellata. The sequence goes on along the minus strand of NC_064630.1, from coordinate 828,404,007 downwards.
TGGTCTCGCGGTCGCGTTCTCGCTTCCCGAGCACGGGGTCCCGGGTTCGATTCCCTGCGGGGTCAGGGATTTTCGCCTGCCTCGAGATGACTGGGTGTTGTTGTGTCGTCTTCATCGTCATCAACATTCATCCCCATTACGATCGGAGGAAGGCAATGGCAAACCACCTCCACTAGCACCTTACCCAGTACAGCGGTGCGGGTCTCCCGCATCGTCCTCTATGGTCTGTCAAAGAGTATGGGACTTCATCATCACCATCTTAAGATGAACCTGCGTGAGGCAACGTTTCGACTCCCGCTCAAACTTTCATTGTTGTACTACAAGTATTTCGTTTGTGATATTCAAAACATTTGTAGCTACAATATTCGTTCTTGCTACGTTCGTTTCATCTCGACGCAGGTTAACTGCCAAATCTGCAGCTCGAAGCGTCAAGGCGCAACGTAGCTCCGTGTACCTTAATCAGATTCCATGTTTAAGGGATTTCGCGACAGGCACACATTTTCAGGGAGCTCCATGTGTTTCTCCATTTACTTGTCGATGGTTGTAAATATGTTTTTTCTAATAATTAAATTTAATTAAAAGTCGTAAGTAGTCAGTAGGTAGTCAAATAGCATGAAATCCACTAAAACCTTCTTGCAAATGCACGTGGTTTGTTTAATTATATTACCACTCAAATGTTATATAAATTAAATAAAATGCCCACGGATGAAAAAAATATAGACTTGACATTAAGTTTGAGCGAGAGTTGAGCCGTTGCCTCATACATGTGGTGCATGTTTGTTTTACGATGTGTGTTTTTACGAGACGGTAACTCTTTCTTTTTTTTATTTATCGTTGCGTTTGGTGTGGGAGGACATCGCGTGATATCCGTTCAAGTTGATAGTTGACTCCTTTGCTCAGTGATTCATTGCAGACAGCATCCCGCACTCTGACCGTACACGCTGAACTACCGTGCCGGCAGCCACTGGACCACCATCTACTTATGTAACACATTTGATGTACTTCAGTGTCGGACCAGGTGACAAAGAAGCCTTGTAGTACTAGTAGGAAAATTCTAGAGTTTCACACACACTGGTATAAAGGAGTACCTTTCGATTCGGAAAGTACACTCGTGGACAACATGGTTATCGACAGCTTGTGTGGTGAGGAGACGGCACAGATCGTACACTCGTCGATAGTTGAGTGAGAGACAGCTGCTGCGTTGAGGGCGAGGGGGAAAGAGAGAGAGAGAGAGAGAGAGGGCGACTGTCGGCCCTGGGGGTGGGGCAGCGCTGTCTTCCGGACAGCCAGCCGGTGCGCCCTCGGCCACAGTCGGTACCGCTGGAGGCGCGGCCACGGCTGCTCTGCAGCGCGCGTCGCGCTTCACCGTACACCCTGGTACCGACGTCTGCCACCGAGGTTCCGTAGATGGTCTGTTGTTCTGGGACAGCACTACCGAACCCTTCTACATCTGATACTGTTGAATGTCTTGCTGAACACTCCTACGACGTCCTAGCATTTGTGTCTGCGGCCTCCAACAGGAGACTCGCGAAAGTGAATAGTATGCTCATTCGGATGAAGCGGTAGTCTACGCATAACGAACGGGCCATAGACGTCCGTAAAACCACCCACAGTACATAACTTCTGAAGGGAAGACTTTCGTTCAGCAGTAATTCTTATCTCAAACTTTAGGGAATCCCAGCAATGTCCGCTTGCTCTTAGGTATTCTTTTAGACGACAGAAGAACTATCTGAAACGCGTAAAATTAGTTCCTGAGAAAGCAGTCAAAATTGTGCATTAGATTGCCAGTGCTGGCACCGCCGACTATAAAACACGTCAGTACGTGGCGCGGTCGTATCACGAAGAAGTCTTCGACGCTAATGTGCTCTTCGCTGCCAGCTTGTGGGCCCATCGCATTCCACAGGAGGGCAGCAGGACGGTGCTGCGACGAACTCGGCGTAGCCCACTTCCGAGGCTCACCGCTGCCTTTCGCACCGCACTGCACCTGTCGAAGGTTAACTTCCGGTCCTCGGCATACGCCCGATGGAAATCGTGCCACGTTACAGGGCAGCGCGTGTACGAGATCTCGGGGCCGATATTGCCGATGAAAGACACGTGCGGCTCTGGAAGGGCAGGCGAACGGCAGTCTTGACTCCAACACTAGAAGCGCTGCGGGGCGGGTAATACAGCATATTCCCACCAAAAATCCACGTCGGCTGGCATGCAGTAACACAACGTTTCGTGCGTTTGAAGAGAGGAAAGCCAGGCAATTAGCGCGCGATTTGCGAAAAATTGCAAGTGACCAAAAGTTATGGACTATAGTTAATGTGAATGCGCATTTCATATCAAAAAAGTAACTCTTCAGTGTTACGTCAATAGATCATGAAAGCGCAGCACAAGTCTAACAGCAACTGTTAGCACCATAATGGAGACGATTGACACGATGAAATTAAGAGGAACTGTAAAATGAATGTAAAAAAATTAAAATAGAAACAAGTAAATAAAAAATGCAGTGGGCACTCAAGTGCTTATGCGTAGGCTGTAGGATTGGCGGGGCACGGGCATGCCAGTGGCAGCCGTGTAGTAGAGTGCAGCAGCAGCAATAGGCAGCTACTCGGCGACCTCCAGCTGTTCCGAGGCAGCGAGCAAGACGTGTGGTAATATACGTTGCAAGTTATTCGCTTACGTCCTCAATTAAATTTATCTTCTGCAGTCCTGTTAAACTATAAATTCAAAGTTGTTTTATTTCTTCATCTAACATTAACAGTAGTTGCTGTTAACATACTTAATATTATAATTTTAAAAAAATGTGCGTTATGACTGATATTCAAAATGTGCGACTTGTTTAGTGTTTCCAAATAACAGTTCAAAATTTATGACAAGTAATTTAATTGATAGATTCTGTGCCCCTACTCTTCTTGCAACTCCTTGGCACCCACTCGTGTGCAGTAGACTGAGATGAAGAAATTCTCTTGTCTGTTTCTGGTAACAGAATAAATGTTAAAAAAATGAATTTTCATTTTAAATGTGCCTCTTTGAACGTACATTGTTGCGGGTGCTGCCCACCAAGCGAGACAAGCGTGCAACACGAGTGGTGTAATCGACGTGGCTTCGTCTTCATTGAGTTGTATGTGAACGGTACAACTGACTCTTTCTGTCCGTCTGAACGTCGTGACGTTGCTATTCCTTATGCAGGCAATGCCTTACCCTTGTACAATCAGAAACTGGTACGGGTACGAAGTCTTGTACGGACGAAAAATTAGCACGTGTTTCCAGAAAGAGCACTTTCGCCGGCAGGCAGCCGCTTCGCCTCCTTGTTTGTGGCGCAGGCGGCGACCGCAGCGCCGCTAGCGGCCTCACCTCTGAAGACGTCCGGCCTACTTAACTGGCGCCAGCTTTTAGCAGCCGGCACGACAGAGCACCGCGCGGCACAGCCCTGGCGTGGGCTGGGGAGGGCACCGGCGACCCTGCCGTAATTGTTGCAGTACTGAGGCAGCGTACCCTCACACGGCGGTCTCAGAGTTAATAATCACCAGGTATGTCGGCAGACTGCTCTTCCGTCATGCGTTGTAACAGCTGAGACGCACGGTCCAATCGCATTGAAGTGACCATCGCCTAAGTACGGCGTCGACGTGCAAACGACAGGTGGCAGCACTAGCAGTGGAGGGTATGTAAGGTGTGTCTGAGGGAGTAACTGATGAAAATGAAATTACCTTTAACAAATGGGAATTTTATTCATAAAAGCCTTTTCAAAAACAGATTTAAAATTTATAAGCGCAGTCGTTGTCGTAACGCAGAAACGGAGCATTTATCTGACATCCGAAAGGGCACGAGCAGGAGTGAATGGATTTCCGAAGTGGCTAACTTACGAGTGTTGCCCAGAAAGTTATGCACGACTTTTATTTTTCTCAGCCGAAAACAATGCTACTAATCCGAAAGGTTACGTATGTATTGTTCCAAGTCCCCTGCGGCAGCGCGCCAAGCTTCCGTCAGTTCCGACAGGTAGCGTAGCTGCAGGACGGCTTCAAAATGGCGTCTCTAGGTGAGGAACATTACAAGCAACGTGCCGTCACTGCATTTTTCATCGCAGAGAAAGAAACTGTGGGGAACATTCACAAACGGTTGTGCATACTCTATAGAGCATCTGCTGTCGACACAAGTAGAGTTAGTCGCTGGACACGGCCGGCGAGGTCATCAGAAGGCGGTTCGGTGGAGCTCCACGATTTGCAGCGGTCGGGGAGACCATCCACGGCTGTCACACCTCACCCAGCCCCCTCGGACTTCCACTTGTTTGGGCCATTAAAGGATGCCATTCGTGGAGGACATTTTCAGGAGGATGAGGAGGTGATTTACGCAGTGAAGCACTGGCTCCGCCATCAGGACAAGGATTGGTACCGACAGGGCATAAACGCGTTTGTTTCGCGCTGGAGGAAGGCCATAGAACGGGATGGAGATTACGTGGAAAAATAGAGTGTGTAGATAAAACACCATTCTTTCGTGTGTGTAATTCTCAGTATCTTCAATAAAGAACTGTTGAAGAAAAAGTGCGATGCATTACTTTGTGGGCGATCCTCGCAGTATACTGGTCACGTTCCACCGTGGTTAAAGTATACCGTGCGCGGGGAAACGCCGCTAAGGCCGGTATTACACTATCATATTTCTTTGTCCAATGTCTTTGTCAAATATCCTTGTCACAGAAATTTGATGGTGTAAAAGGGAACTTTGTCAACTGTCGTCAAATATTTGATCAAATCTGGAGCCTCGCTGTAGATTTGATCAAAGAAGTCGCTTGTCTTCTGTTCACTGCTATGTGACATGTTACCACGTGAAGCTCAAGCATCGCTGCAGCGTTCTGTCATCTGTAGTGTTTTTATAAACATTGGCGGTAAATACAATTGGTGTGTACCGACAACCACAAAATTAATAGAGATGTATGAAGCTGATGAGGCGCTTTACAACGTGAGGCACCATGAATACAAAAATAGATTAAGAAGATTGGAGACCTAACCTAACCTAACGTAACCTAACCTAACCTAACTCTCTCCTGTAGCAAGGACTCGGAGTGTCACAGTGAGCCTGTCTTCTGCAGATATAGCAGTTCTTAAGGGTATAAGGAATGAGTTTTTCGATGAAAAAATCGATTTTTGGGTAAATGCATTTTCGAAAAATTTAGACTCTCCCGTTTAATACCATGTATAAAATATTTCGATGACGTGAATAGAACTATTTTAAATAATTTTTTAAAATAATTTCGACACACGATGTTCTGCACCTTGTATATGAAACGCGAAATATACCCGATATAGACAGCCTTGCCAGAGATATAATTGAGCACAAGAGAGTTAGCTTTTCTGTTGGCTACACTGCTAGAAAGTTGACAATAGATTCTGCACCATTTGTATTGTTTCCTTTGTGAGTACATCCATGTCATTGTTGTGAAAGTCGTATGTGGAGAAGTCATTGAGTTTTCTTTCCTTCAACATGCCAAGACCTAGTCTGAAGGTATTTAGAAAGCGTGTACATTGGCGCAAGAAGGTAAAGTGTACTAAAAATTCGTCTGATTCATCTTCATCAGTATCTGATGTCCCAGTAGCGACTAACCTCAACACTGGTAGTGATACATTGAGTGATGCTGCTGCCACTACACCGGAAAGTGCTTCAAGAAGAAAACTAGCTGGAATTGAAGAAGAATACAAGAAACTAAATGCTGGGACTACAAAATATGAGGTAATTAACGTCTCTTTATTATCAGACGTTTTGGAGAACAATGTGTGCTGCAAACAATGTGGAAAATGTGGTGTTTCATTGAAAACAAACTTACATGTAGGACTTGCTTGTGAATTAGAGTTGATGTGCAGTTATTGCAAACACAGTGTTACTTTCTTCAATTCCTCACATGTTACTGTTGATACAGCTTGTTGTTGTTGTGGTCTTCAGTCCTGATACTGGTTTGATGCAGCTCTCCATGCTACTCTATCCTGTGCAAGCTTCTTCATATCCCAGTACCTACTGCAACCTACATCCTTCTGAATCTGCTTAGTGTATTCATCTCTTGGTCTCCCCCTACGATTTTTACCCTCCACGCTGCCCTCCAATACTAAATTGGTGATCCCTTGATGCCTCAGAACATGTCCTACCAACCGATCCCTTCTTCTGGACACGTTGTGCCACAAACGTCTCTTCTCCCCAATCCTATTCAATACTTCCTCATTAGTTATGTGGTCTACCCATCTAATCTTCAGCATTCTTCTGTAGCACCACATTTCAAAGGCTTCTATTCTCTTCTTGTCCAAACTATTTACCGTCCATGTTTCACTTCCATACATGGCTACACTCCATACAAATACTTTCAGAAACGACTTCCTGACACTTAAGTCTATACTCGATGTTAACAAATTTCTCTTCTTCAGAAACGCTTTCCTTGACATTGCCAGTCTACATTTTATATCCTCTCTACTTCGACCATCATCAGTTATTTTGCTCCCCAAATAGCAAAACTCCTTTACTACTGTAAGTGTCTCATTTCCTAATCTAATACCCTCAACATCACCCGACTTAATTCGACTACATTCCATGATCCTCGTTTTGCTTTTGTTGATGTTCATCTTATATCCTCCTTTCAAGACACTGTCCATTCCGTTCAACTGCTCTTCCAAGTCCTTTGCTGTCTCTGACAGAATTACAATGTCATCGGCGAACCTCAAAGTTTTTTATTTCTTCTCCATGGATTTTAATACCTACTCCGAATGTTTCTTTTATTTCCTTTACTGCTTGCTCAATATACAGATTGAATAGCATCGGGGAGAGGCTACAACCCTATCTTACTCCCTTCCCAACCACTGCTTCCCTTTCATGTCCCTCGACTCTTATAACTGCCAACTGGTTTCTGTACAAATTGTAACTAGCCTTTCGCTCCCTGTATTTTACCCCTGCCACCTTCAGAATTTGAAAGAGAGTATTCCAGTCAACATTGTCAAAAACTTTCTCTAAGTCTACAAATGCTAGAAACGTAGGTTTGCCTTTCCTTAACCTTTCTTCTGAGATAAGTCGTAAGGTCAGTATTGCCTCACGTGTTCCAGTATTTCTACGGAATCCAAGCTGATCTTCCCCGAGGTCGGCTTCTACTAGTTTTTCCATTCGTCTGTAAAGAATTCGTGTTAGTATTTTGCAGCTGTGTCTTATTAAACTGATTGTTCGGTAATTTTCACATCTGTCAACACCTGCTTTCTTTGGGATTGGAATTATTATATTCTTCTTGAAGTCTGAGGGTATTTCGCCTGTTTCATACATCTTGCTGACCAGATGGTAGAGTTTTGTCTGGACTGGCTCTCCCAAGGCCGTCAGTAGTTCCAATGGAATGTTGTCTACTCCAGGGGCCTTGTTTCGACTCAGGTCTTTCATTGCTCTGTCAAACTCTTCACGCAGTATCGTATCTCCCATTTCATCTTCATCTACACCCTCTTCCATTTCCATAATATTGTCCTCAAGTACATCGCCCTTGTATAGACCCTCTATATACTCCTTCCACCTTTCTGCTTTCCCCTCTTTGCTTAGGACTGGGTTTCCATCTGAGCTCTTTATGTTCATACAAGTGGTTCTCTTATTTCCAAAGGTCTTTTTAATTTTCCTGTAGGCAGTATCTATCTTACCCCTAGTGAGATAAGCCTCTACATCCTTACATTTGTCCTCTAGCCATCCCTGCTTAGCCACTTTGCACTTCCTGTCGATCTCATTTTTGAGACGTTTGTATTCCTTTTTGCCTGCTTCATTTACTGCATTTTTATATTTTCTCCTTTCATCAATTAAATTCAATATTTCTTCTGTTACCCAAGGATTTCTACTAGCCCTCGTCTTTTTACCTACTTGATCCTCTGCTGCTTTCACTATTTCATCCCTCAAAGCTACCCATTCTTCTTCTACTGTATTTCTTTCCCCCATTCCTGTTAATTGTGCCCTTATGCTCTCCCTGAAACTCTGTACAACCTCTGGTTCTTTCAGTTTATCCAGGTCCCATCTCCTTAAATTCCCACCTTTTTGCAGTTTCTTCAGTTTTAATCTACAGGTCATAACTAATAGATTGTGGTCAGAGTCCACATCTGCCCCTGGAAATGTCTTACAATTTAAAACCTGGTTCCTAAATCTCTGTCTTACCATTATATAATCTATCTGATACCTTTTAGTATCTCCAGGGTTCTACCATGTATACAACCTTCTATCATGATTCTTAAACCAAGTGTTAGCTATGATTAAGTTGTGGTCTGTGCAAAATTCTACCAGGCGGCTTCCTCTTTCATTTCTTAGCCCCAATCCATATTCACCTACTACGTTTCCTTCTCTCCCTTTTCCTACACTCGAATTCCAGTCACCCATGACTATTAAATTTTCGCCTCCCTTCACTATCTGAATAATTTCTTTTATTTCATCATACATTTCTTCAATTTCTTCGTCATCTGCAGAGCTAGTTGGCATATAAACTTGTACTAATGTAGTAGGTGTGGGCTTTGTATCTATCTTGGCCACAATAATGCGTTCACTATTCTGTTTGTAGTAAGCTTACCCGCACTCCTATTTTCCTGTTCATTATTAAACCTACTCCTGCATTACCCCTATTTGATTTTGTGTTTATAACCTTGTAGTCACCTGACCAGAAGTCTTGTTCCTCCTGCCACCGAACTTCACTAATTCCCACTATATCTAACTTTAATCTATCCATTTCCCTTTTTAAATTTTCTAACCTACCTGCCCGATTAAGGGATCTGACATTCCACGCTCCGATCCGTAGAACGCCAGTTTTCTTTCTCCTGATAACGACATCCTCTTGAGTAGTCCCCGCCCGGAGATCCGAATGGTGGACTATTTTACCTCCGGAATATTTTACCCAAGAGGACGCCATCATCATTTAATCATACAGTAAAGCTGCATGCCCTCGGGAAAAATTACGGCCGTAGTTTCCCCTTGCTTTCAGCCGTTCGCAGTACCACCACAGCAAGGCCGTTTTGGTTATTGTTGCAAGGCCAGGTCAGTCAATCATCCAGACTGTTGCCCTTGCAACTACTGAAAAGGCTGCTGCCCCTCTTCAGGAACCACACGTTTGTCTGGCCTCTCAACAGATACCCCTCCGTTGTGGTTGTACCTACGGTACGGCTATCTGTATCGATGAGGCACGCAAGCCTCCCCACCAACGGTAAGGTCCATGGTTCACGGGGGGAGGGGGGGGGGGTACTGATACAGGTGAACTATACGATATAAACATTAGACTGATTTATGGATTACGGTGTATAGGAAAGGGCAGGGCTGCAGGTGCCATTTTGCGTGGTGTGATGAACCTCCCTCCTCCACCTTCAAAATTTAACAAACACATAATTGCAATAGGCTCTCTGCTGTAGAAGATGTGGCACAGGAAAACATGAAAGATGCTGTTGAGGAAGCAGTTGTTGAAAATAATAATAGCAGGGACTTGTCCATAGCTTTTGATGGAATCTGGCAGAAGAGAGGTCACACATCTCTGAATGGTGTAGTAGCAGCTAGAAGTGTGGAGACTGGTAAGGTAGTTCATGTGGCAATACTTTCCAAGCATTGCAGATGAGAGGAGAAAATGAAAATTAAACATGAAGAGAAGTGCATGGCAAATTACTATGGGTCAAGTGGTGGTATGGAAGTTGCTGGTGTAAGAAGTATTTATCAACGCTCAGTAAAATGGTACAACGTTAGATACATAAATTATCTTGGAGATGGTGACTCAAAGGCTTTCAAAGAAATTGAGGAACTGAGACCCTATGGTAACGATGTGAAAATTTCCAAACTGGAGTGTGTTGGCCGTGTTCAGAAAAGGATGGGATCAAGACTTCGACGGCTCAAGGCTAGCATGAAAGGCAAGAAATTGAACGATGGAAAAACTTTAAATGGGAAAAATAGACTGACAGATGCTACAATAGATCATATTCAGAAGTGCTATGGTCTAGCAATAAGACAGAATACAGCAGTTGCAGAATTAATGAGAAGAGCAGTCTGGGCTCTGTTTTTTCATACAACTTCAAACAATGAGAATCCCCAACATGGGCTATGTCCAAAAGGAGACGATAGTTGGTGCAAGTACAACAGAGGCAAGGTAACTAAGAAACAATACAATCACCCTCATCACCTGCCACCTGCCATAATGGATGAAATAAAACCAATATTCTCTCGCAGATATTAGTCTACTAAAGAAATGTCTTCATGGCCGGACTCAAAATCCAAATGAGTGTGTGAACCATGTGATATGGAATAGACTACCTAAAACTGTGTTTTTGGGTATAAACACACTTCACTTTGGCGTTTATGATGCTGTTTCATCATTCAATCAGGGCAATATAACAAAGTGCAAAGTTCTGCAGAAGTTGGGGCTCTGTGTAGGACTACGAACTGCCGCAGCTATGCTTTGTTTGGACAAGGAACGGCTCAGGTCTTCAGATAATGCCGTAAAAGTATATTCAAAGATGGCTAGACAGCATAGCAGAGCCATCAAGAGGAAGCTGTTGGACGATTCTGATGATACAAGCTATGGAGCAGGCTTGTACTGAAGTAAAAACTTTGAAGCTAATTTCCCGTAACTTTAGTTTTTTTATGTATAAGGTACATTTTCTCAGGGCCTATTTAAGTAGAAAGATGAAATTTTCTGTAGTTGTTCCTTAAGACCTTCTAATATATCTGAATTAAAAGACATGTGGAATTATTTTGTATTAATGGATGTAAATTTTAAAATACTTGTTAAAATGTATAACTTTTTTAACATTTACAAAAAATAAAATATCTGAAAAACTATACATTATTTTTTAAAATTAATAATTCAGCATAAAAGCAGAACATATCTCTGCGTTCTGTGAAAAAATCAAGAGTATCGTCCAAATAACAAATGAGAAAATGTTCCTAACTTTTAGCTCAATTTAACATTGTAAGCATAGGGCGTTCCGTATACCCTTAAGTGAGAAATGTGCTTTGTGATATGAGGATACACGTCACTGAGCACATACAAAAATGGTTCAAATGGCTCTGAGCACTATGGGACTTCACATCTTAGGTCATCAGTCCCCTAGAACTTAGAACTACTTAAACCTAACTAAGCTAAGAACATCACACTCATCCATGCCCGAGGCAGGATTCGAACCTGCGACCGTAGCAGTCGCGCGGTTCCGGACTGAGCGCCTAGAACCGCGAGACCACCGCGGCCGGCGAGCACATACAGAAATGTATGCTCGCCCATTCTTAAGTAATTGATGTACGACTTGGCGTCCTCCACTATAAGCTCACGTAACAAGTTTGCTTGAATGATTTTATCGTGTCGTCGTAAAACCCACGGCTTCAGCCAGACACGTTTCCTTTTATTGCCCCGCTTCTCTTCCGCATGTGCACACAGTGCAATTGTGGTACATGCAACTGCTGCGGTTAATAAGAAGTTGTCAGCCATCTTCAACTTTGACGAAAAATATGATGACAGGGTAATACCCCTTTTTAACGCCACGTCAAAGTTCTCTGTCAAATATATTTGACGAATATTTGATCACATCTTTGACAAAGAAATTTGATAGTGTAACGCCAGCCTAATCAAAGCCGCGGCGCAGCACGGGCCACAGGTGGCTGCCGAGGTGTGGACGGGCAGCTGACCGGCCACGTGAGCCGAGGGGCTGCCAGCAGTGTGTCCGGCGAACGTCGGTGCGCGCGGGCCTCCGCAGCGGGCGCCTCGGTCATCCGCCCGTGCCGACTGCCTGGCCTGGAAGGCCGGAGTCTGCGCGCCAGTGTCGCAGCTAGACGCCCCCCGAGTGGCGACATGTGGCCCATTCGGGAAGGGTCAGGTTTTGCGCTCCACTGGACACACGGTCGTTGGCCTGTACAGCGTGAAACCTCTGAAAGCAAACAACCTGCAGCAGGTACTGTCGGGTCTTGCCCACTCGTCTCGTATACGGTGCCTAAGGGATGCTGCGTTCTCGGAATAACATACGTTTCAAGCAAATGACATAGTACTTTTATTTCGATGAAGCAGATTGGCAATATTCAACAAAGGTGTGACAAGCGATGGGCGACATGCAACATAAATCCGAGTCCTTGCTGTTCACAGTGTTCAAACTAGGAACGGATATGGATCACTACAATCTGATATCGTAGCTCTCTGTGCTAGGCCGTGCTAATACTCCGCGAATCCTGCGCGCTAATGTCCGCTCGCGGCTGGCAGGAGCGGCGCTTGTACTCACCTCTTGCAGGTGTCACTCCTGTCGTGACGCGGTCCTAATCAGCGCACCATTGGACGACGTCGTTTCACCGCCTTCTCTGGTCTTGCGTTCTTGTCCTTGTTCCGGCGCCTGTGGTTACGCCAGAACAGTTATGGTACGGGCAGTGTTTGGTTTGGGGAACGTTTCGTGGCATTCCCCGGGTGATCTCGTCATTCTGGAAGGCACAGTGAGTCAACGGATATGCGCATCTATCGTTGGGGATCGAGTCAACCGCTACGTGCAGTTTATTTTTCCTCGGCACGATGGTACCCAACAGCAGGACAGTGCAACGTGTCACACAGTTGGAAGAGCACCGGGTTCGGTTTACTGTGCTACCCTGGCCACCAGACTCTTCGGAGACTCTGTGGAACTACCTCGGTACGGCTCTGCACGCCACGGATCCTCGACCGAGAAACCTAGCGCAGCTGGCCGGGGCGCTGGAGTCGCCACGGCTGCACACTCCCGTCGGTTCCTTCCAGAAACATCTGAGTCTCTCGCTGCCCATCTCCCAGCTGCCCGCGCTGCAAAACGTGGCTGTGCGGCTCCTGAGAGGAGGGGCCGCGGTAATGCGAGTGCTCAGATCAGAAAGTCATCGAAGCAATCCAGAGGCGTGGCGTTAGGTTTGTTATAGGTAGGTTCGATCAATGTTGTTGTTGTCTTCAGTCCGGAGACTGCTTTGATGCAGCTCTCCATGCTACTCTATCCTGTGCAAGCCTCTTCATCTCCCAGTACCTACTGCAACCTACATCCTTCTGAATCTGCTTAGTGTATTCATCTCTTGGTCTCCCTCTACGATTTTTACCCTCCACGCTGCCCTCCAAAGCTAAATTTGTGATCCCTTGATGCCTCAAAGCATGTCCTACCAACCGATCCCTTCTTCTAGTCAAGTTGTGCCACAAACTTCTCTTCTCCCGAATCCTATTCAATACCTCCTCATTAGTTATGTGATTTACCCACCTTATCTTCAGCATTCTTCTGTACCACCACATTTCGAAAGCTTCTATTCTCTTCTTGTCCATACTAGTTATTGTCCACGTTTCACTTGCATACATGGCTACACTCCATACAAGTACTTTTAGAAGCGACTTCCTGACACTTAAATCTATATTCGATGTTAACAAATTTCTCTTCTTCAGAAATGATTTCCTTGCCACTGCCAGTCTACATTTTATATCCTCTCTACTTCGACCATCGTCAGTTATTTTATTCCCTAAATAGCAAAACTTCTTTACTACTTTAAGTGTCTCATTTCCTAATCTAATTCCCTCAGCATCACCCGATTTAATTTGACTACATTCCATTATCCTCGTTTTGCTATTGTTGATGTTCATCTTATATCCTCCTTTCAAGACACTGTCCATTCCGTTCAATTGCTCTTCCAAGTCCTTTGCTGTCTCTGACAGAATTACAATGTCATCGGCGCACCTCAAAGTTTTTACTTCTTCTCCATGAATTTTAATACCTACTCTGAATTTTTCTTTTGTTTCCTTTACTGCTTGCTCCATATACAGATTGAATAACATCGGGGAGAGGCTACAACCCTGTCTCACTCCTTTCCGAACCACTGCTTCCCTTTCATGCCCCTCGACTGTTATAACTGCCATCTGGTTTCTGTACAAATTGTAAATAGCCTTTCGTTCCCTGTATTTTACCCCTGCCACCTTTAGAATGTGAAAGAGAGTATTCCAGTCAACATTGTCAAAAGCTTTCTCTAAGTCTACAAAAGCTAGAAACGTAGGTTTGCCTTTCCTTAACCTTTCTTCTAAGATAAGTCGTAAGTTTAGTATTGCCTCACGTGTTCCAACATTTCTACGGAATCCAAACTGATCTTCCCCGAGGTCCGCGATCAATATGCGAGTTTATGCAAACGGGCACTCCTGCTGGGAAGAAGCCGTCCTTTTCGCGAAACTGTGTTGAGAAGGTTTAATGAAGCACAGACTGCTGAAGGAGCCTATTGTCAGCAGTTTACGTCTCGCGCGAGGATCACGAAGATAAGATAAGAGAAACCAGGGGACGGACGGAAGCATACAGACAAGCGCTTTCTGCCTGGCTTCGTATGTGAAAGGAAAACCAAAGGAAGTGCCTAGTAATGGTACGAGATACACTCGGCCGTGCATCGTGTGGTGGTTTGCGGAGTGTATGTGTAGATGAAACGATTGCTATTTATAAAAGCGACGTTTTGCCGGGATTTCCATTAGGAAGCGGACGTGCGACTCGAAAGAAGGGGAGGACGTTGAGAGGATGTTTGCACGCAAAACGCCAAGCGGCGCGTGTTCGTTATCCGTCCGCCCGGCCAGATGTGAGGGTCTGTTGTGGACCGCGCAGTTGGGCAACGCGGCTGCCGCGCGCCGCCTGCGTTTATCGCCGGCGCGGCGCGGCGCGGCTCGGATGCTGCGGTTACGCAACGGCGGCCGGCGCCGCGGCCTCGCCCGCTGCTGTGCGGTTTTCCTGCCCGCGCGGGGGAAAGCGCGCGGCCGCGCGTATCGCGTGACCAAAACGCACGTCCCGGTCGCAGCGTGGACAACGGTGCCCCGTAGCTTAACAAGTTAGTCGTACTGCGTTACGACGCACCGCCAGCTCCTGTGGACAGAGCTTCGAATAATTTGTCAATAGGCCTGGCCTGTTGCACGTAATCCGCGAACAGTAATGAAATGCTATCCCAATTGAAATACACTCCTGGAAATGGAAAAAAGAACACATTGACACCGGTGTGTCAGACCCACCATACTTGCTCCGGACACTGCGAGAGGGCTGTACAAGCAATGATCACACGCACGGCACAGCGGACACACCAGGAACCGCGGTGTTGGCCGTCGAATGGCGCTAGCTGCGCAGCATTTGTGCACCGCCGCCGTCAGTGTCAGCCAGTTTGCCGTGGCATACGGAGCTCCATCGCAGTCTTTAACACTGGTAGCATGCCGCGACAGCGTGGACGTGAACCGTATGTGCAGTTGACGGACTTTGAGCGAGGGCGTATAGTGGGCATGCGGGAGGCCGGGTGGACGTACCGCCGAATTGCTCAACACGTGGGGCGTGAGGTCTCCACAGAACATCGATGTTGTCGCCAGTGGTCGGCGGAAAGTGCACGTGCCCGTCGAGCTGGGACCGGACCGCAGCGACGCACGGATGCACGCCAAGACCGTAGGATCCTAAGCAGTGCCGTAGGGAACCGCACCGCCACTTCCCAGCAAATTAGGGACACTGTTGCTCCTGGGGTATCGGCGAGGACCATTCGCAACCGTCTCCATGAAGCTGGGGTACGGTCCCGCACACCGTTAGGCCGTCTTCCGCTCACGCCCCAACATCGTGCAGCCCGCCTCCAGTGGTGTCGCGACAGGCGTGAATGGAGGGACGAATGGAGACGTGTCGTCTTCAGCGATGAGAGTCGCTTCTGCCTTGGTGCCAATGATGGTCGTATGCGTGTTTGGCGCCGTGCAGGTGAGCGCCACAATCAGGACTGCATACGACCGAGGCACACAGGGCCAACACCCGGCATCATGGTGTGGGGAGCGATCTCCTACACTGGCCGTACACCACTGGTGATCGTCGAGGGGACACTGAATAGTGCACGGTACATCCAAACCGTCATCGAACCCATCGTTCTACCATTCCTAGACCGGCAAGGGAACTTGCTGTTCCAACAGGACAATGCACGTCCGCATGTATCCCGTGCCACCCAACGTGCTCTAGAAGGTGTAAGTCAACTACCCTGGCCAGCAAGATCTCCGGATCTGTCCCCCATTGAGCATGTTTGGGACTGGATGAAGCGTCGTCTCACGCGGTCTGCACGTCCAGCACGAACGCTGGTCCAACTGAGGCGCCAGGTGGAAATGGCATGGCAAGCCGTTCCACAGGACTACATCCAGCATCTCTACGATCGTCTCCATGGGAGAATAGCAGCCTGCATTGCTGCGAAAGGTGGATATACACTGTATTAGTGCCGACATTGTGCATGCTCTGTTGCCTGTGTCTTTGTGCCTGTGGTTCTGTCAGTGTGATCATGTGATGTCTCTGACCCCAGGAATGTGTCAATAAAGTTTCCCCTTCCTGGGACAATGAATTCACGGTGTTCTTATTTCAATTTCCAGGAGTGTATATTTCTGGATTAGCATTTCGAGACCTAGTGTTCTAGACCTCAGGTAATGTGTCTCTCGTGTCGCACACTCAAACCTCCAGATGTCAGATGGTAACAAACGATGTGTGTCGGTACACCGTCAACCAGAACTCTAGTGCGTGCTGCGAGCTCTCGTCCAGTAGAACATGTGCAAATGGTAATTAAAAATAACACCAGAAGTACGGACTATCGGTAAAGCGCTAATGTGAGGTGCAAATGTGAAGATCTGTGGTGGGTGAACTGATTCAGTGGGAAGCAAGTATGCCGATCACGCCCTGACAAGATTCGCTCCGTTCCGTGTCGACTGTGACGTTACGGACACAGACGGACACGGCCTGGTGTGCAGATGGACGGGAGGTGTCTGGCTGTTGGTGCGACAGGTGTTGTCCCTAATTACTCGCACGACTCCTCATCAAATACCTACTCAACTGCTCCTCTTTCCAGACGCGGGATACTTGTCGCCAACGAAGACGAACTCTGTGAGGTGGATTTATGGAAACGCAGCACACTACTTCTTTGCTGATGGCGAGAAATGTATCCTCGACTCTTAGCAGTCCCTTAATGAACGCCACTGTGCAGTTGTCCGCAATCCAAAATACAGACAATTCTTCTCCGATTTCGTCTCCAGTGTTTTCCTTAACCCTCCCCGGAAATGGGGTGTCGATGTCACGAAGAGTTGAACCCCGCCCCTTCCACACTTAGAACCGATATATTCTCTGGTAGTCGGAGTGTTCTTCTTAGTCTGACGGTTTGCTGCGCCCTGCTCCTGGCGTGCCGCCGGTTTCCTAGTATTCTCATTGTTATTAATGACAAAAATTATTAAATAAATAAATGAAAATAAAAAAGAACGAAAAGAAAAATAAATAAATAAACGATGTCCATCGTACCTCTACTGCACGTTTCCTACGCTTTCCTTGGTTCCTGGAGGGTGGGGACGGGACGTAGTGGCCAGGCCTCGGGTTGCAACCCCACACCTCCCTTTGCGCGCCGAAAGGTTCCTTTTCCTTCAGGTCGTCGTACTAAAGTCCGGAGTTCGAAACCGACTGACACCGATTTTTTTTTTAACAGCTTACACGTGAAATTGTTACATCGGAGAACATTTTTTTGACATCTAAAAAGGACGTTTCGTAGTTCGTAGCAATGTTCTTTTGGGAGTCTGCTTTCACTTCGTTAGTTGAAAGTAACAAACCTATAGAGTACATTTGTATAGACAGTTGTGGTGTTACCTGCTATAGGTTTTCTACTTTCAACTAACGAAGCGAAAGAAGACTGCCAAAACAACGTTGCTACAAATTCCGAAATGCCCTTTTTGCATGTCAAAAAACAAAATTTTCTCCCATGGAACAATTTCGCGTGAAGAAAAACGGCGTCAGTGGGTTTCGAGCTCGGGAATTTAGGACGATAATCTGACGCTCTACCGACTTACCTACCACAGATTCTGACATTTGCATCTCACAGGTGCGCTTTTCCGATGCTCCCTAGTTCTGCTGTTATTTTTGATTACCATTTACACACGTTCTACGGACGAAAGCACACAGCACGGACTGAATAGGACTCGGTTGATACTCTGTCGACATACAACGTTTGGTTCCGGTCTGAGTGTCAGACGTCTGGAGCTTCGGCTATCAGTGCTCTGTGTACGTGAATAATACCGAATTGCATCGTGTTCGGAAAGACGTGTGGTTGCGTACTCAGTCAGCAATGACTGAAGAAGAAAAGGATTATGACAAGTGTATTAAGATCAGCGATGGTTAGCCCTTAGCGCGTATACTAAATTTTACTGGACGAGAGTTACTGTAAATGTTAAAACGATGTAAAATTTCGTGCTAAATGCGGAGGTCGGTAAAGTTCTGTCACGCCTTCCGTCTCTCTCTCTCTCTCTCTCTCTCTCTCTCTCTCTCTCTCTCTCTGTCTTTCGTACTGTGCTCTTCCTCTCGTCGCAGTACGGGACGAGGTGACCCGCCCGTTCACGTGACCTGGTTCGCAGGACGAGTCGCAGCCAGGCCGGTGCGCGCCGCCCCCCACTCCCAGCACAGCCCAGCCCGGTAAGGCAGCGTGCTGCTGACGTCAGCCCCCACGTGGAGAGCAGCTTCACTTTTATCTGCACACGCGTGTAAGACGTCCTCTGCCTAATACGTGAGAAGTAGAAACAGTGAGCAGGGTAGACGTGTCGCGACAGATGCTTGCTGTACTTCGTGACAACGTGATGATAACAGCCATGATATCCTCGGGCCATCGCGACAGACACTCCTAGATGGACTGGCGGCACACGCCCCACGTGGTACGGCCCTGTGAGGTGTCTTCTGGGGAAGACACACACAGTAAGAGCAGAAAGTGCGGGGCGCTGCTGCCTCCTTCGAGACAGAAACTGGCGCACGTGTGTCGCACTTGGATACCTCGAGCACACCACTGTATCGAGTCGAGCGGTGATCATTTGCAGCATCTGGCTGTGCATTGCCTGGCGTATCTTATAGAAATTCGGAAAGCATCAAGGATAAAATACCAGGAGCGGAATGTGGTGTACAACTTGTGCAGGAACAGTTAGACAAGTCGAATGGCATGTAATGTACGATACCTGACGATATTGCAGTGCCTGTGTTATTATGAATTACGATGCGAAGCCCCTTCCGACATGTATGCACGCATCCTATTTATCGGCCGACACCGGACAAGCGAGTTTCGAGTAAAATGTGTGGCCTGTACGGAAATACACATAATGCAAGCACGAGTAGAGGCTGTAGACTCTTGGTTGACGACATTTGGAGTTCTGAGTCTGGCCGTAAGTCTGGCTCGAATAGCTTGATGATACGGTGAGCGGCAAATCCGAGTTCGAGACAGGTCCGGTGCAAATTACCATCGTCGTCACTCCATTATACAGCTGATGATTGTCCATATTCGCAATTGCAAATACATTTCTCGTATGGGACATGTAACGTGTGAGTAGCACAGCAAGGAGCCAGACGGGGTTGGGGCTAGTCCACCATGTTATACAAGCTGTACACTGAGCAGGCACTCAATGAGAACAAGGGTGAAATTTGAGACAGAGTTAGTTCAGCGGGGAGCAAATAATTTATTTAAACTACTCCAGATGTGAAGTACTGAAATTTAAAAATTGGTAGCATTTAGTGACGAAGTCTTAATATTTTCAGAGAGTTTCTGGTCTTGGGAGATCAACTGAACAGCACGAATGCTGTCTTGACAAGAAGTTTATACATGAACATCGACGAAAATAAAACAAGCCTACTAGAATGTAG
Source organism: Schistocerca cancellata (assembly GCF_023864275.1). NCBI lineage: Eukaryota > Metazoa > Arthropoda > Insecta > Orthoptera > Acrididae > Schistocerca > Schistocerca cancellata. Next base: position 828,384,418 of record NC_064630.1, on the reverse strand, counting down.
TCGAGTTACATCAGTTAAGCGCGCCCGGGTAGCCGCGCGGTCTGACGCGCTGCTTTCCGGCCGGCGAATGGGCGTCGGGGTCCGGTGTGGAGGCCAGTCTGGGGATGGTTTTTAAGGCGGTTGTCCATCGGCCTCGGCCAATGCGGGCTGGTACCACTTATTCCGCCTCAGTTTCACTATGTCGCCGGTTGCGCCCAAACACTTCCTCCACGCACCCGAACACCATAATTACGCTATCACGCGAATTTGGGGTTACACTCGTCTGGTGCATGACGTTCCCGGGGGGGCGGGGGGGGAGGGGGCTCCACTGGGGGCCGAACCGCACAATAACCCTGTCTTCGGTGTGTGGCGGCGATAGGGCGAGTGGACTGTTGTAGCCTGTTTTGGGGTTGTGAACCACTGAGGCTACGGCGGGAACGAAGCCTCTCCGTTGTTTTTAGGTCCCCAGTTCAATAGAATACAATACACTACATCAGTTAATGCTGACGTAATAGATTACCTAGCGAGATTGAAATCTGACGACGGCACAATTACACTCCTGGAAATTGAAATAAGAACACCGTGAATTCATTGTCCCAGGAAGGGGAAACCTTATTGACACATTCCTGGGGTCAGATACATCACATGATCACACTGACAGAACCACAGGCACATAGACACAGGCAACAGAGCATGCACAATGTCGGCACTAGTACAGTGTATATCCACCTTTCGCAGCAATGCAGGCTGCTATTCTCCCATGGAGACGATCGTAGAGGTGCTGGATGTAGTCCTGTGGAACGGCTTGCCATGCCATTTCCACCTGGCGCCTCAGTTGGACCAGCGTTCGTGCTGGACGTGCAGACCGCGTGAGACGACGCTTCATCCAGTCCCAAACATGCTCAATGGGGGACAGATCCGGAGATCTTGGTGGCCAGGGTAGTTGACTTACACCTTCTAGAGCACGTTGGGTGGCACGGGATACATGCGGACGTGCATTGTCCTGTTGGAACAGCAAGTTCCCTTGCCGGTCTAGGAATGGTAGAACGATGGGTTCGATGACGGTTTGGATGTACCGCGCACTATTCAGTGTCCCCTCGACGATCACCAGTGGTGTACGGCCAGTGTAGGAGATCGCTCCCCACACCATGATGCCGGGTGTTGGCCCTGTGTGCCTCGGTCGTATGCAGTCCTGATTGTGGCGCTCACCTGCACGGCGCCAAACACGCATACGACCATCATTGGCACCAAGGCAGAAGCGACTCTCATCGCTGAAGACGACACGTCTCCATTCGTCCCTCCATTCACGCCTGTCGCGACACCACTGGAGGCGGGCTGCACGATGTTGGGGCGTGAGCGGAAGACGGCCTAACGGTGTGCGGGACCGTAGCCCAGCTTCATGGAGACGGTTGCGAATGGTCCTCGCCGATACCCCAGGAGCAACAGTGTCCCTAATTTGCTGGGAAGTGGCGGTGCGGTCCCCTACGGCACTGCGTAGGATCCTACGGTCTTGGCGTGCATCCGTGCGTCGCTGCGGTCCGGTCCCAGGTCGACGGGCACGTCCACCTTCCGCCGACCACTGGCGACAACATCGATGTACTGTGGAGACCTCACGCCCCACCTTTTGAGCAATTCGGCGGTACGTCCACCCGGCCTCCCGCATGCCCAGTATACGCCCTCGCTCAAAGTCCGTCAACTGCACATACGGTTCACGTCCACGCTGTCGCGGCATGCTACCAGTGTTAAAGACTGCGATGGAGCTCCGTATGCCACGGCAAACTGGCTGACACTGACGGCGGCGGTGCACAAATGCTGCGCAGCTAGCGCCATTCGACGGCCAACACCGCGGTTCCTGGTGTGTCCGCTGTGCCGTGCGTGTGATCATTGCTTGTACAGCCCTCTCGCAGTGTCCGGAGCAAGTATGGTGGGTGTGACACACCGGTGTCAATGTGTTCTTTTTTCCATTTCCAGGAGTGTATTATGACGACCACGTCCTCAACGGCGTTTGGATCGGCCTTCGTTATGCAACGTGGCGGTGATGTGCGCGGTGCGGCGTGCTCGTAAGTCTCGTGAGGAACGCGGCGCAGCAGACGTGTGGGCGCAGCTGACACAGTTCCGGAGAACTCCGTGGGCGCGGCCTACCGGGGTCGGATCAGATGAACGTAGGAGGCGAGACACTGACGCGAGTTCGCTATCACGCTCCTAAAGCTACTGTAGAGCGATTCTGGCCTTGTGAGACGGAAGACTTGCTGAAAGATGCCATCGCCATCTGGGAAGCATAGAGGGGTGGAGGTACTCTCAAGTAATGTTGACGTAGTCCCGAGTCGTTACGAGTGTAATTCCTTCGTCCGTGGCGCGGTGCATGCTTTGAGCAGCCGTTTTCCTCGATAACGGCGCATCTCTACTCCACCGTCGACCTGTTGCAATAACGAACGTGACTCGTACCATCAGGCGACACATTTCCATTGATTCACGTTCCAATCCCGATGATGCCCAGTGCAGTCACATTAAGAGTGTCGTTGGGTCAGTATAGGAACACGAAGGGACTGTCTGCTGCGGAATTCAATGTTCGGCACTGTACGCTGAAACGCTTGTCGTCTAACGAGACACAGATGGCCGCCTGCCCTGCTTCACAGAGCGGCTGAAGCTGCGACCTGGTGAGAGCAGGACGTCAACCGCCTCACCGCCTGCTCGTGTCGTGGTTTCACAGTCCTTCAGCTATTTTTCACGAAAGCAGATCGCAACAGCCACCTCGTTCGCGTACGCAGGGCCAGAACTACCTGTCCTTTGTCAAAGTCGCTTATGTCAGATGATTTCTTCACACTTGAGGCCCGTGTGACCCCTAGCACGACTTCCCACTCGCCTCTAGTCCCTTTACTTACTGTTCTCCGCGCGGCTTCGGCTGGCACTAAAGCCGCGGTGGGCTGTGGCATTGAACTTCTGCTCCGTCAGTGTGTTTTAGCAGCGAATGTAAATCTAAAGATTAGGCATTAGTCTGGAGTGTAGTCTTGTAGGGAAATGAAACATTATTATTAAGGCTTTCGTGGGCACTTGTTTACAAACTGCCTGTTGGATTCTGTCTCGGCTTCTTCGGCCGACGTTTGTTTGATGATTTTTCTGACGTTTCGCCATCACGAATGGCTGACATTGTCAAAGCTCCACTCTCCTTTCTGGTGGTGGACTGAAGTCGAGCTCGCGGCCGCAGATTGTATGTACCTGACGCGCCAACGTCCGAGGGCTTTTCCGTGGTCATTTCCGGTGCGGTTCTTTCCTTACTACCTGCAACGTTCTTTCGCTTGAGCACGGAAATCAGGATCCGTTCAGCTTCAGGCGTTCTTCGTTCTTCTTGAAGGTATTCTCATGTTTGTGTATTTCTATAGCTTCTCTGGTAACTCTTCTCTACAGCCAGGCGAATTTTACTGCGTGGTCGATCTCACACAGCGCGTTCTCTGCCACGGCCGATTTCTCCACCTGCTCCAACCAGCAATGTCGCTTATGTTCTTTGATCCTGGTGTTGATTGATCGTCCAGTCATTCCGACATAAACTTTTCCCCATGTGCATGCTATGTGGTATATTCCCGACATTGCAAGTCGGTCCCCGTTCTCCTTTGCCGAACTGGCACACTCTTTGATCTTCCTTGACGATTTGTAAATAGTCTTTCGCCGTGCTTGCGCAATGTACGGCCGATTCAGTCCGTCACTCTCGTAATGTATGGCAGAAAGGCCGTACCCGACATTTCTTTCTCTGATTTGTCACTTCGTCGAGTGTTTGGCCCAGTTATGCTTCAAATATAACTGTGGAGTACGCATTGCTCCTTAGACCAGTTTCCAAGTGTTGTATTTCGCGTCTGCGGTGCTGCGGCTCACATTTTAGTCTCGCTCGCCTCACGAGCGCATAAATCGTGCCCCTTTTCTGGCTCTAGTGGTGATTTGCCAGTTTGTGCAGGTATCGGTCCACGCGTGTCGATTTTCGATACGCGCTGTGTCCCAGGTTTCCACCATCTCTTATGACAAGCAAAACTAGAAAACGTAGCTGTTTGTCCTTTTCTACTCCCGTGCTAAATTTTATGTTGGCATAGAGGCTGTTCAAGTGTCTTAAAAAGTCACCGAGCTGTTCCTCACCACGGTTCCTTATAACAAAGGGATCACACACGCATCTGTACCACACCTTAATTTTTCAAAGCGCCAAATCAAGTGCCTGTGCTTCGAAATGTCCCATGAAGAAATTGTCCGCCACTGGACTAAGAGGACTACCCACGGCGACGCCTTCCAGCTGTTTGTAGAAGCTGCCATTCCACGTGGTATCGCTCGTGGTGAAACATGGATGAGAGACGTTTGCGATGTCTTGCGGGAAAATGGACCGATGTGCTCGCTGTCGCTGAGTGGCAATATCGAAGCTGACAGGATATCGTTTGGTGCAAGTTTTAGTTTCTTCAGCTTCTCAATGAACTTTCCTGAGTCCTTTATTTGCGTGTCGGTCTTTCCCAGCTGCAGTTGGAGTAGAGAGGCCAGGTATTTTGCCAGTTTATACGTCGGTGAACCAGGAGCGCTAACAGTCGGTCTTAGTGGAACATTATTCTTATGGATCTTTGGTAATCTATGCAGCCGAAGTGGTAGGACTCCACTGTTGCGCAGGTTCCTCTGTATGTCCGACGGCAGACAAGACGTCTTGATTAACCGATTCGTATTTCGTGCGATCGGCTGCGTCGGATCTGTGCTTACTTTTCGGTACGTCGTCGGATCTAATAAGTCGCGGATCTTCTGCTCATAATCTTCGGTCCCCTTGAAGACGGTTCCATTTCCCTTATCGGCAGACAGTACCAGTGTACTTTCGTCGGGGTCCAGACTCTCATTAGCTTGTACCTCTTCTTTCGTCAGGCAACAGGCTGGCGGATCTGTTCGGCGCAGTATCCAGGCTGCTTCAGTCCGTAACGGGCGGAAGTGTGGGGAGTGATAGAGCGAGATGGAGCTTTGACTACTGCAAGCTGATTGTGATGGGTGTAGGTTGCACTGCCTATGGGTAGACAAAGGGACATGTAGAAGACAAGTTAGTGAGGGGAGCTGCGGCACACCAGTCTTCCAAAAACACCACCACAACTAGGGTGTAGCCAGGATTTTACCAAACGGGGGTCCGGTTTGTTAAAGATGACCTTTATTTATTCTGAAAACACATTTATTTATTTTTTAATTTTACGTACATTTGCTTTTTGGAAGCCTCCTCACAGATAGTATTTGATCTATAAATTTAAGTGAGAAAAGGTTTTCTTAAAAATGTCTGTATAGCTGAGGAATACGCAAATGCACAATTAAGTTTTTTTTTATTTGGCGATATGATAACTTCACTCTGTTCGCAAGCGAATTAACTTTCTAATACAATGCATGGCCTCGTTTCTATAAAACACAGCTCGGTATTCTAATATAAGGTTCACTTTCGCACAGCAAAGGGATCTTAACGCTGGGCTGAATAACTCGAGTAAGGTTAACCAGAGTCAGGTCTCTTTTGACAATAGCTATCTTCTTCCTACAACAACCTCTATTTAAATTTATGACTTATCTGAAACCAAGTAACAATTCCTGACTACATCAAAGCATCCGAGGTTTCTCAATTCAGTCTCAAATCTTATTAAAATTTCTTTCATTTCATTAAAGTTCTTCATTTTCCTTACGTTTAGAACGAATAGATATGGAATCGTGTGAAAATAGCAATTACTCATATACCCCAAAAATGATGACAAGTCCCGTGTTTGATCTCGACGCCTCACTTGTACACGGTGCTAGAAAAGTCACGAGATAGCTCCTAATGTCGCGTCGGACCTGCTTTTGCCCGGAGAAGTGCAGCAGCTGGACGTGGCGTGGGCTGGGCGAGTCGCTGGGAGTCCCCCTGCAGAAACACCGAGCCGTGTGCTGCCTCTGCAGCCGTCCGTAGCACTAGGAGAGTGCTGGCGGCGCGGGACTTTGTGCGCAAACACACCTCTCGGTTATTTTCCGTGATTGCGCTATGGGATTCGTGTTGGGTGGTCCGGGTGGCCAAACCGTTCGCTCGATTTGTCCAGAATGTTCTTCAAAACCAGTCGCGTACAATTGTGGGCCGGTGACATGGAGTATTGTCATCCATAAAAATGAAGGCAATGAATAGTTGTAACCGGTCTCCAAGAAGCCAACATAACCAGGACGCAGTGCATTCCATGTGAACACAGTCCACACCACCAGCTAGCGTAGTGCCTTGACTACTTGGGTCCATGGCGCCGTGCAGTCTGCGGCGCACTCGAATCCTACCATCAGCCCTTACCAACTGAAATCTGGACTCATCTGACCAGGCCACGGTTTTACAGTCGTCCAGGGTCCAACCGATACGGTCGTGATCCCAGGAGAGGCGCTGCAGGCGGTGTCGTGCTGTTAACAAAGGCAGCCACGTCTGTGGTCTGCTGCCAGAGCTCATTGACGCCACATTTCGCCGCGCTGGCGTAAGGGATACGTTCGTCGTACGCCCCACATTGATTTTTGCGGATATTTCATGCAGTGTTCCATGTCTGTTAGCACTAACAACACTACGCAAACGCCGCTGCTCTCGGTCGTAAAGTGAAGGCTGTCGGCAACTGCATTGTCCTTGGCGAGAGGTAATCGCCTGAAATTCGGTACTGTCGGCCAGGGTACAGTGGATCTCGGAACTCTGTGCCCACGCATCTGGTTCTAAACACCATTCCGCGCTCAGAGCCGTTACTTCCCGTTGTGCGGCCGTAATCACGTGGGAAGTCTTCTCACACGAATCGCCTGCGTACAAATGACAGCTCAGCCAACGCTTGTGTACTTTGTGTACTTTGTGTACGTGCGTATCGCCAGCCCGTCACTTCCGCCACGTGTGTGTACACCACGATCAGTTCACTGAGCCACGGTCTTCATACAAAAGAATCGTGCAACTTTGGTGAAGTCTTCTAGATATCAAGTTCACCCTCCGTGTTTTTCATCTCAATTTACTGACGATTTGTATCAGAGGAACCTCATTACGGATCTTCTTTCCTTTATTTTTTGTGTCCAGAAAGCATCATTTGAATTCGCTACTTTTTTCCGATGTTAAAAGGATTACCCTGACTCAGTTGCCAGTATCTGGACATATCAGCGCTAGGCGCGTCCAGGTGCTACGTGTTGGCTCTCTTTCGCCGCTGCAGGAATCTTTGCCGATTCTCGCATGTTGCGCCCATTCAGTACCACGCGCGTGTCTGCGCATTTGTGTACTATAGGGCGATGTCTGGAAAAAAAAAAAAAATTGCAGTCCATGCTCTCCTCTGTGAAACCTAGATTATTTCAATAAATGCGTCACAGTTCATGAGCAGTGAATTCAGTAAACTATGTACAACATGAAGTTGGTGATAAACTAGTGTCGTTAACTACCGTGTTTGCTCATCGAAGCTTTATCTCGTGTTGTACAATCTTTGGTCTGTATAAATCCGACAGATTCAACCACTGAAAAGAAATCTTGCGTCTACGCTGTTGTTGTTTGAAATAAAATGTTTTATCCGAAATCACGATTGGTTATTTGCGAGTACGCGGTTATTTTAAAACATATAAAACATATATCAGTATGTGTTTGTGATTGACAGAACGTAAATGCCGCCGTATACATTAGCATTGACGATTTGCCGAGAGAGGAGACTGCATCCTGTCTGGGATGGAGAGTGACTGACACTTGTAGAAGGAACTTTAGAAGTGCACCAGGTAGGTCCTTTAGAGACTGGTAGATAACGTTAATAGTAAACTCAGCCCTATTTCCGATGACGCAATTATCTATAATGAAGCACTGCTTGAAAAAAGTTGCTAAAATGTTTAGCCAAACGTTGACAAGATTTGCAAGTGACTTCGAGATTGGCAGCTTTCTTGTAATGTTCAGAAAGAAAGTTTTGGACTCGTCAAAACTGAGAAACGCAATATCGTGTGACTACAACGCAGATGAGCGACATCTGGAATGAATGAAGCCAGACAAGTACCTGGCTCTAGCAGTTTCTTGGGATGTGAAATGGGCTCTGCCGAAGATGAAGTATACGGTGGTGTCCGATTCATTGCTAGAGTAGGTTGTAGGGAAATGCAATCGGTCTGCGAAGCAGACTTTTTATAAAAAATCGTGCAACATTGCTAAAGTGTGCGGTATCCGTGACACATAGGACTAACGGGGAACGCTGAATACAGACAAACACCAGCACGACTCTCACAGGTGTGGTAGATTTGTGTGAGAGTGTGACAGAGATGCTGAGGGAAGAAAGTGATCTGGCAGACACTTGAAGACAGACGCCAGCTATCCCGCGAAAACCTACGTACGGTATTTCAAGAACCAGTGCGGAGTCGAGTAGACGCTAGGGCACATTAGGAATTGGTCCCGTAAGTGACTGCAAGGACAAGATGAGAGTAACTACAGAACGCACACGAGCATTTGAGGACTAATTCTTCCCACTTAGCAAATGAATCGACTTCATTTACTTTCGGTACGATGGACGGGGAATAATTATGGGCAAATTTTAAACACATTGTAAATCTCTCATTGGACAAGTATGTGCCGAAAAAGTGGGTTACGGACGGAAAAGACCCACCGTGGTTTAACAGCGGAATTCGGAGAATGCTCTGGAAGCAAAGGGAGTTGCACTCGCGGTGCAAGAAAGATCGGGAGAATGAGGACAGCAAAAGTTAGTAGAGATTCGTGCTGCTGTAAAAAGAGCGATGCGCGAAGCATAGAACCACTACCACCGTCATACCTTAGCAAAAGATCTTGCTGAAAACCCAAGGAAATTCTGGTCTTACGTAAACTCGGTAAGCGGGTCGAAGGCTTCCATCCAGTCACTCACTGGTCAGTCTGGTCTGGCAACGGAAGACAGCAAAACGGAAGCTGAAATTTTAAATTTAGCATTTGAGAAATCTTTCACGCAGGAGGATCGTACAAACATACCGCCGTTTGAGTCTCGTACAGATAGTGGCAGACATCCCTGGGGTTGTGAAGCAGCTGAGTGCCTTGAAAATAAATAAATCGCCAGGTCCTGATGGGATTCCAATTCGGTTTTACAGAGAGTACTCTACTGCATTGGCTCCTTACTTAGCTTGCATTTATCGCGAATCTTTTGCCCAACGTAAAGTCCCGAGCGACAGGAAAAAAGGACAGGTGACGCCTGCATATAAGAAGGGTAGAAGGACGGATCCTCAAAATTGCAGACCAATATCCTTAACATCGGTTTGTTGCAGGGTACTCGAACATATTCTCAGTTCGAATATAATGAATTTCCTTGAGACAGAGAAGTTGCTGTCCATGCATCAGCACGACTTTAGAAAGCATCGCTCCTGCGAAACGCAACTCGCCCTTTTGTCACAAGATATCTTGCGAACCATGGATGAAGGGTATCAGACGGTATTCCTTGACTTTCGGAAAGTGTTTGACTCGGTGCCCCACTGCAGACTCCTAACTAAGGTACGAGTATATGGGATTGGTTCCCAAGTATGTGAGTGGCTCGAAGACTGCTTAAGTAATAGAACCCAGTACGTTGTCGTCGATGGTGAGTGTTCATCGGAGGTGAGGGTATCAGCTGGAGTGCCGCAGGGAAGTGTGGTAGGTCCGCTGTTGTTTTCTCTCTACATAAATGATCTTTTGGACAGGGTGGATAGCAATGTGCGGCTGTTTGCTGATGTTGCTGTGGTGTACGGGAAGGTGTCGTCGTTGAGTGACTGTAGGAGGATACAAGATGACTTGGACAGGATTTGTGATTAGTGTAAAGAATGGCAGCTAACTCTAAATATAGATAAATGTAAATTAATGCAGATGAATAGGAAAAAGAATCCTGTAACGTTTGAATACTCCATTAGTAGTGTAGCGCTCGACACAGTCACGTCGATTAAATATTTGGGCGTAACATTGCAGAGCGATATGATGTGGGACAAGCATGTAATGGCAGTTGTGGGGAGGGCGGATAGTCGTCTTCGGTTCGTTGGTAGAATTTTGGGAAGATGTTCATCTGTGAAGGAGACCGCTTATAAAACACTAATACGACCTATTCTCGAGTACTGCTCGAGCGTTTGGGATCCCTATCAGGTCTGTCTGAGGGAGGACGTAGAAGCAATTCAGAGGCGGGCGCTAGATTTGTTACTGGTAGGTTTGATCATCACGCGAGTGTTACTGAAATGCTTCATGAACTCTGGTGGGAGTCTCTAGAGGAAAGGAGGTGTTCTTTTCGTGAATCGCTACTGAAGAAATTTAGAGAACCAGCATTTGAGGCTGACTGCAGTACAATATTATTGCCGCCAACTTATACACTCCTGGAAATTGAAATAAGAACACCGTGAATTCATTGTCCCAGGAAGGGGAAACTTTATTGACACATTCCTGGGGTCAGATACATCACATGATCACACTGACAGAACCACAGGCACATAGACACAGGCAACAGAGCATGCACAATGTCGGCACTAATACAGTGTATATCCACCTTTCGCAGCAATGCAGGCTGCTATTCTCCCATGGAGACGATCGTAGAGATGCTGGATGTAGTCCTGTGGAACGGCTTGCCATGCCATTTCCACCTGGCGCCTCAGTTGGACCAGCGTTCGTGCTGGACGTGCAGACCGCGTGAGACGACGCTTCATCCAGTCCCAAACATGCTCAATGGGGGACAGATCCGGAGATCTTGCTGGCCAGGGTAGTTGACTTACACCTTCTAGAGCACGTTGGGTGGCACGGGATACATGCGGACGTGCATTGTCCTGTTGGAACAGCAAGTTCCCTTGCCGGTCTAGGAATGGTAGAACGATGGGTTCGATGACGGTTTGGATGTACCGTGCACTATTCAGTGTCCCCTAGACGATCACCAGTGGTGTACGGCCAGTGTAGGAGATCGCTCCCCACACCATGATGCCGGGTGTTGGCCCTGTGTGCCTCGGTCGTATGCAGTCCTGATTGTGGCGCTCACCTGCACGGCGCCAAACACGCATACGACCATCATTGGCACCAAGGCAGAAGCGACTCTCATCGCTGAAGACGACACGTCTCCATTCGTCCCTCCATTCACGCCTGTCGCGACACCACTGGAGGCGGGCTGCACGATGTTGGGGCGTGAGCGGAAGACGGCCTAACGGTGTGCGGGACCGTAGCCCGGTTTCATGGAGACGGTTGCGAATGGTCCTCGTCGATACCCCAGGAGCCACAGTGTCCCTAATTTGCTGGGAAGTGGCGGTGCGGTCCCCTACGGCACTGCGTAGGATCCTACGGTCTTGGCGTGCATCCGTGCGTCGCTGCGGTCCGGTCCCAGGTCGACGGGCACGTGCACCTTCCGCCGACCACTGGCGACAACATCGATGTACTGTGGAGACCTCACGCCCCACGTGTTGAGCAATTCGGCGGTACGTCCACCCGGCCTCCCGCATGCCCACTATACGCCCTCGCTCAAAGTCCGTCAACTGCACATACGGTTCACGTCCACGCTGTCGCGGCATGCTACCAGTGTTAAAGACTGCGATGGAGCTCCGTATGCCACGGCAAACTGGCTGACACTGACGGCGGCGGTGCACAAATGCTGCGCAGCTAGCGCCATTCGACGGCCAACACCGCGGTTCCTGGTGTGTCCGCTGTGCCGTGCGTGTGATCATTGCTTGTACAGCCCTCTCGTAGTGTTCGGAGCAAGTATGGTGGGTCTGACACACCGGTGTCAATGTGTTCTTTTTTCCATTTCCAGGAGTGTATTTCGCGGAAAGACCACAAGTTTAAGATAAGAGAGATTAGGGCTCGTACAGAGGCATATAAGCAGTCAGTTTTCCCTCGTTCTGTTTGGGAGTGGAACAGGGAGAGAAGATGCTAGTTGTGGTACGAGGTACCCTCCGCCACGCACCGTATGGTGAATTGCGGAGTATGTATGTAGATGTAGAACAAAACAGAAGAAAGGTCTCGCGTGGACGCACCTTAGAGGTGTTGTAATGAGTGTGGGCGTGACGACGGCGCAGAGGTCGAAACCGATCGGTGGACGATGAGAAAGCACGAGAGCGCGGCGTGGCTGAGCGGCTCGCAGCGGGCGCGGGCTGCGCTGGATGCCGCGCCGCTGCAGATCCGCATTCCCGCCTCCTCCCTCCCTCCCTCCCTCCCTCCCGGCGCACATCCTGCTCGCCTGCCTGCTTCCACAGCTGGCCGGCTGCAGCTGCCGCCTCCTCTGCAGACGCTGCGCCGCCCGAGGCGAGGGTGCAGCGGGGGCGGAGCAGGGCGAGCACGCGTCCCGCACGTGCGCTGCGGCCGCCAGACACGGGCCGAGCAGCGGCGCAGTCCGGACTCTGCTGCTGGAAGACGTCTGCGGCTTCAGTTGACGCTACTAGCACGGCAAGCGCGCCAGCAGACGCGGAGAAAAAACTATTTTAAAAGACGGCCATACGTGTGTTCTGCCACTCATCTAGGTTGGTTATGCGTGAAATTCTGCACTTCTCTCGGTTAACGAATCTAAAGAGCACAGGAGCACCAGAAACAACGTGTTGCAGACCCTTACGACCAGCTCATTCGCAAGACTCGTAAACGAAGCACTACTTAGTAGAAAACTAAACGTTTGCTCACTCAAAAACACCACGCTCAGATGTGCACGAATGCAGACAGGAGTAAACCCGAGCCAAACCCGTCACTTTGGGCCAGCACCGCCTGCAGCTAGCTGATGTCTCTGTCCGCCGAACGAGTTCACACTCAGTAATCGGCAACATCGTCAGATAATAATGGGAAGTTGCCTAAGCAAGATTGGACGCCCGCGCGAGGCACGCACTTTCAGAAAGCTTTGTACATTTCCCGTACACGAAAAGGATCGCTAATTCCAGACTTCCGAAATGATAACAACTTCAAAACACAAACACCGCCCCAAAGGAGTCATTCTATCCTACGAGGAGTGCCGGACGATTGCACTCATTTGCGAGTCCCGGACCACTCGACGAAATTATTTGCCGTTTAGGCGTTTCAGCCAGTCACAATCTGCAGCAGCATGTCATTGGCCACTTGTTCCTGGTCCCTCTGAGGGCTTTCACAAGTTTCCCTGCGACAGTTGTTGCAAACACCGGCTGTCCTCCGGAAATCTCTCTACTTCGAGCCAACTTCATATGCCCAGACCACTTCCCATTTATCGGGATCTAGCAAAATCTGGGCCATCAGGTCCACGCTGATAGAAGCTTGTGTTACAGAAACAGACCCACTCGTACACGACAGCCACAGGAACAACACACAAGTACGCTCGGGAAAGGTCAAATTTTGTATCTTCTGAAATCAGAACTGGAAGATCATTTACGCGTATCAGAAACAACAGACGATCCAAAACAGAATCTTGTGCAACAGCATGACTGATTGCTTCAGATGGATATTGTTTTACACGATCGACACGGGACTGCTAAAGAAAAATTGAATTGGCTGGAGACCTTACGTAGCTCTACAACGTCGTAGAATACCTCTTCCAATGAAAAATGGTGAACAAAAAGGTCAGCACTTGAAGACCGCCGGCCGTGGTGGCCAAGCGGTTAAAGGCGCTACAGTCTGGAACCGCGCGACCGCTACGGTCGCAGGTTCGAATCCTGCCTCAGGCATGGATGTGTGTGATGTCCTTAGGTTAGTTAGGTTTAATTAGTTCTAAGTTCTAGGCGACTGATGACCTTAGAAGTTAAGTCGCATAGTGCTCAGAGCCATTTGAACCAGCCAACTTGAAGACCACTGAAGTCTGAACAGCATCACTTTTTTTTTATAACTGTTAAGTTCTTGTCATTTAGCGACCCGAAGAGCTGTTAACAGTGTGCAGAGTTAATAAAATAACGGTCGCAGGTCTTCTATGCGACGTTTTGTCGCCAGTCAAGATGCCAGTGTACTTCTGATACATTTCTGTGTTTACTTTTTTTCTTCTTACTGGTTCGGTGCGGCCAGCTGCGAATTCCCCTCCCGTCCTAACGTGTACGTGCCAGAGCAGCACGTGGCCCCTACGTCACCAGCTGCTTGTTGGACGTCTACCAGTCTCTCGTGTTCGCCTGTAGTTTCTACCGCCTACAACTCACTCCGCTACCACTGATGTATTAACACGTGTCCCAGAGTACTGATGCATATGTTGCCTTCTTCGCCTATTCTGCAGACCCCCTCTTCAGTTCTTATCGCATCAGTCCACCCGATTTTTCAAAATTCTTCCATAGCACCACGTCTCAAACGCTTCGATCTGCTTTTGTTCCCTTTTTGCACAGTCTAAGATAGACTACCACACAATGTTGTTCTCCAAACCTACATTAACAGAAATTTCTTCCTCAAATTAAGACCTATATGTGATATTAGTACACTTCTTGCGGCCAACAATACGCTCTTTGCCTGTCCTACTCTGCTTTTCCAGTACTCCTCGGTTTGTCGCTCACGTGTTGTTTCAAAGGTAGCAGAATTCCTTCGCTTTGTCTACTTCCTGGCCGCCGATTCGTATGTCAAGTTTATCGTTAGTACCATTTCTCCTACTCCTCGTTTTTTCATCTTTATTCTGTTTACTCTCACTCTGTATTTTGGGCTCAGGAGACTGTTGCTTGCATTCAGTAGCGCTGAGAATATCAGCGTCATCAAGAATGTTAACACTGATCTCCTTTCACGCTGAGTGGTGATGCCACTCTCCAACCTTTGTTTTCTTTCCGTCATTCCTTCTTCGACATATAGATTGAACAATAGGGCCAAATGACAGAATCCTCGAATTCGTTTTAATTCGGTAGCTTGTTATTGTCCCCTCTGGGTTCTTTCACATATTATATATTATCCGACTTTTGTTATACGTTGCTCCGATCTGCATGAGAATTTCGAACGTAATACACCGTCGAAAGCTTTCTCCAGGTCGACAATCGTACGATGGTGTCTCGTAAAGTCTCACCACAACTGTCGATTCAGCTCGTAGTCTTGCGGTAGCGTTCTCGCTTCCCGCGCACGGGTTCCCAGGTTCTATTCCCAGCGGGGTCAGGGATTTTCTCTGCCTCGTGATGACTGGGTGTCGTGTGTTCATCATCATCGACTCGCAAGTCGCCGAAGTGGCCTCAACTAAAAAGGACTTGGGATACGGCGGCCGAACTTCCCCGCATGGGGCCTCCCGGCCAACAATGCCGTACGATCATTTCATTTACCACATCTGCCGAGCGCGACGAGAGGCGGGGGAGGTCCGCTGGCTGGTGGCAGGACAGGTGAGCGGGCAGGAAAGCGCAAAGTGTGCGGCCAGGCCAGGCCAGGCCTCGCCGCCGCCGCGCCGCCGCCGTCCCGCGGCCCGCTTTCCCTTATAAGGCCGGCCGGCCGGCCGGCGGCACCAGTGACGTCACGGCGCGGCGCGGCCTTGGCGCGCCGGTGGGCCACCGACTGACTGCCTGACCGGCTGCCCGGCGCCGGCCCCGGCGCGCCTTACCGGCCTCGCGCCTCGCCAGTATTCCGGCCGCGGGGTCGCCGCCCCCGCCTCCACCGCCTGCCGAAAGCTACGGCCGTGGCCGCGGTCGCCCCGCCGACACGAGGATCTGCTGCGCTACGCGATCCGCCGCTACCGCTACAGTTTCTCAATTCTGCTCTTGTTCGTATGTTTCGCTCATGTCGTACGAGGGTCACTCCAAAAGAAATGCACACTATTTTTTTTAATCCATCTTATTCTACATGTTTAAAACTTTACAGTGTGTAGATCATCCTTTAGGAACAATATTTTCATTTGTCCACATAATTTCCATCCCTCTCAACTGCCATACGCCACCTTGGAACCAGCTCCTGTATACCGTCACGGTAAAATTCTGGATCAGCCTGTTGGAGCCACTGTTTGGCAGCGTGCACAAGGGAGTCATCATCTTCAAACCTTGTTCTTTCAGTTTCCAAAGAGATGATAGTCACATGGAGCCAGGTCAGGACTGTAAGGCGGGTGTTTCAGTGTTGTCCATCCGAGTTTTGTGATCGCTACCATGGTTTTTTTGGCTGACATGTGGCCGTGCATTGTCGTGCAACGGCAAAATATCTTGCTTTTGCCGATGTGGTCGAACACGACTCAGTCGAGCTCGAACTTTCTTCAGTGTCGTCACATATGCATCAGAATTTATGGTGGTTTCACTTGGCATGATCTCCACAAGCAAAAGCCCTTCGGAATCGAAAAACACCGTAGCCATAACTTTTCCAGCAGAAGGTGTGGTTTTGGATTTTTTTTTTTTCCTTGGGTGAATTTGCATGATGCCACTCCATTGATTGCCTCTTCGTCTCTGGTGAAAAATGTTTCATCATCTCTCACAATTCTTCCTAGAAATTCATCTGCACCATTCTCGTACTGTTCCAAAAGTTCGCTGCATATCGTTTTTCTTGTTTTTTTGCGAGCCACTGTCAACATCCTGGGAACCCACCTGGCACAAACCTTTTTTAACGCCAACACTTTCAGTATTCTGCAAACACTTCCTTCCCCTATCTAAACGTAGCGTCACAATTCGTTCACTATGATGCGTCTGTCGGCAGTCACCAATTCGTTAACTCTTTGCAAATTGTGTGGAGTGTATGCAGTACGAGGCCTGCCGCTGTGAGGACAATCCTCTGTATTGCCGTGCCTGCTTTCATCACGTAACCCGCTTGTCCACCGACTAACTGTACTGCGATCGACAGCAGCATCTCCATACACCTTTTTTAACCTCTTGCGGATGTTTCCCACTGTCTCGTTTTCACAGTACAGGAATTATATGAGATCATGTTGCTTCTGACGAACGTCATGTGTAGCAGCCATCTTGAAGACATGCTGTGACGGCGCCACTCTCGGGAACAGGTTGAACTAAGTTTGAAAACAAGCGGGAAGGATGTATCTACACACTGTAAAACTTCCACAGGTGCAGAATGAAAACTGTATTTTTACAAAAATAGTGTGCATTTCTTTTGGAGTGATCCTCGTACATGTGCTTCGCCCGCAACGTATCGTTTATTTCTTGCTGGTGGTGCTTCGATCGTGTCGCTTACTGGAACTACAGTATATAGATCCTTGCTTTACGAATACCTTACTCAGATGCGAATTCCCCAACATCCAATCCTGCGCAGCTGTATAGATCTGCTGGCGATGACGGTCTATGTGCGTGTGTCTGACTCGGATCGTGTTGTATACTAGTTCATATGGCCTGAGGTCACAGAAGTCACGGGATAGCGATATACACATATGCAGAGTGCGGTTGTATCGCGTACGGAAGGTATAAAAGGAGAGCTGTAATCCGTACTCAGGTGGTTCATGTCATGAGGTTTCCGACATTATTAAGGTCACGCAACGGGAATTAGCAGACCTCGAACGCGGAATTCTAGTTGCAGCCAGACGCATGGCACGTTTCATTTCGGAAATAGATAATTCAATATTCGGAGAGCCACAGTATCCAAATGCGGTCGACAATAGCAAATTTCGGGCATCGCTTCTCACCACAGACAACACAGTGCCCGACGGCCTTCTCTTTACGACCGAGAGCAGTAGCGTTTGCGTAATGTTGTCAGTGCTAACAGACAAGCAACACCGCATGAAGTAACCGCAGAAATCAATGTGGGACGTACGACGAGCCTATCTGTGAGGACAGTACGGCGTAATTGGGCGTTAATGGGCTGTGGCAGCAGACTGCCGCCGCGAGTGCCTTTGCTAACAGCTCTCGTGGGCTTGTTACCCTGTCGGTTGGAGCCCAGACGACTGGAAAACCTTGACCTGCTCATATTAGTCCAGTAGGGTTCGAGTGTGGTCTCAAGTTGCCAACAAGGCATCGTGCAAGTTGGTGACGCCCCTATAATAATGTGGGCTGTGTTTGTATCGAACGGGACCAGACCCTCTGCTCCAACTGAACCTATGATTGACTGAAATAGACCATTTGCAGTCGTTCATTGACGCCATGTTTCCAAACAACGATGGAAATTTTATGGCTCGTATTGCGCCATGTCACCTGGCCGCAGTTGCTCGCAATTCAGCTTCAATTATCGCTTACTACATCTTCCGTGTTCATTGCAGTGCAACTGCCACATCAGGGATGACATTTTAACTGATTACTTCTTTCCTGTTAATTCTATCCACGACACATTTTCCATACAGTGTTCACATATAGGCCTGTACTTACGAAATTATATCGTCGTACGGCACGCAGATCAGCAGATATGACGTTATGAACACAGAGATGCGTGAAAAATTATACGTAGCAGTTCGACTCTCTGAAGTATAGGGAGGTGTGGGGGAGGGGCG
The DNA here is from genome assembly GCF_023864275.1 of Schistocerca cancellata. Lineage (NCBI taxonomy): Eukaryota > Metazoa > Arthropoda > Insecta > Orthoptera > Acrididae > Schistocerca > Schistocerca cancellata. The sequence goes on along the minus strand of NC_064630.1, from coordinate 828,366,254 downwards.
GTTACTGGTAAGTGCAGCAAATAAGAACAAAAAGGAGCACTGGGCTGCTACGTCACGACGGGGCTCGGGTCAGTAGACACAGAGTACCAGATCCGGTGCTGGCGAGAGAAGCGAACGGGAACAACACGGCCGCCGATACGTCACACCTCAGCGACGTAAGCGGGCGCACGCCGGCGGCCTCTCCCTCCGGCCTCGCTCTGCTCTGTCAGATTTGTGCCCGTGTCAAGTGGAGGGGGCGACGCGCGGCGCTTTCAGACGGCGCGTGATAACGAACCTCCTCGTTGCGCTTGTCGCTCTTCGTTTGTTTCAATTTACGTAATTGACCCCACGCGGTTTTTGCCGCATTCCGTGCTGCCGACAACAACAACGACGCGTCGACGTCACCGCCCAACATTGCCGTGCGCCGTCGTCGTCCCCGCTCAGCTTGCCGGCCGTCCCGTTTCCACGCTTTCAATCGGAATCTGCCCTGCACTGATTCGGTAACTTCTGTGTCACAAATAAACTATTCACGTCGGATAGGTCGCTCAAATATTTCCGCTTAGCAACGCCACAATCTTCGTTGTTTTCCTCACACCGCGTGTCCTACATCTACATCTACATCCATACTCCGCAAGCCACGTGACGGTGTGTGGCGGAGGGTAATTTGAGTACCTCTATCGGTTCTCCCTCCTATTCCAGTCTCGTATTGTTCGTGGAAAGAAAGATTGTCGGTATGCCTCTGTGAGGGCTCTAATCTCTCTGATTTTATCCTCATGGTCTCTTCGCGACATATACGTAGGACGGAGCAATATACTGCTTGACTCCTCGGTGAAGTTATGTTCTCGAAACTTCAACAAAAGCCCGTACCGAGCTACTGAGCGTCTCTCCTGCAGAGTCTTCCACTGGAGTTTATCTATCATCTCTGTAACGCTTTCCCGATTACTAATTGATCCTGTAACGAAGCGCGCTGCTCCCCGTTGGATCTTCTCTATCAGCCCCACCTGGTACGGATCCCACACTGCTGAGCAGTATTCAAGCAGTGGGCGAACAAGCGTACTGTAACCTACTTCCTTTGTTTTCGGTTTGCATTTCCTTAGGATTCTTCCAACGAATCTCAATATGGCACCTGCTTTACCGGCGATCAACTTTATATCATCATTTCATTTTAAATCACTCCTAATGCGTACTCCCAGATAATTGATGGAATTAAGTGCTTCCAGTTAGCCGGCCGGTGTGGCCGTGCGGTACTAGGCGCTTCAATCTGGAACCGCGTGACTGCTACGGTCGCAGGTTCGAATCCTGCCTCGGGCATGGATGTGTGTGATGTCCATAGGTTAGTTAGGTTTAAGTAGTTCTAAGTTCTAGGGGACTGATGACCACACATGTTAAGTCCCATAGTGCTCAGAGCCATTTTTGCTTCCAGTTGCTGACCTGCTATATTGTAGCTAAATGATAAAGGATCTTTCTTTCTATGTATTCGCAGCACATTACACTTGTCTTTTTCTCTACGCACTTGCTTCGAACCGCTGTATACTTTAGAACTGTAGATACGTACACGTATGTCTTATTCCACTCAAAATTGGTTCAAATGGCTCTGAGCGCTATGTGACTTAACATCGGAGGTCATCAGTCCACTAGAACTTAGAACTACTTAAACCTAACTAACCTAAGAACATCACGCACATCCAGGCCCGAGGCAGGATTCGAACCTGCGACCGTAGCGACCGCGCGGTTCCAGACTGAAGCGTGTAGAACCGCTCGGTCAGACCAGCGAGCTCCGTATTCCACCGACTGTTACATGAATAAGTACATTTCATTTCCTGCCCAAATTGCAAAGTAGCTTATGTACGATAATTGCAGCACAGAGAAGCTTCCTCATACGTGCAAGTAGACTAATTCTAGTCATGTAGCGGTTACTAAGGTCTACAGGAGCTCATCACCATCGCGCCATAAAATTATGAAGCCATCAAGGAAAAATAACATTTATATCAAAGAAACAGCGAATTACGTCACATGTGATTAACGGTCAATCGAAGAAATGCATAGAGTTTCAAAAAGTAAGTCAGAACGATGCTGTTATTTGTGAGTCATCCATCAACTGATAGTATTAGTTACTCTGAACAAAAAACACATTTAATATCACTTTTGTACGTTTCCTTTTCAATAATTCCAGCGAAAATGCGTCGCAGTACAAGATTAAATTACAGTAAATTTCCTTCAGAGACGTTCTATTCATTTTTCTTCTGCGACTAATATTACGTGCGAAGGGAGTATTGAAAACCTCACGCAGCGCGCATGGGCTGTAGCTTAGGTAGGTTTTGTAGTCCAGTTTCAGGCAGTTTCCCTACTTGGTAGACCACAGGTGTCCTGTATCTTGTTCGTCTCAACTTCCTCCACATTCCTGTGATACGTTGTAAGCAATAAGAATGTCTGAATAATGCAAAAAGTAAATAACAGTGTACATAACATGTCTTCTGTATCGGAACCGTTCGAAATACGGGGTATGTCCATATGAAGTATTTTCTTCAGAATTACTAACTCGGAGAATGTACCTTTCCTCCTGACTCTCCCCGTATGGATGCAGAAGATTCGTAACATTATCAGATACAGACTGTTTATAAAGGAAAATATTTATATTTAATTATTCCTTGTACAATATAGAAACAAAAAAATTGAAAAAAGACGCCAAATGCTTTGTGAAATTATTTGTGTAAAAGCAAGAACTAATATTAGAGTTAAATTTTATGCGCCTTCAACTGATACTCGAAATCATGTACAGCAGACGAGGTGCCGAGTGAGAATTTAAGCTCCAGTGTTTGACTTAGAATTTTAGAGGGCACTAGAGGATGTTCGTTCCGTGGATTAAGACGACCGTGCGGTCTGGCGTGGCGTGGCCCTGAGACACTATTGCTGTATGATGTCTGGCTGGTAAAATATTTTACCGATTGAGTTACCGTTGCTGTATATGATTTCCAGCATCATTCAAAGGCACGTCAAATGTTTCTCTAAAATTAGTTCTTGCTTTTAAACGAATGGTTTGTCAAAACATTTGGCAGGTTTTTTTCCAGTTTTTCTGTGTTCAAGTTTTATTCAGACAGCATGAAATATCACACTAATGTAGTTCTTTCTGTGTCAAAAGCCAAATCATCAAGAGATGATATTTTTGACACTTCATCGACACAGCTAGCTGCAGCTGTTCGTGAAATTGTCCCTCAAATCAATAATTAAGTTTTTCGTAATTACGATGATTACTAACAAGCAATTAAACCTTGTTTTGCTTTTTGATTTGATACCCCACATGACCATTTCCCAATTTTCGTTTGATCAAGGAAATTCGGACAAAAATCCATTGTTTAATTTCTAGGCAGTCTTGTTTTCGCTCTGCTCAAACATTTGATGAAATATGAAAAATGAAGTTGCATTTACTATTTCAATCAAAAATTTGCATAATTTTTTATTTTGTCCGTATTGATTTCTATTCTACTACTTTCATGTTTCTATTATTCTTAACAGCACGTAAGAGTCACAATCTGCAACACAAACGTAGTCGCAAAAGATGTCCCATAAAGGTTCAGTCTGCTTCTCTTTGTCTCCACCTTCTTCTACACTCCTGGAAATTGAAATAAGAACACCGTGAATTCATTGTCCCAGGAAGGGGAAACTTTATTGACACATTCCTGGGGTCAGATACATCGCATGATCACACTGACAGAACCACAGGCACATAGACACAGGCAACAGAGCATGCACAATGTCGGCACTAGTACAGTGTATATCCACCTTTCGCAGCAATGCAGGCTGCTATTCTCCCATGGAGACGATCGTAGAGATGCTAGATGTAGTCCTGTGGAACGGCTTGCCATGCCATTTCCACCTGGCGCCTCAGTTGGACCAGCGTTCGTGTTGGACGTGCAGACCGCGTGAGACGACGCTTCATCCAGTCCCAAACATGCTCAATGGGGGACAGATCCGGAGATCTTGCTGGCCAGGGTAGTTGACTTACACCTTCTAGAGCACGTTGGGTGGCACGGGATACATGCGGACGTGCATTGTCCTGTTGGAACAGCAAGTTCCCTTGCCGGTCTAGGAATGGTAGAACGATGGCTTCGATGACGGTTTGGATGTACGTGCACTATTCAGTGTCCCCTCGACGATCACCAGTGGTGTACGGCCAGTGTAGGAGATCGCTCCCCACACCATGATGCCGGGTGTTGGCCCTGTGTGCCTCGGTCGTATGCAGTCCTGATTGTGGCGCTCACCTGCACGGCGCCAAACACGCATACGACCATCATTGGCACCAAGGCAGAAGCGACTCTCATCGCTGAAGACGACACGTCTCCATTCGTCCCTCCATTCACGCCTGTCGCGACACCACTGGAGGCGGGCTGCACGATGTTGGGGCGTGAGCGGAAGACGGCCTAACGGTGTGCGGGACCGTAGCCCAGCTTCATGGAGACGGTTGCGAATGGTCCTCGCCGATACCCCAGGAGCAACAGTGTCCCTAATTTGCTGGGAAGTGGCGGTGCGGTCCCCTACGGCACTGCGTAGGGTCCTACGGTCTTGGCGTGCATCCGTGCGTCGCTGCGGTCCGGTCCCAGGTCGACGGGCACGTGCACCTTCCGCCGACCACTGGCGACAACATCGATGTACTGTGGAGACCTCACGCCCCACGTGTTGAGCAATTCGGCGGTACGTCCACCCGGCCTCCCGCATGCCCACTATACGCCCTCGCTCAAAGTCCGTCAGCTGCACATACGGTTCACGTCCACGCTGTCGCGGCATGCTACCAGTGTTAAGATTGCGATGGAGCTCCGTATGCCACGGCAAACTGGCTGACACTGACGGCGGCGGTGCACAAATGCTGCGCAGCTAGCGCCATTCGACGGCCAACACCGCGGTTCCTGGTGTGTCCGCTGTGCCGTGCGTGTGATCATTGCTTGTACAGCCCTCTCGCAGTGTCCGGAGCAAGTATGGTGGGTCTGACACACCGGTGTCAATGTGTTCTTTTTTCCATTTCCAGGAGTGTATATTCCGATAACCTAGCTTCCACGGCTCTGCCTGGATGCCCATTTCTGAACTCTCGAAAATGATCGAGTAGGCTCTTTATATACTTTTACCAACTTGTATGAAATCACGTTGCCGAAAGCCCACCCAAATTATGTGTCGTCGCGGTATTCCAGCCTCTCCGTAAGAACAAATTTGCACAACTTGCACATAGTCTGAAAATTATTCCACAGGTAAATTTAACACTCCGTTTCCGTTATTGTGTAAATTGTACCATCAGAAGGAAAACATGGTTTCATAATGCCAACGCTATGTCTGTGTGAGCATAGGCACGCAAAAAATACTGTATCGTGTGCAGAGAAGTTGCTGGACATACTCATGTACTTTGTGTTCCACGCTATTTATTCTCTAATACTGAACGATCCTTTTTCATTTGTTTCAGGTGAGTGTGGAAAGTCAGCGAGGCTCTGCGTAAGATAATGTGACGTCATCAGTTGCCACATTTTTCGACAGGTACGTAAGTACTCATGCGCACAGCGGCGCTAGCAGAAGCCGCAACTCGCCTGTCGCCACTTCTTAACATGAGTGGTTAGCGGTTGATTTTGATTTGATTTGATTTTAACAGGGGAGCTAAAACAGCTTAGGTCTAACCCGCCACTGCCCGCACCGAAACTAAGTTTATTGTGCGGTATACCTACTAAAGCCAACCAGTGCCCTTAAATAGTGCAAGGAGTCCCCCTACCAGATTTTTTTTTAGACACAATTTCTTCAGGTCTAGTTGTCCCGAAGATTCTGTACCTTTTACTCTTCAATGCCATGCATTCGAAGATTAGGTTTGATGCAGTTTCTTCACCCTCATCACAGATCCTAAATTTAGGGTCCTCTTCCGTTATACCCATTTTGTGTAGGTGTTTTATGAAATTCCCATGGCCAGACATCAGACCAGTCATGAGTTTGACCTCTTTCCTGTTCAGTCCCAGGATTACAGACCTTCTTTTAAAACATGACTTGGGCATCATCACCTTATCATGTTTTCGTTTATGGACCTGGGTCCAATATCCTATGTGCTGTTTCCTAAGCCAGTTCCTTAGTTCAAATTCGATTATTGCCTTGATGATTGTCAGGATAGGTTCCGGTCCAATAAATGGAATTGTTGCTCCCATCCTGGCCAATCTGTCGGCTTGTTCATTGCCACAGATCCCTGAGTGGCCAGGAACCCACTCTAGGTTTACCCTATAGCGTACCCCTAGCTCCACCAGAGCCGTGTGGCATTCTGCAACAATCTTAGATCTTGTTGCAGGAACTGCCATTGATATCAGGGCTGCCTGGCTGTCTAAATAGATGTAGATGCTACGGTGATTGTAGCACCTAAGCATATTCTCCTCCACACATGCCCTGATTTCAATAATTTCATCAGTAATTTCAGCTTGGAATACAGAGGCCAGTTTTCCTATAGAGATGAGGCCCTCGAACCTGAACCCCGTACACCCCTGCCCCAACGCCTTGGTCTATTTTCGATCCATCAGTGAACCAAACGATGTCCCCTGTACGGTGTCAAACTGTTTTTTCCCACTGCTCCCTGCTTCCAGTTATTGTATTGTCAGGCTTGTCGAAGCAGTTAGGAGTTATTATATAGTCGGCAGGCATTTCCACAGCCATTCCTATATTTACCTCACTCACTATGTTAGTGTGTGATTCAGGATACCCGAATGAGACCCACTTTTTGCCAGTTTTAGGTCTGTGTGCCCCAGTTGCTGCCTATATCTTGATCCAAAGGTTTTAATTTCCGATAAGCCTAAATCAAGGTCCCTCCTATATGTCTCACAGTCTGTTTTCCTGGGATTGCTATAGGTCACAGTCCGTCTCATTCCCATTGCAACCTTGAATTTAACGTACATGTGGTCCGATGAGGATAGCTCCACCACCACATGCCATTGTTTGACATAGCTGCCCATCATCATGGAACTAAAGGTTATGTCAATTACTTCTTCCCTTTTGTTATTCCTGAATGTAGGTTCAAATGGCTCTGAGCATTATGGGACTCAACTGCTGAGGTCATTACCCCTAGAACTTAGAACTAGTTAAACCTAACTAACCTAAGGACATCACAAACATCCATGCCCGAGGCAGGATTCGAACCTGCGACCGTAGCGGTCTTGCGGTTCCAGACTGCAGCGCCTTTAACCGCACGGCCACTTCGGCCGGCGAATGTAGGTTCATTGCCCTTATTCAGGACCTGTAAGTTGTTAGCTAAAAGGAATTCAGGAAGGTTGTTGCTGATGTCCTTGCCGGCCGAAGTGGCCGCGCGGTTCTGGCGCTGCAGTCTAGAACCGCGAGACCGCTACGGTCGCAGGTTCGAATCCTGCCTCGGGCATGGATGTGTGTGATGTCCTTAGGTTAGTTAGGTTTAACTAGTTCTAAGTTCTAGGGGACTAATGACCTCAGCAGTTGAGTCCCATAGTGCTCAGAGCCATTTGAACCATTTTTTTGATGTCCTTGCTGCCCCACACTAGGTTGTGGGCATTGTCTACATCTACATCTACATCCATACTCCGCAAGCCACCTGACGGTGTGTGGCGGAGGGTACCTTCAGTACCTCTATCACTTCTCCCTTCTATTCCAGTCTCGTATTGTTCGTGGAAAGAAGGATTGTCGGTATGCCTCTGTGTGGGCTCTAATCTCTCTGATTTTATACTCATGGTCTCTTCGCGAGATATACGTAGGAGGGAGCAATATACTGCTTGACTCTTCGGTGAAGGTATGTTCTCGAAACTTTGACAAAAGCCCGTACCGAGCTACTGAGCGTCTCTCCTGCAGAGTCTTCCACTGGAGTTTATCTATCATCTCCGTAACGCTTTCGCGATTACTAAATGATCCTGTAACGAAGCGCGCTGCTCTCCGTTGGATCTTCTCTATGTCTTGTATCAACCCTATCTGGTACGGATCCCACACTGCTGAGCAGTATTCAAGCAGTGGGCGAACAAGCGTACTGTAACCTACTTCCTTTGTTTTCGGATTGCATTTCCTTAGGATTCTTCCAATGAATCTCAGTCTGGCATCTGCTTTACCGACAATCAACATTATATGATCATTCCATTTTAAATCACTCCTAATGCGTACTCCCAGATAATTTATGGTATTAACTGCTTCCAGTTGCTGACCTGCTATTTTGTAGCTAAATGATAAAGGATCTATCTTTCTGTGTATTCGCAGCACATTACACTTGTGTACATTGAGGTTCAATTGCCATTCCCTGCACCATGCGTCAATTCGCTGCAGATCCTCCTGCATTTCAGTACAATTTTCCATTGTTAAAACCTCTCGTTGCAGTTGGTCACCTTGCCGATGGTAAGCATCTACCAGTCTCCTCACCTCCAGGGGTGGAGGAGAGCTGTCTTCGTAAGGAAGGTATGCCGAGGCCAAAACAATTTCCCTCGTGATACCTTCCTCACATTGCTGCATTTTAATGGTCACCAAGTCCCTAGAGCAGGAATCCACCATTGGCATGAAAGAAATTCCATTTCTTACATAGATGCATGTTCTGGAGTTTCTTACATTTCCGGCATAAATCAGCGTACCTGCAGTGTCACCGAGGCCCGATACACACTCTTTATGTAAATGGGGTTCTTGTATCTGGGCCACGTCCACTTCCTGCTCTCCCCGGCAGCGACTCAGGGCAGCGGAGGTTCCTTTACTGCGCTGCAGATTAATCTGCAGCACCTCCGTTCTCCGTCTTGCTGCCATCTTGGAGGCCTGACGGTGACCTGCGAGAACCCTAAAAACAGTTTCAGGTCCTGCTCCTGTATCGCTTTCAGGGGCTACTCTCCGACCTCCAGTACCAGGGTTTCGTCCTTCTGGTGCAACCTTCTGGTTTATCACTCTCCAATCTTCTGTCGAGACTTTTGGGTTCTGGGCCACTATTTTCCCGAACAGTGTCTTAGGAGAGACTTCCTTAAGGATCTTTGGTACCCATATTGATATCTTTGCGGTCTTAAGAAGCTCCGCTGCCGTCTTAACCAGCAGCTTCGCATCTTCCCATTGGGTATCATGGGCACCTTGTCCTTGAGACATTCCACAGTGTGCGCTCCCTCACATACAAAAATGAGGGCACCACGATCTGGATAGACCCTCCTGAAGTTGGATCCTGGGTCAGCGACCCCCCTCCCAATCTTTTCAAAGAGGGCCATCTGTACCAATTCCTCCTGCTGCGAGGTGATGGCCACCAGTGGATAGACTTCCTGGATAAACCAAGACTGCAGTACTAAAGGTCTGTTTCCCTATTTCTTGCCTCGGTTTTTTCTGGACTCGCTTATCCAGGGAGGAGGGAGTTTTTGATTCCTCCCGTATCCCCTTGCAACCTGTCTTTGACGTAATGGGGGTCTGCTTATCCCCTTCAACCTGAGACAGTTTCTTCCTGGGGGTGTTAGGATCAAGTCCCTGCACTTGTCTTTAGGAAGCCATTCTTTCCCATCATTTTGTTCCCTGAGTAGTTTCCTGCTCTGGACCCCACACAAGGCTTTGATCATAATCTGGTCTAACTTGTCCTACTTCTGGCTCAGGTCTAGACCCTGATTCAGTAGTGGGAGTGCCTTCCATTGGTACTGACCCCGATGTTTGGATATCTGAGGTCTCAGTTTGCCCCTCAGTTTGTTTTTCTATGTTTTCTGTAATCGTGTCCATATTGCTCCCACGAGATTTGGGGATCTACAAAGTCCACACTACGAATACCCCGCGCGATGTAAGGCTACTTACTCAGGGAGGTCACCCGGTATCCCTGAGGCTCCGTTTGTGACACATCTTCCCGTGTGCCACGCACCCCTCGGCACGGATCGCATCACACCTTGGGTTGGGTCAGGGAGTTGGGTAGGACTAGGAGTGGATAGGGAAGATGGGACGTTGTGGGACACTCTTGGTCTGATCCATCGGCTGAGGCCTTTCCGGCAGTAGGTCCTCTCTACCTTCGGCATAGCCCTCATCTTCACGCGGATACGCAAGCCTCTCCACCCGCACGGACAGTGCTTCGTCAAGGTGGTGTCCCCCGGAGAGGGGTCAGCGGTCAGTGCACACTGGGCACAGAAGTGTGTGCTCCCCGTCGCACTGCCCCAGACTCAGGTTTTATAGCACCGTCTTCTGCATAACGTTGTTATTCTCATTTTGTTGTGTACACAGGTTTTGCTGCCAGTCGTTCTTTGATAATCGTCTTCGCGCCTTTCCGCACTGTACGCTGACGAAATAAGGTAATACTGAAGTGATTAAAGATGTGGAAAAAAATATGTTTCAAACCAAATTAAACAGAACAGCAAGGAGACGTAAAATAACAATAAGACGCAAGAGATACCGTTAAAACAAGAAGTACTCTAAAGAATTTTGCCTTTTTCATGCACACCAAAAATTAAAACAAATATGATTTGGCTCAACCACACACTTGCAGGGTTGAGAATTGCATTCGATAGAAACAGTTTCTCGTCTTCGATTTAAGCCTACAAGAACCTTTGCAGTATTAAAACTGTTGATAGTTTTTACCGTTGCAACCGTTTTCAATTCTGTGAAGCTTCTTGTACGCTTAATCTGTAAATGAGAATTCGACTGAAAGGCGATTCCCATCGCTGAATTAGTGATGGCAGTTGTTGCTGAAACAACCGAATCTCGGTTATATCTACGCCAGTTACATCTGATTGGTAAAATCGCTCAAAACAATCGGTTTCTTGAATAACCGATTTTCGGTTTTCTGTTCCTACATTTTCCTGTAACAAACGTAGAAATCGAACAAAGATTGAAAAATTCTGACTCTCAGTTTCAATGCATATAGAATCTCAATATTAAATTAAAGAGGAAAACAAAATAAAGCTTACTAGGCTTATGTATTACTGATGTTTGAGAAGCTGTGACTGTTTATTCAACGCAAATACATGAAATTGAAACCAATGAGTGTTTTAAAAAATAGTTATTTATTCACTTCATGGACCGGTCTTCGAACCTTCTGTGGCTCATCTTCAGGTGGTGTACAGAATTTATATCCAAAATTTAATTTTGTACTTAGTGTGGCAGTAAGGGCAGCTTTTGTTGTTAATATCTGCCTGTCTGCCTGCATTGTGATGACCAGTAAGCTTTCATGTTGACATCAGTTCTCATTAAAGTATTTGCCCATTGATCGACTGTAAAACACGCAAACAAAAAATAATAATTTCTCTGAGCAAAATATATTTGTGTGAAGATTTTTGTAAGAAGAAACAGTTGTATAACACACGATGTTTGCTGGCGAAGTTTCGTTATGACAGTGTATATACAGAAATGTTCTGTAAAAGTAAGTGATGTGCTACCAACTGTACATCACAGTGGAAGCAGGCAGGCGGATATTAGGAACGAAAGCTGCTCATAGTGTCGCAGTAAGCACAAAATTAAATTGCGGATCCAAATTGGCAGATAAACAGTACTCATCGCTAAAGCATGTTGTTCCATCTTCTTGTCACAGAGCCGGCGCACAGCCTTATGCCTGAAACAGCTACGTAACTTCCTGTACACTATTGAAAATGGGAATGAAAAGGTTCGAAAACCAGCTCATGAAATGGATAAATAAGTATTTAAAAAAAATTACTGGTTGCAGTTTCATGTATTTACAAAGAAAACTTAATCGTGTTTCTGGTTGAATACTACCAAAAAAAAAAAAAAAATGACTAGTATTCTCCTACTGGTTCTAATTTCTTGAAAGTGTGCTCAAAAATCATGCAACCAAGGATCATATGACTATTTGGGCACTACGAATAGTCAGTGCTAAAGCGTGAAGACTGAAGCTGAAGAACTCTGTGTTCCGTTTCCAAGGGCTACAGGCGGATAAAGGCATATCATGCAGAACACGATTTCAGCTAGCTTCTATTTTTGTGGCAGGCAAACCTTTAGTCTTTTAAAGCGAATGAAGCACTGTATGTCATTACTCCGTCACTTAATGAAAATATTTCCGGACTGGGGTCGGTGGCATTCTGCGATGCTACGGATGTCCGGCGGTGACAGCGAGGAACTGCCGAACAGACCAGCCTCACACACTGCACGAACACGCGTGCCTCGAGCCACGGCACGCGACAACAGGGGCATTTTGTCTCAGCAGTACTGTACCAGTTCTTATGCCGTGTGTTTGTTGCTCGTTTCTGTCGGCATTTTATTAAAATAGCACTGATCGTTTTTATCATTTTCTATAATAACGCAATATCTGAAACCAATGCAAATTTTACAACTAAAAATTAAGCCCTTTTTTGAAAAAAAATGTTTATTCAAAAAGCGAAAAATTTTAGTATTGCTGCAGTGACGAAGTGGTTCAAATGTCTCTGAGCACTATGGAACTTAACATCTATGGTCATCAGTCCCGTAGAAAGTAGAACTACTTAAACCTAACTAACCTAAGGACATCACACAACACCCAGTAATCACGAGGCAGAGAAAATCCCTGACCCCGCCGGGAATCGAACCCGGGCGCGGGAAGCGAGAACGCTACCGCACGACCACGAGCTCCGGAAACCGAAGTGGTATTTAGGTTTTTTCATTCGGTTATTAATAAAAAAGTAAAAATCAGCTGTTATAACCGAGACTACAAAAATGCCGGTTATTCAGAACTAAAATACCGGTATCGGTTGTAAACGGTCGATTTTTCCCGTCCCTATCTACGGTGAATGCAGTCGAGACAAACTGCCTGATTTGCGTTGGTCTCGGGCCGACCGCACATATCTGGACGTTTCACACCAGCAGCGTGAAAGCTTCTCCCGCTACCCCGTCGCAGGTATCTCCTCGATGACGATAACGGAGGGCGGCGTGGAGGGTGTCCGCTGGCCGCATTTGCCGCTAGTGGATGAGCTGGGCCGTCCAGAGATGTATGGCAGCACTAGAGGAGCTCTGCGAGCACTCCCCAGGGGACGGAGCCGAGTGCGCCGGCGGCCACGCCCTTCTCCGGCTGCGGAGCCGCGGCCGTAAATCGCCGCCTCTCCGGGGACGCCTCTGCTTATCGGCCGCCGTGAACAAGCCGCCGGGCGAGCGCCAGCGTCTGCGTCATCAGCGCTCGGTCCGGGCGCCACCCCGTCCAGCAGAGAGGCCGAGCTCCAGGAGTCTGGTCTTCACTCGAGTACGCTGTACTTGTCGACGAATCAAAGAAAGTAAGAGCTGCCAGTTGCTGCCATCCCTCACCGACACAACGAGCCACCTCCAGAGGTAGTCCGATAGCATCGGCCAGCAGCGTGGTCCCACTGCGTACGACGCCGAATGCACCTGAACGATCCGTATCTGTCTGGTGAATACCATTTACTCTTTCTTCAGTCATTGCAGCAACCAAACAAATTTCACTAATGGTCCGGGCACGGGGCTCGCAACCCGAACCACACGCCACTGTTAAGCACTAATGAAGAACTGCGTCCCTTTATTCGATTGCACATAATTCATTAAGGTCAATCCAACACATTTATGTCAAATAACGTAAACGAAGTTACATTTGAATCTGTCTGACATTAAACAGGAATAAAAAAAACCAATTTCATTATCAGCTGATTTAGTGCGTGAAGCGCGAGTTAAGCCAATAACCAGGTAAACTAAACAATTCTCCGTAATTCAAAAGAAAGAGAAAAACAAAATTGAATCAATACACCCCACTGACAAATATCCACAAAAAAACTTACAATACTACTCAAAGGAATACACTGAAGTGGGGAGCAGTCATTCACCCGACAGAACACTTCAAAATGAGTTCAATAACACAACAAGACATTAAATACACTTCATTTGACGAATAACAAATACTCATTAACTTTACGCCACTCCTGTTTGAACTGCAGTGTCCCAAAGACACAGGCGCTTATTCTGAAAGGTCAGTTTTTTTTATATGTTTAAATTACAGTATTAAGGAATTCCAAAATATGTCCAATCGAACCCCCCCCCCCTTTATGTTTAAATTACAGCATTAAGGAATTCCAAAATATGTCCAATCGAACCCCCCCCCCCCCCCCTTTAAGTTGAGGCACAAATCTTTCGCCTTTCTAGGCGGAGACTGAGCCAGAAACACAGAATGCCGCAAAAACACAGTTTTGCTGTGAAATCTTACAGGACACCCGGAAGCAGTTACAGACAAGAGGTCGGCACCCACAAATAACACAGGCTAAGAGGAGTCAGGCTGGGAGCACATCCTATGGGAACTTCTTCACACTATGCTCACCACAAACTGTAGACATTCCGGCCGAAGCTACGCTTGCGGTGGCTGCCAGAAGGACGAAGCAACCAGCAGGCCCACGCCGTGCTTCTCACACAGGCACCTCAATTTGTACAAACGTGTACGCCAACACCAAGTCTGAGCTCCCCTCTCACTGCGAGGCTTGGCACAGTTTACATGAGGTGCCCTCCAGGCAACCAGTAACCGCCGCGGGAGCTTCACGATTAGCAGACAGCCCCAGCCTAACAGACGTCACACGTGTGCTCACGCCCGAGCCACAACTCCGCCCGTTTCGCCGGCCGCCCCAAATCGACCGCCTCTCGCCGTCTCGCGCGCCCCAGCCGAAAACACAAAGATGTTCATGCCCGGGGACGCGCCAAAGATAACAAGACGATCACTGATCATCGACCAGTGATCTAGCTCAACTAATATATGAGGATAAAGAAAGTAATGTCTTCTTACATACTCGATATGATTTCAGAAAATGCATTTCAGCGGAAGAGAGGCTAGTTGTAATCATGCAGTAACTGTTTTTTATTCTTTCTTCTTTTATATCTGATTCAAAAAATTGAGGTTGTTCTATATCTTTTATTAACACCAATCCTACAAGGTTACTACTCAGTAGGCATCTCGTACAAACAACGGTGAACTAATAGGGTGAGTAGCATAAAGCTCCTCAAAAGAATTTGCTCGCAAATCATCTGCATTGTTCGTTTCATACAATCACTTAATTGCAAGCAAATAATTTTAATTTGCCAATTGTTAACGTAATATTTCATTCTTAACAGAGAAAGAATGTTGCAGATTTGAAATGACAAATCACTGAAAACAATTTTTTAACAAAGATAATTTGTGAGTGTATATAAAAGACATTCCTCATTCGGTCAAATGAAAGAGAAGTTTCTCAAAATCAGTGTTTTAGTCCGTAACAGTTGCGTACCACTCTCTCTCTTCCCGCGATGCGTTCTTTCATTCCTTAATTCATCGTATTCCGTCACCGTAGAAACTTAATCTGTATACTACGCTGCCGTACTTTGTATCGCTATACTGCTTAATGCCGTTGACGCGTGTGCCGTCTAAATTTAATCGACTAACTTACTGTCCAAGGTGTTACATTTAAAAGAGGAGCAGCCTGTTTACTTTTATTATATAAATCCTTTTTACTTGCTATTAGTATCTTAATATTTACTCGATTAAAACGGTATTTTTCGAAGAAAGTCTTTCTATGTCTATAAATACTCAGTCCCGTTTGTAGTACATTATTACTTGTTGTACAGATTTATAATGCACACTGCAACTTGCCATGGATGTAACAGAACGTTTCAGTACAGGAATCTAGGTATGAAGATAATTTGTAGAAAGAGTGTTAAAACAGCTTGACTTTAAATTTTTAATTGTTAGGGGTCTTTAATTTTATTTTGAATTGATAAGGATTCCCAATTTATTGCTTTATGGTAGACAGGAGCTTCTTCAATATATCACCACCAGAATACATGCTGAATCCTGGAGAAACAGGCAGAGTCTACGTGAAAATTATTTTTGTGTTTTTATTGTGACTGTGTGTCTCACACTCCAGTTGAAAGTGACTATTACTGTCAGCAACAGAAACCATTAACGAATAAATGTATTCCGAAATGAGCGTAAGAATTCCTTCAAACGGCTTCTCCAAGATCTACGATTATCTGCTTTAATTTATTTCATTACTTCTCACTTTCCTGAGTCTGTGGCGATAATATGCTGTATTGAGCTTCTCGATTAGTTCAGTGTTGACTCACATTCAATTTGTTATCCAGCTGGGCCCCTCCTTTCAGTCTATGGCCATTAATATGCACTTATCGTGCTGACAGACCACTTTTGCTTTTTTGAAACTGTATAACACGAGAGTAGTGGGGCAAAGACAGAACAGAACCACATTTCATATCAAATTGATATCCTAGTTAATTAAATTGATGACATAATCTCCTTACCTGTAGTTCTGTTAATTAATTTATGCCACACTGGAAATGATTTGTGACCCCTTGCGATAATGTGTCCTTTTGAGAAGCCCCTCCCTCTCTTCGTCACGCAGCCCTATAGGAAAAGGGACACTTTTTCTTGTGACCCCTCCCCAGTTCAGTTCTGAGCCACTTTCCCACCTCCTGAGAAATCCCCAAGCCCTCCCCTCCTCTTCATCACCTCCCCCCCTCCCGTCATTCACCTGGAAATTGGTGGAAGATAGACTCAATATGCCTCAGAGACAAAGGATCTAACGATACGAAATTCAAATTAATGTCAATAATACAATGTTCAATTCAGTTTACATATTCTTTATTTAACCAGTTTGTGGGAGACAGGGCTCCTCCCCTCCACTGCCCGACTTGGGTGGAGCTCACCTCTGCACCCCGTCCCCCACGTTCAATGACGCAATAACTTTAAGCACTGAGGAGTGGAACGAAGTGCGGTGTGTTAGTTGCCGTTTTCGATACTAAATACAACTGGACAAGGACCACAGGCAGTCAGCGTCCTTTGTTATTCGATACTTGGCAAACCACGTCCACCCTCTCTCAAGTGACTACTTCCTGTTGTAACACCTGTGTGTCAAAACTGTAGACCGAGGTGACACACCTACCTGCCGAAGGGATGTCCATTTGTTTATGTGGACCATGAACAAAGGATCCTTCGACTGAGAAATTCCAGAAACGCTTCCTTTCTCTGACTATCTTAAGCGGTTACTTCCTGTTTGTGTGAAAAAAATGCACAAACCAACGTTCCCAAACATGTATACGGAGGTTTTCATCCCTCCTTAGAATACTGTGTTCCTGTTGGCTAATTATGGGGACAAAGGGAGAGCTGACACAATTGCAATATGGAAAATGACAAGAAATAGTTCATTTACACTACTGTATGAAATCAATTGTTCAACAGTTTAAAGAAGACAAGTAGACTGCTTAAAACACTCACTCACCTTATGAAGGTTTTTCTTCATAATGAAACATATTTCAGTCACATGCAAATTATGAAATTAAATTTCTGCCATAGAGAGATCGTAGTGCTAAATATTTTCGAGGTCTTGTATGCACTGATGTTTGAGAACACAGGCACCCTCCTCTGCCATAACATATCCACTAAACATATCGGGCGAAAAAAAATAATAATAAAACTTCTATTCACACACACACACACACACACACACACACATACACACATGTTCACGATTCGTAGCACGCGCCATCCGCCGACTGCTGGGAAGCCGTGTCCACTCAAGTCGGGAGAGACCCGCACGCACATCGGCCACGCAAGCAGTTGAGCGCACCCGTAGCAGATGCTCACAGGCCAGAGAGACTGACACCGTGTCCACCGAGCAATCAGCCGATCAGTTTACAGGAGGGGAATAATCGTCCAGCGCAGACACTGGCCGTATCGAATGTTACAAGCAGTACACATGCTCACTTCTTTCACTGCTCAACCAGCATACAGGACAAGCCCACATGACTATGGGAACGAGCCGAAACGTCGTCACAGGGTAAGTGGCGGCCAAGCCCACACGACGCTCTCCCCTGCTGCTGGCTGCAGCACACTGTGGGACAAGGAGATGTGGCTCTGAAGAATAGTCCTAACTGCAGTTCCACCCTGATCATAGACTTCCCCCTGTTTCAGAAACCACATTACCCAGTCCAAGACAGGGATGTTGTTGTCCACACCCTCAAACTTCTCACGCAAATGGTAGATTCCTCCAATTAAAATGGGTTATTTTCAAAGACAGGAGAAATCAGACGATGCATGCATTTCCACAATGCTGAAATATCGTTAGCTGTTGCGAAAATCGTGCACAACAGTATGACATAGGCTATCTTTCCTCTATGCATTCCCTCGGCAGGTAAAAACCAATGTGTTCTTATAAGGTTAGTACCTGTTACATCCCACATCACAGGACTAAAATATTAGACTCATTTTTGGCGTGTGAAGCCAAATGCCGTGTTGCCTATGAAGTCTCTTAAGGCAGTAGCACAGATGTATTGTAAATATCTGGTTTATACTATGTGTTACTTTATAAATTCGGTAATATAGCTGATTTTACTACGATGGTCATCTATCCTTGTGTAGATGAGAAATGGTAAACTCAATAAAAGATCTCACCCCAACAAAAATACGCCTGATTACTTGCCAAGCACATCTGTGGTACGCTCACCCTCAATTCCAATCGCCCTGCAGCATGTCGTTGATATCAAATTGACAGACTAATTAATCGAATTGATCATGAGAACCCCTTTGCATGGTGGGTAATTTTTTTCCTGCAGTCGGATTACATGTGCCAGGTAGCTGAAATGGGAATCAGGCGATGATCTTCTCGAGGAACACTACTGAGAAAATTTAGAGAACCAACATTTGAAGCTGACTGCAGAAGGTTTATACTGCTGCCAGCATACATTTCTCAGAAGGACCACGAAGATGAGATGCAAGAAACTACTGCTCATATGGAGGCATAAAGACAGTCATTTCCCTCGCTCTGTTTGCGAGTGGAATAGGAAAGGAAATTAGTGGTGGTACATGGTACACTCCGCCGCACACTGTACGATAGCTTGCACAGTAAGTGTGTAGATATATGTGTAAATTTAGTATACCTATTAAGATGCCACACCATCCATTTATAGGTAGACAAAACTCGAGCAAATATGTTGTCTCATATATATCAAGGAAACAAAAGACAGAAATTCTGCTGCTGATTGCTTCTCAGTAAAAGTCCTCGTGTTAGCCCCTTATTTTCTCACTGCAATCATTCGCAGCATGTGAGAAGTTGTAATATGCTTCCCCACAACACCTAAAAGAAGGGGTGTAGAGCTTGCCTCTCAACTCCCTCCTCGACAAATTGTCGCTTACGTGTCACATTCTCATGAAAGTTCCAGTCTTCATTATATAGCATTTGAATCCACTCGATTTCTCGAAATCCCATCACGTTCTGACTGCACTGTTCCATTAGTTAGAGGGCTGTCTAGGGGGTGCAGACGAGAACAGACGAGAACTCTACCCAAGGGAGGGATGGGAGGGCAGAGCTTTGGCCCATTCCCACCCCCAAACTGATTACATACAGAATATGCACATTGAATTAAACAATGTATTAATAACACTGATTTGAATGTCGTGTAATGAGTCCTCTCAAGCACAGGCTGAGTCTATTTACTACCAATTTTCAGAAGGGTGAGGCGGGGGGGGGGGGGGTTGAAGTAGATGCGGAGGGGTGAGCGGGAGGGGGAAAGTGGCTCAGAACTGAACTGGTCGCAGGTTCGAATCCTGCCTCGAGCATGGATGTGTGTAATGTCCTTAGGTTAGTTAGATTTAACTAGTTCTAAGTTCTAGAGGACTAATGACCTCAGAAGTTGAGTCCCATAATGCTCAGAGCCCGAGCTTCCTAACACCCTCTTTCTCAGCTGTGTCTCTCGTTGTGCGGGTGGCAGAGGCAGTAGGCTCGCACAGTCGTGGCTACCTGCGGCCACGCACCCAACAGGTGCTGTTCTTTCTGTGCGGCAGGCGTCCTACCATTCTCTCTGTCTGCCTCTCTCTCTCTCATCCAGCGCTGAGGTCGGCTGGACAACCTTCTAAGGGAAAAATTATATCACAAATCTAGACCATTCTAAACTGAGTATTCGATATTACGAACCAATGGTCGGTAATGTGAATGATTTTGCCTAGTGTTTGGAAACAGAAAACTGCTGCTGCATCGCCGTTATTGGCGATACCTTGGAAAAAAAATTGTACGGGATCTTATTTGTGTCAACTGTGAAGTTTGCCGCTTTTTACAGTTCTAAAAAAAAAATGATCCTCCAACAATGGACTATTAAAAGGAATTGTTCGCATACAATTTGAGGGAATTATATTGAATTGCGTGGGAGGAAATTCATGACTAAACACCTGTCGTACTGTGAAGGGAACAGTATGGTGAGCACTAACAAGGCAGCGACTACACCCGTATCCGGGAGTGCAAAGAAGGAAAAAGAAAATGGTCTCGGATCCAAACTTCATTTCCGTCAATGGATTACTGTAAGGCACTAAACGAAACGCGTAGGTTTATTACAGGATGTTCGGAACCCACCCCATTTCTAAGTAGAGAACTGTAACGGACGTATTAAAGCTGATACACGTCGCTTCAAACAGTTGCTTGGAGCTCAACTCGTTACATTAGTAATAAAAGAAATAAAAGACTAAATACCTGTTAGTTCTTAGGATAAGATGGTCTAATATGTACGTTGTTTTGACGCTAAAGACTCACGACTGGCTGCATATATCGCATGTTTACGGTGTTCGTGACACTTGACACAGAATAACAAAGTGACTGACAGCAGTTTGCTTACAGAAGAGCTACGGCAGCAACAGCTACGCGTAGAACGATCTCGGCCGCGCTTTCTCGTTTGTTCACCGTTGTTGCATCGCCCTGCAGTCCACGACTAGCATCTTGGTCTAACCGTTGTGGTTTTCCTCGTGTGCTCTGTTTTTCTCCGCTGATTGTTTTTATAAACCCAAAAAATATTTTCGGCTATCAGCGACAGGGACCAAAAAATAATGACGTGCTGCAGGCTAACGGCAAACGTACGAGGAAAATCAGTTGTGAACACCGCAGCCGTTGCTGGCGCTGGCGTACAGGAGGGCTTCCAGGTAAACGACGGTCCTCTCAATAAGTACACTACTGGCCATTAAAATTGCTACACCACGAAGATGACGTGCTAGAAATTTATCCAACAGGAAGAAGATGCTGTGATATGCAAATGATTAGCTTTTCAGAGCATTCACACAAGGTTGGCGCCGGAGGCGACACCTACAACGTGCTGACATGAGGAAAGTTTCCAACCGATTTCTCATACACAAACAGCAGTTGACCGGCGTTGCCTGGTGAAACGTTGTTGTGATGCCTCGTATAAGGAGGAGAAATGCGAACCATCAGGTTTCAGACTTTGATAAAGGTCGGATTGCAGACTATCGTATCGCGACATTGCTGCTCGCGTTGGTCGGGATCCAATGACTGTTAGCAGAATATGGAATCGCTGGGTTCAGGAGGGTAATACGGAACGCCGTGCTGGATCCCAACGGCCTCGTATCACTAGCAGCCGAGATGAGAGGCATCTTATTTGCATGGCTGTAACGGGTCGTGCAGCCACGTCTCGATCCCTGAGTCAACAGATGGAGACGTTTCCAAGACAACAACCATCTCCACGAACAGTTCGACGACGTTTGCAGCAGCATGGACTATCAGCTCGGAGACCATGGCTTCGGCTACCCTTGACGCTGCATCACAGACAGGAGCGCCTGCGATGGTGTACTCGACGACGAACCTGGGTGCACGAATGGCAAAACGTCATTTTTTCGGATGAATCCAGAATCTGTTTCCAGCATCATGATGATCGCATCCGTGTTTGCCGACATGGCCGTGAACGCACATTGGAAGCGTGTATTCGTTATCGCCATACTGGCGTATCACCCGGCGTTATGTTATGGGGTGGCATTGGTTACACGTCTCGGTAACCTCTTGTTCGCATTGACGGCTCTTTGAACAATGGACGTTACATTTCACATGTGTTACGACCCGTGGCTGTACTCTTCATTCGATCGCTGCGAAACCCTACATTCCAGCAGAATAATGCACGACCGCATGTGCAGGTCATGTAGGGGCCTTTCTGGATACAGGAAATGTTCGACTGCTGCCCTGGCCACCACATTCTCCAGATCTCTCACCAATTGAAAACGTACGGTCAATGGCAGCCGAACAACTGGCTCGTCACACTACGCCAGTCACTACTCTTGATGAACTGTGGTATCGTCTTGCAGCTACATGGGTAGCTGTACCTGTACACGCCATTCAAGCTCTGTTTGACTCAATGCCCAGGCGTATCAAGGCCGTTGTTACGTTCAGAGGTGGTTGTTCTGGGCACTGATTTCTCAGGATCTATGCACCCAAATTGCGTGAAAATGTAATCACATGTGAGTTGTAGTATAATATATTTGTCCAATGAATACCGGTTTATCATCTACATTTCTTCTTGGTGTAGCAATTTTAATGGCCAGTAGTGTAGTTAGTAAATACTACACTGTACTCAAGTAGAACACTGTAATGCTCGCATTAAAGCTGATACACGTCGCTTCAAACAGTTGCTGTGAGCTCAACTCGTTACATTAGTAATAAAAGAAATAAAAGACTAAATACCTGTTAGTCCTTAGAATAAGATGGTCTAATATGTACGTTGTTTTGACGCTAAAGACTCACGACTGGCTGCATATATCGCAGGTTCATAGTGTTCGTGACACTTGACACAGAATAACAAAGTGACTGACAGCAGTTTGCTTACAGAAGAGCTACGGCAGCAACAGGCAGGCGCAGAACGAGCTCGGGCGCGCTTTCTCGTGTGTTGACCGTTGTTACATCGCCTTGGAGCCCACGACTAGCATCTCAATCTAACCATTGTGTTTTTCCTCGTCTGCTCTGTTTTTTCTCCGCTGATAGTTTTTATAAAGACAAAAAAATGCTTTCGGCTAACAGGGAAAGGGACCAAAAAATAGCGACGTGCTGCAAGCTAACGGCAAACGTACGCGGAAATTCAGCCGTGAACAGCGCAGCCGTTGCTGGCGCTGGCGTACAGGAGGACTCCCAGGTAAACGACGGACCGGCGCCATCGGCCCTCTCAATCAGTATGTTATTCTGAGCCAAGGGCGATAACTTCGAAACTGTAACTATACAGCAAACTAGTAATGTTCAATTTTTCTCAGCGTTATACGCCAGCACTGTGAACAAATCAGATAATTATTAGTTACTGGAGAATACCTGTCTCCTTTGTAGGCAATACATATCGAAAGTACAAAGGCTAGTCACGCGCCGCGCGGGATTAGCCGAACGGTGTAAGTGCGCTCAGCCATAGGCTGTGCGGCTGGTCCCGGCGGAAGTTCGAGTCCTCCCTTGGGCATGGGTGTGTGTGTTTGTCCATAGGATAATTTAGGTTAAGTTGTGTGTAAGCTTAGGGACTGATGGCCTTAGCAGTTTAAGTCCCATAGGACTTCACACACATTTGAACATTTTTGGACCCAGTCTCGAATTCCAGACCAGCGCAGCTGGGACCGTCGACATCGTGAGCACCGTTCTGCCGTTCCGCGATTTTAGTAAAACACTTCGCACCGATTCTTCCGACACGGCCGCACTCCATCCCCCGCACCCCTCCCGCCACGCTAGTCCAGCTGAGTCGGGCTTAATGCGTGGACTTTAACGGGCTCTGCGTCCGCCGACGTCAAACGGCAGTCTCCGTTGCTACAGACATTCGCTTTGCAGTCTGAACAACAAGACAGGTTCATTCGCCCATTTCCCACTCCACACGCGGCACCCACCACTCGCGCCTGTGCCGTCGATACCTGGACTCGGGATTCGCGCGCCACAAAAGGCCTGTCGCACAAGACGGACGAGCAGGGGGCCGCCGGCTGCCGTGATGGATGGGTGGACGGGCGGCCCGCGCACCACCCCTCGCTGGCTGCCTACGTCTGCCGGTTTGTGGACGCCGGGACGCGCGCCGCCTGCTATGATCATGTCGCGCACTCTCGTACCTGCTGTGTAGCGAAACCGAGTCGCTCTGCTGCCGTCAGCTGTCGCGGCCTGTTGCCGACTCCACGCCGTTACACCCTGTGGCCGGCAGCAGCCGCTGCTCGTTCCAGAAACAACAGTCACAGAACGCGATCTCCACAGCCCTTTTTCGGTTCAATATTAAGAGCCCGAGCGTCGCGAAAAACTTCCCACTAAATTCCGACACAATGACGACGACATTTACTCCTTTTTAGCCATCCGTACTACACTCGGTAATAGCGGGACCCACATAGGATCACTTTGTTCTCGTCCATCGGCGTGTCTGTCCGACTGTTCAAAATGGTTCAAATGGCTCTGAGCACTATGGGACTTAACATCTGAGGTCATCAGTCCCCTAGAACTTAGAACTACTTAAACCTAACTAACCTAAGGACATCACACACGTCCATGCCCGAGGCAGGATTCGAACCTGCGACCGTACCGGTCGCGGGGTTCCAGACTGACGCGCCCAGAACCGCTTGGCCACAGCGGCCGGCGACTGTTCAAAACTAGTTTTTCTGAGGAACAGGTGGGCGCAGCAAGTTCCTTGTCGATGAAAAAAATGTAGCCCTAGCTTCTAAGTCAATGCAATCAAAAGATATTGCCATTTATGTTCCATATTGTGATACTCGCAAGTTAGTCGTCAAAACCAACAGAATCATGAAATTTGCCAAGAAGCAAGGTTTCAAAGTACAATTAAAGGAAAAAATGCTAACACCGTTAATTTGTGATTATATCACAAGAACAAAATTTTTTTCATTCGGTATTGCACCGTCTGTTTGTCTGTTAGGACCCCTTTTTCTTAGGGACGGGTAGACATATCAAGTTGAAACTTACGTCACATACTGAGTGAGGTCTATAGTCTTTTGGTGAGGTGAAGAAATTAAGCTTCTAAGTAAATGCAATCAAAAGATACGACCACCTACGTCAGATATTTTGGTATTCCCAAACTCAGTCGTGAAAACCTATACGATACTTCACCTTGACTTAGAATCATACAATTTGGCAAGAAGAAAGGTTTCACTATACAACCAAACGATAACATCCCAAAATTGTTGATGTATAAAAAAATATTTCTTTACTCATTTGCTACCCGACTTCAAACTTGAAATTAAAACATTCTCGAAGGTCTTGGAAGCTCCGGGACCGATACCTCGCCGGTACCGATGTCAGCAAGAAGCAAAAATCGCCGAGATGTTCGATTCTCGGAACTGATCAACTGCCTGTACGAGACCGTATCAGTCTTCTGACTGCTTTGATGCTTTGGTGGATGTATTCCATTCTCTTGTTTTCCTCTACAGTTTTTACGCTCCACAGCTCCCTCTAGTACCATGGAAGTTATTCCGTCATATCTTATCACAAATCTTATCATCCCTCATTCCTTAACTAATCAGTCCACTTAATTTTCAGCATTCTTCTGTAGCACCACATCTAAGACTCTTCGATTCTCTTCTGTTCGGGTTTCAGCTCTCCATGTGTCACTGCCATATAGCGCTGTGTTCCAAACGTACTCTCTCAGAAATTTCTTCCTCATTTGCTTCCTGTTCCCTTTAAAGATGAAGAATCGTAAATCACCGTTTTTACTTCTTGAAGTATTCGTTAGTTCTAGACTCAAGACAATAGGTGTGTAACAATTGTCTATTCTTACTTTAAAAACTTTATCTCTTATTTGCAAGCACTACGTTCGCATTTCCGTCCTGCGTTTCATTATCTCTCTCTCTCTCTCTCTCTCTCTCTCTCTCTCTGTCTCATTCCACCCCCTACCCCTCCCACACTTCTATCTCTTTTTGTTGAGAAGACAAACCTGTGAGTGATCACATGTTGTCCTATATCTCTCTTTACCCTCTCGAAAAGTCGTCAACAATCAGTTTGTCGTAACTATGGGAGTCCAAGTTGTTTCTGTTTAAAGAGGCAACCTATGTACACCGCATACACGGAAAAGTCATCGTCCGCTAAGACACAACGGGGACGAAAATATGTGTCGAGTGATCGTGACGGAGAGTCGCTGAACAGGATTGTGACGAAAAATAAGAGGACTACACCTGCAAGAGTCGCTGCGGAACTGAATTCTAAAATCAATCGTCGGAGATTTAAATGCCCGTAAGAGGGAAACCTGGTGTGGGTACCCCGACACACGGAGCGTGCGGCAGTGGAAGAAAGGCGTTTGGTCGCGTCAGTATTGTTTCACACATCACGGAGGTTCGGTGATGATTCGGAAAGCCGTACCGTGCTGTCCCGTGGACCCACCGTGTCATTCTGCAACAACGCATTACTGCCAAGGATTAGGTGATGACTTTGGGTGATTAGGTCCACCCCGTGGCACAGTGCTTGTTCCCCAACCGAGATGTCCCAAGACGACAGCGCCTCTGTTCGCACAGTTCGCATTATCCAGGACTTGGTTTGTGGGCACGAGGATGAATTGCCGCATCTCCCCTGTCCATCTCAGGCGCCGTATCTCAGTGTTATTGAGTCCTTGTGGTCTCCTTTGGAAAGAAGTATACTCGATCGCTATCCACCTCCATTGTCGTCACCTGAATTTGCCACTGTTTTGCGGGAAGAATGGTGGAAGATTCCCTCGGAAACCATACAGGCCTTCTCTATTTGTCCAGTCCGAGACGACTGGAAGCTGTTTTGAATGCGAACTGTTTCCTACACGTGATTATGCACGATAATGAGTTGTGTTCTGGTATTTTCATTTTTTTTTGTAGACCCGACTCTATCTGTTAAGGTCAGCGCACGCTCAGTATGCTCGGGATTAACTTGGAACCATCTCACGCCATCGGTTCCCTTTTGCTGCAGTCGTATCGAGGCATCAACAGGCTACAAGGGTACTAATTAGCGTTAGTAAGGGAATCGTGTGAGAAATCGGAAATCAGCTGGTGCGGTGCGGTGCGCGGCGTGAGGCGGGAAGACGGGCGGCGCGGTCAGCACGCTAGCAGACTCCCAGGGCGCGGCCGGTTACTCGCGGCCTATTTTTGCACCCCTGCCAAAACATCCGCCGGCGCGAGGCGCGAGGCGCTCGTTTGCCGACGACGCCGCACGAGGTCGGCCATTCGGCAGGCGCTGGTTCCCTCGTACCCCGACACGTCCTCCGTCTCGAAAAACGTGCGCACATCCGATTGTTGTGCATCGCCATCCGTCGCTGGAGTGACCGAAACAATCGTTCGTAATTCACCTTCCAAGTGAATGCCACATAAAACGCGCCACTTTTAATGGCTACTGAGGCGCTTTTCTTCCCGCGGCGTAAGTGACTTCAACTGACGTCGAACAACACCGGCGAGGTAAAGTGTAAGTACGAACTGTACTGCGTCTCTGAGAGCTGAAGACGTCAAACCACTGACCATCATCATCATCATCATCCATCATCATCATCAGTGTTTTGCCAAAAGGCAGGTCTTCACATGGTAGTTCTCCAGGCTGTCCGGTCTTTTGCCATCCTTTTCAGGTCTGCATAATTTCCTCTTCCCTTTATGTCGTATATCATCTTGTATCTCCTTCTTCCTCTGTTTTCTCCCACAAACCAATCCTTCCAAAGCATTAACTAGCAAGCACTCCCTTCTCAATGAATGTCCCAACCACTTCTTTTTTCCTTTCTCTTACAACCTTCAGCAGACATCTTCTCTCACCAATCCTTTCCAATACTCTTTCATTACTCACTCTTTCCATCCAGCTTATTCTCTCCATTCTCCTCCACATCCACATCTCAAATGCTTCTAACCATTTTTCATCCTCTCGTCTCAGTGTCCATGTTTCTGCCCTATATAGTGCCACACTCCAGACAAAACATTTCCGAACCCTTTTCATTAGTCCTTTATCTAATATGCCACATAACAGTCTCCTCTTTCTGTTGAATGCGTCCTTCGCTATGGCAATTCGAGTTTTCACCTCCTGGTGACATCTCAAGTCTTCAGTTATTTAAATTCACTTACTTGGCTAATGGTAGATTGTCCTATTTTAATATTGGACAGTCTGCGTCTTGTACTGATGACCATACTCTTTGTCTCTGCTGTGTTTATTTGCATCCCGTATTCCACACAAGCTTCATTCAGATCTTTCAGCATGTTATTCACTGTCCGCTCACTTTCTGCCACTAATACCATGTCATCAGCAAATCTTATACATTCTATTCTATTTCCACCAATACATATTTCTCTTCTCCCATCTAAGCTTTTCGCAATAATCTCTTCAAGGTATGCGTTAAACAACAGTGGGGAAAGGCAACAACCTTGTCTAACACCTCGTTCAATGCTGCTTCCTTCTGACATTTCATTATGACATGACATTCCTTATCCTTTCTTTCTGGTGTAAATATAGATTCTGTATCAGTCGTCTCTCTTTCCAATCTACTCCTTTCCTCTTCAAGATATCCATCAGCTTGTTCCACTGAACTCTGTCAAAAGCCTTTTCTAAATCTGTAAAAACAGCAAAGATTTCTCTGCCCTTTTCCATATATCTTTCCCCTATAGTTCTTAGTAGGCCAATAGCATCTCTATTTCCTTTTCCTCTTCTAAATCCGAACTGCTCCTCTGCAATCCCTCTATCCAGCTTGCCATATAACCTTCTATTCAACACTCTCAGCAAGACTTTAGCCGCGTGAGAAATTAGACTGATGGTCCGGTGCTCTTCACATTTTTTAGTGTTTCTAAACGACTGACGAGGACGAGTTTATAGTTATGGGACACAAGATGTCTGTCGCCCACTGCCACTGTGTGTTCGTCAGCGGTTTCTGAATC
This sequence comes from Schistocerca cancellata, assembly GCF_023864275.1. Classification (NCBI taxonomy): domain Eukaryota; kingdom Metazoa; phylum Arthropoda; class Insecta; order Orthoptera; family Acrididae; genus Schistocerca; species Schistocerca cancellata. The sequence continues at coordinate 828,337,789 of NC_064630.1, read as the reverse complement.
CTGCTTTATTTACGGTTTTTTTTTCTACTGTTGCCTACGCTGTTATAGTTACCCTTTGGTACAGGGTGCCCGTAAAATATACTACTTCATGTACCTTAAAATAAGGGACCTAGCTTACATGAGCCACCCTGGATGGAGACAGATTATGGAAGTTGGGTCACCCGCGTTACGGTGCACGAAACACTGCATTTTGCGAGCTATTCTCATTTTCGCACCCTGCACGTCCGGTGCCGCCGGTGGGTGTAGTTGGAGTACCTCCCGTCTCAGCTGTACCTGGTGCAATGCGCGGCAGCCCCCCCCCCCCCCCCCCGCTCCCCTGGATTCCGCTGCCAGTCGCCTCGTGACGTCGCGGCTGTTACTGGCGCCAGCGATATGTCGCGCCCGCTCGCGTGTTGGCGCCGGTTCCTGACCGCACGACCTCCAAACACGAGCCGCACCAGTGGGCTGCCAGAGAGCACCACGCACGCTCTCTCCACCATTCGCTCCACGTATTGTTTCCGTCTCGTAGCGCAGTTAGTCGCAGTCTCCATTCCCATTTCCACGAATTTTCTTACCGACCTGTGAACGAGTACTTCCCGTTAGCCCGCCCGGTTGGCCGTGCGGTGTAACGCACGGCTTTCCGGGCAGGAAGGAACGCCTGGTCCCCAGCACGAATCCGCCCGGCGGACTTGTGTCGAGGTCCGGTGAACCGGCCAGTCTGTGGATGTTTTTAGGCGGTTTTCCCTCTGCCTCGGCGAATGCGGGCTGGTTCCCCTTATTCCGCCTCAGCTACACTATGTCGGCGACTGCTGCGCAAACAAGTTCTCCACGTACGCGCACACCACCATTACTCTACCACGCAAACATAGGGGTTACACTCGTCTGGTGTGAGACGTTCCCTGAGGGGTCCACCGGGGGCCTAACCGCACAATAACCCTGGGTTCGGTGTGGGGCGGCGGAGGGGTGAAGTGGACTGCGGTAGTCGTCGTGGGGTTGTCGACCACTGCGGCTGTGGCGGGGACGGAACCTCTCTGTCGTTTCTAGGTCCCCGGTTAACATACGATCCAATACTTCCTGTCACCTTTAATGTTGTTCGTCTAGTAACTCGCAGGTATGCTGTGTTTTATCAGACACGTGTTTCGCCCCGACTTTTTAAAGTATCTTGAGCTGCATGTTTTGGCACATCTGTTTCGCCCCGACTTTTTAAGGTATGGGTACCTTCAGTAGCCTGAAATGCATTTCCCTTTACCACCAAAACGAGCAGAGGTGTGCGTTCTTGCCTGATGGGCAAGCCGGGAACGACCGCCCCCCCCCCCCCCCCCCCCCCGCGTCATCGCTGGACGCGGTACGCTCGCCCGGCCGTTGCCGACCTTTGGACCTCGGAGCCGCTGCCGCTCTTCACCTCACTCGACAAGCTGAGCTGGCGTCGCGAGGCTCAGTGCACCCACTTCCAGTCCTCCCACCAAGGAAAAACCTTCGGCAGTACTGGGAATCGTAGCCGGTTACCGCCTATCAGCCAGACACGCTGACCGCTCAACTACTAGAGGACTCGTGAACTTCGACATTCTTCCATTGTACTTAAACTGTTGTAATCTACCTGATCCTCAAATGTGGGTTGTATATGAAACCTGCTTCTCGGAACGGTAGACAACATTTCAAGCAAATGGTATTAAACAGTTATATTACGAAATGAATCAATGACAATACTTAACTTTGACAACAACGCAGTAGTGTCGCAAGCAAAGGGCGAAACACAAATAAGATATCTCTTCAGTATATACAATTCCCAAGTCGTCGGTCTCGAAGTGCCTAAACTTGATGCTGCTGTCGAAGTGGGCCATGACAAGCCGGCGCGGCGCTTATGTCGTCTTCACATAGAGGCCGCTGCCGTAGCGTTGTCGTCCTGGAGAGGGGCGGTCAGCGAGCGATTGGCTGACGTCTTCTCCACAGCCGTCTCTGCTGTCTCGTTTCGGACTGGCGTGCCGGCGCTTCACTTTACGCTGTGAAATAAACCGTCGACCTGCTCCAGCCGTGCACGGTTACCGCTAAATATCTGCGGCCGGACTACTTGTTGGCCTACCGGTGGTAAATCACATGCACAGAGCTTCCTCGTGAATCAGTCTGTCTATTAGTTAAAACTGTATCAAAATCCCTGCAGTAGTTCCTAAGGTCAGCCTTCATACGCAGTCGTGACAATGTGATGGTGGGCTTCATTAAAATCTGTATAAACACAGATGCTGCAAACAACCCTGGCTGTGACACTTCAGTCCGTCATACGTCTTTTACTGTATGTCTCGTTCATCCGCTATTCGAGTCTTTGCTGAAACATAAAAATTAAAAAAAAAATTAAAATAACTGGGAGAAAAGAGCTGGTCACAAGCTGAAACTAGAGTTCCGTGTATCTTCTCTACATGGGTGCACAACAAGCCGTCATATTTTGACATCCACACGCAACTAGTATCCACCTTCATTGTTCATTCCCTGCCGTGTTCAAAGATGCTACTTGGACGAGCGACTACCTGTGTACAGCGCGCTTCAAAAAGACTCGTGTGGTTTCACGAGACTGCAACTTGTACCTGAGTGAAGACAGAAACCCGAGGCAAACATTTTAACTTGTGGTTAGCCATCTAAACTGAATTTCACTTTGGCGCCAGTTGTAAGTGGCCAGTTGGTGTGATTTCGCTGCGAGTCTCCGTCCTTCAGAGCGAAGAGTTGGCGGCGATCCCCCAGGACACCTGCCGCTCTCCAGTCTCAGCTGGACGAGGGAGGGAGGGCAGGGGCGCGCTCGCCGTAGCCAGCCGCCGAGGCGCGCCCACCGCCGACAACTGCAGGGCGCCTTCCCCCTCCCTCACTTCTGTCGCCTCGCAAGCTTCTGAAGGTCTCCCGCTCCGATAAGCAGCCATCTCGACGGTTCCATCACTCGGGAGTCACACAGGTGGTAAGCAGGTCGCTGCTGCCTGTCGCAGCTGACGCCAGGTGTGCCGCCGCCTTGGCGGCTGGCGACGTCTCTCTCCCACTGCCCTCATTATCTAGCGTCATATCCATTATGCAATCATCCGATCTGGATTCCTTCTCGAATTCAAATTCCGTGACGTAAGCAATCTTCGCTGAGTATTTCAGTGGTCCTAAATTGTTCGATAGGAGTGCTTCATTTGTGTGTACTTTCGAAGATCAGAGTGTAAACGTATGGTTTTATGTAAGTCTAGGCACGTCTCACACCCGGTTACTGCCGTAAAGCTCACCCGCTTGAGGATCGGGAGACTGGGAGCTCTCTGGTGGGCTCCCGTTTTCTGGCAAAACTTAGTCGAGGACGGGAGAAACAGCGGCTGTGGGGGTAAAATACCCAAAAGAAAAGTCACGACGCACCCGGCACTGACGATCGCGGACGGCGTTAATTCCTTTTCTGCCAGTGTTTTATGTTAGCCGCAGGTTGACGGCTAAGTAATTCGACAGCATTAAGTACCGCAAATAAAATACTACTCGTCGCCCTCAGTGGATGTGAAAGTGGTAGCTTTCTCAACTGAAGCAAGTGCTTCTCTGTATCATCTGGTAGTTTTTGTACTCTTTCTTCGGTAGGAAATGAATTTGAAGAGGTTTTCCTATAACAGAAGTACGCCATTAATCAAGCAGAAACAACCAAAGAGTTGCAGATTCCAGGAAACTCCTACTCACTGAAGTCACCCGTAGTTGTCACACAACGTTCTGTGAGTATTTCTCACCCCTACTTTACTCGCTAAATATTTCAAAATACTAGTTGTTTCTCTTGATATTGAAGGTCCTTTGTCTGCGTTTGCTTTAACTATAACATATGTTTTTGAGTGCGGTTCGCCTTTAGCAAAACACAGTTTTATTTTTTTGTCCCAGACATGTTTCACTGCAGTTGCAGCATCATCATAGGTTTTTTTTATTGTTATGACTCTTAAACATAAGGAATGTTCTTTACTGTTTAATACATACAAATATTAGTTTCTAAAGCGTAATTACAGGTTTTTGAGGAGCACATAAAATTGTGTATTCATACCTTCTTACGAATTTTTATAGTGTCTGGTTTTCTTTACAGTTTGTCACTTGCAACTATGTGCAACTTCCTGTAGGCAAAACCATTTACCCAAAAATTACGATTTCTAAGCTGTGGTGGCTATGGCTGAGATTAATTATTTATGGGAAAGTGTGTGTGTGTGTGTGTGTGTGTGTGTGTGTGAGTGTGTGTGTGTGTGTGTAAAGAAAGAGGGAGGGGGAGAGAGAGAGAGAGAGAGAGAGAGAGAGAGAGGAGGGGAGAGGGAGTAGGTTTGAGGATTTATCATTATTACTATAAATTTATATATTATAGAAAGAGAGAGAGGGGGGGAGAGTAGGTTTGAGGATTTATCATTATTACTATGATTATATTTATTTATTTTTAGTTTTATGTGCGTGTATGTGTCTGTATGTGCGTGTGTGTGTATGTGTGTGTGTGGGGGGGGGGGGGGAGTTGAATCGGTTGGTATTATCTACTAATTATTAATGTCACGCATAGCCACAACAGCATAGAAATCGTAATTTTTGCGTAAATGTTTTGCCTACATCAAGTTGTATATAGTTGCAGGTGACAAACTGTAAAGAAAAACAGACACTATAAAAACACAATACAGCAGGAATACCACACCATGTGGTAAGAAGGTATGAAACCACAATTTTCTGTGCTCCTCAAAAACCTGTAATTACTATTTAGAAACTAATAGTTCTATGTATTTAAACAGTAAAGAACATTCCTCATGTTTAGCAGCCATAGCAATAAAAAAAACACTGATGATGCAACTGCAGTGAAACATGTCTGGGACAAAAAACAAAATTGTGTTTTGTTAAAGGCGGACTCCACTCAAAAACATGTTAGTTATTTGATTATAGCCATGTAGCGAAATTACACAGGGTAAAATAATCAAATGGTGTGTGTGTGTGTCTGTGTGTGTGTGTGTGTGTGTGTGTGTGTGAGAGAGAGAGAGAGAGAGAGAGAGAGAGAGCGAGAGAGAGAGAGAGAGAGAGAGAGTGTGTGTGGAGACAGCATGCACTGCCGGGCAAGTGACGTCAGGCACAGGATAGGCCAGACTCACCCGCATAAACCACAGGTCCTCCTTTGGGTTTACCGGACTCTTGTTTTTGTTTTCTTTCTATTTCCGTATGTCTGCTTCATTCGAAGCGATCCACCTCGGCAGAGTGGCCAATCCAATTACGTAAGGGAAATGAGTTTGGCGTCAGAGTCGTAAGACAATAGCAGGAAGCCGTGCCGTGTACTTCCCCCCACTGTGCACCTGGCCTTCTGTTTTTGTTAATAGACTGAGTTTCGCCTTCCCATTTTGCCATCGTGCGCTACCGTCTACACCAGTATGAAGGCTGCCTCCATATGCTGAGCCTTTACCTCCACCGTCCTTACAGTGCATTCCTGTGAGTCAATCAGCGTCCACACTCGGTACCTTAACGAGCAACGACACATACCGACCGAGTGGCAAGCAGGTCCCGCGGTGACGACCCGTCATTTAAATGACTCTGGGTTGGCTGGGGAACCGCACTGAGTCACGGTAGCGCCATTGTTCTACCAACACAGATGGAAGATAAGAGAAGAGTGTTCACCTGGTACACAACTACCTCCCAACACCCCGCACATGTCTGCCTAGGTCTGGGCGAGCTCACGCCTCTTGTAAGAAGTGTGACATGACCCAAAAACGATGATGCGGTGCACTGTCTTGCTGAACGTACACGTTTCTAGCAGCTCCCTGCTTGGCTCGTCATAATGGAAGATGAAAAAAAGCCGTTGCATGCCTACCGAACAAAGCTTCCTAGCTTTCCGTCTACGTCGTAGGTACGCACATAGCAACACATCGGCCGAAACGTTTCTCCCCCACATCGCTGCTGACATCTTTCTGCTGTCTGTCGTGTGCAGGCTGGAGGCGATGTTCGTCGCTTATTAATTATTCAGTCCTGATCTTAATTAAAATCCATAAATGCCGCGTATCGGCAACAGACACAAAAGTACACAGGGTGCAAATGCGTTCGAACTGACGTAGAAATATTTTCCTTGATCTACAGAACGTTGCAGAGCTACAGAGAGATAAGAGACATACCATAAAAAGTTTTAAAAAACATTCCTGCCAGAAAAAGATACATAGTCCCTTGCCAAATTTGAGGGGAAAGTCGGTGTCTGTTTCTAGAAAAGATAATTCTTGTTGTTGTTGTTGTTGTTGTTGTTGTGGTCTGGTTTGATGCAGCTCTCCAGGCTACTCTATCCTCTGCAAGGTTCTTCATTTCCCAGTACCTACTGCAACCTACATCCTTCTGAATCTGCTTAGTGTATTCATCTCTTGGTCTCCCTCTACGATTTTTACCCTCCACGCTGCCCTTCAATACTAAATTGGCGATCCCTCGATGTCTCAGAACATGTCCTACCAACTGATCCCTTCTTATAGTCAAGTTGTGCCACAAGCTCCTCTTCTCCCCAATTCTATTCAATAGTTATGTGATCTACCCATCTAATCTTCAGCATTCTTCTGTAGCACCACATTTCGAAAGCTTCCATTCTCTTCTTGTCCAAACTATTTATCGTCCATGTTTCACTTCCATACATGGCTACACCCCATAAAAATACTTTCAGAAACGACTTCCTGACACTTAAATCTATACTCGATGTTAACAAATTTCTCTTCTTCAGAAACGCTTTCCTTGCCACTGCCAGTCTACATTTTATATCCTCTCTACTTCGACCATCATCAGTTATTTTGCTCCCCAAATAGCAAAACTACTTTAAGTGTCTCATTTCCTAATCTAATTCCCTCAGCATCACCCGACTTAATTCGACTACATTCCATTATCCTCGTTTTGCTTTTGTTGATGTTCATCTTATATCCTCCTTTCAAGACACTGTCCATTCCGTTCAACTGCTCTTCCAAGTCTCTGACAGAATTACAATGTCATTGGCGAACCTTAAAGTTTTTATTTCTTCTCCATCGATTTTAATACCTACTCCGAATTAATCTTGTGTTTCGTTTACTGCTTGCTCAATATACAGATTGAAATACTTCGGGGAGAGGCTACAATCCTGTCTCACTCCCCTCCCTACCACTGCTTCCCTTTCATGCTCCTGGACTCTTTATAAGTGCCATCTGGTTTCTGTACAAATTGTACCCCTGCCGCCTTCAGAATTTGAAAGAGAGTATTCCAGTCAAGATTGTCAAAAGCTTTCTCTAAGTCTACAAATGCTAGAAACGTAGGTTTACCTTTCCTTAATATATCTTCTAAGATAAGTGGTAGGGTCAGTATTGCCTCAAGTGTTCCAACATTTCTACGGAATCCAAACTGATCTTCCCCGAGGTCGGATTCTACCAGTTTTTCCATTCGTGTGTAAGGAATTCGTGTTGGTATTTTGCAGCCGTGACTTATTAAACTGATAGTTCGGTAATTTTCACATCTGTCAACAGCTACTTTCTTTGGGCTGTAATTATTATATTCTTCTTGAAATCTGAGGGAATTTCGCCTGTTTCATATATCTTGCTCACCAGATGGTAGAGTTTTGTCAGGACTGGCTCTCCCAAGGCCGTCAGTAGTTCTAATGGAATATTGTGTACTCCCGGGGCCTTGTTTCGACTTAGGTCTTTCAGTGCTCTGTCAAACTCTTCACGCAATATCATATCTCCCATTTCATCTTCATCTACATTCTCTCCCATTTCCATAATATTGTCCTCAAGTACATCGCCCTTGTATAGACCCTCTATATACTCCTTCCACCTTTCTGCTTTCCCTTCTATGCTTAGAACTGGGTTTTCCATCTGAGCTCTTGATATTCGTGCAAGTGGTTCTCTTTTCTTCTTTAATTTTCCTGTACGCAGTATCTATCTTACCTCTAGTGAGATAAGCCTCTACATCCTTACATTTGTCCTCTAGCCATCCCTGCTTAACCATTTTGCACGCCATGTCGATCTCATTTTTGAGACGTTTGTATTCCTTTTTGTCTGCTTCATTTACTGCATTTTTATAGTTTCACCTTTCATCAAATTCAATATATCTTCTGTTACCCAAGGATTTCTACTAGCCCTTGTCTTTTTACGTACTTGATCTATCTCTCAAAGCTACCCATTCTTCTCCTACTGTATTTCTTGCCCCCATTCTGTCAATCGTTCCCTAATGCTCTCTCTGTAACTCTCTACAACCTCTGGAAGTGGTAAATTTGTGTTAAGTTCTGTGGGACTAATCTGCTGAAGTCATCGGTGCCTAGGCTTACACATGTCCTGTGGATACACGTTACGTGTCTTTAATGCAGTGGCTTCCGTTGCCTTGTGCGTCCTCATGCCGTTGATCGTTGGTGATTATTGCGGCTTTAGGTGCAGAGTCCCACCTCGAGGGCAAGAGAGTGCCCTGAACCCCTCCTGCCCCCTCCTCCGTCCTTTTTCACAAGGCCGTTGGCGGAATGACGGTGACTTCTTACGCCGGTAGTCTTCGGCCGCCAATGCTGGTTATTAATCAAAATTTAAGCGCTGGTGGGTTTCGAACCCGGACCGGGGACGTTTTGATTATGAATTAAAGACGCTTCCCGTCTTTTTTTGTTTTTTATTTTTTTATATATTCTCCTGGGGAGTATAACAGGGATTCAAAAATAAGGAAGGAAAACTGCCACCGCCACTTTGACCCTAAATAAAGAAGCACCACTTCATGCGTTGACCCCTGTCTAATCCCAGCTGGGAGGGAAAGAAAACCACAGGGTAGCCATGAAAATTTAATACAGTGAGAATTTTTGTTATGGTTTTGGTATGTATACGAGAGCCTTGCGTAGTGAATCCAGCGGCGTCGGCCAGCAAGTCCAAACGCAGAGTGGAAGAAGATTCCGTAATCGGCTCTGTTAGGTTCGGGTAGGTTCAGCTCAGATCATTTCAGTTTTCGGCGTCTCATGGCTTGGACGTTCCAGCTGCGATCCGGATCATTAAAGGTGCTGCCTAGGAAATTACAGAAGTATTGCTGATAGTGTGCGTTGCGTGTTAGGACGCAGTGTCGTTCGTTGAGATAAATCCAGTATCCGAGCACTGACTTACGGCCAGAATTGGAAAGATAACGGATCGTGTGGCTACATATTCAGTTCACAGAGTGAGTTTTTGGTGGTGGGGTAAAAAGTCCCCTCTGGGTATAAAAGTGTTATGGATGTCCATCTGAGCGCGTGTTTGGCGTGTAAGACACAGTGAAAAGGCGGCGGTGAGGGAGGGGGGGGGGTCACCTTATCTGATTCCTGTTGTGTTCCCGAAGGACTCTGAAGTGTTCCTGTAAACTTGACCTTGGATGCTATGTTGCTTTAAGTCAGTTTAATCTGTTCTCTGGGTTTATCCCAACTTATGACCTTCAGAGTTTGAAATAGTATCTGCTGAATCATAGACTTTCTTGCAGTCTTTGAGTGTGATCACAGAATTCTTGAAACTCCCTGGCAGGTTAAAACTGTGTCCCGAAGCAGGGCTCGAACCTGGACCCTTTGTACTTCGTGGACAAGTGCTCTACCGACCGAGCTACTTTTTCAGTGCCCTGCCACCGAGCTAATTTTTTGGTGTCGTTATTTTAAAGTGAATCTTGTATTGAAATGAAATACTGTGAATTACAAAGCTTTACAAATTCTGATGCATAGATTAAGCAATATCGTTACTGTGTACCCAAGCACGACTCAGCACTCTCGCTCACAAATGTACTTCTGGGTAGCGACTTCCCTATTTAAACTGCCAGGATGTTTCAAATCGCTCCCCAGTACGTTACAGAATGAAAATTCCTCCTTGTTTACTTGACAACGTGACTATATAGTAAAATGTTGCACACGAATTTATCATGAACTGATAGCTGACTTTCCTGCTTATTGACAACAGCTGTCAACATAGACGTTAGCTTCTCGTAGAGCTGCAGTACACGTAATAATGCGTGGCAAACGCATTGCCGATGCGCTTGCTGTGACTGCCCACATTGCCGTTTATCGTCCGCCCCTCCCGGTGCACAAGTAGACGACAAGCAACCAGCTGTGTGTGTGTGTGTGTGTGTGTGTGTGTGTGTGGCGCCACGCCAGCCGACGATGTGTGGTTGCGCAACGCTTTTCGCGCCAGCGCCAAAGTCGAGCAGCGTAGCTAGCGCCGCTGCCATGTTGCGGCCAAATCTGGAACCGGGAGGCTCCCCGGCGCCGCCGAGGCACCGCGACGAAGTATTCTAGTATACAGCAGCAGTATCGTGGCCAGACATATCTCTCTTAGGCGGGAAAACTGCCGTAGCTAGTACATTACCGAACAGCTTCTGTTAAAAGATCCGGATTGCAGTGGATGCATGACACTGTTTACTAACGTTTCGTCCCATCCAGTGCGGGACAGTTTGAACAACTGGCACTTCATCCAGGCACCGGAAAAGCAGCTACTACTGCTGTGTGGTACGATACTTTCCTGTTATGGACTCACGTGGAAGAGGAGCTGGATGCCTTGTCGGTACATCTCAGTAGTATCAACCGAAAACGGTACTTATTATGGAGAAAGAGAGGAACGAGCAACTTAAAGTGACGGCCGGAAAACTGGAATGTAAGGTTTACCGTAAAGCAACGTATGTGGCCGGACGCCTCAATGAGGGATCTAAAAAAGAGGTAATAGCTAAAACCTTGGCGGACACCGTAAATAAAACAATAGCCCACTTACTCACAGCCGGCTTTTGAGAAAAATGGGCACAACATCAATGAAAAAACTTTGGCGAGATACAAGTTTCAAACTGTTAGCTAAGAGCCACGTAGTATTGCGATGCCATGAGGCGAAGAAGAAGACATGTGAATGATACTATCTGACTGAATCCAGATAATCTTCTTGCATATTAAAGAAAAAGCCCTCAGAAATTCGTATACCACTATTATTAGTAAGCGTTGAGAGCATCTGCTGGTACAAAAGCCTTTGACAGTATACCCTGACGTGACAAGGGTCACGGGATACCTCCTAATTTTGTGGTGGACTTTCTTTTGTCCGGCGCAATGCAGCACCTCCTCGTGGCTTGGACTCGACAGAAGTATTAAGGTATACTGCTTCCTGAAATGTGCAGGATTTTGTGCACGTACTGATCTCTCGAGTGTGTCCTGTAAATGTTCGACGGGATTCATTCCAGGCGATTGGGTGGCCAAATCATTCACTCAGACGGTCGAGAATGTTCTTCAGACCAGACACGAACAATTGTGGCCTGGTAACATGCTTCTGAGCACGAAGTCTATGAATTGTTGCAAATGGTCTGCAAGTAGTCGAACATAACCGTTTCCAGCCAATGATTGGTTCGGTTGGACCGGAAGACGCAGCCCGTTCCATGTAAACACAGCCCACACTATTATGGAGCAACTACCAGCTTGCAAAGTGCCTTGTTGACAATTTCGCCCCACGGCTTTGTGGGGTCTGCGCCACACTCGATCCCTACTTTTGTATACCGCGTGGAAGGCGGGGCGTGGGTCTGTGACCCTGTAAACTGAAGGGTAGGCCGAATGTAGGGAGGTAGGAGGAGCAAGAGAGGTAAAACACTCGGTACTGCAGTGTGAATTTAAATCACCTGTACTTGAGCAAGAAGATGAATACGTAACTTTGCAGTGAGGAGCACGTAGGTGGAGGCCGGATGTCTCAAGCTCACACAAGTTACACAGGTAAAATCTGCAGTGCCTAGCCCACTATGAAGTAGAAACAATGTTCCTTGTTCGTCTGCTCGGCATCCAATGGGCTGACTGGAGCGGAGCTCGTAGATCTGCACAGCGCCGGCTGGGGGGCGCTGTCGTCGGTGTCTGTGTCGTAGTGCTAACCTAAGAATTTGCACCTACGCCGTGGCATCGTAGCTATCTATACCACACCTAACGTCACCGGCTTACCAACTGAAATCGTGACTCATCAGACCAGCCCACGGTTTTCCTGTCGTCTAGCGTCCAACCGGTATGGTGACGAGCCTAGGAGAGGCGCTGCAGGCTGTGTGCTGCTGTTAGCAAAGGCGTCCGCGGCGGCCGTCTGCTGCGACAGACCAGTAGCGCCGTATTTCGCCGCACTGTGCTAACTGATACGTCCGTCGTACGCCCCCCTTTGATTTGTGCGGTTACTTGAAGCCGTGTTGCTTGTCTGGCAGCACCGATACCTAGGTAAACGCCGCTGTTCTCGATCGTTAAATGAAGGCCTTCGGTTACTGCGTTGTCCGTGGCGAGAGGTAATGCTTGAAATGTGGTATTGTTGGCACCCTCTGACGCTGTGGACCTCGTAACATTGTAATACTGAGTCCCCTAACGATTTTGAAAATGGGTCGTCCCGTGCGTGTAACTGCAGCTACCATTCCGGGTTCAGAGTCTGTTAACTGCCGTCGTGCGGCCATAATCACGTCGGGAACCTTTCCACCTGAGTCGGCTGAGTACAAGTGACATCTCAGCCAATGCAGTGGCCCTTTACACCTCGTGTATGCCATAGTACCGCCGTCTGTATACGTGCATATCGCTACCAGTGACTTTTGCTACGTCAGCGTACGCAGGGAAGTACGCCGCACAGAAATCGGAAATGTGCGGTGGCGACAGTTATGGTAGTGGTAAGTTAATGAAAACACTGAGAAGTGATAACGACCCGGAAAAAAAGTTTTGGAGTTTTGACAGACGTCAGGTAAATGAAGAAAATATACCTCCGTCGGCTCCGAAATTAGACACGGTTGACTCAGTCACTCAGAAAAGAAAAAAGCTTTCCGACGCCGAAGGGAACTGAAGGAAAGCTACAAAAAACACATAGTTGGAGGGACGTGGAAATAGGCCGTGGACGCAGACAACGCTGCGGCGATTCTCCGTGACCTCGGCCAGCGCAGTCACTGTATCTGTGTGTGTCTGTGTGTGTGTGTGTGTGTGTGTGTGTGTGTGTGTGTGTGTGTGTGTGCGTGCGTGCGTGCGTGCGTGCTGTTGTTTAACGCTACGGACAACTGGCGAACGCGACTTGCCAGCACACACTGCCCCGGCTTTTTACGTTCCAGTCCCCTTCTCCTGCATACCGAGACGAATCTCGAGGGAAATGCGAGCTTTCGTTGCCAAAGTAGCGGAACACCGCAGGGTCCACAGCTGCGCCGTTATTTCCGTAAATGTTATTTTGAAACTCGGCTGCTGGCCACACGTTACCCACCATACCCCGCCTAAGTCCGCACCCTGTTTCTTACTGTGCCCCATGTACAGGGTTCTTCCCGTTCCGTTTGCGGGATTTGGCCGCGCGCCTCAGTGCCAGCCGCTGTTCCACGCTTTCTCTACGGGAGAGATAAACGTCCCGTGCTGAGAATATTTTTAGTTCCCGGCCTGAAAGACGGTTCTCGGAGTTTCCTAAGGAACCCTCTCCTGCCTTGCACGTCTGTGACGCTTTATCGACGTCTGTGTTACACTCTGCACCTTTGTCGTCAGTCAGACACGCCTGTGGCGGTGCTCACTGGCCGCCTTCGAATGCCCTCCGTGTTCCCCGGTTAACGCGACCTCAAATAGCTCAGCCGTAGTACAGCCATATTGCAGTAGGAGAGGCTGTAGCGTCCTTATCCGGCAGCGACGAAGACGTCGAGGCGTGTGACGTAGCGCCGGCTGACGAGGAGAGTACGCCCAGCGGTGGCCATAGCGTGAGCCGGCCGCGGTGGCCGAGCGGTTCTAGGCGCTTCAGTCCGGATCCACGCCGGTGCTACGGTCGCAGATTCGAATCCTGCCTCGGGCATGGATGTGTGTGATGTCCTTAGGTTAGTTAGGTTCAAGTAGTTCTAAGTCCAGGGGACTGATGACCTCAGATGTTAAGTCCCATAGCGCTCACAGCCATTTCAGCCATAGCGCAAGAGATCTTGTTCAAGTTCGGTGGTTGATCCTTCCACTCAGTTTTTTATTACAGAGGCCAACCGTCTGTCCGGCCGAACACGGTGAGCAACCGTGCCGGCGTCCCCACTCGTCGCCGTGTGCTTGGGTTTCTCTTTCTACGGCTCGTATTCAGCTGCTGGTGGACTCTGCTGTCTTTGCACAACTGTTGATTCGCAACTTTTTCTGTGATGTCACTCGTCCCCATCTCCGAGAAGGCACGAACTCTGTACGTAATTTTTACGTTCTACAGCTATTCCCCTGGCGTCTAGTGGCTGTTGACTTCAAGAAGAGCGCCGGTTTTCTGAAGTACTGTTCGGCTGATTCTCCGTATAAGCCGAACACTGATTTGCAGGTTTCTCTCTCTTTTGATTGAGGACTTGAACTGAACAGCATTTTTAAGGAGTCTTGTTCTGTTGATTGTAGACTTAAGCCGAGCACCCGAGTGTGGGACTCTTGTTCAGTCTGTGTACGGACAGTGTTCGTTCGCATGTTGCGAGATCCGAAGTTTCGTGTGCAGCCTCTTTTGTAGATCAGGTGCTAATCTCCAGTATCTTTACCTACAGATGAGCCCATTTGGTCGTTCCATTTGATATCTCTACACCTAATAAGTTCCAAATGCTTATACCGCTCTTCTGACTTTAAGTGTGTCACACGATCCCTACGGTCGTGAAATACATAGGTTTGTGTTCCTCTACCTTAAGAGTCTGTAACCAGGCTGATAACGTGGCGAGGTCTAACCGAATATCACTCCAATTTTTACGTCGTACAATTTTCTGATAGATAGCTGCATTTCTGCGGAAAGTTGACAGTACAAAATTCAACTGAGTCTACACTCTTTTGTAATCTCTGAAATCACAATTAAATAATTGTAATTAGTATACGAAACTTCTAAACGCCTTTATTTTGAAGGACAGTCACTTAAATTATTGTCTTGTGTAGTATCTGCTTGTAATTCGAGAGTCCTAAGCCGCCAGCAGTTTTCAGGAGAGTTTCCGGCTGTGTCCTCTGTCCTGCAACACGTGGTAAGTTCCAGGAGAAAGGCTGACACCAAGGCGGCTCAGGTGCAGGTGTGGCGAGTTGCCTCAGCAAACTGCGACGCAGCCGCCAGTGATGTTTGGGAGAAATCCGCCGTCTACACACGCGGAAAGTGAGCGAATCGAATGTTGGTGTGGACACCGCTCACTTTACCGCACCGTCTGACTCGACCACGAGCATTTCCATTTACGGGCTGACCTTTCGCCGAGTAACCCTTAGCAGGCTACTGTGAGACGATGCAAGTCACGGCAGACGCTAGACTGATGGGGAGCTCGATACCAGCACGCACCACACTCACCGACCTGTCTAACAAATACGCAGTTGTGCTTGAGTGACAGCTCCAGAAACGAACAGCATTGTTTTTTGAAGTCGCCAGTTTTGCTGCTGGTTGAGATCGTGCTGCGCCTCTCTCCTTCCTGCGATAGTCTTTGCTTGTCTTCAGTAACAACTAGAGCCGACATCTCGTAGTACTGCTGTGTTCCTGCCTCAGCCCGCCCCTAGAATGTGACGGCCTCGCCATCCGCCACCTCTTCCAGCGCGGCCCATTTGCCCGTCCGTCTCGAGTGCCTGCCTTCGAGGATCGTCGGCGCCACTTTGAGCCAGCCGGGCACAGCGTGGCGCGTGGCCGGCCACGGGCCGCTGGCCGCCGCCCAATCAGCGCGGTTGCGTAACGCGGGCCGCCGCTATACGCGTCGATGACTCAGGCGGCCGCTCATTCACTGTCCGCGCCTGGAACGAGTCCAGCAGCCTCTGCCAGCGTCTTGGCCGTTTCTGCGTACCCTCCCGTAGCACCACGCTCTCTGCTTCCACCGGCGTTCAGTTAATGGACACCAACACCCCTCCCACCCTGCAAACGAAAGACACACCGTAAAGAAAGAGTGAGAATCGGACGGAAGTCGGTAGATGTGATCTACGTGTACAGATAACCAAATGATGACACTTTTAAAAATATTCGATGATTTATTGCAGAGAAAGAGCTTCACAAATTGATCGAGTCAACAGTGCGTTGGTCCAGCAAGCAGCTATTCGGCTTGTCATTGATCGACGGAATTGTAGGTACTCCTCGTGAGGGATATCGTGCGAGATTCTGCCCAACTGGCGCGTTAGAGCGTTAGAATCCCGAGATGGTTGAAGGGCTGTCCCCACAGTGCTCCAGACGTTCTCAATTGGGTAGAGGTTCGGCGACCCTGCTGGCTAAGGTAGGGTTTGGCGAGCTCGAAGGCAAACAATAGGAACTCCTGTGGTGTGCCCGGCATTGCCTTGCTGACATGTAAGCCCGGGACAGCTGACCACCTTGCTGGCCGAGGCAGGGTTCGACGACAAGCAGCAGAAACTCCCGCCGTGTACGGACGGCCATTACCTGCTGCAGTGTAGGCCCAGGATGGCTTTCCGCGAAGGGCAACGAAACGGGGCGTAGAACATCGTCGAGGTGTGCCTGTGCTGTAAGAGCACCACTGACGACAGCCGAAGGGCTTCTGCTATCGAAAGAAATGGCACTCCAGACCGTCACTCCTGGTTGTCGGGACGCATGGCGGCCATAGTCAGAGTGGTATCCCAGTGGTGTTCGGGGCATATCAAGACACGGCTTCGCTGGTCATCGGGGCACAGTTCGAAGCGGGAGTCGTCACCGAAGACAGTTCTGCTCCAGTATATGAGATTCGAGGCCGAGGACACGTCTGGACACCCCCTGGACAGCGGCGGGACACCAGCCTGACTGTCGCCCGTCACACGGCCGAACAACCGGGAGAGATGTTCTGGGCTGCCATTCCTGCTTCCAGCAGGACCCCTTTGATTGTCTTCTGCGGCACCCTCACAGCGCTCCATTACGTCGACGACATTCTACGCCCCGTTTTGCTGACCTTCCTGGCCACCCGTCCTGTGTTTACATTCTAGCAGTTGATGGCCACCTCTACACGGCGAGAGTTTCTACTACTTGTTTTCGTGCTGCCCAACCCTGCCTTGGCCAGCGAGGTCGCCACATGTCTCACCAACTGAGAACATTTGAGCGTTATAGGCAGGGCCCTCGAACCATCTTAGGATTTTGACGATCTGACGCGCCAGTTGGACAGACTTTGGCACGATATCCTCGAGGAGGAGGTCCAACTATCAATGACGAGCCGAATAGCTGCTTCCGTGAGGGCCAGCGGTGGAGCAGCGCGCCACTGACTTGCTCCGTTGGTGAAGCTCTTCCTCTTAACAAAACATGCAGTTAATCTGAAACTGCAATAAATTATTTGTCTGTACAAGCACATCACATCTACCAATTTTCGTCCCATTCGGATAATTGCTTTGTTTTATTGTCTAACAGAGCATTTTCTTGATAAAGTACTGAGGAGCAACGAAAGCCTGGCGTCAAAGTTGGGGACTACGTGGTGGACCGCGTGAAGCAATTCTTCTCCCTCAGAAGCACGACGGACGAAGCAACGAGGAAGTTACGAGCTGGGTAGTCAAGCAGAGAGAGCGGTCCCGACCAGAGATGTCTCACAGCTTCGAGCACGGGCCTTGATCTGAGAAACAAATGTTGAAGGATGCATGTGGGCAATACAACATCTTATGGGAGTGGTTACTGGAGTATGAGAATACCTGGAGAGAAACGAATGGAAGCGTTCGAGTCGTGGCGTTTCAAAAGGATGCCAAAAATTTGGTGGACTGACGAAGATAAGAACTGAGGAGCTGGTAGTTCTCATCGACCAGTAAGGGAACACGTCGAAAGGCGTCTTAGAAGAAAGAACTGGACGATAGGATACGTGTTAATAGATCATGGAATAACTAGAGGCAGCTGTAGACGCTGAAAACTGTAGGAGGAGACATATTGGCAAAAACGCAACGAATAATTGAGGACGTTAGCTGCCAGTGCTACCCTGGGATGTCACAGGAGAGGATCCTATTCTGAGCTACAGTTACGAATTTACGAGCCCATCGAAAATGGCGACCACGGTTGGCGGTACATACGCGCGCGTATAACCTTCGTCAGGTCTTCTGACACAATTGAAGCACCCCTTCAATCCCGCCCAAACGTTCCAATCCTTACGGGATCGACGAATATCGATAAGTTTCCGTAAGAGTAGGAAATTTCTCTAATTTTGTCGCCTTTGTCGTGCCGCAAGACACGTGACGGGTTATTTTGCGTTCTGACCTGTTAGTCCCGCCTGGTAAGGGTTTCAGAATAGCGAGCAACATTCAGGGAGAGGTCGAGCGAGGGTTACGTAACCCAGCTGCTTTGTGGGTGAGCTACGCCTACGTACGCTTCTTCCACCGAACTCGGTGTAGCGCCTCCCTTTCCTACAGCTGACGCCGCCACTTTAAATATTCCTGGATTTTGATATTATCAACGATAATATCCGCTGGTGATAATGTTGTCCTCAGTGGAATGAACACGTTACCGAACGCAGAATACCGGCTGAGGGTAAACCGAAGAAACATGAAACTGATGAGGAGTGCAAGGAACCAGATTTGAGATAAAATTAACATCAAAATTGGGAATCACGAAGTAGATGATATTAAGGAATTCTGTTTTTTCTCGGAAGTAAAATAACACATGACGGACGGAGCGAGGATGAGGTAAAAAGGAGACCAGCACAGGCAAAGACGACCTTCGTGGCCCATAGAAGTATACTAGTAGCCGGCCTGAGTGGCCGAGCGGTTCTAGGCGCTACAGTCTGGAACCGCGCGACTGCTACGGTCGCCTGTTCGAATGCTGCCTCGGGCATGGATGTGTGTGATGTCCTTAGGTTAGTTAGGTTTAAGTAGTTCAAAGTTCTAGGGGACTGATGACCTCAGCAATTAAGTCCCATAGTGCTCAGAGCCATTTGAACAATTTTTTTATACTAGTATCAGAAATGGGCGTTCATTTGACGAAGACGTTACTGATAATGTCCGTCTGGAGCACAGCACTGCAAGGTAGTGAAACATGGACTCTGTGGGAAGCTGAGAAGCAGAGAATCGAAGCGTTTGAGGTTGGTGCTATCGAAATATGTTTAAAATTAGGTGGTCTGATAGGATAAGGAAATACGAGGATCTCCTCTAAATCGGTGATGACACGAAATATAGAAAAAGGGCAAGATAAAGGGACAGGATTATAGGACATGTGTTGAGACGTCAAGGGACGACTTCTAGTGTTCTACAGACAGCTGAAGACTGTAAAAAGCTACAACTACAGGGGAAGGCAGAGACCGGAAAACGACGATGATTGACAACGTCGGCTGTTAAGTGCTGCTGTGATGAAGTTGTGGCGAGGCGCAGCAAACCAGTTAACACCCGATGACTCAAAAAAAGAGAAGGAAGAAAGGATCCTGGACCGCATATATAATTGTGACCCTCAAGGTTTGCCATGGCCCGCACGGTGCGCTCGTGGGCGTCCGCGATAATTTATCCAAGGGTGATGGGGATGTAGTGGCGGGGAGGGGTAGTTGCTACGTCTCTAACATTTTCAGTTTGCCCCATAAACGTGTTGGACCCTTGCGAGACGCGGCGCCCCCTGCACTGCAAGTGTCTGGCACGGCCAGCTCCTCCAGTCTGCTTCCCGTGTTTTAAAAACAAGAACCACTGGCTACTTGTGCGTACCAGGCCGGAGCGCTGGCCACGGTTGTCGCGCTTTATTTCCTCAATTACCGCTTGCATTTCCGCAGCTGTTGCTGCAATGAAACTGGTAGCCCTCGTTGCTAATGCAGTAAAGTATTCACATTTCCGAATGTTATTACCGAGATTCCCCATCAGATATTTTACGGCTGCTGCGGTCAGGTGGAAATTAGAGCCCCGCAGGCGCGTGAACTATCTGCATGCCCCGAAAGAGAGGATGCGCGAACTTCTTCGGAAGTTGCCGAAGATGACCGATGCTGTTTCGCCTGGTAAGGCGACCCCGCGAGCGCTTTTTGACAGCCGCGCGTTAACTCGCGCACTTGTCTGCCGCCAGGCGGATGCGACGCGCTTGCAACCGCTTGTATATTGCCCGCGAATTTGCATTGTGGAGCTTCAGTTTCCTCTACGCCTTACGCTTCCTACGTCATTCCGGGCAGCGCCGTTAACATTAATCGACTGTGATGGTCCGTTTTATTCATTTGCTCGATTTAATCACGAGATGAGTGACTTAATAGCAGAATGTCAGTGCAGCGCCATTCAAAAAGAAGGCGATGGAAGAATTACAGAAAAAGAATGCCTGTGAAAAAAACGTTATCAGTTGATTGGGTGGTATGGGCCACGGCGCTTGACAAATATTTTTACATCGAAATTATCTTCGCTTCTTCTTCTTCTTCTTCTTCTTCTTCTTCTGTCTTTCGCAGATTGGGCCTATCGATCTGTTCTGACCTGAGTTTCTACTTTTAGTGGCCACCCCGCGCCCCTCTTTCATTTGGCTTTTTATTGTAAGGCCATCTTTGGAATCCGCATTTCTTTTATTCGATCCAGATGTTCCTTCCAGTTTCCTTTGTGTTCCTCCGCTTCGTCATTTAGTGCAAAAATGTGCTTATCTTATGTTTTCATTAGGAATAGTGCCACCTTTTTCTGCTCACAAAAATTTCATTTCAGCCGCCTGATCGTGGCTGGAATCTCTTCATAACCCAGGTTTCACTGGCGTACAGTGGAACAGGTAGGGCCATCAACTTACAGAATTGCATTTTTGTGATTCCTCGTCCATTTTTTTTTTCATATTCTGCCTAGTGCCACTTCCACTCTGATCTCTCTGTAATTTAAAAACAACTACATTTTTATCTTCCTTGAAAGCTATATAACTCCCTAGCTAAGAGAAGTTTTGAACTTGTCTCAAAATATCATCTTCAGTTACAATTCTGTTTCGTACCGGTTATCTGCGACGACTTCCACTGCCTCAGTTTTATGTAGCGTTGCCTCAAAATTATAAGTCTTTCCAATAAAGTTTAAAAGATGGATCAGTTTTTGTAGTTCGTCTTCACAATTTGCCATTAATAGAATGTAATCAGCATATAATACTATCTCAAAATATTTGTTCTTGTTTATATAGATCCTTTCTGGCGCTCTTTCTTTCCATTTTCAGATGGCATCGTCTATAGAAATATTAAAAATAGATTTATTAATATCTTTTCCTGTGTAATGCGTTATACAATTATATTTAGAAAACTCCAGTTTATGGACCCACCATTGCGTTCTTGACATTACTTGTTAAAGTTTCTCGACTTCTTTATCCAACTGCCTGTACTTGTTCAAGCCCTGTTACCGATAATGTTTCTGCAGTTTCACAGCTCTCTCAGGCACAAAGTTATGCAAAAAACAAAGGCCTTCACGTAACGTATACAAAAAGGATGAATCCACTGTATTCTCCTCCTTGTCAAATGACGTTACATTACAACTCATGCAAGCCTTTGTACACGTTTGATTTCGCTGGTACTGGTGAGAGACAGTGGAGCAATGGACTGGAGGGTGCTACTGTGCCGCTGACAACAACAGACGCATACAAAATTTGGAACCGCCACGACGGCGTGCAGCGTACGCGGTGCCTTTAAGGCAGCCGCAGAACAAGGGCAGCAAATGGCTCGTACCCAGCGCGGAACTTCAGGTGGGACGCACACAGTCTAATGGGCCAGCGCCTGCCGGACTGACGTGGCGCAAACGCGCCCTCTGGCACTACACAGCGCTGCCACTTGCCAGACGAATGTCACGTGATGCCTCAGAGCAGTAGGGCAGAGGCCGTGCTGGGACACTTTTGATATCAAATTGCTGTGCTAGTTAATTAAATTGAATTAAACCACTGCCCCCTTCCTCCTCCTGTCAACCTATTGTTCTTCTAAGTGGTTTATGACTCCCTGCGGATACATATTATGTTAATTCATTTATGATCCCCAGGGGAAAATCCATCCATGTTTTTTCACCCCTTACCAGTTCAGTTCTGAGCCTCTTTTGCGCCTCCTGGAAAATCTACTGGCCGTCCCACCCCTTTCCGTCTTTTCCACCCATTCCCCCTCGATATTGGTAGGAAAAAGACTCAATCTGATGCATTTCATGACATGAAATTGAAATCAGTGTCAGTTGATAACTCCTAGCCGGCCGGTGTGGCCGAGCGGTTCTAGGCGTTTCAGTCTGGAACCGCGCGACCGGTACGGTCGCAGGTTCGAATGCTGCCTCGGGCATGGACGTGTATGGTGTCCTTAGGGTAGTTAGGTTTAAGTAATTCTAAGTTCTAAGGGATTGATGACCTCAGATGTTAAGTCCCATAGTGCTCAGGGCCATTTGAACCAGAAGTCGCATGTTGGTTCTCTCAGCTGCACAAGGAAGAAGAAGGATGGGAAAGGGCGCGATAGCATAGAAACAACAATTTATTTAAACAAATACCACTGCCTGTTTCCGCTGCAAGACAGAGTCCACTGGGATGTTGCGAAAAGCACTCAGAGCCACACACGGCAGCCTTCAGCACATGAACACCGCACTTTGTGAACACATACACTTAAACAAACCACTATGCAATCCATAGCAGTTTTTATGATTATATGTCAGAGATAGTGAAAACTACTGTATGTCACCACTGCCAGTTGGCTTCATGCCCCACGTATCCCGGGGTCCATCATACTGAATCTTCTCACACGATACACGCAATCAAAAACGCTACCCAACACATGCTGACTATTAGTTCACTATTGACCCATCGTGAGGGTGACACGGTCAGGTGAACAGCACCCTCGTACCCTGCAGGACTGATTCATCAAGCACACGAGTGGCTCTCGCCTTCAGCCAGAAACGTCCATTCACTCCGGGCATCAGCTACCTCCACCATGTGCCCAGACACCAAGCACAGTCATCCTAGGAAACCAGCCACGAATTTATCCGTCTAATTTCCATCAAATATTACAGTTGCAGCGCCAGTCTGGCGAGATTCGACAGTGAGCGTACTATAGGAAATAAATTCTCATAACGGCTGAGGCTCTGGAAATATCAGTTTCCCACGTGAATCTACCGTATATCCTCTTTATTACTGGACACAATTTTCCGCATAAAATCTCCCATATCCCTTATGGCTATCGACGACTGAAATCGAAATTTTTCACGTAAAACTCAGAGAGTCTATATCTCCCTTATGACCGGACATAGTCACACCCACATCGTTTTCTTTGCCCACATCTGAAGACTGACTACAGTAACTTCACTCTCCAACAGACAGTCATTTCAGACAAGCAGTGCAATTACGTTTACATGTGTGTAGTGTCTGAAGGAATTATGTAATACGCTCAGACTGGCTAGATGCTTATTTCTTCTCAGCTCTAGGAAATTATTTGACATTTAGTTCTTCCAGTAAATCAGATCTGAGAAAAGACTGTGGGTATTTTCAGTCGTTGCTTCTGGAAGGCGCTGCAACCCACCAAGACCCCTAAACAAATGTTGTAAAGCGCAACCGTCCGCCACTGTGTGATAATCAACAGCGCTTGATGGGTTGGAAAGACATCACCCATATGGATTGGTTTGCTGTAATAAACACTGGAATCGATAGTGCGTCAAAGAACTGCTAGGGGAGCCAAAGAGAGGATGTTCTCCATAACCATGATATTGCAGCCATATTGTCTGCCCTATTTGTGCACAATAGCAGATCCAGTTGAACCCTAGCACTGGTATACTGTGCGGCTCTTTATGAAATGAATCCATCACCCCTTACAGTCGGATATCACTATTCCCCACGTCAAATCTATACTTCCCTTACTGCTGGATATACATAATTTTTACAGGGATAGTAGTCTGATGATATGTCGGAACACTAACCACAGTAACTTTCCGTTCGAGCAGCATGACCCTTCCGATAAGTAGCGTTATTATCATTTATAGGTCTATAGCATCCGAAAAATTATAGTATACCCACACCCACTGGGTCTCGTTTCGCAGAGCTTGCCATAGCTTCCCAGTACCAAAACCCTCCCACCACATTGTTGTTATCATATATTTGTCGAGGCATGAAGGACGTCATTACAGTTAAAAAGCCCTAGCTTATTTTATTTATGTTATGTACGGGTCTTGAGTGATAATCGGCGTACGCCAGAGGAGGAAGAACCAACCCTCTTAATGCAGAAGGAGTACCTTAGGAAGGACGAGCTAACTTCTATGAAAACGTCTAGCGCCAACCCCCCCCCCCCCTCCCCGCCCGCCCCAAAAGTCTCATCCCCAGGAGATGTCTCGATGTCGCCACTTCCACAAAATGATTTAATTTATAGGTCTTCCAGCCAATCAGAACCGAGAACAAACTGTAGCCGCTCTGCTCTAGGGATGTCGTAAATAAATGGGCCAGTGTCCAAAGTTCTCCAAGAGTGCTGCGTCATCACACATTGATGTGATAGATTGTGGATATTGGTATATTCTCATCCACATTCTGTCCTTGCGTTATCACTGAAATGATCCATGGGTCAATGGATGATGCGTATGTTGTAGTCCGGCACTGTCCTGCACCATGCTGTTTCAAACGCAGAGCCGCCACACAGAGAGACGCTTCGAATGAAATGATTTTCATATACCCAAACGAACACGTAAATGCTATCATTCATCCACATTTTGGTCGTATTTTTCCTCAATTTTACTTATTTTCCGTAATTTTTCCATTTTACCGCGTTTTTCCTTAGCTAGAGAGCATTATATTACCAGCTTGGGGGAGTGCGATATAGAACTACTGAATAGATCACATGTTTGTCCCTGTGCAAGACTGTTTAAGTGTTTTAATCTCTAACAAATAGTATTTACAATGTGCTTCCCTATACTCTCTACCAGTCACAAGCATGTGGTGTCAACTAAGAAATCCCTTACAAAAAAGTTGTTGCGTAGTTTTTAACAACATTCTGCAGTATGCCCACTGAGGTAATAGGAACACACGCAAGTGTTCCGTGTGCGACTTAGAGCGCTACCTACCTGCAATCGTTAATAGCAAACCTCCGCATATCATAGCCAGAAGAAGACTTCCAATGCATGTGTCATACACCATGTCCATCAAACCGATGGAAAGCCTGTTTCGTGACCCTCCTCTAGACGAGTTAACATGAATGCAAAGTACTCCATTTCCCTGTCATATCTTTGACATAAATTGAGTCTTCAGTTTTATAAACGCAGTGATTCGAAGTCAGTGACAGGGTTTTGTGAGGTGCAGAAATCCCTGTGTATTCAATAGCTTGACATATTTTGTGTGTGGAACAGACTGTGACCTCTTCACAGAGTTGGTGCAGAATGGCGTGTAATTTCACATGTCAAGCACAGCTACTATGCATTTGTCTGTTTCTTCATAAGATACCATTGTTTCATCCATTTTCCGCTGCTGATGATCATTTTGTAGGACTGATGCGAGCACAGCATAATTCCCAAACTGCAATTGCATATGAACAGTGGGTACTATACACCTCTGGAAATCTACAGGGTGTTACAAAAAGGTACGGCCAAACTTTCAGGAAACATTCCTCACACACAAAGAAAGAAAATATGTTATGTGGACATGTGTCCGGAAACGCTTACTTTCCATGTTAGAGCTCATTTTATTACTTCTCTTCAAATCACATTAATCATGGAATGGAAACACACAGCAACAGAACGTACCAGCGTGACTTCAAACACTTTGTTACAGGAAATGTTCAAAATGTCCTCCGTTAGCGAGGATACATGCATCCACCCTCCGACGCATGGAATCCCTGATGCGCTGATGCAGCCCTGGAGAATGGCGTATTGTATCACAGCCGTCCACAATACGAGCACGAAGAGTCTCTACGTTTGGTACCGGGGTTGCGTAGACAAGAACTTTCAAATTCCCCCATAAATGAAAGTCAAGAGGGTTGAGGTCAGGAGAGCGTGCAGGCCACGGAATTGGTCCGCCTCTACCAATCCATCGGTCACCGAATCTGTTGTTGAGAAGCGTACGAACACTTCGACTGAAATGTCCAGGAGCTCCATCGTGCATGAACCACATGTTGTGTCGTACTTCTAAAGGCACATGTTCTAGCAGCACAGGTAGAGTATCCCGTATGAAATCATGATAACGTGCTCCATTGAGCGTAGGTGGAAGAACGAAACTAAAATGAGCTCTAACATGGAAATTAAGCGTTTCGGGACACATGTCCACATAACATCTTTTCTTTATTTGTGTGTGAGGAATGTTTCCTGAAATTTTCGCCGTACCTTTTTGTAACACCCTGTATATGGGGCATGCATTACAAAGACTCTGTTTTTTTTCTCCTTTGGTGTAGAAGATAGTACTTTTTATCAATTTAAAGTTTCTCATCCTAGTGAGTGCGATGGAAAACTTGCAGGGCAAATTTATGTCCGGAAATATATTACACGCATTGAAGTATTAATAGCGTTGCATTTCATGCGACTAATACATCGGAAACCAGAGTAGGGAACTTTCTGTCTGTTAAAGACTGGCTGGAAGACCTATAAGTTAAAGCATTTCCTGGACGTGATGAAATCAAAACAGCTCGTGGGGATGAGACACCTGGAGGGGGTGTCAGGCGCTAAGGTGACGTTTTCATAGAAGTTAGCTGGACCCTTCTAAGGTACTAAAAAATGGTTGAAATGGCTCTGAGCACTATGGGACTCAACTGCTGTGGTCATCAGTCCCCTAGAACTAAGAAGTAATTAAACCTAACTAACCTAAGGACATCACACACATCCATGCCCGAGGCAGGATTCGAACCTGCGACCGTAACAGCAGCGTTCTAAGGTACTCTTTCTGCAGTAAGTGTGTCACTTCTTCCTGCTCTGGCATACGTCGACTATGACGCAAGGACATACAACACAAATAAAAGAAGCTAGGGCTCTTAATTGTATAACGACTATGTGGTGGGAGAGTTTTCCTACTGGGAAGCTATTGTAGGCTGTGCGAAACGAGACCCAGCTGGAGTGACTGTGAGCATACCATAATTTTTAGGACACTACAGACCTACAAATGATAATCACGCGACTTATCGGGACTGTTACGCTGGTGGATCGTAAAGTTACTCTGGTTAGTGTTCTGACGTATCACCAGACTAGTATTCCCGTAAAAATTATGTATGTCTGGCTGTATGGGGACAATAGATTTGACGTGGGGAACTGTGATTCAACGCATTGACGAGTATATCTGACCGTAAGGGGTGGTGAATTCATTTCATGGTTACGCAGAACGCCCTCAACCCATCAAGCGCTGTTGGTTGTCACGCAGTGGCGGACGGTTGTGCTTGGTGGGACGCAGCGCCTTCCTGAAGCACTGACTCAAAATACCTACAGTCTTTTCTCAGATCTGATTTACTGAAAGATCTAAATGTCAAGTAATTTCCTAGAGCTGAGGAGAATTGAAGCATCTAGTCAGTGTGAGTATGGGCATAACATAATTTTTTCTGAAACTACACTCATATAAACGGTAATTGCATTGCTTTTCTGAAATGTGTATGTTTTGGAGTGTAAAGTTACGTTGGCCAGTGTTGAGACATGTGCAAAGAAAACGATGTGGGTGTGACTATGTCCAGTCGTAAGGAAGGTATAGATTCTCCGAGTGTTACGTGGAAAATCGCGGTTTCAGTGCACTGATAGCCATATTAGGTATGAAAGATTTTACGTGGAAAATTATGTCGAGTCCTAAGGAGGATATACGGTAGATTTACGTGGGCAACTGTTATTTCCATAGCTACAGTTGTCTTGAGAAGGTATTTCCTTGTTGAATGTCACCAGATTGGCGCAGTGGTCGCAATATTTAATTGAAATTACACTGATAAAATCGTTAGGGTGACTGCCCTCGGCGTCTGGGTGCATGGCGGAGGTACCCGCCGGCCGGAACGAAAGGACATTTCCGGCTTGAGGCGAGAGCCCAGTTGATGTAATCGTTTTACTCTCAGGATGGGTTAATAGTGAACTAATACCATGTATTGGGCAGCCTTCGTGATTGCATGTGTTGTGTGAGAAGAGACAATATGATGAGTGTTGGACTATTATTCCCCCATGTAAAGTGATCAGCTGATAGCTTTGCGGTCACAGTGGCAGTGTCTCTGGCCGGTGTGTGGACGCTGGGATGCGTGGGGCGGCGGTCGCCTACCTAAGTTTCCACTACCTCTGGCGCCTGACCATAGCAGCTACTATGGATTGGACCGCCGTTTAAGTGTATGTGTTCACAAAGTGCCTTATTTATGAGCAGATGGCTGCTGTGTGTGGCTCTGAGTGCTTCTCGCTACATCTCAGTGGACTCTGTCTTGCGGCGGAAACAGGCAGCGGTATTTGCTTAAATAAAGGTGGATTTATTGTGGTTATTGCCCTATCACGCCTTTTCTCCTCATTCTTCTTCCATGTGTAGCAGAGTGAACCAACTTGGGAACTCTATAATCCTTTAAAAAACAAATGTAGCAGACATGTAGGTGGTCGGGAATTACACAAATGTGACTGCATAAATTCATGACAAAGATTGAAATTACGTCTATCATTTTATACAGCACTGCTTCCAATCATGGTGTCTGATTCGCTATTGATCAATTTATTCTTTCCAACAATAGTATTGCAGCAGATTCCAGGCAAACTCCTGCCCTGTCTCCTGCATATTGTTTAAGTAGCACAGCTGAGCTGAAATTTGAA